>NW_028133372.1:0-600000 GCF_964374135.1 Grampus griseus
TTAGGGACGGGTGAGGGTCAGGCTTCGGGGAAGGGTTAGGGTTAGGGTTCGGGCTAGAGTTAGGGTTAGGGACGGGGACGTTTAGGGTCCAGTTGAGGGTACGACAACGCTTTACGAGGAGCGTACGCGTGAGAGCGTGGGTTAGTGTCAGCGTACGGGTTAGGCTTAGGGGACGGGTGAGGGTCATGCTTCGGGGAAGTGTTAGGGTTAGGGTTCGGGCTAGGGTTAGGGTTAGGGGACGGGGACGGTTTAGGGTCCAGGTGAGTGTACGACAACACTTAAGGGGGAGCGTACGTGTGAGGGCGCAGGTTAGTGTCACCGTACGGGTTAGGATTAGGGGACAGGTGAGGGTCAGGCTTCAGGGAAGGGTTAGGGTTAGGGTTCGGGCTAGGGTTAGGGTTAGGGGACTGGGAAGGTTTAGGGTCCAGGTGAGGGTACGACAACGCTTTAGGGAGAGCGTACGTGTGAGGGCGCGGGTTAGTGTCAGCGTACGGTTAGGATTAGGGGACGGGTGAGGGTCAGGCTTCGGGGAAGGGTTAGGGTTAGGGTTCGGGCTAGGGTTAGGGTTAGGGGACGGGGACGGTTTAGGGTCCAGGTGAGGGTACGACAACACTTAAGGGGGAGCGTACGCGTGAGGGCGTGGGTTAGTGTCAGCGTACAGGTTAGGATTAGGGGACGGGTGAAGGTCAGGATTCGGGGAAGGGTTAGGTTTAGGGTTCGGGCTAGGGTTAGGGTTAGGGGATAGGGACGGTTTAGGGTCCAGGTGAGGGTACGACAACGCTTTAGGGGGAGCGTACGTGTGAGGGCGTGGGTTAGTGTCAGCGTACGGGTTAGGATTAGGGGACGGGTGAGGGTCAGGCTTCGGGGAAGGGTTAGGGTTAGGGTTCGGGCTAGGGTTGGGTTAGGGGACAGGGACGGTTTAGGGTCCAGGTGAGGGTACGACAACGCTTTAGGGGGAGCGTACGCGTGAGGGCGCGGGTTAGTGTCAGCGTACGGGTTAGGATTAGGGGACGGGTGAGGGTCAGGCTTCGGGGAAGGGTTAGGGTTAGGGTTCCGTGTAAGGTTAGCGTTAGGGGACGGGGACGGTTTAGGGTCCAGGTGAGGGTACGACAACGCTTTATGGGGAGCATACGCGTGAGGGCGTGGGTTAGTGTCAGCGTACGGGTTAGGATTAGGGGACAGGTGAGGGTCAGGCTTCGGGGAAGTGTTAGGGTTACGGTTCGGGCTAGGGTTAGGGTTAGGGGACGGGGACGGTTTAGGGTCCAGGTGAGGGTACGACAACGCTTTAGGAGGAGCGTACGTGTGAGGGCGCGGGTTAGTGTCAGCGTACGGGTTAGGATTAGGGGACGGGTGAGGGTCAGGCTTCGGGGAAGGGTTAGGGTTAGGGTTCGGTCTAAGGTTAGGGTTAGGGGACGGGGACGGTTTAGGGTCCAGGTGAGGGTACGACAACGCTTTATGGGGAGCGTCCGCGTGAGGGCGTGGGTTAGTGTCAGCGTACGGTTTAGGATTAGGGGACAGGTGAGGGTCAGGCTTCGGGGAAGTGTTAGGGTTAGGGTCTGGGCTAGGGTTAGGGTTTGGGGACGGGGACGGTTTAGGGTCCAGGTTTGGGTACGACAACGCTTTACGGGGAGCGTACGTGTGAGGGCGCGGGTTAGTGTCAGCGTACGGGTTAGGATTAGGGGACAGGTGAGGGTCAGGCTTCTGGGAAGGGTTAGGGTTAGGGTTCGGGCTAGGGTTAGGGTTAGGGGACGGGGACGGTTTAGGGTCCAGGTGAGGGTACGACAACGCGTTACGGGGAGCGTACGTGTGAGGGTGCGGGTTAGTGTCATCGTACGGGTTAGGATTAGGGGACCGGTGAGGGTCAGGCTTCGGGGAAGGGTTAGGGTTAGGGTTCGGGCTAGGGTTAGGGTTAGGGGACGGGGAAGTTTTAGGGTCCAGGTGAGGGTACGACAACACTTTAGGGAGAGCGTACGTGTGAGGGCGCGGGTTAGTGTCAGCATACGGGTTAGGATTAGGGGACGGGTGAAGGTCAGGCTTCGGGGAAGTGTTAGTGTTAGGGTTTGGGCTAGGGTTAGGGTTAGGGGACGGGGACGGTTTAGGGTCCAGGTGAGGGTACGACAACACTTAAGGGGGAGCGTACGCGTGAGGGCGCGGGTTAGTGTCAGCGTACGGGTTAGGCTTAGGGGACGGGTGAGGGTCATGCTTCGGGGAAGTGTTAGGGTTAGGGTTCGGGCTAGGGTTAGGGTTAGGGGACGGGGACGGTTTAGGGTCCAGGTGAGTGTACGACAACACTTAAGGGGGAGCGTACGTGTGAGGGCGCAGGTTAGTGTCACCGTACGGGTTAGGATTAGGGGACAGGTGAGGGTCAGGCTTCGGGGAAGGGTTAGGGTTAGGGTTCGGGCTAGGGTTAGGGTTAGGGGACTGGGAAGGTTTAGGGTCCAGGTGAGGGTACGACAACGCTTTAGGGAGAGCGTACGTGTGAGGGCGCGGGTTAGTGTCAGCGTACGTGTTAGGATTAGGGGACGGGTGAGGGTCAGGCTTCGGGGAAGGGTTAGGGTTAGGGTTCGGGCTAGGGTTAGGGTTAGGGGACGGGGACGGTTTAGGGTCCAGGTGAGGGTACGACAACACTTAAGGGGGAGCGTACCCGTGAGGGCGTGGGTTAGTGTCAGCGTACAGGTTAGGATTAGGGGACGGGTGAAGGTCAGGATTCGGGGAAGGGTTAGGTTTAGGGTTCGGGCTAGGGTTAGGGTTAGGGGATAGGGACGGTTTAGGGTCCAGGTGAGGGTACGACAACGCTTTAGGGGGAGCGTACATGTGAGGGCGTGGGTTAGTGTCAGCGTACGGGTTAGGATTAGGGGACGGGTGAGGGTCAGGCTTCGGGGAAGGGTTAGGGTTAGGGTTCGGGCTAGGGTTGGGTTAGGGGACAGGGACGGTTTAGGGTCCAGGTGAGGGTACGACAACGCTTTAGGGGGAGCGTACGCGTGAGGGCGCGGGTTAGTGTCAGCGTACGGGTTAGGATTAGGGGACGGGTGAGGGTCAGGCTTCGGGGAAGGGTTAGGGTTAGGGTTCCGTGTAAGGTTAGCGTTAGGGGACGGGGACGGTTTAGGGTCCAGGTGAGGGTACGACAACGCTTTATGGGGAGCATACGCGTGAGGGCGTGGGTTAGTGTCAGCGTACGGGTTAGGATTAGGGGACAGGTGAGGGTCAGGCTTCGGGGAAGTGTTAGGGTTACGGTTCGGGCTAGGGTTAGGGTTAGGGGACGGGGACGGTTTAGGGTCCAGGTGAGGGTACGACAACGCTTTAGGAGGAGCGTACGTGTGAGGGCGCGGGTTAGTGTCAGCGTACGGGTTAGGATTAGGGGACGGGTGAGGGTCAGGCTTCGGGGAAGGGTTAGGGTTAGGGTTCGGTCTAAGGTTAGGGTTAGGGGACGGGGACGGTTTAGGGTCCAGGTGAGGGTACGACAACGCTTTATGGGGAGCGTCCGCATGAGGGCGTGGGTTAGTGTCAGTGTACGGTTTAGGATTAGGGGACAGGTGAGGGTCAGGCTTCGGGGAAGTGTTAGAGTTAGGGTCTGGGCTAGGGTTAGGGTTTGGGGACGGGGACGGTTTAGGGTCCAGGTTTGGGTACGACAACGCTTTACGGGGAGCGTACGTGTGAGGGCGCGGGTTAGTGTCAGCGTACGGGTTAGGATTAGGGGACAGGTGAGGGTCAGGCTTCTGGGAAGGGTTAGGGTTAGGGTTCGGGCTAGGGTTAGGGTTAGGGGACGGGGACGGTTTAGGGTCCAGGTGAGGGTACGACAACGCGTTACGGGGAGCGTACGTGTGAGGGTGCGGGTTAGTGTCATCGTACGGGTTAGGATTAGGGGACCGGTGAGGGTCAGGCTTCGGGGAAGGGTTAGGGTTAGGGTTCGGGCTAGGGTTAGGGTTAGGGGACGGGGAAGTTTTAGGGTCCAGGTGAGGGTACGACAACACTTTAGGGAGAGCGTACGTGTGAGGGCACGGGTTAGTGTCAGCATACGGGTTAGGATTAGGGGACGGGTGAAGGTCAGGCTTCGGGGAAGTGTTAGTGTTAGGGTTTGGGCTAGGGTTAGGGTTAGGGGACGGGGACGGTTTAGGGTCCAGGTGAGGGTACGACAACACTTAAGGGGGAGCGTACGCGTGAGGGCGCGGGTTAGTGTCAGCGTACGGGTTAGGCTTAGGGGACGGGTGAGGGTCATGCTTCGGGGAAGTGTTAGGGTTAGGGTTCGGGCTAGGGTTAGGGTTAGGGGACGGGGACGGTTTAGGGTCCAGGTGAGTGTACGACAACACTTAAGGGGGAGCGTACGTGTGAGGGCGCAGGTTAGTGTCACCGTACGGGTTAGGATTAGGGGACAGGTGAGGGTCAGGCTTCGGGGAAGGGTTAGGGTTAGGGTTCGGGCTAGGGTTAGGGTTAGGGGACTGGGAAGGTTTAGGGTCCAGGTGAGGGTACGACAACGCTTTAGGGAGAGCGTACGTGTGAGGGGGCGGGTTAGTGTCAGCGTACGGGTTAGGATTAGGGGACGGGTGAGGGTCAGGCTTCGGGGAAGGGTTAGGGTTAGGGTTCGGGCTAGGGTTAGGGTTAGGGGACGGGGACGGTTTAGGGTCCAGGTGAGGGTACGACAACACTTAAGGGGGAGCGTACGCGTGAGGGCGTGGGTTAGTGTCAGCGTACAGGTTAGGATTAGGGGACGGGTGAAGGTCAGGATTCGGGGAAGGGTTAGGTTTAGGGTTCGGGCTAGGGTTAGGGTTAGGGGATAGGGACGGTTTAGGGTCCAGGTGAGGGTACGACAACGCTTTAGGGGGAGCGTACGTGTGAGGGCGTGGGTTAGTGTCAGCGTACGGGTTAGGATTAGGGGACGGGTGAGGGTCAGGCTTCGGGGAAGGGTTAGGGTTAGGGTTCGGGCTAGGGTTGGGTTAGGGGACAGGGACGGTTTAGGGTCCAGGTGAGGGTACGACAACGCTTTAGGGGGAGCGTACGCTTGAGGGCGCGGGTTAGTGTCAGCGTACGGGTTAGGATTAGGGGACGGGTGAGGGTCAGGCTTCGGGGAAGGGTTAGGGTTAGGGTTCCGTGTAAGGTTAGCGTTAGGGGACGGGGACGGTTTAGGGTCCAGGTGAGGGTACGACAACGCTTTATGGGGAGCATACGCGTGAGGGCCTGGGTTAGTGTCAGCGTACGGGTTAGGATTAGGGGACAGGTGAGGGTCAGGCTTCGGGGAAGTGTTAGGGTTACGGTTCGGGCTAGGGTTAGGGTTAGGGGACGGGGACGGTTTAGGGTCCAGGTGAGGGTACGACAACGCTTTAGGAGGAGCGTACGTGTGAGGGCGCGGGTTAGTGTCAGCGTACGGGTTAGGATTAGGGGACGGGTGAGGGTCAGGCTTCGGGGAAGGGTTAGGGTTAGGGTTCGGTCTAAGGTTAGGGTTAGGGGACGGGGACGGTTTAGGGTCCAGGTGAGGGTACGACAACGCTTTATGGGGAGCGTCCGCGTGAGGGCGTGGGTTAGTGTCAGCGTACGGTTTAGGATTAGGGGACAGGTGAGGGTCAGGCTTCGGGGAAGTGTTAGGGTTAGGGTCTGGGCTAGGGTTAGGGTTTGGGGACGGGGACGGTTTAGGGTCCAGGTTTGGGTACGACAACGCTTTACGGGGAGCGTACGTGTGAGGGCGCGGGTTAGTGTCAGCGTACGGGTTAGGATTAGGGGACAGGTGAGGGTCAGGCTTCTGGGAAGGGTTAGGGTTAGGGTTCGGGCTAGGGTTAGGGTTAGGGGACGGGGACGGTTTAGGGTCCAGGTGAGGGTACGACAACGCGTTACGGGGAGCGTACGTGTGAGGGTGCGGGTTAGTGTCATCGTACGGGTTAGGATTAGGGGACCGGTGAGGGTCAGGCTTCGGGGAAGGGTTAGGGTTAGGGTTCGGGCTAGGGTTAGGGTTAGGGGACGGGGAAGTTTTAGGGTCCAGGTGAGGGTACGACAACACTTAAGGGGGAGCGTACGCGTGAGGGCGTGGGGTAGTGTCAGCGTACAGGTTAGGATTAGGGGACGGGTGAGGTTCAGGCTTCGGGGAAGGGTTAGGGTTAGGGTTCGGGCTAGGGTTAGGGTTAGGGGACAGGGACGGTTTAGGGTCCAGGTGAGGGTACGACAACGCTTTAGGGGGAGCGTACGTGTAAGGGCGTGGGTTAGTGTCAGCGTACGGGTTAGGATTAGGGGACGGGTGAGGGTCAGGCTGCGGGGAAGGGTTAGGGTTAGGGTTCAGTTAGGGTTAGGGGACTGGGGGGTTTAGGGTCCAGGTGAGGGTACGACAACGCTTTAGGGGGAGCGTATGTGTGAGGGCGCGGGTTAGTGTCAGCGTACGGGTTAGGATTAGGGGACGGGTGAGGGTCAGGCTTCGGGGAAGGGTTAGGGTTAGGGTTTGGGCTAGCGTTAGGGTTAGGGGACGGGGACGGTTTAGGGTCCAGGTGAGGGTACGACAACGCTTTAGGGGGAGCGTACGTGTGAGCGCGCGGGTTAGTGTCAGCGTACGGTTTAGGATTAGGGGACGGGTGAGGGTCAGGCTTCGGGGAAGGGTTAGGGTTAGGGTTCGGGCTAGGGTTGGGTTAGGGGACAGGGACGGTTTATGGTCCAGGTGAGGGTACGACAACGCTTTAGGGGGAGCGTACGCGTGAGGGCGCGGGTTAGTGTCAGCGTACGGGTTAGGATTAGGGGACGGGTGAGGGTCAGGCTTCGGGGAAGGGTTAGGGTTAGGGTTCGGTGTAAGGTTAGCGTTAGGGGACGGGGACGGTATAGGGTCCAGGTGAGGGTACGACAACGCTTTATGGGGAGCGTACGTGTGAGGGCGTGGGTTAGTGTCAGCGTACGGGTTAGGATTAGGGGACAGGTGAGGGTCAGGCTTCGGGGAAGTGTTAGGGTTACGGTTCGGGCTAGGGTTAGGGTTAGGGGACGGGGACGGTTTAGGGTCCAGGTAAGGGTACGACAACGCTTTAGGGGGAGCGTATGTGTGAGGGCGCGGGTTAGTGTCAGCGTACGGGTTAGGATTATGTGACAGGTGAGTGTCAGGCTTCGGGGAAGGGTTAGGGTTAGGGTTCGGGCTAGGGTTAGGGTTAGGGGACGGGGACGGTTTAGGGTCCAGGTGAGGGTACGACAACGCTTTAGGAGGAGCGTACGTGTGAGGGCGCGGGTTAGTGTCAGCGTACGGGTTAGGATTAGGGGACGGGTGAGGGTCAGGCTTCGGGGAAGGGTTAGGGTTAGGGTTCGGTCTAAGGTTAGGGTTAGGGGACGGGGACGGTTTAGGGTCCAGGTGAGGGTACGACAACGCTTCATGGGGAGCGTACGCGTGAGGGCGTGGATTAGTGTCAGCGTACGGTTTAGCATTAGGGGACAGGTGAGGGTCAGGCTTCGGGGAAGTGTTAGGGTTAGGGTTCGGGCTAGGGTTAGGGTTTGGGGACGGGGACGGTTTAGGGTCCAGGTGAGGGTACGACAACGCTTTAGGGGGAGCGCACGTGTGAGGGCGTAGGTTAGTGTCAGCGTACGGGTTAGGATTAGGGGACAGGTGAGGGTCAGGCTTCTGGGAAGGGTTAGGGTTAGGGTTCGGGCTAGGTTTAGGGTTAGGGGACGGGGACGGTTTAGGGTCCAGGTGAGGGTACGACAACGCTTTACGGGGAGCGTACGTGTGAGGGTGTGGGTTAGTGTCAGCGTACGGGTTAGGATTAGGGGACCGGTGAGGGTCAGGCTTCGAGGAAGAGTTAGGGTTAGGGTTCGGGCTAGGGTTAGGGTTAGGGGACGGGGACGGTTTACGGTCCAGGTGAGGGTACGACAACGCTTTAGGGGGAGCGTACGTGTGAGGGCGCAGGTTAGTGTCAGCGTACGGGTTAGGATTAGGGGACGGGTGAGGGTCAGGCTTCGGGGAAGTGTTAGGGTTAGGGTTCGCGCTAGGGTTAGGGTTAGGGGCGGGGACGGTTTAGGGTCCAGGTGTGTGTACGACAACACTTTAGGGGGAGCGTACGTGTGAGGGCGCGGGTTAGTGTCAGCGTACGGGTTAGGATTAGGGGACGGGTGAGAGTCAGGCTTCGGGGAAGCGTTAGGGTTAGGGTTCGGGCTAGGGTTAGGGTTAGGGGACGGGGACGGTTTAGGTTCCAGGTGAGGGTACGACAACGCTTTAGGGGGAGCGTACGTGTGAGGGCGCGGGTTAGTGTCAGCGTACGGGTTAGGATTAGGGGACGTGTGAGGGTCAGGCTTCGGGGAAGGGTTAGGGTTAGGGTTCGGGCTAGGGTTAGGGTTAGGGGACGGGGACGGTTTAGGGTCCAGGTGAGGGTACGACAACACTTAAGGGGGAGCGAACGTGTGAGGGCGTGGGTTAGTGTCAGCGTACGGGATAGGATTAGGGGACGGGTGAGGGTCAGGCTTCGGGGAAGGGTTAGGGTTAGGGTACGGGCTAGGGTTAGGGTTAGGGGACGGGGACGTTTTAGGATCCAGGTGAGGGTACGACAACGCTTTAGGGGGAGTGTACGTGTGAGGGCGCGGGTTAGTGTCAGCGTACGGGTTTGGATTAGGGGACGGGTGAGGGTCAGGCTTCGGGGAAGGGTTAGGGTTAGGGTTCGGGCTAGGGTTAGTGTTAGGGGACGGGGACGGTTTACGGTCCAGGTGAGGGTACGACAACGCTTTAGGGGGAGCGTACGTGTGAGGGCCCGGGTTAGTGTCAGCGTACGGGTTAGGATTAGGGGACAGGTGAGGGTCAGGTTTCGGGGAAGGATTAGGGTTAGGGTTCGGGCTAGGGTTAGGTTTAGGGGACGGGGACGGTTTAGGGTCCAGGTGAGGGTACGACAACGCTTTAGGGGGAGCGTACGTATGAGTGCGTGGGTTAGTGCCAAGCGTACGGGTTAGGATTAGGGGAAGGGTGAGGGTCAGGCTTCGGGGAAGGGTTAGGGTTAGGGTTCGGTCTAAGGTTAGGGTTAGGGGACGGGGACGGTTTAGGGTCCAGGTGGGGAACGACAACGCTTTAGGGGGAGCGTACGCGTGAGGGCGTTGGTTAATGTCAGCGTACGGGTTAGGATTAGGGGACGGGTGAGGGTCAGGCTTCGGGGAAGGGTTAGGGTTAGGGTTCGGGCTAGAGTTAGGGTTAGGGGACGGGGACGGTTTAGGGTCCAGTTGAGGGTACGACAACGCTTTATGAGGAGCGTACGCGTGAGAGCGTGGGTTAGTGTCAGCGTACGGGTTAGGCTTAGGGGACGGGTGAGGGTCATGCTTCGGGGAAGTGTTAGGGTTAGGGTTCGGGCTAGGGTTAGGGTTAGGGGACGGGGACGGTTTAGGGTCCAGGTGAGTGTACGACAACACTTAAGGGGGAGCGTACGTGTGAGGGCGCAGGTTAGTGTCACCGTACGGGTTAGGATTAGGGGACAGGTGAGGGTCAGGCTTCAGGGAAGGGTTAGGGTTAGGGTTCGGGCTAGGGTTAGGGTTAGGGGACTGGGAAGGTTTAGGGTCCAGGTGAGGGTACGACAACGCTTTAGGGAGAGCGTACGTGTGAGGGCGCGGGTTAGTGTCAGCGTACGGGTTAGGATTAGGGGACGGGTGAGGGTCAGGCTTCGGGGAAGGGTTAGGGTTAGGGTTCGGGCTAGGGTTAGGGTTAGGGGACGGGGACGGTTTAGGGTCCAGGTGAGGGTACGACAACACTTAAGGGGGAGCGTACGCGTGAGGGCGTGGGTTAGTGTCAGCGTACAGGTTAGGATTAGGGGACGGGTGAAGGTCAGGATTCGGGGAAGGGTTAGGTTTAGGGTTCGGGCTAGGGTTAGGGTTAGGGGATAGGGACGGTTTAGGGTCCAGGTGAGGGTACGACAACGCTTTAGGGGGAGCGTACGTGTGAGGGTGTGGGTTAGTGTCAGCGTACGGGTTAGGATTAGGGGACGGGTGAGGGTCAGGCTTCGGGGAAGGGTTAGGGTTAGGGTTCGGGCTAGGGTTGGGTTAGGGGACAGGGACGGTTTAGGGTCCAGGTGAGGGTACGACAACGCTTTAGGGGGAGCGTACGCGTGAGGGCGCGGGTTAGTGTCAGCGTACGGGTTAGGATTAGGGGACGGGTGAGGGTCAGGCTTCGGGGAAGGGTTAGGGTTAGGGTTCCGTGTAAGGTTAGCGTTAGGGGACGGGGACGGTTTAGGGTCCAGGTGAGGGTACGACAACGCTTTATGGGGAGCATACGCGTGAGGGCGTGGGTTAGTGTCAGCGTACGGGTTAGGATTAGGGGACAGGTGAGGGTCAGGCTTCGGGGAAGTGTTAGGGTTACGGTTCGGGCTAGGGTTAGGGTTAGGGGACGGGGACGGTTTAGGGTCCAGGTGAGGGTACGACAACGCTTTAGGAGGAGCGTACGTGTGAGGGCGCGGGTTAGTGTCAGCGTACGGGTTAGGATTAGGGGACGGGTGAGGGTCAGGCTTCGGGGAAGGGTTAGGGTTAGGGTTCGGTCTAAGGTTAGGGTTAGGGGACGGGGACGGTTTAGGGTCCAGGTGAGGGTACGACAACGCTTTATGGGGAGCGTCCGCGTGAGGGCGTGGGTTAGTGTCAGCGTACGGTTTAGGATTAGGGGACAGGTGAGGGTCAGGCTTCGGGGAAGTGTTAGGGTTAGGGTCTGGGCTAGGGTTAGGGTTTGGGGACGGGGACGGTTTAGGGTCCAGGTTTGGGTACGACAACGCTTTACGGGGAGCGTACGTGTGAGGGCGCGGGTTAGTGTCAGCGTACGGGTTAGGATTAGGGGACAGGTGAGGGTCAGGCTTCTGGGAAGGGTTAGGGTTAGGGTTCGGGCTAGGGTTAGGGTTAGGGGACGGGGACGGTTTAGGGTCCAGGTGAGGGTACGACAACGCGTTACGGGGAGCGTACGTGTGAGGGTGCGGGTTAGTGTCATCGTACGGGTTAGGATTAGGGGACCGGTGAGGGTCAGGCTTCGGGGAAGGGTTAGGGTTAGGGTTCGGGCTAGGGTTAGGGTTAGGGGACGGGGAAGTTTTAGGGTCCAGGTGAGGGTACGACAACACTTTAGGGAGAGCGTACGTGTGAGGGCGCGGGTTAGTGTCAGCATACGGGTTAGGATTAGGGGACGGGTGAAGGTCAGGCTTCGGGGAAGTGTTAGTGTTAGGGTTTGGGCTAGGGTTAGGGTTAGGGGACGGGGACGGTTTAGGGTCCAGGTGAGGGTACGACAACACTTAAGGGGGAGCGTACGCGTGAGGGCGCGGGTTAGTGTCAGCGTACGGGTTAGGCTTAGGGGACGGGTGAGGGTCATGCTTCGGGGAAGTGTTAGGGTTAGGTTTCGGGCTAGGGTTAGGGTTAGGGGACGGGGACGGTTTAGGGTCCAGGTGAGTGTACGACAACACTTAAGGGGGAGCGTACGTGTGAGGGCGCAGGTTAGTGTCACCGTACGGGTTAGGATTAGGGGACAGGTGAGGGTCAGGCTTCGGGGAAGGGTTAGGGATAGGGTTCGGGCTAGGGTTAGGGTTAGGGGACTGGGAAGGTTTAGGGTCCAGGTGAGGGTACGACAACGCTTTAGGGAGAGCGTACGTGTGAGGGCGCGGGTTAGTGTCAGCGTACGGGTTAGGATTAGGGGACGGGTGAGGGTCAGGCTTCGGGGAAGGGTTAGGGTTAGGGTTCGGGCTAGGGTTAGGGTTAGGGGACGGGGACGGTTTAGGGTCCAGGTGAGGGTACGACAACACTTAAGGGGGAGCGTACGCGTGAGGGCGTGGGTTAGTGTCAGCGTACAGGTTAGGATTAGGGGACGGGTGAAGGTCAGGATTCGGGGAAGGGTTAGGTTTAGGGTTCGGGCTAGGGTTAGGGTTAGGGGATAGGGACGGTTTAGGGTCCAGGTGAGGGTACGACAACGCTTTAGGGGGAGCGTACGTGTGAGGGCGTGGGTTAGTGTCAGCGTACGGGTTAGGATTAGGGGACGGGTGAGGGTCAGGCTTCGGGGAAGGGTTAGGGTTAGGGTTCGGGCTAGGGTTGGGTTAGGGGACAGGGACGGTTTAGGGTCCAGGTGAGGGTACGACAACGCTTTAGGGGGAGCGTACGCGTGAGGGCGCGGGTTAGTGTCAGCGTACGGGTTAGGATTAGGGGACGGGTGAGGGTCAGGCTTCGGGGAAGGGTTAGGGTTAGGGTTCCGTGTAAGGTTAGCGTTAGGGGACGGGGACGGTTTAGGGTCCAGGTGAGGGTACGACAACGCTTTATGGGGAGCATACGCGTGAGGGCCTGGGTTAGTGTCAGCGTACGGGTTAGGATTAGGGGACAGGTGAGGGTCAGGCTTCGGGGAAGTGTTAGGGTTACGGTTCGGGCTAGGGTTAGGGTTAGGGGACGGGGACGGTTTAGGGTCCAGGTGAGGGTACGACAACGCTTTAGGAGGAGCGTACGTGTGAGGGCGCGGGTTAGTGTCAGCGTACGGGTTAGGATTAGGGGACGGGTGAGGGTCAGGCTTCGGGGAAGGGTTAGGGTTAGGGTTCGGTCTAAGGTTAGGGTTAGGGGACGGGGACGGTTTAGGGTCCAGGTGAGGGTACGACAACGCTTTATGGGGAGCGTCCGCGTGAGGGCGTGGGTTAGTGTCAGCGTACGGTTTAGGATTAGGGGACAGGTGAGGGTCAGGCTTCGGGGAAGTGTTAGGGTTAGGGTCTGGGCTAGGGTTAGGGTTTGGGGACGGGGACGGTTTAGGGTCCAGGTTTGGGTACGACAACGCTTTACGGGGAGCGTACGTGTGAGGGCGCGGGTTAGTGTCAGCGTACGGGTTAGGATTAGGGGACAGGTGAGGGTCAGGCTTCTGGGAAGGGTTAGGGTTAGGGTTCGGGCTAGGGTTAGGGTTAGGGGACGGGGACGGTTTAGGGTCCAGGTGAGGGTACGACAACGCGTTACGGGGAGCGTACGTGTGAGGGTGCGGGTTAGTGTCATCGTACGGGTTAGGATTAGGGGACCGGTGAGGGTCAGGCTTCGGGGAAGGGTTAGGGTTAGGGTTCGGGCTAGGGTTAGGGTTAGGGGACGGGGAAGTTTTAGGGTCCAGGTGAGGGTACGACAACACTTTAGGGAGAGCGTACGTGTGAGGGCGCGGGTTAGTGTCAGCATACGGGTTAGGATTAGGGGACGGGTGAAGGTCAGGCTTCGGGGAAGTGTTAGTGTTAGGGTTTGGGCTAGGGTTAGGGTTAGGGGACGGGGACGGTTTAGGGTCCAGGTGAGGGTACGACAACACTTAAGGGGGAGCGTACGCGTGAGGGCGTGGGTTAGTGTCAGCGTACAGGTTAGGATTAGGGGACGGGTGAGGTTCAGGCTTCGGGGAAGGGTTAGGGTTAGGGTTCGGGCTAGGGTTAGGGTTAGGGGACAGGGACGGTTTAGGGTCCAGGTGAGGGTACGACAACGCTTTAGGGGGAGCGTACGTGTGAGGGCGTGGGTTAGTGTCAGCGTACGGGTTAGGATTAGGGGACGGGTGAGGGTCAGGCTGCGGGGAAGGGTTAGGGTTAGGGTTCAGTTAGGGTTAGGGGACTGGGGGGTTTAGGGTCCAGGTGAGGGTACGACAACGCTTTAGGGGGAGCGTATGTGTGAGGGCGCGGGTTAGTGTCAGCGTACGGGTTAGGATTAGGGGACGGGTGAGGGTCAGGCTTCGGGGAAGGGTTAGGGTTAGGGTTTGGGCTAGGGTTAGGGTTAGGGGACGGGGACGGTTTAGGGTCCAGGTGAGGGTACGACAACGCTTTAGGGGGAGTGTACGTGTGAGGGCGCGGGTTAGTGTCAGCGTACGGTTTAGTATTAGGGGACGGGTGAGGGTCAGGCTTCGGGGAAGGGTTAGGGTTAGGGTTCGGGCTAGGGTAAGGGTTAGGGGACGGGGACGGTTTAGGGTCCAGGTGAGGGTACGACAACGCTTTAGGGGGAGCGTACGTGTGAGGGCGCAGGTTAGTGTCAGCGTACGGGTTAGGATTAGGGGACGGGTGAGGGTCAGGCTTCGGGGAAGGGTTAGGGTTAGGGTTCGGGCTAGGGTTAGGGTTAGGGGACGGGGACGGTTTAGGGTCCAGGTGAGGGTACGACAACACTTAAGGGGGAGCGTACCCGTGACGGCGTGGGTTAGTGTCAGCGTAGAGGTTAGGATTAGGGGACGGGTGAGGGTCTGGCTTCGGGGAAGGGTTAGGGTTAGGGTTCGGGCTAGGGTTAGGGTTAGGGGACGGGGACGGTTTAGGGTCCAGTTGAGGGTACGACAACGCTTTAGGGGGAGCGTACGTATGAGTGCGTGGGTTAGTGCCAAGCGTACGGGTTAGGATTAGGGGAAGGGTGAGGGTCAGGCTTCGGGGAAGGGTTAGGGTTAGGGTTCGGGCTAGGGTTAGGGTTAGGGGACGGGGACGGTTTAGGGTCCAGGTGAGGGTACGACAACACTTAAGGGGGAGCGAACGTGTGAGGGCGTGGGTTAGTGTCAGCGTACGGGATAGGATTAGGGGACGGGTGAGGGTCAGGCTTCGGGGAAGGGTTAGGGTTAGGGTACGGGCTAGGGTTAGGGTTAGGGGACGGGGACGTTTTAGGATCCAGGTGAGGGTACGACAACGCTTTAGGGGGAGTGTACGTGTGAGGGCGCGGGTTAGTGTCAGCGTACGGGTTTGGATTAGGGGACGGGTGAGGGTCAGGCTTCGGGGAAGGGTTAGGGTTAGGGTTCGGGCTAGGGTTAGTGTTAGGGGACGGGGACGGTTTACGGTCCAGGTGAGGGTACGACAACGCTTTAGGGGGAGCGTACGTGTGAGGGCCCGGGTTAGTGTCAGCGTACGGGTTAGGATTAGGGGACAGGTGAGGGTCAGGTTTCGGGGAAGGATTAGGGTTAGGGTTCGGGCTAGGGTTAGGTTTAGGGGACGGGGACGGTTTAGGGTCCAGGTGAGGGTACGACAACGCTTTAGGGGGAGCGTACGTATGAGTGCGTGGGTTAGTGCCAAGCGTACGGGTTAGGATTAGGGGAAGGGTGAGGGTCAGGCTTCGGGGAAGGGTTAGGGTTAGGGTTCGGTCTAAGGTTAGGGTTAGGGGACGGGGACGGTTTAGGGTCCAGGTGGGGAACGACAACGCTTTAGGGGGAGCGTACGCGTGAGGGCGTTGGTTAATGTCAGCGTACGGGTTAGGATTAGGGGACGGGTGAGGGTCAGGCTTCGGGGAAGGGTTAGGGTTAGGGTTCGGGCTAGAGTTAGGGTTAGGGGACGGGGACGGTTTAGGGTCCAGTTGAGGGTACGACAACGCTTTATGAGGAGCGTACGCGTGAGAGCGTGGGTTAGTGTCAGCGTACGGGTTAGGCTTAGGGGACGGGTGAGGGTCATGCTTCGGGGAAGTGTTAGGGTTAGGGTTCGGGCTAGGGTTAGGGTTAGGGGACGGGGACGGTTTAGGGTCCAGGTGAGTGTACGACAACACTTAAGGGGGAGCGTACGTGTGAGGGCGCAGGTTAGTGTCACCGTACGGGTTAGGATTAGGGGACAGGTGAGGGTCAGGCTTCAGGGAAGGGTTAGGGTTAGGGTTCGGGCTAGGGTTAGGGTTAGGGGACTGGGAAGGTTTAGGGTCCAGGTGAGGGTACGACAACGCTTTAGGGAGAGCGTACGTGTGAGGGCGCGGGTTAGTGTCAGCGTACGGGTTAGGATTAGGGGACGGGTGAGGGTCAGGCTTCGGGGAAGGGTTAGGGTTAGGGTTCGGGCTAGGGTTAGGGTTAGGGGACGGGGACGGTTTAGGGTCCAGGTGAGGGTACGACAACACTTAAGGGGGAGCGTACGCGTGAGGGCGTGGGTTAGTGTCAGCGTACAGGTTAGGATTAGGGGACGGGTGAAGGTCAGGATTCGGGGAAGGGTTAGGTTTAGGGTTCGGGCTAGGGTTAGGGTTAGGGGATAGGGACGGTTTAGGGTCCAGGTGAGGGTACGACAACGCTTTAGGGGGAGCGTACGTGTGAGGGCGTGGGTTAGTGTCAGCGTACGGGTTAGGATTAGGGGACGGGTGAGGGTCAGGCTTCGGGGAAGGGTTAGGGTTAGGGTTCGGGCTAGGGTTGGGTTAGGGGACAGGGACGGTTTAGGGTCCAGGTGAGGGTACGACAACGCTTTAGGGGGAGCGTACGCGTGAGGGCGCGGGTTAGTGTCAGCGTACGGGTTAGGATTAGGGGACGGGTGAGGGTCAGGCTTCGGGGAAGGGTTAGGGTTAGGGTTCCGTGTAAGGTTAGCGTTAGGGGACGGGGACGGTTTAGGGTCCAGGTGAGGGTACGACAACGCTTTATGGGGAGCATACGCGTGAGGGCGTGGGTTAGTGTCAGCGTACGGGTTAGGATTAGGGGACAGGTGAGGGTCAGGCTTCGGGGAAGTGTTAGGGTTACGGTTCGGGCTAGGGTTAGGGTTAGGGGACGGGGACGGTTTAGGGTCCAGGTGAGGGTACGACAACGCTTTAGGAGGAGCGTACGTGTGAGGGCGCGGGTTAGTGTCAGCGTACGGGTTAGGATTAGGGGACGGGTGAGGGTCAGGCTTCGGGGAAGGGTTAGGGTTAGGGTTCGGTCTAAGGTTAGGGTTAGGGGACGGGGACGGTTTAGGGTCCAGGTGAGGGTACGACAACGCTTTATGGGGAGCGTCCGCGTGAGGGCGTGGGTTAGTGTCAGCGTACGGTTTAGGATTAGGGGACAGGTGAGGGTCAGGCTTCGGGGAAGTGTTAGGGTTAGGGTCTGGGCTAGGGTTAGGGTTTGGGGACGGGGACGGTTTAGGGTCCAGGTTTGGGTACGACAACGCTTTACGGGGAGCGTACGTGTGAGGGCGCGGGTTAGTGTCAGCGTACGGGTTAGGATTAGGGGACAGGTGAGGGTCAGGCTTCTGGGAAGGGTTAGGGTTAGGGTTCGGGCTAGGGTTAGGGTTAGGGGACGGGGACGGTTTAGGGTCCAGGTGAGGGTACGACAACGCGTTACGGGGAGCGTACGTGTGAGGGTGCGGGTTAGTGTCATCGTACGGGTTAGGATTAGGGGACCGGTGAGGGTCAGGCTTCGGGGAAGGGTTAGGGTTAGGGTTCGGTCTAGGGTTAGGGTTAGGGGACGGGGAAGTTTTAGGGTCCAGGTGAGGGTACGACAACACTTTAGGGAGAGCGTACGTGTGAGGGCGCGGGTTAGTGTCAGCATACGGGTTAGGATTAGGGGACGGGTGAAGGTCAGGCTTCGGGGAAGTGTTAGTGTTAGGGTTTGGGCTAGGGTTAGGGTTAGGGGACGGGGACGGTTTAGGGTCCAGGTGAGGGTACGACAACACTTAAGGGGGAGCGTACGCGTGAGGGCGCGGGTTAGTGTCAGCGTACGGGTTAGGCTTAGGGGACGGGTGAGGGTCATGCTTCGGGGAAGTGTTAGGGTTAGGGTTCGGGCTAGGGTTAGGGTTAGGGGACGGGGACGGTTTAGGGTCCAGGTGAGTGTACGACAACACTTAAGGGGGAGCGTACGTGTGAGGGCGCAGGTTAGTGTCACCGTACGGGTTAGGATTAGGGGACAGGTGAGGGTCAGGCTTCGGGGAAGGGTTAGGGATAGGGTTCGGGCTAGGGTTAGGGTTAGGGGACTGGGAAGGTTTAGGGTCCAGGTGAGGGTACGACAACGCTTTAGGGAGAGCGTACGTGTGAGGGCGCGGGTTAGTGTCAGCGTACGGGTTAGGATTAGGGGACGGGTGAGGGTCAGGCTTCGGGGAAGGGTTAGGGTTAGGGTTCGGGCTAGGGTTAGGGTTAGGGGACGGGGACGGTTTAGGGTCCAGGTGAGGGTACGACAACACTTAAGGGGGAGCGTACGCGTGAGGGCGTGGGTTAGTGTCAGCGTACAGGTTAGGATTAGGGGACGGGTGAAGGTCAGGATTCGGGGAAGGGTTAGGTTTAGGGTTCGGGCTAGGGTTAGGGTTAGGGGATAGGGACGGTTTAGGGTCCAGGTGAGGGTACGACAACGCTTTAGGGGGAGCGTACGTGTGAGGGCGTGGGTTAGTGTCAGCGTACGGGTTAGGATTAGGGGACGGGTGAGGGTCAGGCTTCGGGGAAGGGTTAGGGTTAGGGTTCGGGCTAGGGTTGGGTTAGGGGACAGGGACGGTTTAGGGTCCAGGTGAGGGTACGACAACGCTTTAGGGGGAGCGTACGCGTGAGGGCGCGGGTTAGTGTCAGCGTACGGGTTAGGATTAGGGGACGGGTGAGGGTCAGGCTTCGGGGAAGGGTTAGGGTTAGGGTTCCGTGTAAGGTTAGCGTTAGGGGACGGGGACGGTTTAGGGTCCAGGTGAGGGTACGACAACGCTTTATGGGGAGCATACGCGTGAGGGCCTGGGTTAGTGTCAGCGTACGGGTTAGGATTAGGGGACAGGTGAGGGTCAGGCTTCGGGGAAGTGTTAGGGTTACGGTTCGGGCTAGGGTTAGGGTTAGGGGACGGGGACGGTTTAGGGTCCAGGTGAGGGTACGACAACGCTTTAGGAGGAGCGTACGTGTGAGGGCGCGGGTTAGTGTCAGCGTACGGGTTAGGATTAGGGGACGGGTGAGGGTCAGGCTTCGGGGAAGGGTTAGGGTTAGGGTTCGGTCTAAGGTTAGGGTTAGGGGACGGGGACGGTTTAGGGTCCAGGTGAGGGTACGACAACGCTTTATGGGGAGCGTCCGCGTGAGGGCGTGGGTTAGTGTCAGCGTACGGTTTAGGATTAGGGGACAGGTGAGGGTCAGGCTTCGGGGAAGTGTTAGGGTTAGGGTCTGGGCTAGGGTTAGGGTTTGGGGACGGGGACGGTTTAGGGTCCAGGTTTGGGTACGACAACGCTTTACGGGGAGCGTACGTGTGAGGGCGCGGGTTAGTGTCAGCGTACGGGTTAGGATTAGGGGACAGGTGAGGGTCAGGCTTCTGGGAAGGGTTAGGGTTAGGGTTCGGGCTAGGGTTAGGGTTAGGGGACGGGGACGGTTTAGGGTCCAGGTGAGGGTACGACAACGCGTTACGGGGAGCGTACGTGTGAGGGTGCGGGTTAGTGTCATCGTACGGGTTAGGATTAGGGGACCGGTGAGGGTCAGGCTTCGGGGAAGGGTTAGGGTTAGGGTTCGGGCTAGGGTTAGGGTTAGGGGACGGGGAAGTTTTAGGGTCCAGGTGAGGGTACGACAACACTTTAGGGAGAGCGTACGTGTGAGGGCGCGGGTTAGTGTCAGCATACGGGTTAGGATTAGGGGACGGGTGAAGGTCAGGCTTCGGGGAAGTGTTAGTGTTAGGGTTTGGGCTAGGGTTAGGGTTAGGGGACGGGGACGGTTTAGGGTCCAGGTGAGGGTACGACAACACTTAAGGGGGAGCGTACGCGTGAGGGCGTGGGTTAGTGTCAGCGTACAGGTTAGGATTAGGGGACGGGTGAGGTTCAGGCTTCGGGGAAGGGTTAGGGTTAGGGTTCGGGCTAGGGTTAGGGTTAGGGGACAGGGACGGTTTAGGGTCCAGGTGAGGGTACGACAACGCTTTAGGGGGAGCGTACGTGTGAGGGCGTGGGTTAGTGTCAGCGTACGGGTTAGGATTAGGGGACGGGTGAGGGTCAGGCTGCGGGGAAGGGTTAGGGTTAGGGTTCAGTTAGGGTTAGGGGACTGGGGGGTTTAGGGTCCAGGTGAGGGTACGACAACGCTTTAGGGGGAGCGTATGTGTGAGGGCGCGGGTTAGTGTCAGCGTACGGGTTAGGATTAGGGGACGGGTGAGGGTCAGGCTTCGGGGAAGGGTTAGGGTTAGGGTTTGGGCTAGGGTTAGGGTTAGGGGACGGGGACGGTTTAGGGTCCAGGTGAGGGTACGACAACGCTTTAGGGGGAGTGTACGTGTGAGGGCGCGGGTTAGTGTCAGCGTACGGTTTAGTATTAGGGGACGGGTGAGGGTCAGGCTTCGGGGAAGGGTTAGGGTTAGGGTTCGGGCTAGGGTAAGGGTTAGGGGACGGGGACGGTTTAGGGTCCAGGTGAGGGTACGACAACGCTTTAGGGGGAGCGTACGTGTGAGGGCGCAGGTTAGTGTCAGCGTACGGGTTAGGATTAGGGGACGGGTGAGGGTCAGGCTTCGGGGAAGGGTTAGGGTTAGGGTTCGGGCTAGGGTTAGGGTTAGGGGACGGGGACGGTTTAGGGTCCAGGTGAGGGTACGACAACACTTAAGGGGGAGCGTACCCGTGACGGCGTGGGTTAGTGTCAGCGTAGAGGTTAGGATTAGGGGACGGGTGAGGGTCTGGCTTCGGGGAAGGGTTAGGGTTAGGGTTCGGGCTAGGGTTAGGGTTAGGGGACGGGGACGGTTTAGGGTCCAGTTGAGGGTACGACAACGCTTTAGGGGGAGCGTACGTATGAGTGCGTGGGTTAGTGCCAAGCGTACGGGTTAGGATTAGGGGAAGGGTGAGGGTCAGGCTTCGGGGAAGGGTTAGGGTTAGGGTTCGGGCTAGGGTTAGGGTTAGGGGACGGGGACGGTTTAGGGTCCAGGTGAGGGTACGACAACGCTTTAGGGGGAGCGTACGTGTGAGCGCGCGGATTAGTGTCAGCGTACGGGTTAGGATTAGGGGACGGGTGAGGGTCAGGCTTCGGGGAAGGGTTAGGGTTAGGGTTCGGGCTAGGGTTGGGTTAGGGGACAGGGACGGTTTATGGTCCAGGTGAGGGTACGACAACGCTTTAGGGGGAGCGTACGCGTGAGGGCGCGGGTTAGTGTCAGCGTACGGGTTAGGATTAGGGGACGGGTGAGTGTCAGTCTTCGGGGAAGGGTTAGGGTTAGGGTTCGGTGTAAGGTTAGCGTTAGGGGACGGGGACGGTTTAGGGTGCAGGTGAGGGTACGACAACGCTTTATGGGGAGCGTACGCGTGAGGGCGTGGGTTAGTGTCAGCGTACGGGTTAGGATTAGGGGACAGGTGAGGGTCAGGCTTCGGGGAAGTGTTAGGGTTACGGTTCGGGCTAGGGTTAGGGTTAGGGGACGGGGACGGTTTAGGGTCCAGGTAAGGGTACGACAACGCTTTAGGGGGAGCGTACGCGTCAGGGCGTTGGTTAATGTCAGCGTACGGGTTAGGATTAGGGGACGGGTGAGGGTCAGGCTTCGGGGAAGGGTTAGGGTTCGGGTTCGGGCTAGGGTTAGGGTTAGGGGACGGGGACGGTTTAGGGTCCAGTTGAGGGTACGACAACGCTTTACGGGGAGCGTACGCGTGAGAGCGTGGGTTAGTGTCAGCGTACGGGTTAGGCTTAGGGGACGGGTGAGGGTCATGCTTCGGGGAAGTGTTAGGGTTAGGGTTCGGGCTAGGGTTAGGGTTAGGGAACGGGGACGGTTTAGGGTCCAGGTGAGTGTACGACAACACTTAAGGGAGAGCGTACGTGTGAGGGCGCAGGTTAGTGTCACCGTACGGGTTAGGATTAGGGGACAGGTGAGGGTCAGGCTTCAGGGAAGGGTTAGGGTTAGGGTTCGGGCTAGGGTTAGGGTTAGGGGACGGGGAAGGTTTAGGGTCCAGGTGAGGGTACGACAACGCTTTAGGGAGAGCGTACGTGTGAGGGCGCGGGTTAGTGTCAGCGTACGGGTTAGGATTAGGGGACGGGTGAGGGTCAGGCTTCGGGGAAGGGTTAGGGTTAGGGTTCGGGCTAGGGTTAGGGTTAGGGGACGGGGACGGTTTAGGGTCCAGGTGAGGGTACGACAACACTTAAGGGGGAGCGTACGCGTGAGGGCGTGGGTTAGTGTCAGCGTACAGGTTAGGATTAGGGGACGGGTGAGGGTCAGGCTTCGGGGAAGGGTTAGGGTTAGGGTTCGGGTTAGGGTTAGGGCCTGGGGGGTTTAGGGTACATGTGAGGGTACGACAACGCTTTAGGGGGAGCGTATGTGTGAGGGCGCGGGTTAGTGTCAGCGTACGGGTTAGGATTAGGGGACGGGTGAGGGTCAGGCTTCGGGGAAGGTTTAGGGTTAGGGTTCGGGCTAGGGTTAGGGTTAGGGGACGGGGACGGTTTAGGGTCCAGGTGAGGGTATGACAACGCTTTAGGGGGAGTTTACGTTTGAGGGCGCGGGTTAGTGTCAGCGTACGGTTTAGTATTAGGGGACGGGTGAGGGTCAGGCTTCGGGGAAGGGTTAGGGTTAGGGTTCGGGCTAGGGTTAGGGTTAGGGGACGGGGACGGTTTAGGGTCCAGGTGAGGGTACGAAAACGCTTTAGGGGGAGCGTACGTGTGAGGGCGCGTGTTAGTGTCAGTGTACGGGTTAGGATTAGGGGACAGGTGAGGGTCAGGCTTCGGGGAAGGGTTAGGGTTAGGGTTCGGGCTAGGGTTAGGGTTAGGGGACGGGGACGGTTTAGGGTCCAGGTGAGGGTTCGACAACGCTTTAGGGGGAGCGTACGTGTGAGGGCGCGGGTTAGTGTCAGCGTACGGGTTAGGATTAGGGGACGGGTGAGGGTCAGGCTTCGGGGAAGGGTTAGGGTTAGGGTTCAGGCTAGGGTTGGGTTAGGGGACAGGGACGGTTTAGGGTCCAGGTGAGGGTACGACAACGCTTTAGGGGGAGCGTACGCGTGAGGGCGGGGGTTAGTGTCAGCGTACGGGTTAGGATTAGGGGACGGGTGAGGGTCAGGCTTCGGGGAAGGGTTAGGGTTAGGGTTCCGTGTAAGGTTAGCGTTAGGGGACGGGGACGGTTTAGGGTCCAGGTGAGGGTACGACAACGCTTTATGGGGAGCGTACGTGTGAGGGCGTGGGTTAGTGTCAGCATACGGGTTAGGATTAGGGGACAGGTGAGGGTCAGGCTTCGGGGAAGTGTTAGGGTTACGGTTCGGGCTAGGGTTAGGGTTAGGGGACGGGGACGGTTTAGGGTCCAGGTAAGGGTACGACAACGCTTTAGGGGGAGCGTATGTGTGAGGGCGCGGGTTAGTCTCAGCGTACGGGTTAGGATTAGGTGACAGATGAGGGTCAGGCTTCGAGGAAGGGTTAGGATTAGGGTTCGGGCTAGGGTTAGGGTTAGGGGACGGGGACGGTTTAGGGTCCAGGTGAGGGTACGACAACGCTTTAGGAGGAGCGTACGTGTGAGGGCGCGGGTTAGTTTCAGCGTACGGGTTAGGATTAGGGGACGGGTGAGGGTCAGGCTTCGGGGAAGGGTTAGGGTTAAGGTTCGGTCTAAGGTTAGGGTTAGGGTACGGGGACGGTTTAGGGTCCAGGTGAGAGTACGACAACGCTTTATGGGGAGCGTACGCGAGAGGGCGTGGGTTAGTGTCAGCGTACGGTTTAGGATTAGGGGACAGGTGAGGGTCAGGCTTCGGGGAAGTGTTAGGGTTAGGGTCTGGGCTAGGGTTAGGGTTTGGGGACGGGGACGGTTTAGGGTCCAGGTGAGGGTACGACAACGCTTTACGGGGAGCGTACGTGTGAGGGCGCGGGTTAGTGTCAGCGTACGGGTTAGGATTAGGGGACAGGTGAGGGTCAGG
Organism: Grampus griseus; assembly: GCF_964374135.1. NCBI lineage: Eukaryota > Metazoa > Chordata > Mammalia > Artiodactyla > Delphinidae > Grampus > Grampus griseus. The sequence continues at coordinate 23,331 of NW_028133372.1, forward strand.
CTTCTGGGAAGGGTTAGGGTTAGGTTTCGGGCTAGGGTTAGGGTTAGGGGACGGGGACGGTTTAGGGTCCAGGTGAGGGTACGACAACGCTTTACGGGGAGCGTACGTGTGAGGGTGCGGGTTAGCGTCAGCGTACGGGTTAGGATTAGGGGACCGGTGAGGGTCAGGCTTCGAGGAAGAGTTAGGGTTAGGGTTCGGGCTAGGGTTAGGGTTAGGGGACGGGGACGGTTTAGGGTCCAGGTGAGGGTACGACAACGCTTTAGGGGGAGCGTACGTGTGAGGGCGCAGGTTAGTGTCAGCGTACGGGTTAGGATTAGGGGACGGGTGAGGGTCAGGCTTCGGGGAAGTGTTAGGGTTAGGGTTCGGGCTAGGGTTAGGGTTAGGGGACGGGGACGGTTTAGGGTCCAGGTGTGTGTACGACAACACTTTAGGGGGAGCGTACGTGTGAGGGCGCGGGTTAGTGTCAGCGTACGGGTTAGGATTAGGGGACGGGTGAGGGTCAGGCTTCGGGGAAGCGTTAGGGTAAGGGTTCGGGCTAGGGTTAGGGTTAGGGGACGGGGACGGTTTAGGGTCCAGGTGAGGGTACGACAACGCTTTAGGGGGAGCGTACGTGTGAGGGCGCGGGTTAGTGTCAGCGTACGGGTTAGGATTAGGGGACGGGTGAGGGTCAGGCTTCGGGGAAGGGTTAGGGTTAGGGTTCGGGCTAGGGTTAGGGTTAGGGGACGGGGACGGTTTAGGGTCCAGGTGAGGATACGACAACGCTTTAGGGGGAGCGTACGTGTGAGGGCGCGGGTTAGTGTCAGCGTACGGGTTAGGATTAGGGGACGGGTTAGGGTCAGGCTTCGGGAAAGGGTTAGGGTTAGGGTTCGGGCTAGGGTTAGGGTTAGGGGACGGGGACGGTTTAGGGTCCAGGTGAGGGTACGACAACGCTTTAGGGGGAGCGTACGTGTGAGGGCGCGGGTTAGTGTCAGCGTACGGGTTAGGATTAGGAGACAGGTGAGGGTCAGGCTTCGGGGAAGGGTTAGGGTTAGGGTTCGGGTTAGGGTTAGGGTTAGGGGACGGGGACGGTTTAGGGTCAAGGTGAGTGTACGACAACACTTAAGGGGAAGCGTACGTGTGAGGGCGCGGGTTAGTGTCAGCATACGGGTTAGGATTAGGGGACGTGTGAGGGTCAGGCTTCGGGGAAGGGTTAGGTTTAGGGTTCGGGCTAGGGTTAGGGTTAGGGGACTGGGGCGGTTTAGGGTCCAGGTGAGGGTACGACAACGCTTTAGGGGGAGCGTACGTGTGAGGGCGCGGGTTAGTGTCAGCGTACGGTTTACGATTAGGGGACGGGTGAGGGTCAGGCTTCGGGGAAGTGTTAGGGTTAGGTTTCGGGCTAGGGTTAGGGTTAGGGGACGGGGACGGTTTAGGGTCCAGGTGAGGGTACGACAGCGCTTTAGGGGGAGCGTACGTGTGAGGGCGCGGGTTAGTGTCAGCGTACGGTTTAGGATTAGGGGACGGGGGAGGGTCAGGCTTCGGGGAACGGTTAGTGTTAGGGTTCGGGCTAGGGTTAGGGTTAGGGGACGGGGACGGTTTAGGGTCCAGGTGAGGGTACGACAAAGCTTTAGGGGGAGCGTACGTGTGAGGTCGCGGGTTAGTGTCAGCGTACGGGTTAGGATTAGGGGACGGGTGAGGGTCAGGCTTCGGGGAAGGGTTAGGGTTAGGGTTCGGGCTAGGGATAGGGTTAGGGGACGGGGATGGTTTAGGATCCAGGTGAGGGTACGACAACGCTTAAGGGGGAGCGTATGTGTGAGGGCGCGGGTTAGTGTCAGTGTACGGGTTAGGATTAAGGGACGGGTGAGGGTCAGGCTTCGGGGAAGGGTTAGGGTTTGGGTTCGGACTAGGGTTAGGGTTAGGGGACGGGGACGGTTTAGGGACCAGGTGAGGGTACGACAACGCTTTAGGGGGAGCGTACGTGTGAGGGCGTGGGTTAGTGTCAGCGTACGGGTTAGGATTAGGGGACGGGTGAGGGTCAGGCTTCGGGGAAGGGTTAGGGTTAGGGTTCGGGCTAGGGTTGGGTTAGGGGACAGGGACGGTTTAGGGTCCAGGTGAGGGTACGACAACGCTTTAGGGGGAGCGTACGCGTGAGGGCGCGGGTTAGTGTCAGCGTACGGGTTAGGATTAGGGGACGGGTGAGGGTCAGGCTTCGGGGAAGGGTTAGGGTTAGGGTTCCGTGTAAGGTTAGCGTTAGGGGACGGGGACGGTTTAGGGTCCAGGTGAGGGTACGACAACGCTTTATGGGGAGCATACGCGTGAGGGCGTGGGTTAGTGTCAGCGTACGGGTTAGGATTAGGGGACAGGTGAGGGTCAGGCTTCGGGGAAGTGTTAGGGTTACGGTTCGGGCTAGGGTTAGGGTTAGGGGACGGGGACGGTTTAGGGTCCAGGTGAGGGTACGACAACGCTTTAGGAGGAGCGTACGTGTGAGGGCGCGGGTTAGTGTCAGCGTACGGGTTAGGATTAGGGGACGGGTGAGGGTCAGGCTTCGGGGAAGGGTTAGGGTTAGGGTTCGGTCTAAGGTTAGGGTTAGGGGACGGGGACGGTTTAGGGTCCAGGTGAGGGTACGACAACGCTTTATGGGGAGCGTCCGCGTGAGGGCGTGGGTTAGTGTCAGCGTACGGTTTAGGATTAGGGGACAGGTGAGGGTCAGGCTTCGGGGAAGTGTTAGGGTTAGGGTCTGGGCTAGGGTTAGGGTTTGGGGACGGGGACGGTTTAGGGTCCAGGTTTGGGTACGACAACGCTTTACGGGGAGCGTACGTGTGAGGGCGCGGGTTAGTGTCAGCGTACGGGTTAGGATTAGGGGACAGGTGAGGGTCAGGCTTCTGGGAAGGGTTAGGGTTAGGGTTCGGGCTAGGGTTAGGGTTAGGGGACGGGGACGGTTTAGGGTCCAGGTGAGGGTACGACAACGCGTTACGGGGAGCGTACGTGTGAGGGTGCGGGTTAGTGTCATCGTACGGGTTAGGATTAGGGGACCGGTGAGGGTCAGGCTTCGGGGAAGGGTTAGGGTTAGGGTTCGGGCTAGGGTTAGGGTTAGGGGACGGGGAAGTTTTAGGGTCCAGGTGAGGGTACGACAACACTTTAGGGAGAGCGTACGTGTGAGGGCCCGGGTTAGTGTCAGCATACGGGTTAGGATTAGGGGACGGGTGAAGGTCAGGCTTCGGGGAAGTGTTAGTGTTAGGGTTTGGGCTAGGGTTAGGGTTAGGGGACGGGGACGGTTTAGGGTCCAGGTGAGGGTACGACAACACTTAAGGGGGAGCGTACGCGTGAGGGCGCGGGTTAGTGTCAGCGTACGGGTTAGGCTTAGGGGACGGGTGAGGGTCATGCTTCGGGGAAGTGTTAGGGTTAGGGTTCGGGCTAGGGTTAGGGTTAGGGGACGGGGACGGTTTAGGGTCCAGGTGAGTGTACGACAACACTTAAGGGGGAGCGTACGTGTGAGGGCGCAGGTTAGTGTCACCGTACGGGTTAGGATTAGGGGACAGGTGAGGGTCAGGCTTCGGGGAAGGGTTAGGGATAGGGTTCGGGCTAGGGTTAGGGTTAGGGGACTGGGAAGGTTTAGGGTCCAGGTGAGGGTACGACAACGCTTTAGGGAGAGCGTACGTGTGAGGGCGCGGGTTAGTGTCAGCGTACGGGTTAGGATTAGGGGACGGGTGAGGGTCAGGCTTCGGGGAAGGGTTAGGGTTAGGGTTCGGGCTAGGGTTAGGGTTAGGGGACGGGGACGGTTTAGGGTCCAGGTGAGGGTACGACAACACTTAAGGGGGAGCGTACGCGTGAGGGCGTGGGTTAGTGTCAGCGTACAGGTTAGGATTAGGGGACGGGTGAAGGTCAGGATTCGGGGAAGGGTTAGGTTTAGGGTTCGGGCTAGGGTTAGGGTTAGGGGATAGGGACGGTTTAGGGTCCAGGTGAGGGTACGACAACGCTTTAGGGGGAGCGTACGTGTGAGGGCGTGGGTTAGTGTCAGCGTACGGGTTAGGATTAGGGGACGGGTGAGGGTCAGGCTTCGGGGAAGGGTTAGGGTTAGGGTTCGGGCTAGGGTTGGGTTAGGGGACAGGGACGGTTTAGGGTCCAGGTGAGGGTACGACAACGCTTTAGGGGGAGCGTACGCGTGAGGGCGCGGGTTAGTGTCAGCGTACGGGTTAGGATTAGGGGACGGGTGAGGGTCAGGCTTCGGGGAAGGGTTAGGGTTAGGGTTCCGTGTAAGGTTAGCGTTAGGGGACGGGGACGGTTTAGGGTCCAGGTGAGGGTACGACAACGCTTTATGGGGAGCATACGCGTGAGGGCCTGGGTTAGTGTCAGCGTACGGGTTAGGATTAGGGGACAGGTGAGGGTCAGGCTTCGGGGAAGTGTTAGGGTTACGGTTCGGGCTAGGGTTAGGGTTAGGGGACGGGGACGGTTTAGGGTCCAGGTGAGGGTACGACAACGCTTTAGGAGGAGCGTACGTGTGAGGGCGCGGGTTAGTGTCAGCGTACGGGTTAGGATTAGGGGACGGGTGAGGGTCAGGCTTCGGGGAAGGGTTAGGGTTAGGGTTCGGTCTAAGGTTAGGGTTAGGGGACGGGGACGGTTTAGGGTCCAGGTGAGGGTACGACAACGCTTTATGGGGAGCGTCCGCGTGAGGGCGTGGGTTAGTGTCAGCGTACGGTTTAGGATTAGGGGACAGGTGAGGGTCAGGCTTCGGGGAAGTGTTAGGGTTAGGGTCTGGGCTAGGGTTAGGGTTTGGGGACGGGGACGGTTTAGGGTCCAGGTTTGGGTACGACAACGCTTTACGGGGAGCGTACGTGTGAGGGCGCGGGTTAGTGTCAGCGTACGGGTTAGGATTAGGGGACAGGTGAGGGTCAGGCTTCTGGGAAGGGTTAGGGTTAGGGTTCGGGCTAGGGTTAGGGTTAGGGGACGGGGACGGTTTAGGGTCCAGGTGAGGGTACGACAACGCGTTACGGGGAGCGTACGTGTGAGGGTGCGGGTTAGTGTCATCGTACGGGTTAGGATTAGGGGACCGGTGAGGGTCAGGCTTCGGGGAAGGGTTAGGGTTAGGGTTCGGGCTAGGGTTAGGGTTAGGGGACGGGGAAGTTTTAGGGTCCAGGTGAGGGTACGACAACACTTTAGGGAGAGCGTACGTGTGAGGGCGCGGGTTAGTGTCAGCATACGGGTTAGGATTAGGGGACGGGTGAAGGTCAGGCTTCGGGGAAGTGTTAGTGTTAGGGTTTGGGCTAGGGTTAGGGTTAGGGGACGGGGACGGTTTAGGGTCCAGGTGAGAGTACGACAACACTTAAGGGGGAGCGTACGCGTGAGGGCGTGGGTTAGTGTCAGCGTACAGGTTAGGATTAGGGGACGGGTGAGGTTCAGGCTTCGGGGAAGGGTTAGGGTTAGGGTTCGGGCTAGGGTTAGGGTTAGGGGACAGGGACGGTTTAGGGTCCAGGTGAGGGTACGACAACGCTTTAGGGGGAGCGTACGTGTGAGGGCGTGGGTTAGTGTCAGCGTACGGGTTAGGATTAGGGGACGGGTGAGGGTCAGGCTGCGGGGAAGGGTTAGGGTTAGGGTTCAGTTAGGGTTAGGGGACTGGGGGGTTTAGGGTCCAGGTGAGGGTACGACAACGCTTTAGGGGGAGCGTATGTGTGAGGGCGCGGGTTAGTGTCAGCGTACGGGTTAGGATTAGGGGACGGGTGAGGGTCAGGCTTCGGGGAAGGGTTAGGGTTAGGGTTTGGGCTAGGGTTAGGGTTAGGGGACGGGGACGGTTTAGGGTCCAGGTGAGGGTACGACAACGCTTTAGGGGGAGTGTACGTGTGAGGGCGCGGGTTAGTGTCAGCGTACGGTTTAGTATTAGGGGACGGGTGAGGGTCAGGCTTCGGGGAAGGGTTAGGGTTAGGGTTCGGGCTAGGGTAAGGGTTAGGGGACGGGGACGGTTTAGGGTCCAGGTGAGGGTACGACAACGCTTTAGGGGGAGCGTACGTGTGAGGGCGCAGGTTAGTGTCAGCGTACGGGTTAGGATTAGGGGACGGGTGAGGGTCAGGCTTCGGGGAAGGGTTAGGGTTAGGGTTCGGGCTAGGGTTAGGGTTAGGGGACGGGGACGGTTTAGGGTCCAGGTGAGGGTACGACAACACTTAAGGGGGAGCGTACCCGTGACGGCGTGGGTTAGTGTCAGCGTAGAGGTTAGGATTAGGGGACGGGTGAGGGTCTGGCTTCGGGGAAGGGTTAGGGTTAGGGTTCGGGCTAGGGTTAGGGTTAGGGGACGGGGACGGTTTAGGGTCCAGTTGAGGGTACGACAACGCTTTAGGGGGAGCGTACGTATGAGTGCGTGGGTTAGTGCCAAGCGTACGGGTTAGGATTAGGGGAAGGGTGAGGGTCAGGCTTCGGGGAAGGGTTAGGGTTAGGGTTCGGGCTAGGGTTAGGGTTAGGGGACGGGGACGGTTTAGGGTCCAGGTGAGGGTACGACAACGCTTTAGGGGGAGCGTACGTGTGAGCGCGCGGATTAGTGTCAGCGTACGGGTTAGGATTAGGGGACGGGTGAGGGTCAGGCTTCGGGGAAGGGTTAGGGTTAGGGTTCGGGCTAGGGTTGGGTTAGGGGACAGGGACGGTTTATGGTCCAGGTGAGGGTACGACAACGCTTTAGGGGGAGCGTACGCGTGAGGGCGCGGGTTAGTGTCAGCGTACGGGTTAGGATTAGGGGACGGGTGAGTGTCAGTCTTCGGGGAAGGGTTAGGGTTAGGGTTCGGTGTAAGGTTAGCGTTAGGGGACGGGGACGGTTTAGGGTGCAGGTGAGGGTACGACAACGCTTTATGGGGAGCGTACGCGTGAGGGCGTGGGTTAGTGTCAGCGTACGGGTTAGGATTAGGGGACAGGTGAGGGTCAGGCTTCGGGGAAGTGTTAGGGTTACGGTTCGGGCTAGGGTTAGGGTTAGGGGACGGGGACGGTTTAGGGTCCAGGTAAGGGTACGACAACGCTTTAGGGGGAGCGTACGCGTGAGGGCGTTGGTTAATGTCAGCGTACGGGTTAGGATTAGGGGACGGGTGAGGGTCAGGCTTCGGGGAAGGGTTAGGGTTCGGGTTCGGGCTAGGGTTAGGGTTAGGGGACGGGGACGGTTTAGGGTCCAGTTGAGGGTACGACAACGCTTTACGGGGAGCGTACGCGTGAGAGCGTGGGTTAGTGTCAGCGTACGGGTTAGGCTTAGGGGACGGGTGAGGGTCATGCTTCGGGGAAGTGTTAGGGTTAGGGTTCGGGCTAGGGTTAGGGTTAGGGAACGGGGACGGTTTAGGGTCCAGGTGAGTGTACGACAACACTTAAGGGAGAGCGTACGTGTGAGGGCGCAGGTTAGTGTCACCGTACGGGTTAGGATTAGGGGACAGGTGAGGGTCAGGCTTCAGGGAAGGGTTAGGGTTAGGGTTCGGGCTAGGGTTAGGGTTAGGGGACGGGGAAGGTTTAGGGTCCAGGTGAGGGTACGACAACGCTTTAGGGAGAGCGTACGTGTGAGGGCGCGGGTTAGTGTCAGCGTACGGGTTAGGATTAGGGGACGGGTGAGGGTCAGGCTTCGGGGAAGGGTTAGGGTTAGGGTTCGGGCTAGGGTTAGGGTTAGGGGACGGGGACGGTTTAGGGTCCAGGTGAGGGTACGACAACACTTAAGGGGGAGCGTACGCGTGAGGGCGTGGGTTAGTGTCAGCGTACAGGTTAGGATTAGGGGACGGGTGAGGGTCAGGCTTCGGGGAAGGGTTAGGGTTAGGGTTCGGGTTAGGGTTAGGGCCTGGGGGGTTTAGGGTACATGTGAGGGTACGACAACGCTTTAGGGGGAGCGTATGTGTGAGGGCGTGGGTTAGTGTCAGCGTACGGGTTAGGATTAGGGGACGGGTGAGGGTCAGGCTTCGGGGAAGGTTTAGGGTTAGGGTTCGGGCTAGGGTTAGGGTTAGGGGACGGGGACGGTTTAGGGTCCAGGTGAGGGTATGACAACGCTTTAGGGGGAGTTTACGTTTGAGGGCGCGGGTTAGTGTCAGCGTACGGTTTAGTATTAGGGGACGGGTGAGGGTCAGGCTTCGGGGAAGGGTTAGGGTTAGGGTTCGGGCTAGGGTTAGGGTTAGGGGACGGGGACGGTTTAGGGTCCAGGTGAGGGTACGAAAACGCTTTAGGGGGAGCGTACGTGTGAGGGCGCGTGTTAGTGTCAGTGTACGGGTTAGGATTAGGGGACAGGTGAGGGTCAGGCTTCGGGGAAGGGTTAGGGTTAGGGTTCGGGCTAGGGTTAGGGTTAGGGGACGGGGACGGTTTAGGGTCCAGGTGAGGGTTCGACAACGCTTTAGGGGGAGCGTACGTGTGAGGGCGCGGGTTAGTGTCAGCGTACGGGTTAGGATTAGGGGACGGGTGAGGGTCAGGCTTCGGGGAAGGGTTAGGGTTAGGGTTCAGGCTAGGGTTGGGTTAGGGGACAGGGACGGTTTAGGGTCCAGGTGAGGGTACGACAACGCTTTAGGGGGAGCGTACGCGTGAGGGCGGGGGTTAGTGTCAGCGTACGGGTTAGGATTAGGGGACAGGTGAGGGTCAGGCTTCGGGGAAGTGTTAGGGTTACGGTTCGGGCTAGGGTTAGGGTTAGGGGACGGGGACGGTTTAGGGTCCAGGTAAGGGTACGACAACGCTTTAGGGGGAGCGTATGTGTGAGGGCGCGGGTTAGTCTCAGCGTACGGGTTAGGATTAGGTGACAGATGAGGGTCAGGCTTCGGGGAAGGGTTAGGATTAGGGTTCGGGCTAGGGTTAGGGTTAGGGGACGGGGACGGTTTAGGGTCCAGGTGAGGGTACGACAACGCTTTAGGAGGAGCGTACGTGTGAGGGCGCGGGTTAGTTTCAGCGTACGGGTTAGGATTAGGGGACGGGTGAGGGTCAGGCTTCGGGGAAGGGTTAGGGTTAAGGTTCGGTCTAAGGTTAGGGTTAGGGTACGGGGACGGTTTAGGGTCCAGGTGAGAGTACGACAACGCTTTATGGGGAGCGTACGCGAGAGGGCGTGGGTTAGTGTCAGCGTACGGTTTAGGATTAGGGGACAGGTGAGGGTCAGGCTTCGGGGAAGTGTTAGGGTTAGGGTCTGGGCTAGGATTAGGGTTTGGGGACGGGGACGGTTTAGGGTCCAGGTGAGGGTACGACAACGCTTTAGGGGGAGCGTACGTGTGAGGGCGCAGGTTAGTGTCAGCGTACGGGTTAGGATTAGGGGACGGGTGAGGGTCAGGCTTCGGGGAAGTGTTAGGGTTAGGGTTCGGGCTAGGGTTAGGGTTAGGGGACGGGGACGGTTTAGGGTCCAGGTGTGTGTACGACAACACTTTAGGGGGAGCGTACGTGTGAGGGCGCGGGTTAGTGTCAGCGTACGGGTTAGGATTAGGGGACGGGTGAGGGTCAGGCTTCGGGGAAGCGTTAGGGTAAGGGTTCGGGCTAGGGTTAGGGTTAGGGGACGGGGACGGTTTAGGGTCCAGGTGAGGGTACGACAACGCTTTAGGGGGAGCGTACGTGTGAGGGCGCGGGTTAGTGTCAGCGTACGGGTTAGGATTAGGGGACGGGTGAGGGTCAGGCTTCGGGGAAGGGTTAGGGTTAGGGTTCGGGCTAGGGTTAGGGTTAGGGGACGGGGACGGTTTAGGGTCCAGGTGAGGATACGACAACGCTTTAGGGGGAGCGTACGTGTGAGGGCGCGGGTTAGTGTCAGCGTACGGGTTAGGATTAGGGGACGGGTTAGGGTCAGGCTTCGGGAAAGGGTTAGGGTTAGGGTTCGGGCTAGGGTTAGGGTTAGGGGACGGGGACGGTTTAGGGTCCAGGTGAGGGTACGACAACGCTTTAGGGGGAGCGTACGTGTGAGGGCGCGGGTTAGTGTCAGCGTACGGGTTAGGATTAGGAGACAGGTGAGGGTCAGGCTTCGGGGAAGGGTTAGGGTTAGGGTTCGGGTTAGGGTTAGGGTTAGGGGACGGGGACGGTTTAGGGTCAAGGTGAGTGTACGACAACACTTAAGGGGAAGCGTACGTGTGAGGGCGCGGGTTAGTGTCAGCATACGGGTTAGGATTAGGGGACGTGTGAGGGTCAGGCTTCGGGGAAGGGTTAGGTTTAGGGTTCGGGCTAGGGTTAGGGTTAGGGGACTGGGGCGGTTTAGGGTCCAGGTGAGGGTACGACAACGCTTTAGGGGGAGCGTACGTGTGAGGGCGCGGGTTAGTGTCAGCGTACGGTTTACGATTAGGGGACGGGTGAGGGTCAGGCTTCGGGGAAGTGTTAGGGTTAGGTTTCGGGCTAGGGTTAGGGTTAGGGGACGGGGACGGTTTAGGGTCCAGGTGAGGGTACGACAGCGCTTTAGGGGGAGCGTACGTGTGAGGGCGCGGGTTAGTGTCAGCGTACGGTTTAGGATTAGGGGACGGGGGAGGGTCAGGCTTCGGGGAACGGTTAGGGTTAGGGTTCGGGCTAGGGTTAGGGTTAGGGGACGGGGACGGTTTAGGGTCCAGGTGAGGGTACGACAAAGCTTTAGGGGGAGCGTACGTGTGAGGTCGCGGGTTAGTGTCAGCGTACGGGTTAGGATTAGGGGACGGGTGAGGGTCAGGCTTCGGGGAAGGGTTAGGGTTAGGGTTCGGGCTAGGGATAGGGTTAGGGGACGGGGATGGTTTAGGATCCAGGTGAGGGTACGACAACGCTTAAGGGGGAGCGTATGTGTGAGGGCGCGGGTTAGTGTCAGTGTACGGGTTAGGATTAAGGGACGGGTGAGGGTCAGGCTTCGGGGAAGGGTTAGGGTTTGGGTTCGGACTAGGGTTAGGGTTAGGGGACGGGGACGGTTTAGGGACCAGGTGAGGGTACGACAACGCTTTAGGGGGAGCGTACGTGTGAGGGCGCGGGTTAGTGTCAGCGTACGGTTTAGTATTAGGGGACGGGTGAGGGTCAGGCTTCGGGGAACGGTTAGGGTTAGGGTTCGGGCTAGGGTTAGGGTTAGGGGACGGGGACGGTTTAGGGTCCAGGTGAGGGTACGACAACGCTTTATGGGGAGCGTACGCATGAGGGCGCGGGTTAGTGTCAGCGTACGGGTTAGGATTAGTGGACAGGTGAGGGTCAGGCTTCGGGGAAGTGTTAGGGTTAGGGTTCGGGCTAGGGTTAGGGTTAGGGGACGGGGACGGTTTAGGGTCCAGGTAAGTGTACGACAACGCTTTAGGGGGAGCGTATGTGTGAGGGCGTGGGTTAGTGTCAGCGTACGGGTTAGGATTAGGTGACAGGTGAGGGTCAGGCTTCGGGGAAGGGTTAGGGTTAGGGTTCGGGCTAGGGTTAGGGTTAGGGGACGGGGACGGTTTAGTGTCCAGGTGAGGGTACGACAACGCTTTAGGAGGAGCGTACGTGTGAGGGCGTGGGTTAGTGTCAGCGTACGGGTTAGGATTAGGGGACGGGTGAGGGTCAGGCTTCGGGGAAGGGTTACGGTTAGGGTTCGATCTAAGGTTAGGGTTAGGGGACGGGGACGGTTTAGGGTCCAGGTGAGGGTACGCCAACGCTTTATGGGGAGCGTACGCGTGAGGGCGTGGATTAGTGTCAGCGTACGGTTTAGGATTAGGGGACAGGTGAGGGTCAGGCTTCGGGGAAGTGTTAGGGTTAGGGTTCGGGCTAGGGTTAGGGTTAGGGGACGGGGACGGTTTAGGGTCCAGGTGAGGGTACGACAACACTTAAGGGGGAGCGTACGTGTGAGGGAGTGGTTAGTGTCAGCGTACGGGTTAGGATTAGGGGACGGTTGAGGGTCAGGCTTCGGGGAAGTGTTAGGGTTAGGGTTCGGCCTAGGGTTAGGGTTAGGGGACGGGGACGGTTTAGGGTCCAGGTGAGGGTACGACAACGCTTTAGGGGGAGCGTACGTGTGAGGGCGCAGGTTAGTGTCAGCGTACGGGTTAGGATTAGGGGACAGGTGAGGGTCAGGCTTCGGGGAAGGATTAGGGTTAGGGTTCGGGCTAGGGTTAGGTTTAGGGGACGGGGACGGTTTAGGGTCCAGGTGAGGGTACGACAACGCTTTAGGGGGAGCGTACGTATGAGTGCGTGGGTTAGTGCCAAGCGTACGGGTTAGGATTAGGGGAAGGGTGATGGTCAGGCTTCGGGGAAGGGTTAGGGTTAGGGTTCGGGCTAGGGTTAGGGTTAGGGGACGGGGACGGTTTAGGGTCCAGGTGAGGGTACGACAACGCTTTAGGGGGAGCGTACGTGTGAGCGCGCGGGTTAGTGTCAGCGTACGGGTTAGGATTAGGGGACGGGTGAGGGTCAGGCTTCGGGGAAGGGTTAGGGTTAGGGTTCGGGCTAGGGTTGGGTTAGGGGACAGGGACGGTTTATGGTCCAGGTGAGGGTACGACAACGCTTTAGGGGGAGCGTACGCGTGAGGGCGCGGGTTAGTGTCAGCGTACGGGTTAGGATTAGGGGACGGGTGAGGGTCAGGCTTCGGGGAAGGGTTAGGGTTAGGGTTCGGTGTAAGGTTAGCGTTAGGGGACGGGGACGGTATAGGGTCCAGGTGAGGGTACGACAACGCTTTATGGGGAGCGTACGTGTGAGGGCGTGGGTTAGTGTCAGCGTACGGGTTAGGATTAGGGGACAGGTGAGGGTCAGGCTTCGGGGAAGTGTTAGGGTTACGGTTCGGGCTAGGGTTAGGGTTAGGGGACGGGGACGGTTTAGGGTCCAGGTAAGGGTACGACAACGCTTTAGGGGGAGCGTATGTGTGAGGGCGCGGGTTAGTGTCAGCGTACGGGTTAGGATTAGGTGACAGGTGAGGGTCAGGCTTCGGGGAAGGGTTAGGGTTAGGGTTCGGGCTAGGGTTAGGGTTAGGGGACGGGGACGGTTTAGGGTCCAGGTGAGGGTACGACAACGCTTTAGGAGGAGCGTACGTGTGAGGGCGCGGGTTAGTGTCAGCGTACGGGTTAGGATTAGGGGACGGGTGAGGGTCAGGCTTCGGGGAAGGGTTAGGGTTAGGGTTCGGTCTAAGGTTAGGGTTAGGGGACGGGGACGGTTTAGGGTCCAGGTGAGGGTACGACAACGCTTCATGGGGAGCGTACGCGTGAGGGCGTGGATTAGTGTCAGCGTACGGTTTAGCATTAGGGGACAGGTGAGGGTCAGGCTTCGGGGAAGTGTTAGGGTTAGGGTTCGGGCTAGGGTTAGGGTTTGGGGACGGGGACGGTTTAGGGTCCAGGTGAGGGTACGACAACGCTTTAGGGGGAGCGCACGTGTGAGGGCGCGGGTTAGTGTCAGCGTACGGGTTAGGATTAGGGGACAGGTGAGGGTCAGGCTTCTGGGAAGGGTTAGGGTTAGGGTTCGGGCTAGGTTTAGGGTTAGGGGACGGGGACGGTTTAGGGTCCAGGTGAGGGTACGACAACGCTTTACGGGGAGCGTACGTGTGAGGGTGTGGGTTAGTGTCAGCGTACGGGTTAGGATTAGGGGACCGGTGAGGGTCAGGCTTCGAGGAAGAGTTAGGGTTAGGGTTCGGGCTAGGGTTAGGGTTAGGGGACGGGGACGGTTTACGGTCCAGGTGAGGGTACGACAACGCTTTAGGGGGAGCGTACGTGTGAGGGCGCAGGTTAGTGTCAGCGTACGGGTTAGGATTAGGGGACGGGTGAGGGTCAGGCTTCGGGGAAGTGTTAGGGTTAGGGTTCGCGCTAGGGTTAGGGTTAGGGGCGGGGACGGTTTAGGGTCCAGGTGTGTGTACGACAACACTTTAGGGGGAGCGTACGTGTGAGGGCGCGGGTTAGTGTCAGCGTACGGGTTAGGATTAGGGGACGGGTGAGGGTCAGGCTGCGGGGAAGGGTTAGGGTTAGGGTTCAGTTAGGGTTAGGGGACTGGGGGGTTTAGGGTCCAGGTGAGGGTACGACAACGCTTTAGGGGGAGCGTATGTGTGAGGGCGCGGGTTAGTGTCAGCGTACGGGTTAGGATTAGGGGACGGGTGAGGGTCAGGCTTCGGGGAAGGGTTAGGGTTAGGGTTTGGGCTAGGGTTAGGGTTAGGGGACGGGGACGGTTTAGGGTCCAGGTGAGGGTACGACAACGCTTTAGGGGGAGTGTACGTGTGAGGGCGCGGGTTAGTGTCAGCGTACGGTTTAGTATTAGGGGACGGGTGAGGGTCAGGCTTCGGGGAAGGGTTAGGGTTAGGGTTCGGGCTAGGGTTAGGGTTAGGGGACGGGGACGGTTTAGGGTCCAGGTGAGGGTACGACAACGCTTTAGGGGGAGCGTACGTGTGAGGGCGCGGGTTAGTGTCAGCGTACGGGTTAGGATTAGGGGACGGGTGAGGGTCAGGCTTCGGGGAAGGGTTAGGGTTAGGGTTCGGGCTAGGGTTAGGGTTAGGGGACGGGGACGGTTTAGGGTCCAGGTGAGGGTACGACAACACTTAAGGGGGAGCGTACCCGTGACGGCGTGGGTTAGTGTCAGCGTACAGGTTAGGATTAGGGGACGGGTGAGGGTCTGGCTTCGGGGAAGGGTTAGGGTTAGGGTTCGGGCTAGGGTTAGGGTTAGGGGACGGGGACGGTTTAGGGTCCAGTTGAGGGTACGACAACGCTTTAGGGGGAGCGTACGTATGAGTGCGTGGGTTAGTGCCAAGCGTACGGGTTAGGATTAGGGGAAGGGTGAGGGTCAGGCTTCGGGGAAGGGTTAGGGTTAGGGTTCGGGCTAGGGTTAGGGTTAGGGGACGGGGACGGTTTAGGGTCCAGGTGAGGGTACGACAACGCTTTAGGGGGAGCGTACGTGTGAGCGCGCGGATTAGTGTCAGCGTACGGGTTAGGATTAGGGGACGGGTGAGGGTCAGGCTTCGGGGAAGGGTTAGGTTTAGGGTTCGGGCTAGGGTTGGGTTAGGGGACAGGGACGGTTTATGGTCCAGGTGAGGGTACGACAACGCTTTAGGGGGAGCGTACGCGTGAGGGCGCGGGTTAGTGTCAGCGTACGGGTTAGGATTAGGGGACGGGTGAGGGTCAGTCTTCGGGGAAGGGTTAGGGTTAGGGTTCGGTGTAAGGTTAGCGTTAGGGGACGGGGACGGTTTAGGGTGCAGGTGAGGGTACGACAACGCTTTATGGGGAGCGTACGCGTGAGGGCGTGGGTTAGTGTCAGCGTACGGGTTAGGATTAGGGGACAGGTGAGGGTCAGGCTTCGGGGAAGTGTTAGGGTTACGGTTCGGGCTAGGGTTAGGGTTAGGGGACGGGGACGGTTTAGGGTCCAGGTAAGGGTACGACAACGCTTTAGGGGGAGCGTACGCGTGAGGGCGTTGGTTAATGTCAGCGTACGGGTTAGGATTAGGGGACGGGTGAGGGTCAGGCTTCGGGGAAGGGTTAGGGTTCGGGTTCGGGCTAGGGTTAGGGTTAGGGGACGGGGACGGTTTAGGGTCCAGTTGAGGGTACGACAACGCTTTACGGGGAGCGTACGCGTGAGAGCGTGGGTTAGTGTCAGCGTACGGGTTAGGCTTAGGGGACGGGTGAGGGTCATGCTTCGGGGAAGTGTTAGGGTTAGGGTTCGGGCTAGGGTTAGGGTTAGGGAACGGGGACGGTTTAGGGTCCAGGTGAGTGTACGACAACACTTAAGGGAGAGCGTACGTGTGAGGGCGCAGGTTAGTGTCACCGTACGGGTTAGGATTAGGGGACAGGTGAGGGTCAGGCTTCAGGGAAGGGTTAGGGTTAGGGTTCGGGCTAGGGTTAGGGTTAGGGGACGGGGAAGGTTTAGGGTCCAGGTGAGGGTACGACAACGCTTTAGGGAGAGCGTACGTGTGAGGGCGCGGGTTAGTGTCAGCGTACGGGTTAGGATTAGGGGACGGGTGAGGGTCAGGCTTCGGGGAACGGTTAGGGTTAGGGTTCGGGCTAGGGTTAGGGTTAGGGGACGGGGACGGTTTAGGGTCCAGGTGAGGGTACGACAACACTTAAGGGGGAGCGTACGCGTGAGGGCGTGGGTTAGTGTCAGCGTACAGGTTAGGATTAGGGGACGGGTGAGGGTCAGGCTTCGGGGAAGGGTTAGGTTTAGGGTTCGGGCTAGGGTTAGGGTTAGGGGATAGGGACGGTTTAGGGTCCAGGTGAGGGTACGACAACGCTTTAGGGGGAGCGTACGTGTGAGGGCGTGGGTTAGTGTCAGCGTACGGGTTAGGATTAGGGGACGGGTGAGGGTCAGGCTTCGGGGAAGGGTTAGGGTTAGGGTTCCGTGTAAGGTTAGCGTTAGGGGACGGGGAGGGTTTAGGGTCCAGGTGAGGGTACGACAACGCTTTATGGGGAGCGTACGTGTGAGGGCATGGGTTAGTGTCAGCGTACGGGTTAGGATTAGGGGACAGGTGAGGGTCAGGCTTCGGGGAAGTGTTAGGGTTACGGTTCGGGCTAGGGTTAGGGTTAGGGGACGGGGACGGTTTAGGGTCCAGGTAAGGGTACGACAACGCTTTAGGGGGAGCGTATGTGTGAGGGCGCGGGTTAGTGTCAGCGTACGGGTTAGGATTAGGTGACAGGTGAGGGTCAGGCTTCGGGGAAGGGTTAGGATTAGGGTTCGGGCTAGGGTTAGGGTTAGGGGACGGGGACGGTTTAGGGTCCAGGTGAGGGTACGACAACGCTTTAGGAGGAGCGTACGTGTGAGGGCGCGGGTTAGTTTCAGCGTACGGGTTAGGATTAGGGGACGGGTGAGGGTCAGGCTTCGGGGAAGGGTTAGGGTTAAGGTTCGGTCTAAGGTTAGGGTTAGGGTACGGGGACGGTATAGGGTCCAGGTGAGAGTACGACAACGCTTTATGGGGATCGTACGCGTGAGGGCGTGGGTTAGTGTCAGCGTACGGTTTAGGATTAGGGGACAGGTGAGGGTCAGGCTTCGGGGAAGTGTTAGGGTTAGGGTCTGGGCTAGGGTTAGGGTTTGGGGACGGGGACGGTTTAGGGTCCAGGTGAGGGTACGACAACGCTTTACCGGGAGCGTACGTGTGAGGGCGCGGGTTAGTGTCAGCGTACGGGTTAGGATTAGGGGACAGGTGAGGGTCAGGCTTCTGGGAAGGGTTAGGGTTAGGTTTCGGGCTAGGGTTAGGGTTAGGGGACGGGGACGGTTTAGGGTCCAGGTGAGGGTACGACAACGCTTTACGGGGAGCGTACGTGTGAGGGTGCGGGTTAGTGTCAGCATACGGGTTAGGATTAGGGGACCGGTGAGGGTCAGGCTTCGAGGAAGAGTTAGGGTTAGGGTTCGGGCTAGGGTTAGGGTTAGGGGACGGGGACGGTTTAGGGTCCAGGTGAGGGTACGACAACGCTTTAGGGGGAGCGTACGTGTGAGGGCGCAGGTTAGTGTCAGCGTACGGGTTAGGATTAGGGGAGAGGTGAGTATCAGGCTTCGGGGAAGTGTTAGGGTTAGGGTTCGGGCTAGGGTTAGGGTTAGGGGACGGGGACGGTTTAGGGTCCAGGTGTGTGTACGACAACACTTTAGGGGGAGCGTACGTGTGAGGGCGCGGGTTAGTGTCAGCGTACGGGTTAGGATTAGGGGACGGGTGAGGGTCAGGCTTCGGGGAAGCGTTAGGGTAAGGGTTCGGGCTAGGGTTAGGGTTAGGGGACGGGGACGGTTTAGGGTCCAGGTGAGGGTACGACAACGCTTTAGGGGGAGCGTACGTGTGAGGGCGCGGGTTAGTGTCAGCGTACGGGTTAGGATTAGGGGACGGGTGAGGGTCAGGCTTCGGGGAAGGGTTAGGGTTAGGGTTCGGGCTAGGGTTAGGGTTAGGGGACGGGGACGGTTTAGGGTCCAGGTGAGGGTACGACAATGCTTTAGGGGGAGCGTACGTGTGAGGGCGCGGGTTAGTGTCAGCGTACGGGTTAGGATTAGGGGACGGGTGAGGGTCAGGCTTCGGGAAAGGGTTAGGGTTAGGGTTCGGGCTAGGGTTAGGGTTAGGGGACGGGGACGGTTTAGGGTCCAGGTGAGGGTACGACAACGCTTTAGGGGGAGCGTACGTGTGAGGGCGCGGGTTAGTGTCAGCGTACGGGTTAGGATTAGGAGACAGGTGAGGGTCAGGCTTCGGGGAAGGGTTAGGGTTAGGGTTCGGGTTAGAGTTAGGGTTAGGGGACGGGGACGGTTTAGGGTCAAGGTGAGTGTACGACAACACTTAAGGGGAAGCGTACGTGTGAGGGCGCGGGTTAGTGTCAGCATACGGGTTAGGATTAGGGGACGTGTGAGGGTCAGGCTTCGGGGAAGGGTTAGGTTTAGGGTTCGGGCTAGGGTTAGGGTTAGGGGACTGGGGCGGTTTAGGGTCCAGGTGAGGGTACGACAACGCTTTAGGGGGAGCGTACGTGTGAGGGCGCGGGTTAGTGTCAGCGTACGGTTTACGATTAGGGGACGGGTGAGGGTCAGGCTTCGGGGAAGTGTTAGGGTTAGGTTTCGGGCTAGGGTTAGGGTTAGGGGACGGGGACGGTTTAGGGTCCAGGTGAGGGTACGACAGCGCTTTAGGGGGAGCGTACGTGTGAGGGCGCGGGTTAGTGTCAGCGTACGGTTTAGGATTAGGGGACGGGTGAGGGTCAGGCTTCGGGGAACGGTTAGGGTTAGGGTTCGGGCTAGGGTTAGGGTTAGGGGACGGGGACGGTTTAGGGTCCAGGTGAGGGTACGACAACGCTTTATGGGGAGCGTACGCATGAGGGCGCGGGTTAGTGTCAGCGTACGGGTTAGGATTAGTGGACAGGTGAGGGTCAGGCTTCGGGGAAGTGTTAGGGTTAGGGTTCGGGCTAGGGTTAGGGTTAGGGGACGGGGATGGTTTAGGGTCCAGGTGAGGGTACGAGAACGCTTTAGGGGGAGCGTATGTGTGAGGGCGTGGGTTAGTGTCAGCGAACGGGTTAGGATTAGGGGACAGGTGAGGGTCAGGCTTCTGGGAAGGGTTAGGGTTAGGGTTCGGGCTAGGGTTAGGGTTAGGGGACGGGGACGGTTTAGGGTCCAGGTGCGTGTACGACAACACTTTAGGGGGAGCGTACGTGTGAGGGCGTGGGTTAGTGTCAGCGTACGGGTTAGGATTAGGGGACGGGTGAGGGTCAGGCTTCGGGGAAGCGTTAGGGTTAGGGTTCGGGCTAGGGTTAGGGTTAGGGGACGGGGACAGTTTAGGGTCCAGGTGAGGGTACGACAACGCTTTAGGGGGAGCGTACGTGTGAGGGCGCGGGTTAGTGTCAGCGTATGGGTTAGGATTAGGGGACGGGTGAGGGTCAGGCTTCGGGAAGGGTTAGGGTTAGGGTTCGGGCTAGGGTTAGGGTTAGGGGACGGGGACGGTTTAGGGTCCAGGTGAGGGTACGACAACACTTAAGGGGGAGCGTATGTGTGAGGGAGTGGTTAGTGTCAGCGTACGGTTTAGGATTAGGGGACGGGTGAGGGTCAGGCTTCGGGGAAGGGTTAGGGTTAGGGTTCGGCCTAGGGTTAGGGTTAGGGGACGGGGACGGTTTAGGGTCCAGGTGAGGGTACGACAACGCTTTAGGGGGAGCGTACGTGTGAGGGCGCAGGTTAGTGTCAGCGTACGGGTTAGGATTAGGGGACAGGTGAGGGTCAGGCTTCGGGGAAGGATTAGGGTTAGGGTTCGGGCTAGGGTTAGGTTTAGGGGACGGGGACGGTTTAGGGTCCAGGTGAGGGTATGACAACGCTTTAGGGGGAGCGTACGTATGAGTGCGTGGGTTAGTGCCAAGCGTACGGGTTAGGATTAGGGGAAGGGTGAGGGTCAGGCTTCGGGGAAGGGTTAGGGTTAGGGTTCGGGCTAGGGTTAGGGTTAGGGGACGGGGACGGTTTAGGGTCCAGGTGAGGGTACGACAACACTTAAGGGGGAGCGTACGTGTGAGGGCGTGGGTTAGTGTCAGCGTACGGGATAGGATTAGGGGACGGGTGAGGGTCAGGCTTCGGGGAAGGGTTAGGGTTAGGGTTCGGGCTAGGGTTAGGGTTAGGGGACGGGGACGTTTTAGGGTCCAGGTGAGGGTACGACAACGCTTTAGGGGCAGCGTACGTGTGAGGGCGCGGGTTAGTGTCAGCGTACGGGTTTGGATTAGGGGACGGGTGAGGGTCAGGCTTCGGGGAAGGGTTAGGGTTAGGGTTCGGGCTAGGGTTAGGGTTAGGGGAAGGGGACGGTTTAGGGTCCAGGTGAGGGTACGACAACGCTTTAGGGGGAGCGTACGTGTGAGGGCCCGGGTTAGTGTCAGCGTACGGGTTAGGATTAGGGGACAGGTGAGGGTCAGGTTTCGGGGAAGGATTAGGGTTAGGGTTCGGGCTAGGGTTAGGTTTAGGGGACGGGGACGGTTTAGGGTCCAGGTGAGGGTACGACAACGCTTTAGGGGGAGCGTACGTATGAGTGCGTGGGTTAGTGCCAAGCGTACGGGTTAGGATTAGGGGAAGGGTGAGGGTCAGGCTTCGGGGTAGGGTTAGGGTTAGGGTTCGGTCTAAGGTTAGGGTTAGGGGACGGGGACGGTTTAGGGTCCAGGTGGGGAACGACAACGCTTTAGGGGGAGCGTACGCGTGAGGGCGTTGGTTAATGTCAGCGTACGGGTTAGGATTAGGGGACGGGTGAGGGTCAGGCTTCGGGGAAGGGTTAGGGTTAGGGTTCGGGCTAGAGTTAGGGTTAGGGGACGGGGACGGTTTAGGGTCCAGTTGAGGGTACGACAACGCTTTACGGGGAGCGTACGCGTGAGAGCGTGGGTTAGTGTCAGCGTACGGGTTAGGCTTAGGGGACGGGTGAGGGTCATGCTTCGGGGAAGTGTTAGGGTTAGGGTTCGGGCTAGGGTTAGGGTTAGGGGACGGGGACGGTTTAGGGTCCAGGTGAGTGTACGACAACACTTAAGGGGGAGCGTACGTGTGAGGGCGCAGGTTAGTGTCACCGTACGGGTTAGGATTAGGGGACAGGTGAGGGTCAGGCTTCAGGGAAGGGTTAGGGTTAGGGTTCGGGCTAGGGTTAGGGTTAGGGGACTGGGAAGGTTTAGGGTCCAGGTGAGGGTACGACAACGCTTTAGGGAGAGCGTACGTGTGAGGGCGCGGGTTAGTGTCAGCGTACGGGTTAGGATTAGGGGACGGGTGAGGGTCAGGCTTCGGGGAAGGGTTAGGGTTAGGGTTCGGGCTAGGGTTAGGGTTAGGGGACGGGGACGGTTTAGGGTCCAGGTGAGGGTACGACAACACTTAAGGGGGAGCGTACGCGTGAGGGCGTGGGTTAGTGTCAGCGTACAGGTTAGGATTAGGGGACGGGTGAATGTCAGGATTCGGGGAAGGTTTAGGTTTAGGGTTCGGGCTAGGGTTAGGGTTAGGGGATAGGGACGGTTTAGGGTCCAGGTGAGGGTACGACAACGCTTTAGGGGGAGCGTACGTGTGAGGGCGTGGGTTAGTGTCAGCGTACGGGTTAGGATTAGGGGACGGGTGAGGGTCAGGCTTCGGGGAAGGGTTAGGTTTAGGGTTCGGGCTAGGGTTGGGTTAGGGGACAGGGACGGTTTAGGGTCCAGGTGAGGGTACGACAACGCTTTAGGGGGAGCGTACGCGTGAGGGCGCGGGTTAGTGTCAGCGTACGGGTTAGGATTAGGGGACGGGTGAGGGTCAGGCTTCGGGGAAGGGTTAGGGTTAGGGTTCCGTGTAAGGTTAGCGTTAGGGGACGGGGACGGTTTAGGGTCCAGGTGAGGGTACGACAACGCTTTATGGGGAGCATACGCGTGAGGGCGTGGGTTAGTGTCAGCGTACGGGTTAGGATTAGGGGACAGGTGAGGGTCAGGCTTCGGGGAAGTGTTAGGGTTACGGTTCGGGCTAGGGTTAGGGTTAGGGGACAGGGACGGTTTAGGGTCCAGGTGAGGGTACGACAACGCTTTAGGAGGAGCGTACGTGTGAGGGCGCGGGTTAGTGTCAGCGTACGGGTTAGGATTAGGGGACGGGTGAGGGTCAGGCTTCGGGGAAGGGTTAGGGTTAGGGTTCGGTCTAAGGTTAGGGTTAGGGGACAGGGACGGTTTAGGGTCCAGGTGAGGGTACGACAACGCTTTATGGGGAGCGTCCGCGTGAGGGCGTGGGTTAGTGTCAGCGTACGGTTTAGGATTAGGGGACAGGTGAGGGTCAGGCTTCGGGGAAGTGTTAGGGTTAGGGTCTGGGCTAGGGTTAGGGTTTGGGGACGGGGACGGTTTAGGGTCCAGGTTTGGGTACGACAACGCTTTACGGGGAGCGTACGTGTGAGGGCGCGGGTTAGTGTCAGCGTACGGGTTAGGATTAGGGGACAGGTGAGGGTCAGGCTTCTGGGAAGGGTTAGGGTTAGGGTTCGGGCTAGGGTTAGGGTTAGGGGACGGGGACGGTTTAGGGTCCAGGTGAGGGTACGACAACGCGTTACGGGGAGCGTACGTGTGAGGGTGCGGGTTAGTGTCATCGTACGGGTTAGGATTAGGGGACCGGTGAGGGTCAGGCTTCGGGGAAGGGTTAGGGTTAGGGTTCGGGCTAGGGTTAGGGTTAGGGGACGGGGAAGTTTTAGGGTCCAGGTGAGGGTACGACAACACTTTAGGGAGAGCGTACGTGTGAGGGCGCGGGTTAGTGTCAGCATACGGGTTAGGATTAGGGGACGGGTGAAGGTCAGGCTTCGGGGAAGTGTTAGTGTTAGGGTTTGGGCTAGGGTTAGGGTTAGGGGACGGGGACGGTTTAGGGTCCAGGTGAGGGTACGACAACACTTAAGGGGGAGCGTACGCGTGAGGCCGCGGGTTAGTGTCAGCGTACGGGTTAGGCTTAGGGGACGGGTGAGGGTCATGCTTCGGGGAAGTGTTAGGGTTAGGGTTCGGGCTAGGGTTAGGGTTAGGGGACGGGGACGGTTTAGGGTCCAGGTGAGTGTACGACAACACTTAAGGGGGAGCGTACGTGTGAGGGCGCAGGTTAGTGTCACCGTACGGGTTAGGATTAGGGGACAGGTGAGGGTCAGGCTTCAGGGAAGGGTTAGGGTTAGGGTTCGGGCTAGGGTTAGGGTTAGGGGACTGGGAAGGTTTAGGGTCCAGGTGAGGGTACGACAACGCTTTAGGGAGAGCGTACGTGTGAGGGCGCGGGTTAGTGTCAGCGTACGGGTTAGGATTAGGGGACGGGTGAGGGTCAGGCTTCGGGGAAGGGTTAGGGTTAGGGTTCGGGCTAGGGTTAGGGTTAGGGGACGGGGAGGGTTTAGGGTCCAGGTGAGGGTACGACAACACTTAAGGGGGAGCGTACGCGTGAGGGCGTGGGTTAGTGTCAGCGTACAGGTTAGGATTAGGGGACGGGTGAAGGTCAGGATTCGGGGAAGGGTTAGGTTTAGGGTTCGGGCTAGGGTTAGGGTTAGGGGATAGGGACGGTTTAGGGTCCAGGTGAGGGTACGACCACGCTTTAGGGGGAGCGTACGTGTGAGGGCGTGGGTTAGTGTCAGCGTACGGGTTAGGATTAGGGGACGGGTGAGGGTCAGGCTTCGGGGAAGGGTTAGGGTTAGGGTTCGGGCTAGGGTTGGGTTAGGGGACAGGGACGGTTTAGGGTCCAGGTGAGGGTACGACAACGCTTTAGGGGGAGCGTACGCGTGAGGGCGCGGGTTAGTGTCAGCGTACGGGTTAGGATTAGGGGACGGGTGAGGGTCAGGCTTCGGGGAAGGGTTAAGGTTAGGGTTCCGTGTAAGGTTAGCGTTAGGGGACGGGGACGGTTTAGGGTCCAGGTGAGGGTACGACAACGCTTTATGGGGAGCATACGCGTGAGGGCGTGGGTTAGTGTCAGCGTACGGGTTAGGATTAGGGGACAGGTGAGGGTCAGGCTTCGGGGAAGTGTTAGGGTTACGGTTCGGGCTAGGGTTAGGGTTAGGGGACGGGGACGGTTTAGGGTCCAGGTGAGGGTACGACAACGCTTTAGGAGGAGCGTACGTGTGAGGGCGCGGGTTAGTGTCAGCGTACGGGTTAGGATTAGGGGACGGGTGAGGTTCAGGCTTCGGGGAAGGGTTAGGGTTAGGGTTCGGTCTAAGGTTAGGGTTAGGGGACGGGGACGGTTTAGGGTCCAGGTGAGGGTACGACAACGCTTTATGGGGAGCGTCCGTGTGAGGGCGTGGGTTAGTGTCAGCGTACGGTTTAGGATTAGGGGACAGGTGAGGGTCAGGCTTCGGGGAAGTGTTAGGGTTAGGGTCTGGGCTAGGGTTAGGGTTTGGGGACGGGGACGGTTTAGGGTCCAGGTTTGGGTACGACAACGCTTTACGGGGAGCGTACGTGTGAGGGCGCGGGTTAGTGTCAGCGTACGGGTTAGGATTAGGGGACAGGTGAGGGTCAGGCTTCTGGGAAGGGTTAGGGTTAGGGTTCGGGCTAGGGTTAGGGTTAGGGGACGGGGACGGTTTAGGGTCCAGGTGAGGGTACGACAACGCGTTACGGGGAGCGTACGTGTGAGGGTGCGGGTTAGTGTCATCGTACGGGTTAGGATTAGGGGACCGGTGAGGGTCAGGCTTCTGGGAAGGGTTAGGGTTAGGGTTCGGGCTAGGGTTAGGGTTAGGGGACGGGGACGGTTTAGGGTCCAGGTGTGTGTACGACAACACTTTAGGGGGAGCGTACGTGTGAGGGCGCGGGTTAGTGTCAGCGTACGGGTTAGGATTAGGGGACGGGTGAGGGTCAGGCTTCGGGGAAGCGTTAGGGTAAGGGTTCGGGCTAGGGTTAGTGTTAGGGGACGGGGACGGTTTAGGGTCCAGGTGAGGGTACGACAACGCTTTAGGGGGAGCGTACGTGTGAGGGCGCGGGTTAGTGTCAGCGTACGGGTTAGGATTAGGGGACGGGTGAGGGTCAGGCTTCGGGGAAGGGTTAGGGTTAGGGTTCGGGCTAGGGTTAGGGTTAGGGGACGGGGACGGTTTAGGGTCCAGGTGAGGGTACGACAATGCTTTAGGGGGAGCGTACGTGTGAGGGCGCGGGTTAGTGTCAGCGTACGGGTTAGGATTAGGGGACGGGTGAGGGTCAGGCTTCGGGAAAGGGTTAGGGTTAGGGTTCGGGCTAGGGTTAGGGTTAGGGGACGGGGACGGTTTAGGGTCCAGGTGAGGGTACGACAACGCTTTAGGGGGAGCGTACGTGTGAGGGCGCGGGTTAGTGTCAGCGTACGGGTTAGGATTAGGAGACAGGTGAGGGTCAGGCTTCGGGGAAGTGTTAGGGTTAGGGTTCGGGTTAGAGTTAGGGTTAGGGGACGGGGACGGTTTAGGGTCAAGGTGAGTGTACGACAACACTTAAGGGGAAGCGTACGTGTGAGGGCGCGGGTTAGTGTCAGCATACGGGTTAGGATTAGGGGACGTGTGAGGGTCAGGCTTCGGGGAAGGGTTAGGTTTAGGGTTCGGGCTAGGGTTAGGGTTAGGGGACTGGGGCGGTTTAGGGTCCAGGTGAGGGTACGACAACGCTTTAGGGGGAGCGTACGTGTGAGGGCGCGGGTTAGTGTCAGCGTACGGTTTACGATTAGGGGACGGGTGAGGGTCAGGCTTCGGGGAAGTGTTAGGGTTAGGTTTCGGGCTAGGGTTAGGGTTAGGGGACGGGGACGGTTTAGGGTCCAGGTGAGGGTACGACAGCGCTTTAGGGGGAGCGTACGTGTGAGGGCGCGGGTTAGTGTCAGCGTACGGTTTAGGATTAGGGGACGGGTGAGGGTCAGGCTTCGGGGAACGGTTAGGGTTAGGGTTCGGGCTAGGGTTAGGGTTAGGGGACGGGGACGGTTTAGGGTCCAGGTGAGGGTACGACAACGCTTTATGGGGAGCGTACGCATGAGGGCGCGGGTTAGTGTCAGCGTACGGGTTAGGATTAGTGGACAGGTGAGGGTCAGGCTTCGGGGAAGTGTTAGGGTTAGGGTTCGGGCTAGGGTTAGGGTTAGGGGACGGGGATGGTTTAGGGTCCAGGTGAGGGTACGAGAACGCTTTAGGGGGAGCGTATGTGTGAGGGCGTGGGTTAGTGTCAGCGAACGGGTTAGGATTAGGGGACAGGTGAGGGTCAGGCTTCTGGGAAGGGTTAGGGTTAGGGTTCGGGCTAGGGTTAGGGTTAGGGGACGGGGACGGTTTAGGGTCCAGGTGCGTGTACGACAACACTTTAGGGGGAGCGTACGTGTGAGGGCGTGGGTTAGTGTCAGCGTACGGGTTAGGATTAGGGGACGGGTGAGGGTCAGGCTTCGGGGAAGCGTTAGGGTTAGGGTTCGGGCTAGGGTTAGGGTTAGGGGACGGGGACAGTTTAGGGTCCAGGTGAGGGTACGACAACGCTTTAGGGGGAGCGTACGTGTGAGGGCGCGGGTTAGTGTCAGCGTATGGGTTAGGATTAGGGGACGGGTGAGGGTCAGGCTTCGGGGAAGGGTTAGGGTTAGGGTTCGGGCTAGGGTTAGGGTTAGGGGACGGGGACGGTTTAGGGTCCAGGTGAGGGTACGACAACACTTAAGGGGGAGCGTACGTGTGAGGGAGTGGTTAGTGTCAGCGTACGGTTTAGGATTAGGGGACGGGTGAGGTTCAGGCTTCGGGGAAGGGTTAGGGTTAGGGTTCGGCCTAGGGTTAGGGTTAGGGGACGGGGACGGTTTAGGGTCCAGGTGAGGGTACGACAACGCTTTAGGGGGAGCGTACGTGTGAGGGCGCAGGTTAGTGTCAGCGTACGGGTTAGGATTAGGGGACAGGTGAGGGTCAGGCTTCGGGGAAGGATTAGGGTTAGGGTTCGGGCTAGGGTTAGGTTTAGGGGACGGGGACAGTTTAGGGTCCAGGTGAGGGTATGACAACGCTTTAGGGGGAGCGTACGTATGAGTGCGTGGGTTAGTGCCAAGCGTACGGGTTAGGATTAGGGGAAGGGTGAGGGTCAGGCTTCGGGGAAGGGTTAGGGTTAGGGTTCGGGCTAGGGTTAGGGTTAGGGGACGGGGACGGTTTAGGGTCCAGGTGAGGGTACGACAACACTTAAGGGGGAGCGTACGTGTGAGGGCGTGGGTTAGTGTCAGCGTACGGGATAGGATTAGGGGACGGGTGAGGGTCAGGCTTCGGGGAAGGGTTAGGGTTAGGGTTCGGGCTAGGGTTAGGGTTAGGGGACGGGGACGTTTTAGGGTCCAGGTGAGGGTACGACAACGCTTTAGGGGCAGCGTACGTGTGAGGGCGCGGGTTAGTGTCAGCGTACGGGTTTGGATTAGGGGACGGGTGAGGGTCAGGCTTCGGGGAAGGGTTAGGGTTAGGGTTCGGGCTAGGGTTAGGGTTAGGGGAAGGGGACGGTTTAGGGTCCAGGTGAGGGTACGACAACGCTTTAGGGGGAGCGTACGTGTGAGGGCCCGGGTTAGTGTCAGCGTACGGGTTAGGATTAGGGGACAGGTGAGGGTCAGGTTTCGGGGAAGGATTAGGGTTAGGGTTCGGGCTAGGGTTAGGTTTAGGGGACGGGGACGGTTTAGGGTCCAGGTGAGGGTACGACAACGCTTTAGGGGGAGCGTACGTATGAGTGCGTGGGTTAGTGCCAAGCGTACGGGTTAGGATTAGGGGAAGGGTGAGGGTCAGGCTTCGGGGTAGGGTTAGGGTTAGGGTTCGGTCTAAGGTTAGGGTTAGGGGACGGGGACGGTTTAGGGTCCAGGTGGGGAACGACAACGCTTTAGGGGGAGCGTACGCGTGAGGGCGTTGGTTAATGTCAGCGTACGGGTTAGGATTAGGGGACGGGTGAGGGTCAGGCTTCGGGGAAGGGTTAGGGTTAGGGTTCGGGCTAGAGTTAGGGTTAGGGGACGGGGACGGTTTAGGGTCCAGTTGAGGGTACGACAACGCTTTACGGGGAGCGTACGCGTGAGAGCGTGGGTTAGTGTCAGCGTACGGGTTAGGCTTAGGGGACGGGTGAGGGTCATGCTTCGGGGAAGTGTTAGGGTTAGGGTTCGGGCTAGGGTTAGGGTTAGGGGACGGGGACGGTTTAGGGTCCAGGTGAGTGTACGACAACACTTAAGGGGGAGCGTACGTGTGAGGGCGCAGGTTAGTGTCACCGTACGGGTTAGGATTAGGGGACAGGTGAGGGTCAGGCTTCAGGGAAGGGTTAGGGTTAGGGTTCGGGCTAGGGTTAGGGTTAGGGGACTGGGAAGGTTTAGGGTCCAGGTGAGGGTACGACAACGCTTTAGGGAGAGCGTACGTGTGAGGGCGCGGGTTAGTGTCAGCGTACGGGTTAGGATTAGGGGACGGGTGAGGGTCAGGCTTCGGGGAAGGGTTAGGGTTAGGGTTCGGGCTAGGGTTAGGGTTAGGGGACGGGGACGGTTTAGGGTCCAGGTGAGGGTACGACAACACTTAAGGGGGAGCGTACGCGTGAGGGCGTGGGTTAGTGTCAGCGTACAGGTTAGGATTAGGGGACGGGTGAATGTCAGGATTCGGGGAAGGGTTAGGTTTAGGGTTCGGGCTAGGGTTAGGGTTAGGGGATAGGGACGGTTTAGGGTCCAGGTGAGGGTACGACAACGCTTTAGGGGGAGCGTACGTGTGAGGGCGTGGGTTAGTGTCAGCGTACGGGTTAGGATTAGGGGACGGGTGAGGGTCAGGCTTCGGGGAAGGGTTAGGTTTAGGGTTCGGGCTAGGGTTGGGTTAGGGGACAGGGACGGTTTAGGGTCCAGGTGAGGGTACGACAACGCTTTAGGGGGAGCGTACGCGTGAGGGCGCGGGTTAGTGTCAGCGTACGGGTTAGGATTAGGGGACGGGTGAGGGTCAGGCTTCGGGGAAGGGTTAGGGTTAGGGTTCCGTGTAAGGTTAGCGTTAGGGGACGGGGACGGTTTAGGGTCCAGGTGAGGGTACGACAACGCTTTATGGGGAGCATACGCGTGAGGGCGTGGGTTAGTGTCAGCGTACGGGTTAGGATTAGGGGACAGGTGAGGGTCAGGCTTCGGGGAAGTGTTAGGGTTACGGTTCGGGCTAGGGTTAGGGTTAGGGGACAGGGACGGTTTAGGGTCCAGGTGAGGGTACGACAACGCTTTAGGAGGAGCGTACGTGTGAGGGCGCGGGTTAGTGTCAGCGTACGGGTTAGGATTAGGGGACGGGTGAGGGTCAGGCTTCGGGGAAGGGTTAGGGTTAGGGTTCGGTCTAAGGTTAGGGTTAGGGGACAGGGACGGTTTAGGGTCCAGGTGAGGGTACGACAACGCTTTATGGGGAGCGTCCGCGTGAGGGCGTGGGTTAGTGTCAGCGTACGGTTTAGGATTAGGGGACAGGTGAGGGTCAGGCTTCGGGGAAGTGTTAGGGTTAGGGTCTGGGCTAGGGTTAGGGTTTGGGGACGGGGACGGTTTAGGGTCCAGGTTTGGGTACGACAACGCTTTACGGGGAGCGTACGTGTGAGGGCGCGGGTTAGTGTCAGCGTACGGGTTAGGATTAGGGGACAGGTGAGGGTCAGGCTTCTGGGAAGGGTTAGGGTTAGGGTTCGGGCTAGGGTTAGGGTTAGGGGACGGGGACGGTTTAGGGTCCAGGTGAGGGTACGACAACGCGTTACGGGGAGCGTACGTGTGAGGGTGCGGGTTAGTGTCATCGTACGGGTTAGGATTAGGGGACCGGTGAGGGTCAGGCTTCGGGGAAGGGTTAGGGTTAGGGTTCGGGCTAGGGTTAGGCTTAGGGGACGGGGAAGTTTTAGGGTCCAGGTGAGGGTACGACAACACTTTAGGGAGAGCGTACGTGTGAGGGCGCGGGTTAGTG
The DNA here is from genome assembly GCF_964374135.1 of Grampus griseus. Classification (NCBI taxonomy): domain Eukaryota; kingdom Metazoa; phylum Chordata; class Mammalia; order Artiodactyla; family Delphinidae; genus Grampus; species Grampus griseus. Next base: position 52,825 of record NW_028133372.1, read on the forward strand.
TCAGCATACGGGTTAGGATTAGGGGACGGGTGAAGGTCAGGCTTCGGGGAAGTGTTAGTGTTAGGGTTTGGGCTAGGGTTAGGGTTAGGGGACGGGGACGGTTTAGGGTCCAGGTGAGGGTACGACAACACTTAAGGGGGAGCGTACGCGTGAGGCCGCGGGTTAGTGTCAGCGTACGGGTTAGGCTTAGGGGACGGGTGAGGGTCATGCTTCGGGGAAGTGTTAGGGTTAGGGTTCGGGCTAGGGTTAGGGTTAGGGGACGGGGACGGTTTAGGGTCCAGGTGAGTGTACGACAACACTTAAGGGGGAGCGTACGTGTGAGGGCGCAGGTTAGTGTCACCGTACGGGTTAGGATTAGGGGACAGGTGAGGGTCAGGCTTCAGGGAAGGGTTAGGGTTAGGGTTCGGGCTAGGGTTAGGGTTAGGGGACTGGGAAGGTTTAGGGTCCAGGTGAGGGTACGACAACGCTTTAGGGAGAGCGTACGTGTGAGGGCGCGGGTTAGTGTCAGCGTACGGGTTAGGATTAGGGGACGGGTGAGGGTCAGGCTTCGGGGAAGGGTTAGGGTTAGGGTTCGGGCTAGGGTTAGGGTTAGGGGACGGGGACGGTTTAGGGTCCAGGTGAGGGTACGACAACACTTAAGGGGGAGCGTACGCGTGAGGGCGTGGGTTAGTGTCAGCGTACAGGTTAGGATTAGGGGACGGGTGAAGGTCAGGATTCGGGGAAGGGTTAGGTTTAGGGTTCGGGCTAGGGTTAGGGTTAGGGGATAGGGACGGTTTAGGGTCCAGGTGAGGGTACGACCACGCTTTAGGGGGAGCGTACGTGTGAGGGCGTGGGTTAGTGTCAGCGTACGGGTTAGGATTAGGGGACGGGTGAGGGTCAGGCTTCGGGGAAGGGTTAGGGTTAGGGTTCGGGCTAGGGTTGGGTTAGGGGACAGGGACGGTTTAGGGTCCAGGTGAGGGTACGACAACGCTTTAGGGGGAGCGTACGCGTGAGGGCGCGGGTTAGTGTCAGCGTACGGGTTAGGATTAGGGGACGGGTGAGGGTCAGGCTTCGGGGAAGGGTTAAGGTTAGGGTTCCGTGTAAGGTTAGCGTTAGGGGACGGGGACGGTTTAGGGTCCAGGTGAGGGTACGACAACGCTTTATGGGGAGCATACGCGTGAGGGCGTGGGTTAGTGTCAGCGTACGGGTTAGGATTAGGGGACAGGTGAGGGTCAGGCTTCGGGGAAGTGTTAGGGTTACGGTTCGGGCTAGGGTTAGGGTTAGGGGACGGGGACGGTTTAGGGTCCAGGTGAGGGTACGACAACGCTTTAGGAGGAGCGTACGTGTGAGGGCGCGGGTTAGTGTCAGCGTACGGGTTAGGATTAGGGGACGGGTGAGGGTCAGGCTTCGGGGAAGGGTTAGGGTTAGGGTTCGGTCTAAGGTTAGGGTTAGGGGACGGGGACGGTTTAGGGTCCAGGTGAGGGTACGACAACGCTTTATGGGGAGCGTCCGTGTGAGGGCGTGGGTTAGTGTCAGCGTACGGTTTAGGATTAGGGGACAGGTGAGGGTCAGGCTTCGGGGAAGTGTTAGGGTTAGGGTCTGGGCTAGGGTTAGGGTTTGGGGACGGGGACGGTTTAGGGTCCAGGTTTGGGTACGACAACGCTTTACGGGTAGCGTACGTGTGAGGGCGCGGGTTAGTGTCAGCGTACGGGTTAGGATTAGGGGACAGGTGAGGGTCAGGCTTCTGGGAAGGGTTAGGGTTAGGGTTCGGGCTAGGGTTAGGGTTAGGGGACGGGGACGGTTTAGGGTCCAGGTGAGGGTACGACAACGCGTTACGGGGAGCGTACGTGTGAGGGTGCGGGTTAGTGTCATCGTACGGGTTAGGATTAGGGGACCGGTGAGGGTCAGGCTTCGGGGAAGGGTTAGGGTTAGGGTTCGGGCTAGGGTTAGGGTTAGGGGACGGGGAAGTTTTAGGGTCCAGGTGAGGGTACGACAACACTTTAGGGAGAGCGTACGTGTGAGGGCGCGGGTTAGTGTCAGCATACGGGTTAGGATTAGGGGACGGGTGAAGGTCAGGCTTCGGGGAAGTGTTAGTGTTAGGGTTTGGGCTAGGGTTAGGGTTAGGGGACGGGGACGGTTTAGGGTCCAGGTGAGGGTACGACAACACTTAAGGGGGAGCGTACGCGTGAGGGCGTGGGTTAGTGTCAGCGTACAGGTTAGGATTAGGGGACGGGTGAGGGTCAGGCTTCGGGGAAGGGTTAGGGTTAGGGTTCGGGCTAGGGTTAGGGTTAGGGGACAGGGACGGTTTAGGGTCCAGGTGAGGGTACGACAACGCTTTAGGGGGAGCGTACGTGTGAGGGCGTGGGTTAGTGTCAGCGTACGGGTTAGGATTAGGGGACGGGTGAGGGTCAGGCTGCGGGGAAGGGTTAGGGTTAGGGTTCAGTTAGGGTTAGGGGACTGGGGGGTTTAGGGTTCAGGTGAGGGTACGACAACGCTTTAGGGGGAGCGTATGTGTGAGGGCGCGGGTTAGTGTCAGCGTACGGGTTAGGATTAGGGGACGGGTGAGGGTCAGGCTTCGGGGAAGGGTTAGGGTTAGGGTTTGGGCTAGGGTTAGGGTTAGGGGACGGGGACGGTTTAGGGTCCAGGTGAGGGTACGACAACGCTTTAGGGGGAGTGTACGTGTGAGGGCGCGGGTTAGTGTCAGCGTACGGTTTAGTATTAGGGGACGGGTGAGGGTCAGGCTTCGGGGAAGGGTTAGGGTTAGGGTTCGGGCTAGGGTTAGGGTTAGGGGACGGGGACGGTTTAGGGTCCAGGTGAGGGTACGACAACGCTTTAGGGGGAGCGTACGTGTGAGGGCGCGGGTTAGTGTCAGCGTACGGGTTAGGATTAGGGGACGGGTGAGGGTCAGGCTTCGGGGAAGGGTTAGGGTTAGGGTTCGGGCTAGGGTTAGGGTTAGGGGACGGGGACGGTTTAGGGTCCAGGTGAGGGTACGACAACACTTAAGGGGGAGCGTACCCGTGAGGGCGTGGGTTAGTGTCAGCGTACAGGTTAGGATTAGGGGACGGGTGAGGGTCTGGCTTCGGGGAAGGGTTAGGGTTAGGGTTCGGGCTAGGGTTAGGGTTAGGGGACAGGGACGGTTTAGGGTCCAGGTGAGGGTACGACAACGCTTTAGGGGGAGCGTACGTGTGAGCGCGTGGGTTAGTGTCAGCGTACGGGTTAGGTTTAGGGGACGGGTGAGGGTCAGGCTTCGGGGAAGGGTTAGGGTTAGGGTTCGGGCTAGGGTTAGGGTTAGGGGACTGGGGGGTTTAGGGTCCAGGTGAGGGTACGACAACGCTTTAGGGGGAGCGTATGTGTGAGGGCGCGGGTTAGTGTCAGCGTACGGGTTAGGATTAGGGGACGGGTGATGGTCAGGCTTCGGGGAAGGGTTAGGGTTAGGGTTCGGGCTAGGATTAGGGTTAGGGGACGGGGACGGTTTAGGGTCCAGGTGAGGGTACAACAACGCTTTAGGGGGAGCGTACGTGTGAGGGCGCGGGTTAGTGTCAGCGTACGGTTTAGTATTAGGGGACGGGTGAGGGTCAGGCTTCGGGGAAGGGTTAGGGTTAGGGTTCGGGCTAGGGTTAGGGTTAGGGGACGGGGACGGTTTAGGGTCCAGGTGAGGGTACGACAACGCTTTAGGGGGAGCGTACGTGTGAGGGCGCGGGTTAGTGTCAGCGTACGGGTTAGGATTAGGGGACGGGTGAGGGTCAGGCTTCGGGGAAGGGTTAGGGTTAGCGTTCGGGCTAGGGTTAAGGTTAGGGGACTGGGGCGGTTTCGGGTCCAGGTGAGGGTACGACAACGCTTTAGGGGGAACGTACGCATGAGGGCGCGGGTTAGTGTCAGCGTACGGGTTAGGATTAGGGGACGGGTGAGTGTCAGGCTTCGGGGAAGGGTTAGGGTTAGGGTTCGGTCTAAGTTTAGGGTTAGGGGACGGGGACGGTTTAGGGTCCAGGTGGGGTACGACAACGCTTTAGGGGGAGCGTACGCGTGAGGGCGTTGGTTAATGTCAGCGTACGGGTTAGGATTAGGGGACAGGTGAGGGTCAGGCTTCGGGGAAGGGTTAGGGTTAGGGTTCGGGCTAGGGTTAGGGTTAGGGGACGGGGACGGTTTAGGGTCCAGGTGAGGGTACGACAACGCTTTAGGGGGAGCGTACGTGTGAGGGCGTGGATTAGTGTCAGCGTACGGGTTAGGATTAGGGGACGGGTGAGGGTCAGGCTTCGAGGAAGGGTTAGGGTTAGGTTTTGGGCTAGGGTTAGGGTTAGGGGACGGGGACGGTTTAGGGTCCAGGTGAGTGTACGACAACGCTTTAGGGGGAGCGTATGTGTGAGGGCGCGGTTTAGTGTCAGGGTACGGGTTAGGACTAAGGGACAGGTGAGGGTCAGGCTTCGGGGAAGGGTTAGGGTTAGGGTTCGGGCTAGGGTTAGGGTTAGGGGACGGGGACTGTTTAGGGTCCAGGTGAGGGTACGACAACACTTAAGGGGGAGTGTACGTGTGAAGGCGTGGGTTAGTGTCAGCGTACGGGTTAGGATTAGGGGACGGGTGAGGGTCAGGCTTCGAGGAAGGGTTAGGGTTAGGTTTTGGGCTAGGGTTAGGGTTAGGGGACGGGGACGGTTTAGGGTCCAGGTGAGTGTACGACAACGCTTTAGGGGGAGCGTATGTGTGAGGGCGCGGTTTAGTGTCAGTGTACGGGTTAGGATTAAGGGACAGGTGAGGGTCAGGCTTCGGGGAAGGGTTAGGGTTAGGGTTCGGGCTAGGGTTAGGGTTAGGGGACGGGGACGGTTTAGGGTCCAGGTGAGGGTACGACAACGCTATAGGGGGAGCGTACGCGTGAGGGCGCGAGTTAGTGTCAGCGTACGGGTTAGGATTAGGGGACGGGTGAGGGTCAGGCTTCGGGGAAGGGTTAGGGTTAGGGTTCGGTCTAAGGTTAGGGTTAGGGGACGGGGACGGTTTAGGGTCCAGGTGAGTGTACGACAACGTTTTATGGGGAGCGTACGCGTGAGGGCGTGGGTTAGTGTCAGCGTACGGGTTAGGATTAGGGGACGGGTGAGGGTCAGGCTTCGGGCAAGGGTTAGGGTTAGGGTTCGGGCTAGGGTTAGGGTTAGGGGACGGGGACGGTTTAGGGTCCAGATGAGGGTACGACAACGCTTTAGGGGGAGCGTATGTGTGAGGGTGCGGGTTAGTGTCAGCGTACGGTTTACGATTAAGGGACAGGTGAGGGTCAGGCTTCGGGGAAGGGTTAGGGTTAGGGTTCGGGCTAGGGTTAGGGTTAGGGGATGGGGACGGTTTAGGGTTCAGGTGAGGGTACGACAACGCTATAGGGGGAGCGTACGCGTGAGGGCGCGAGTTAGTGTCAGCGTACGGGTTAGGATTAGGGGACGGGTGAGGGTCAGGCTTCGGGGAAGGGTTAGGGTTAGGGTTCGGTCTAAGGTTAGGGTTAGGGGACGGGAACGGTTTAGGGTCCAGGTGAGGGTACGACAACGCTTTATGGGGAGCGTACGCGTGAGGGCGTGGGTTAGTGTCAGCGTACGGGTTAGGATTAGGGGACGGGTGAGGGTCAGGCTTCGGGGAAGGGTTAGGGTTAGGGTTCGGGCTAGGGTTAGGGTTAGGGGACGGGGACGGTTTAGGGTCCAGGTGAGGGTACGACAACGCTTTAGGGTGAGCGTACGTGTGAGGGCGCGGGTTAGTGTCAGCGTGCGGGTTAGGTTTAGGGGACGAGTGAGGGTCAGGCTTCGGGGAAGGGTTAGGGTTAGGTTTCGGGCTAGGGTTAGGGTTAGGGTTAGGGGACGGGGACGGTTTAGGGTCCAGGTGAGGGTACGACAACGCTTTAGGGGGAGCGTATGTGTGAGGGCGTGGGTTAGTGTCAGCGTACGGGTTAGGATTAAGGGACAGGTGAGGGTCAGGCTTCGGGGAAGGGTTAGGGTTAGGGTTCGGGCTAGGGTTAGGGTTAGGGGACGGGGACGGTTTTGGGTCCAGGTGAGGGTACGACAACACTTTAGCGGGAGCGTATGTGTGAGGGCGTGGGTTAGTGTCAGCGTACGGGTTAGGATTAAGGGACAGGTGAGGGTCAGGCTTCGGGGAAGTGTTAGGGTTAGGGTTCGGGCTAGGGTTAGGGTTAGGGGACGGGGACGGTTTAGGGTCCAGGTGAGGGTACGACAACGCTTTAGGGGGAGCGTACGCGTGAGGGCGCGTGTTAGTGTCAGCGTACGGGTTACGATTAGGGGACGGATGAGGGTCAGGCTTCGGGGAAGGGTTAGGGTTAGGGTTCGGTCTAAGTTTAGGGTTAGGGGACGGGGACGGTTTAGGGTCCAGGTGGGGTACGACAACGCTTTAGGGGGAGTGTACGCGTGAGGGCGTTGGTTAATGTCAGCGTACGGGTTAGGATTAGGGGACGGGTGAGGGTCAGGCTTCGGGGAAGGGTTAGGGTTAGGGTTCGGGGTAGGGTTAGGGTTAGGGGACGGGGACGGTTTAGGGTCCAGGTGAGGGTACGCAACGCTTTATGGGGAGCGTACGTGTGAGGGTGCGGGTTAGTGTCAGCGTACGGGTTAGGATTAGGGGACGGGTGACGGTCAGGCTTCGGAAAAGGGTTAGGGTTAGGGTTCGGGCTAGGGTCAGGGTTAGGGGACGGGGACGGTTTACGGTCCAGGTGAGGGTACGCAACGCTTTAGGGGGAGCGTACGTGTGAGGGCGCGGGTTAGTGTCAGCGTACGGTTTAGTATTAGGGGACGGGTGAGGGTCAGGCTTCGGGGAAGGGTTAGGGTTAGGGTTCGGGCTAGGGTTAGGGTTAGGGGACGGGGACGGTTTAGGGTCCAGGTGAGGGTACGACAACGCTTTAGGGGGAGCGTACGTGTGAGGGCGCAGGTTAGTGTCAGCGTACGGGTTAGGATTAGGGGACGGGTGAGGGTCAGGCTTCGGGGAAGGGTTAGGGTTAGGGTTCGGGCTAGGGTTAGGGTTAGGGGACGGGGACGGTTTAGGGTCCAGGTGAGGGTACGACAACGTTTTATGGGGAGCGTACGCGTGAGGGCGTGGGTTAGTGTCAGCGTACGGGTTAGGATTAGGGGACGGGTGAGGGTCAGGCTTCGGGCAAGGGTTAGGGTTAGGGTTCGGGCTAGGGTTAGGGTTAGGGGACGGGGACGGTTTAGGGTCCAGATGAGGGTACGACAACGCTTTAGGGGGAGCGTATGTGTGAGGGTGCGGGTTAGTGTCAGCGTACGGTTTAGGATTAAGGGACAGGTGAGGGTCAGGCTTCCGGGAAGGGTTAGGGTTAGGGTTCGGGCTAGGGTTAGGGTTAGGGGACGGGGACGGTTTAGGGTCCATGTGAGGGTACGACAACGCTATAGGGGGAGCGTACGCGTGAGGGCGCGAGTTAGTGTCAGCGTACGGGTTAGGATTAGGGGACGGGTGAGGGTCAGGCTTCGGGGAAGGGTTAGGGTTAGGGTTCGGTCTAAGGTTAGGGTTAGGGGACGGGGACGGTTTAGGGTCCAGGTGAGGGTACGACAACGCTTTATGGGGAGCGTACGCGTGAGGGCGTGGGTTAGTGTCAGCGTACGGGTTAGGATTAGGGGACGGGTGAGGGTCAGGCTTCGGGGAAGGGTTAGGGTTAGGGTTCGGGCTAGGGTTAGGGTTAGGGGATGGGGACGGTTTAGGGTCCAGGTGAGGGTACGACAACGCTTTAGGGTGAGCGTACGTGTGAGGGCGCGGGTTAGTGTCAGCGTGCGGGTTAGGATTAGGGGACGAGTGAGGGTCAGGCTTCGGGGAAGGGTTAGGGTTAGGTTTCGGGTTAGGGTTAGGGTTAGGGTTAGGGGACGGGGACGGTTTAGGGTCCAGGTGAGGGTACGACAACGCTTTAGGGGGAGCGTATGTGTGAGGGCGCGGGTTAGTGTCAGCGTACGGGTTAGGATTAAGGGACAGGTGAGGGTCAGGCTTCGGGGAAGGGTTAGGGTTAGGGTTCGGGCTAGGGTTAGGGTTAGGGGACGGGGACGGTTTTGGTTCCAGGTGAGGGTACGACAACACTTTAGGGGGAGCGTATGTGTGAGGGCGTGGGTTAGTGTCAGCGTACGGGTTAGGATTAAGGGACAGGTGAGGGTCAGGCTTCGGGGAAGTGTTAGGGTTAGGGTTCGGGCTAGGGTTAGGGTTAGGGGACGGGGACGGTTTAGGGTCCAGGTGAGGGTACGACAACGCTTTAGGGGGAGCGTACGCGTGAGGGCGTGTGTTAGTGTCAGCGTACGGGTTACGATTAGGGGACGGGTGAGGGTCAGGCTTCGGGGAAGGGTTAGGTTTAGGGTTCGGTCTAAGTTTAGGGTTAGGGGACGGGGACGGTTTAGGGTCCAGGTGGGGTACGACAACGCTTTAGGGGAAGTGTACGCGTGAGGGCGTTGGTTAATGTCAGCGTACGGGTTAGGATTAGGGGACGGGTGAGGGTCAGGCTTCGGGGAAGGATTAGGGTTAGGGTTCGGGGTAGGGTTAGTGTTAGGGGACGGGGACGGTTTAGGGTCCAGGTGAGGGTACGCAACGCTTTAGGGGGAGCGTACGTGTGAGGGTGCGGGTTAGTGTCAGCGTACGGGTTAGGATTAGGGGACGGGTGAGGGTCAGGCGTCGGAAAAGGGTTAGGGTTAGGGTTCGGGCTAGGGTTAGGGTTAGGGGACGGGGACGGTTTACGGTCCAGGTGAGGGTACGCAACGCTTTAGGGGGAGCGTACGTGTGAAGGCGCGGGTTAGTGTCAGCGTACGGTTTAGTATTAGGGGACGGGTGAGGGTCAGGCTTCGGGGAAGGGTTAGGGTTAGGGTTCGGGCTGGGGTTAGGGTTAGGGGACGGGGACGGTTTAGGGTCCAGGTGAGGGTACGACAACGCTTTAGGGGGAGCGTACGTGTGAGGGCGCAGGTTAGTGTCAGCGTACGGGTTAGGATTAGGGGACGGGTGAGGGTCAGGCTTCGGGGAAGGGTTAGGGTTAGGGTTCGGGCTAGGGTTAGGGTTAGGGGACGGGGACGGTTTAGGGGCCAGGTGAGGGTACGACAACGCTTTAGGGGGAGCGTACATGTGAGGGCGTGGGTTGGTGTCAGCGTACAGTTTAGGATAAGGGGACGGGTGAGGGTCAGGCTTCGGGGAAGTTTAGGGTTAGGGTTCAGGCTAGGGTTAGGGTTAGGGGATGGGGACGGTTTAGGGTTCAGGTGAGGGTATGACAACGCTTTAGGGGGAGCGTATGTGTGAGGGCGCGGGTTAGTGTCAGCGTACGGGTTAGGATTAAGGGACAGGTGAGGGTCAGGCTTCGGGAAAGGGTTAGGGTTAGGGTTCGGGCTAGGGTTAGGGTTAGGGGACGGGGACGGTTTAGGGTCCAGGTGAGGGTACGACAACGTTTTATGGGGAGCGTACGCGTGAGGGCGTGGGTTAGTGTCAGCGTACGGGTTAGGATTAGGGGACGGGTGAGGGTCAGGCTTCGGGGAAGGGTTAGGGTTAGGGTTCGGGCTAGGGTTAGGGTTAGGGGACGGGGACGGTTTAGGGTCCAGATGAGGGTACGACAACGCTTTAGGGGGAGCGTATGTGTGAGGGTGCGGGTTAGTGTCAGCGTACGGTTTAGGATTAAGGGACAGGTGAGGGTCAGGCTTCGGGGAAGGGTTAGGGTTAGGGTTCGGGCTAGGGTTAGGGTTAGGGGACGGGGACGGTTTAGGGTCCATGTGAGGGTACGACAACGCTATAGGGGGAGCGTACGCGTGAGGGTGCGAGTTAGTGTCAGCGTACGGGTTAGGATTAGGGGACGGGTGAGGGTCAGGCTTCGGGGAAGGGTTAGGGTTAGGGTTCGGTCTAAGGTTAGGGTAAGGGGACGGGGACGGTTTAGGGTCCAGGTGAGGGTACGACAACGCTTTATGGGGAGCGTACGCGTGAGGGCGTGGGTTAGTGTCAGCGTACGGGTTAGGATTAGGGGACGGGTGAGGGTCAGGCTTCGGGGAAGTGTTAGGGTTAGGGTTCGGGCTTGGGTTAGGGTTAGGGGACGGGGACGGTTTAGGGTCCAGGTGAGGGTACGACAACGCTTTAGGGGGAGCGTATGTGTGAGGGCGCGGGTTAGTGTCAGCTTACGGGTTAGGATTAAGGGACAGGTGAGGGTCAGGCTTCGAGGAAGGGTTAGGGTTAGGGTTCGGGCTAGGGTTAGGGTTAGGGGACGGGGACGGTTTAGGGTCCAGGTGAGAGTACGACAACGCTTTAGGGGGAGCGTACGCGTGAGTGCGCGGCTTAGTGTCAGCGTACGGGTTAAGATTAGGGGACGGGTGAGGGTCAGGCTTCGGGGAAGGGTTAGGGTTAGGTTTCGGACTAGGGTTAGGGTTAGGGGACGGGGACGGTTTTGGGTCCAGGTGAGGGTACGAGAACGCTTTAGGGGGAGCGTATGTGTGAGGGCGTGGGTTAGTGTCAGCGTACGGGTTAGGATTAAGGGACAGGTGAGGGTCAGGTTTCGGGGAAGTGTTAGGGTTAGGGTTCGGGCTAGGGTTAGGGTTAGGGGACGGGGACGGTTTAGGGTTCAGGTGAGGGTACGACAACGCTATAGGGGGAGCGTACGCGTGAGGGCGCGAGTTAGTGTCAGCGTACGGGTTAGGATTAGGGGACGGGTGAGGGTCAGGCTTCGGGGAAGGGTTAGGGTTAGGGTTCGGTCTAAGGTTAGGGTTAGGGGACGGGAACGGTTTAGGGTCCAGGTGAGGGTACGACAACGCTTTATGGGGAGCGTACGCGTGAGGGCGTGGGTTAGTGTCAGCGTACGGGTTAGGATTAGGGGACGGGTGAGGGTCAGGCTTCGGGAAAGGGTTAGGGTTAGGGTTCGGGCTAGGGTTAGGGTTAGGGGACGGGGACGGTTTAGGGTCCAGGTGAGGGTACGACAACGCTTTAGGGTGAGCGTACGTGTGAGGGCGCGGGTTAGTGTCAGCGTGCGGGTTAGGATTAGGGGACGAGTGAGGGTCAGGCTTCGGGGAAGGGTTAGGGTTAGGTTTCGGGCTAGGGTTAGGGTTAGGGTTAGGGGACGGGGACGGTTTAGGGTCCAGGTGATGGTACGACAACGCTTTAGGGGGAGCGTATGTGTGAGGGCGCGGGTTAGTGTCAGCGTACGGGTTAGGATTAAGGGACAGGTGAGGGTCAGGCTTCGGGGAAGGGTTAGGGTTAGGGTTCGGGCTAGGGTTAGGGTTAGGGGACGGGGACGGTTTTGGGTCCAGGTGAGGGTACGACAACACTTTAGGGGGAGCGTATGTGTGAGGGCGTGGGTTAGTGTCAGCGTACGGGTTAGGATTAAGGGACAGGTGAGGGTCAGGCTTCGGGGAAGTGTTAGGGTTAGGGTTCGGGCTAGGGTTAGGGTTAGGGGACGGGGACGGTTTAGGGTCCAGGTGAGGGTACGACAACGCTTTAGGGGGAGCGTACGTGTGAGGGTGCGGGTTAGTGTCAGCGTACGGGTTAGGATTAGGGGACGGGTGAGGGTCAGGCTTCGGAAAAGGGTTAGGGTTAGGGTTCGGGCTAGGGTTAGGGTTAGGGGACGGGGACGGTTTACGGTCCAGGTGAGGGTACGCAACGCTTTAGGGGGAGCTTACGTGTGAGGGCGCGGGTTAGTGTCAGCGTACGGTTTAGTATTAGGGGACGGGTGAGGGTCAGGCTTCGGGGAAGGGTTAGGGTTAGGGTTCGGGCTAGGGTTAGGGTTAGGGGATGGGGACGGTTTAGGGTTCAGGTGAGGGTATGACAAGGCTTTAGGGGGAGCGTATGTGTGAGGGCGCGGGTTAGTGTCAGCGTACGGTTTAGGATTAGGGGACGGGTGAGGGTCAGGCTTCGGGGAAGTGTTAGGGTTAGGGTTCGGGCTAGGGTTAGGGTTAGGGGACGGGGACGGTTTAGGGTCCAGGTGAGGGTACGACAACTCTTTAGGGGGAGCGTACGTGTGAGGGCGCGGGTTAGTGTCAGCGTACGGGTTAGGATTAAGGGACGGGTGAGGGTCAGGCTTCGGGGAAGGGTTAGGGTTAGGGTTTGGTCTAGGGTTAGGGTTAGGGGACGGGGACGGTTTAGGGTCCAGGTGAGGGTACGAGAACACTTAAGGGGGAGCGTACGTGTGAGGGCGCGGGTTAGTGTCAGCGTAAGGTTTAGGATTAGGGGACGGGTGAGGGTCAGGCTTCGGGGAAGGGTTACGGTTAGGGTTCGGGCTAGGGTTAGGGTTAGGGGACGGGGACGGTTTAGGGTCCAGGTGAGGGTACGACAATGCTTTAGGGGGAGCGTACGTGTGAGGGCGCGGGTTAGTGTCAGCGTACGGGTTAGGATTAAGGGACAGGTGAGGGTCAGGCTTCGGGAAAGGGTTAGGGTTAGGGTTCGGGCTAGGGTTAGGGTTAGGGGACGGGGACGGTTTAGGGTCCAGGTGAGGGTACGACAACGTTTTATGGGGAGCGTACGCGTGAGGGCGTGGGTTAGTGTCAGCGTACGGGTTAGGATTAGGGGACGGGTGAGGGTCAGGCTTCGGGGAAGGGTTAGGGTTAGGGTTCGGGCTAGGGTTAGGGTTAGGGGACGGGGACGGTTTAGGGTCCAGATGAGGGTACGACAACGCTTTAGGGGGAGCCTATGTGTGAGGGTGCGGGTTAGTGTCAGCGTACGGTTTAGGATTAAGGGACAGGTGAGGGTCAGGCTTCGGGGAAGGGTTAGGGTTAGGGTTCGGGCTAGGGTTAGGGTTAGGGGACGGGGACGGTTTAGGGTCCATGTGAGGGTACGACAACGCTATAGGGGGAGCGTACGCGTGAGGGCGCGAGTTAGTGTCAGCGTACGGGTTAGGATTAGGGGACGGGTGAGGGTCAGGCTTCGGGGAAGGGTTAGGTTTAGGGTTCGGTCTAAGGTTAGGGTTAGGGAACGGGGACGGTTTAGGGTCCAGGTGAGGGTACGACAACGCTTTATGGGGAGCGTACGCGTGAGGGCGTGGGTTAGTGTCAGCGTACGGGTTAGGATTAGGGGACGGGTGAGGGTCAGGCTTCGGGGAAGGGTTAGGGTTAGGGTTCGGGCTAGGGTTAGGGTTAGGGGACGGGATCGGTTTAGGGTCCAGGTGAGGGTACGACAACGCTTTAGGGGGAGCGTATGTGTGAGGGCGCGGGTTAGTGTCAGCGTACGGGTTAGGATTAAGGGACAGGTGAGGGTCAGGCTTCGAGGAAGGGTTAGGGTTAGGGTTCGGGCTAGGGTTAGGGTTAGGGGACGGGGACGGTTTAGGGTCCAGGTGAGAGTACGACAACGCTTTAGGGGGAGCGTACGCGTGAGGGCGCGGCTTAGTGTCAGCGTACGGGTTAGGATTAGGGGACGGGTGAGGGTCAGGCTTCGGGGAAGGGTTAGGGTTAGGTTTCGGACTAGGGTTAGGGTTAGGGGACGGGGACGGTTTAGGGTCCATGTGAGGGTACGACAACGCTTTAGGGGGAGCGTATGTGTGAGGGCGTGGGTTAGTGTCAGCGTACGGGTTAGGATTAAGGGACAGGTGAGGGTCAGGTTTCGGGGAAGTGTTAGGGTTAGGGTTCGGGCTAGGGTTAGGGTTAGGGGACGGGGACGGTTTAGGGTCCAGGTGAGGGTACGACAACGCTTTAGGGGGAGCGTACGTGTGAGGGCGCATGTTAGTGTCAGCGTACGGGTTAGGATTAGGGGACGGGTGAGGGTCAGGCTTCGGGGAAGGGTTAGGGTTAGGGTTCGGTCTAAGTTTAGGGTTAGGGGACGGGGACGGTTTAGGGTCCAGGTGGGGTACGACAACGCGTTAGGGGGAGTGTACGCGTGAGGGCGGTGGTTAATGTCAGCGTACGGGTTAGGATTAGGGGACGGGTGAGGGTCAGGCTTCGGGGAAGGGTTAGGGTTAGGGTTCGGGCTAGGGTTAGGGTTAGGGGACGGGGACGGTTTAGGGTCCAGGTGAGGGTACGCAACGCTTTAGGGGGAGCGTACGTGTGAGGGTGCGTGTTAGTGTCAGCGTACGGGTTAGGATTAGGGGACGGGTGAGGGTCAGGCTTCGGGGAAGGGTTAGGGTTAGGGTTCGGGCTAGGGTTAGTGTTAGGGGACGGGGACGGTTTAGGGTCCAGGTGAGGGTACGACAACACTTAAGGGGGAGCGTACGCGTGAGGGCGTGGGTTAGTGTCAGCGTACGGGTTAGGATTAGGGGACGGGTGAGGGTCAGGCTTCGGGGCAGGGTTAGGGTTAGGGTTCGGGCTAGGGTTAGGGTTAGGGGACGGGGACGGTTTAGGGTCCAGGTGAGGGTACGACAACACTTAAGGGGGAGCGTACGCGTGAGGGCGTGGGTTAGTGTCAGCGTACAGGTTAGGATTAGGGGACGGGTGAGGGTCAGGCTTCGGGGAAGGGTTAGGGTTAGGGTTCGGGCTAGGGTTAGTGTTAGGGGACTGGGGCGATTTAGGGTCCAGGTGAGGGTACGACAACGCTTTAGGGGGAGCGTACGCATGAGGGCGCGGGTTAGTGTCAGCGTACGGGTTAGGATTAGGGGACGGGTGAGGGTCAGGCTTCGGGGAAGAGTTACGGTTAGGGTTCGGGCTAGGGTTAGGGTTAGGGGACGGGGACGGTTTAGGGTCCAGGTGAGGGTACGACAACGCTTTAGGGGGAGCGTACGTGTGAGGGCGCGGGTTAGTGTCAGCGTACGGTTTAGTATTAGGGGACGGGTGAGGGTCAGGCTTCGGGGAAGGGTTAGGGTTAGGGTTCGGGCTAGGGTTAGGGTTAGGGGACGGGGACGGTTTAGGGTCCAGGTGAGGGTACGACAACGCTTTAGGGGGAGCATACGTGTGAGGGCACGCGTTAGTGTCAGCGTACGGGTTAGGATTAGGGGACGGGTGAGGGTCAGGGTTCGGGGAAGGGTTAGGGTTAGGGTTCGGGCTAGGGTTAAGGTTAGAGGACTGGGGCGGTTTCGGGTCCAGGTGAGGGTACCACAACGCTTTAGGGGGAGAGTACGAGTGAGGGCGCAGGTTAGTGTCAGCGTACGTGTTAGGATTAGGGGACGGGTGAGGGTCAGGCTTCGGGGAAGGGTTAGGGTTAGGTTTCGGGCTAGGGTTAGCGTTAGGGGACGGGGACGGTTTAGGGTCCAGGTAAGGGTACGACAACACTTAAAGGGGAGCGTACGTGTGAGGGCGCGAGTTAGTGTCAGCGTACGGGTTAGGATTAGGGGACGGGTGAGAGTCAGGCTTCGGGGAAGGTTTAGGGTTAGGTTTCGGGCTAGGGTTAGGGTTAGGGGACGGGGACGGTTTAGGGTCCAGGTGAGGGTACGACAACGCTTTAGGGGGAGCGTACATGTGAGGGCGCGGGTTAGTGTCAACGTACGGGTTAGGATTAGGGGACAGGTGAGGGTCAGGCTTCGGGGAAGTGTTAGGGTTAGGATTCGGGCTAGGGTTAGGGTTAGGGGACGGGGACGGTTTAGGGTCCAGGTGAGGGTACGACAACGCTTTAGGGGGAGCGTACGCGTGAGGGCGCGTGTTAGTGTCAGGGTACGGGTTAGGATTAGGGGACGGGTGAGGGTCAGGCTTCGGGGAAGGGTTAGGGTTAGGGTTCGGGCTACGGTTAGGGTTAGGGGACTGGGGCGGTTTAGTGTCCAGGTGAGGGTACGACAACGCTTTAGGGGGAGCGTACGTGTGAGGGCGCGGGTTAGTGTCAGCGTACGCGTTAGGATTAGGGGACGGGTGAGGGTCAGGCTTCGGGGAAGGGTTAGGGTTAGGGTTCGGGCTAGGGTTAGGGTTAGGGGACGGGGACGGTTTAGGGTCCAGGTGAGGGTACGCAACGCTTTAGGGGGAGCGTACGTGTGAGGGTGCGGGTTAGTGTCAGCGTACGGGTTAGGATTAGGGGACGGGTGAGGGTCAGGCTTCGGGGAAGGGTTAGGGTTAGGGTTCGGGCTAGGGTTAGGGTTACGGGACGGGGACGGTTTAGGGTCCAGGTGAGGGTACGACAACGATTTAGGGAGAGCGTACGTGTGAGGGCGCGGGTTAGTGTCAGAGTACGGGTTAGGATTAGGGGATAGGTGAGGGTCAGGCTTCGGGGAAGGGTTAGGGTTAGTGTTCGAGCTAGGGTTAGCGTTAGGGGACGGGGACGGTTTAGGGTTCAGGTGAGGGTACGACAATGCTTTATGGGGAGCGTATGTGTGAGGACGCGGGTTAGTGTCAGCGTACGGGTTAGGATTAGGGGACGGGTGAGGGTCAGGCTTCGGGGAAGGGTTAGGGTTAGGGTTCGGGCTAGGGTTAGGGTTAGGGGACGGGGACGGTTTAGGGTCCAGGTGAGGGTACGACAACACTTAAGGGGGAGCGTACGCGTGAGGGCGTGGGTTAGTGTCAGCGTACAGGTTAGGATTAGGGGACGGGTGAGGGTCAGGCTTCGGGGAAGGGTTAGGGTTAGGGTTCGGGCTAGGGTTAGTGTTAGGGGACTGGAGCGATTTAGGGTCCAGGTGAGGGTACGACAACGCTTTAGGGGGAGCGTACGCATGAGGGCGCGGGTTAGTGTCAGCGTACGGGTTAGGATTAGGGGACGGGTGAGGGTCAGGCTTCGGGGAAGGGTTAGGGTTAGGGTTCGGGCTAGGGTTAGGGTTAGGGGACGCGGACGGTTTAGGGTCCAGGTGAGGGTACGACAACGCTTTAGGGGGAGCATACGTGTGAGGGCGCGCGTTAGTGTCAGCGTACGGGTTAGGATTAGGGGACGGGTGAGGGTCAGGGTTCGGGGAAGGGTTAGGTTTAGGGTTCAGGCTAGGGTTAAGGTTAGGGGACTGGGGCGGTTTCGGGTCCAGGTGAGGGTACCACAACGCTTTAGGGGGAGCGTACGCGTGAGGGCGCGGGTTTGTGTCAGCGTACAGGTTAGGATTAGGGGACGGGTGAGGGTCAGGCTTCGGGGAAGGGTTAGGGTTAGGGTTCGGGCTAGGGTTAGGGTTAGGCGACGGGGACTGTTTATGGTCCAGGTGAGGGTACGAAAACGCTTTAGGAGGAGCGTACGTGTGAGGTCGCGGGTTACTGTCAGCGTACGGATTAGGATTAGGGGACGGGTGAGGGTCAGGCTTCGGGGAAGGGTTAGGGTTAGGGTTCGGGCTACGGTTAGGGTTAGGGGACTGGGGCGGTTTAGGGTCCAGGTGAGGGTACGACAACGCTTTAGGGGGAGCGTACGTGTGAGGGCGCGGGTTAGTGTCAGCGTACGCGTTAGGATTAGGGGACGGGTGAGGGTCAGGCTTCGGGGAAGGGTTAGGGTTAGGGTTCGGGCTAGGGTTAGGATTAGGGGACGGGGACGGTTTAGGGTCCAGGTGAGGGCACGACAACGCTTTAGGGGGAGCGTACGTGTGAGGGCGCGGGTTGGTGTCAGCGTACGGTTTAGGATTAAGGGACGGGTGAGGGTCAGGCTTCGGGGAAGGGTTAGGGTTAGTTTTCGGGCTAGGGTTAAGGTTAGGGGACTGGGGCGGTTTCGGGTCCAGGTGAGGGTATGACAACGCTTTAGGGGGAGCGTACGTGTGAGGGCGCGGGTTAGTGTCAGCGTACGGGTTAGGATTAGGCGACGGGTGAGGGTCAGGCTTCGGGGAAGGGTTAGGGTTAGGGTTCGGGCTAGGGTTAGCGTTAGGGGACGGGGACGGTTTAGGGTCCAGGTGAGGGTACGACAACGCTTTAGGGGGAGCGTACGTGTGAGGGCGCGGGTTAGTGTCAGCGTACGGGTTAGGATTAGGGGACGAGTGAGGGTCAGGCTTCGGGGAAGTGTTAGGGTTAGGTTTCGGGCTAGGGTTAGGGTTAGGGGCCGGGGACGGTTTAGGGTCCAGGTGAGGGTACGACAACGCTTTAGGGGGAGCGTACGTGTGAGGGCTCGGGTTAGTGTCAGCGTACGGGTTAGGATTAAGGGACGGGTGAGGGTCAGGCTTCGGGGAAGGGTTAGGGTTAGGGTTCGGGCTAGGGTTAAGGTTGGGGACTGTGGCGGTTTCGGGTCCAGGTGAGGGTACGACAACGCTTTAGGGGGAGCGTACGAGTGAGGGACCGGGTTAGTGTCAGCGTACGGGTTAGGATTAGGGGACGGGTGAGGGTCAGGCTTCGGGGAAGGGTTAGGGTTAGGTTTCGTGCTAGGGTTAGGGTTAGGGGACGGGGACGGTTTAGGGTTCAGGTAAGGGTACGACAACACTTAAAGGGGAGCGTACGTGTGAGGGCACGTGTTAGTGTCAGCGTACGGGTTAGGATTAGGGGACGGGTGAGAGTCAGGCTTCGGGGAAGGGTTAGGGTTAGGTTTCGGGCTAGGGTTAGGGTTAGGGGACGGGGACGGTTTAGGGTCCAGGTGAGGGTACGACAACGCTTTAGGGGGAGCGTACATGTGAGGGCGCGGGTTAGTGTCAACGTACGGGTTAGGATTAGGGGACAGGTGAGGGTCAGGCTTCGGGGAAGGGTTAGGGTTAGGGTTCGGGCTAGGGTTAGGGTTAGGGGACGGGGACGGTTTAGGGTCCAGGTGAGTGTACGACAACGCTTTAGGGGGAGCGTACGTGTGAGGGCGCGGGTTAGTGTCAGCGTACGTATTTGGATTAGGGGACGTGTGAGGGTCAGGCTTCGGGGAAGTGTTAGGGTTAGGGTTCGGGCTAGGGTTAGGGTTAGGGGACGGGGAAGGTTTAGGGTCCAGGTGAGGGTACGACAACGCTTTAGGGGGAGCGTACGTGTGAGGGCGCGGGTTAGTGTCATTGTACGGGTTAGGATTAGGGGACGAGTGAGGGTCAGGTTTCGGGGAAGTGTTAGGGTTAGGTTTCGGGCTAGGGTTAGGGTTAGGGGACGGGGACGGTTTAGGGTCCAGGTGAGGGTACGACAATGCTTTAGGGGGAGCGTATGTGTGAGGGCGTGGGTTAGTGTCAGCGTACGGGTTAGGATTAAGGGACAAGTGAGGGTCAGGCTTCGGGGAAGGGTTAGGGTTAGGGTTCGGGCTAGGGTTAGCGTTAGGGGACGGGGACGGTTTAGGGTCCAGGTGAGGGTACGACAACGCTTTATGGGGAGCGTACGCGTGAGGGCGTGGGTTAGTGTCAGCGTACGGGTTAGGATTAGGGGACGGGTGAGGGTCAGGCTTCGGGGAAGGGTTAGGGTTAGGGTTCGGGCTAGGGTTAGGGTTAGGGGACGGGGACGGTTTAGGGTCCAGGTGAGGGTACGACAACGCTTTAGGGGGAGCGTATGTGTGAGGGCGCGGGTTAGTGTCAGCGTACGGGTTAGGATTAAGGGACAGGTGAGAGTCAGGCTTCGAGGAAGAGTTAGGGCTAGGGTTCGGGCTAGGGTTAGGGTTAGGGGACGGGGACGGTTTAGGGTCCAGGTGAGAGTACGACAACGCTTTAGGGGGAGCGTACGCGTGAGGGCGCGGCTTAGTGTCAGCGTACGGGTTAGGATTAGGGGACGGGTGAGGGTCAGGCTTCGGGGAAGGGTTAGGGTTAGGTTTCGGACTAGACTTAGGGTTAGGGGACGGGGACGGTTTTGGGTCCAGGTGAGGGTACGACAACGCTTTAGGGGGAGCGTATGTGTGAGGGCGTGGGTTAGTGTCAGCGTACGGGTTAGGATTAAGGGACAGGTGAGGGTCAGGCTTCGGGGAAGTGTTAGGGTTAGGGTTCGGGCTAGGGTTAGGGTTAGGGGACGGGGACGGTTTAGGGTCCAGGTGAGGGTACGACAACGCTTTAGGGGGAGCGTACGCGTGAGGGCGCGTGTTAGTGTCAGCGTACGGGTTAGGATTAGGGGACGGGTGAGGGTCAGGCTTCGGGGAAGGGTTAGGGTTAGGGTTCGGTCTAAGTTTAGGGTTAGGGGACGGGGACGGTTTAGGGTCCAGGTGGGGTACGACAACGCTTTAGGGGGAGCGTACACGTGAGGGCGTTGGTTAATGTCAGCGTACGGGTTAGGATTAGGGGACGGGTGAGGGTCAGGCTTCGGGGAAGTGTTAGGGTTAGGGTTCGGGCTAGGGTTAGGGTTAGGGGACGGGGACGGTTTAGGGTCCAGGTGAGGGTACGCAACGCTTTAGGGGGAGCGTACGTGTGAGGGTGCGGGTTAGTGTCAGCGTACGGGTTAGGATTAGGGGACGGGTGAGGGTCAGGCTTCGGGGAAGGGTTAGGGTTAGGGTTCGGGCTAGGGTTAGGGTTACGGGACGGGGACGGTTTAGGGTCCAGGTGAGGGTACGACAACGATTTAGGGAGAGCGTACGTGTGAGGGCGCGGGTTAGTGTCAGAGTACGGGTTAGGATTAGGGGATAGGTGAGGGTCAGGCTTCGGGGAAGGGTTAGGGTTAGTGTTCGAGCTAGGGTTAGCGTTAGGGGACGGGGACGGTTTAGGGTTCAGGTGAGGGTACGACAATGCTTTAGGGGGAGCGTATGTGTGAGGACGCGGGTTAGTGTCAGCGTACGGGTTAGGATTAGGGGACGGGTGAGGGTCAGGCTTCGGGGAAGGGTTAGGGTTAGGGTTCGGGCTAGGGTTAGGGTTAGGGGACGGGGACGGTTTAGGGTCCAGGTGAGGGTACGACAACACTTAAGGGGGAGCGTACGCGTGAGGGCGTGGGTTAGTGTCAGCGTACAGGTTAGGATTAGGGGACGGGTGAGGGTCAGGCTTCGGGGAAGGGTTAGGGTTAGGGTTCGGGCTAGGGTTAGTGTTAGGGGACTGGAGCGATTTAGGGTCCAGGTAAGGGTACGACAACGATTTAGGGGGAGCGTACGCATGAGGGCGCGGGTTAGTGTCAGCGTACGGGTTAGGATTAGGGGACAGGTGAGGGTCAGGCTTCGGGGAAGGGTTAGGGTTAGGGTTCGGGCTAGGGTTAGGGTTAGGGGACGGGGACGGTTTAGGGTCCAGGTGAGGGTACGACAACGCTTTAGGGGGAGCGTACGTGTGAGGGCGCGGGTTAGTGTCAGCGTATGGGTTAGGATTAGGGGACGGGTGAGGGTCAGGCTTCGGGGAAGGGTTAGGGTTAGGTTTCGGGCTAGGGTTAGGGTTAGGGGACGGGGACCGTTTAGGGTCCAGGTGAGGGTACGACAACGCTTTAGGGGGAGCGTACGCGTGAGGCCGCGGGTTTGTGTCAGCGTACAGGTTAGGATTAGGGGACGGGTGAGGGTCAGGCTTCGGGGAAGGGTTAGGTTTAGGGTTCGGGCTAGGGTTAGGGTTAGGCGACGGGGACTGTTTATGGTCCAGGTGAGGGTACGAAAACGCTTTAGGAGGAGCGTACGTGTGAGGTCGCGGGTTAGTGTCAGCGTACGGGTTAGGATTAGGGGACGGGTGAGGGTCAGGCTTCGGGGAAGGGTTAGGGTTAGGGTTCGGGCTACGGTTAGGGTTAGGGGACTGGGGCGGTTTAGGGTCCAGGTGAGGGTACGACAACGCTTTAGGGGGAGCGTACGTGTGAGGGCGCGGGTTAGTGTCAGCGTACGCGTTAGGATTAGGGGACGGGTGAGGGTCAGGCTTCGGGGAAGGGTTAGGGTTAGGGTTCGGGCTAGGGTTAGGATTAGGGGACGGGGACGGTTTAGGGTCCAGGTGAGGGCACGACAACGCTTTAGGGGGAGCGTACGTGTGAGGGCGCGGGTTGGTGTCAGCGTACGGTTTAGGATTAAGGGACGGGTGAGGGTCAGGCTTCGGGGAAGGGTTAGGGTTAGGGTTCGGTATAGGGTTAGGGTTAGGGGACGGGGACGGTTTAGGGTCCAGGTGAGGGTACGACAACGCTTTAGGGGGAGCGTACATGTGAGGGCGCGGGTTAGTGTCAGCGTACGGTTTAGGATTAGGGGACGGGTGAGGGTCAGGCTTCGGGGAAGTGTTAGGGTTAGTTTTCGGGCTAGGGTTAAGGTTAGGGGACTGGGGCGGTTTCGGGTCCAGGTGAGGGTATGACAACGCTTTAGGGGGAGCGTACGTGTGAGGGCGCGGGTTAGTGTCAGCGTACGGGTTAGGATTAGGCGACGGGTGAGGGTCAGGCTTCGGGGAAGGGTTAGGGTTAGGGTTCGGGCTAGGGTTAGCGTTAGGGGACGGGGACGGTTTAGGGTCCAGGTGAGGGTACGACAACGCTTTAGGGGGAGCGTACGTGTGAGGGCGTGGGTTAGTGTCAGCGTACGGGTTAGGATTAGGGGACGAGTGAGGGTCAGGCTTCGGGGAAGAGTTAGGGTTAGGTTTCGGGCTAGGGTTAGGGTTAGGGGCCGGGGACGGTTTAGGGTCCAGGTGAGGGTACGACAACGCTTTAGGGGGAGCGTACGTGTGAGGGCTCGGGTTAGTGTCAGCGTACGGGTTAGGATTAAGGGACGGGTGAGGGTCAGGCTTCGGGGAAGTGTTAGGGTTAGGGTTCGGGCTAGGGTTAAGGTTGGGGACTGTGGCGGTTTCGGGTCCAGGTGAGGGTACGACAACGCTTTAGGGGGAGCGTACGAGTGAGGGAGCGGGTTAGTGTCAGCGTACGGGTTAGGATTAGGGGACGGGTGAGGGTCAGGCTTCGGGGAAGGTTTAGGGTTAGGTTTCGGGCTAGGGTTAGGGTTAGGGGACGGGGACGGTTTAGGGTTCAGGTAAGGGTACGACAACAATTAAAGGGGAGTGTACGTGTGAGGGCACGTGTTAGTGTCAGCGTACGGGTTAGGATTAGGGGACGGGTGAGAGTCAGGCTTCGGGGAAGGGTTAGGGTTAGGTTTCGGGCTAGGGTTAGGGTTAGGGGACGGGGACGGTTTAGGGTCCAGGTGAGGGTACGACAACGCTTTAGGGGGAGCGTACATGTGAGGGCGCGGGTTAGTGTCAACGTACGGGTTAGGATTAGGGGACAGGTGAGGGTCAGGCTTCGGGGAAGGGTTAGGGTTAGGGTTCGGGCTAGGGTTAGGGTTAGGAGACGGGGACGGTTTAGGGTCCAGGTGAGTGTACGACAACGCTTTAGGGGGAGCGTACGTGTGAGGGCGCGGGTTAGTGTCAGCGTACGTGTTTGGATTAGGGGACGTGTGAGGGTCAGGCTTCGGGGAAGTGTTAGGGTTAGGGTTCGGGCTAGGGTTAGGGTTAGGGGACGGGGAAGGTTTAGGGTCCAGGTGAGGGTACGACAACGCTTTAGGGGGAGCGTACGTGTGAGGGCGCGGGTTAGTGTCATTGTACGGGTTAGGATTAGGGGACGAGTGAGGGTCAGGTTTCGGGGAAGTGTTAGGGTTAGGTTTCGGGCTAGGGTTAGGGTTAGGGGACGGGGACGGTTTAGGGTCCAGGTGAGGGTACGACAATGCTTTA
Source organism: Grampus griseus (assembly GCF_964374135.1). Classification (NCBI taxonomy): domain Eukaryota; kingdom Metazoa; phylum Chordata; class Mammalia; order Artiodactyla; family Delphinidae; genus Grampus; species Grampus griseus. The sequence continues at coordinate 75,968 of NW_028133372.1, forward strand.
GGGGGAGCGTATGTGTGAGGGCGTGGGTTAGTGTCAGCGTACGGGTTAGGATTAAGGGACAAGTGAGGGTCAGGCTTCGGGGAAGGGTTAGGGTTAGGGTTCGGGCTAGGGTTAGTGTTAGGGGACGGGGACGGTTTAGGGTCCAGGTGAGGGTACGACAACGCTTTAGGGGGAGCGTACGCGTGAGGGCGCGGGTTACTGTCAGCGTACGGATTAGGATTAGGGGACGGGTGAGGGTCAGGCTTCGGGGAAGGGTTATGGTTAGGGTTCGGTCTAAGGTTAGGGTTAGGGGACGGGGACGGTTTAGGGTCCAGGTGGGGTACGACAACGCTTTAGGGGGAGCGTACGCGTGAGAGCGCGGGTTAGTGTCAGCGTACGGGTAAGGATTAGGGGACGGGTGAGGGTCAGGCTTCGGAGAAGAGTTAGGGTTAGGGTTCGGGCTAGGGTTAGGGTTAGGGGACGGGGACGGTTTAGGTTCCAGGTGAGGGTACGACAACGCTTTAGCGGGAGCGTACGTGTGAGGGCGCGGGTTAGTGTCAGCGTACGGGTTAGGATTAGGGGACGAGTGAGGGTCAGGCTTCGGGGAAGGGTTAGGGTTAGGTTTCGGGCTAGGGTTAGGGTTAGGGGACGGGGACGGTTTAGGGTCCAGGTGAGGGTACGACAACGCTTTAGGGGGAGCGTACGTGTGAGGGCTCGGGTTAGTGTCAGCGTACGGGTTAGGATTAAGGGACAGGTTAGGGTCAGGCTTCGGGGAAGGGTTAGGGTTAGGGTTCTGGCTAGGTTTAGGGTTAGGGTACGGGGACGGTTTAGGGTCCAGGTGAGGGTACGACAACGCTTTAGGGGGAGCGTACGTGTGAGGGCGCGGGTTAGTGTCAGCGTATGGGTTAGGATTAGGGGACGGGTGAGGGTCAGGCTTCGGGGAAGGGTTAGGGTTAGGGTTCGGGCTAGGGTTAGGGTTAGGGGACAGGGACGGTTTAGGGTCCAGGTGAGGGCACGACAACGCTTTAGGGGGAGCGTACGTGTGAGGGCGTGGGTTAGTGTCAGCGTACGGGTTAGGATTAGGGGACGTGTGAGTGTCAGGCTTCGGGGAAGTGTTAGGGTTAGGGTTCGGGCTAGGGTTAGGGTTAGGGGACGGGGACGGTTAAGGGTCCAGGTGAGGGCACAACAACGCTTTAGGGGGAGCGTACGTGTGAGGGCGTGGGTTAGTGTCAGCGTACGGGTTAGGATTAGGGGACGGGTGAGTGTCAGGCTTCGGGGAAGGGTTAGGGTTAGGGTTCGGGCTAGGGTTAGGGTTAGGGGACGGGGACGGTTTAGGGTCCAGGTGAGGGTACGACAACGCTTTAGGGGGAGCGTACGTGTGAGGGCGCGGGTTAGTGTCAGCGTACGGGTTAGGATTAGGGGACGGGTGAGGGTCAGGCTTCGGGGAAGTGTTAGGGTTAGTTTTCGGGCTAGGGTTAAGGTTAGGGGACTGGGGCGGTTTCGGGTCCAGGTGAGGGTACGACAACGCTTTAGGGGGAGCGTATGTGTGAGGGCGCGGGTTAGTGTCAGCGTACGGGTTAGGATTAAGGGACAGGTGAGGGTCAGGCTTCGGGGAAGGGTTAGTGTTAGGGTTCGGGCTAGGGTTAGGGTTAGGGGACGGGGACGGTTTAGGGTCCAGGTGAGGGTACGACAACGCTTTAGGGGGAGCGTACGCGTGAGGGCGCGGGTTAGTGTCAGCGTACGGGTTAGGATTAGGGGACGTGTGAGGGTCAGGCTTCGGGGAAGGGTTATGGTTAGGGTTCGGTCTAAGGTTAGGGTTAGGGGACGGGGACGGTTTAGGGTCTAGGTGGGGTACGACAACGCTTTAGGGGGAGCGTACGCGTGAGAGCGCGGGTTACTGTCAGCGTACGGGTAAGGATTAGGGGACGGGTGAGGGTCAGGCTTCGGAGAAGAGTTAGGGTTAGGGTTCGGGCTAGGGTTAGGGTTAGGGGACGGGGACGGTTTAGGGTCCAGGTGAGGGTACGACAACGCTTTAGCGGGAGCGTACGTGTGAGGGCGCGGGTTAGTGTCAGCGTACGGGTTAGGATTAGGGGACGAGTGAGGGTCAGGCTTCGGGGAAGGGTTAGGGTTAGGTTTCGGGCTAGGGTTAGGGTTAGGGGACGGGGACGGTTTAGGGTCCAGGTGAGGGTACGACAACGCTTTAGGGGGAGCGTACGTGTGAGGGCTCGGTTTAGTGTCAGCGTACGGGTTAGGATTAAGGGACAGGTTAGGGTCAGGCTTCGGGGAAGGGTTAGGGTTAGGGTTCTGGCTAGGTTTAGGGTTAGGGGACGGGGACGGTTTAGGGTCCAGGTGAGGGTACGACAACGCTTTAGGGGGAGCGTACGTGTGAGGGCGCGGGTTACTGTCAGCGTACGGGTTAGGATTAGGGGACGGGTGAGGGTCAGGCTTCGGGGAAGGGTTAGGGTTAGGGTTCGGGCTAGGGTTAGGGTTAGGGGACAGGGACGGTTTAGGGTCCAGGTGAGGGCACGACAACGCTTTAGGGGGAGCGTACGTGTGAGGGCGCGGGTTAGTGTCAGCGTACGGGTTAGGATTAGGGGACGTGTGAGTGTCAGGCTTCGGGGAAGTGTTAGGGTTAGGGTTCGGGCTAGGGTTAGGGTTAGGGGACGGGGACGGTTAAGGGTCCAGGTGAGGGCACGACAACGCTTTAGGGGGAGCGTACGTGTGAGGGCGTGGGTTAGTGTCAGCGTACGGGTTAGGATTAGGGGACGGGTGAGTGTCAGGCTTCGGGGAAGGGTTAGGGTTAGGGTTCGGGCTAGGGTTAGGGTTAGGGGACGGGGACGGTTTAGGGTCCAGGTGAGGGTACGACAACGCTTTAGGGGGAGCGTACGTGTGAGGGCGCGGGTTAGTGTCAGCGTACGGGTTAGGATTAGGGGACGGGTGAGGGTCAGGCTTCGGGGAAGTGTTAGGGTTAGTTTTCGGGCTAGGGTTAAGGTTAGGGGACTGGGGCGGTTTCGGGTCCAGGTGAGGGTACGACAACGCTTTAGGGGGAGCGTACGTGTGAGGGCGCAGGTTAGTGTCAGCGTACGGGTTAGGATTAGGGGACGGGTGAGGGTCAGGCTTCGGGGAAGGGTTAGGGTTAGGGTTCGGGCTAGGGTTAGCGTTAGGGGACGGGGACGGTTTAGGGTCCAGGTGAGGGTACGACAACGCTTGAGGGGGAGCGTACGTGTGAGGGCGCGGGTTAGTGTCAGCGTACGGGTTAGGATTAGGGGACGGGTGAGGGTCAGGCTTCGGGGAAGGGTTAGGGTTAGGTTTCGGGCTAGGGTTAGGGTTAGGGGACGGGGACGGTTTAGGGTTCAGGTAAGGGTACGACAACACTTAAAGGGGAGCGTACGTGTGAGGGCGCGTGTTAGTGTCAGCGTACGGGTTAGGATTAGGGGACGGGTGAGAGTCAGGCTTCGGGGAAGGGTTAGGGTTAGGTTTCGGTCTAGGGTTAGGGTTAGGGGACGGGGACGGTTTAGGGTCCAGGTGAGGGTACGACAACGCTTTAGGGGGAGCGTACATGTGAGGGCGCGGGTTAGTGTCAACGTACGGGTTAGGATTAGGGGACAGGTGAGGGTCAGGCTTCGGGGAAGTGTTAGGGTTAGGGTTCGGGCTAGGGTTAGGGTTAGGGGACGGGGACGGTTTAGGGTCCAGGTGAGTGTACGACAACGCTTTAGGGGGAGCGTACGTGTGAGGGCGCGGGTTAGTGTCAGCGTACGGGTTTGGATTACGGGACGTGTGAGGGTCACGCTTCGGGGAAGGGTTAGGGTTAGGGTTCGGGCTAGGGTTAGGGTTAGGGGACGGGGAAGGTTTAGGGTCCAGGTGAGGGTACGACAACGCTTTAGGGGGAGCGTACGTTTGAGGGCGCGGGTTAGTGTCATTGTACGGGTTAGGATTAGGGGACGAGTGAGGGTCAGGTTTCGGGGAAGTGTTAGGGTTAGGTTTCGGGCTAGGGTTAGGGTTAGGGGACGGGGACGGTTTAGGGTCCAGGTGAGGGTACGACAATGCTTTAGGGGGAGCGTATGTGTGAGGGCGTGGGTTAGTGTCAGCGTACGGGTTAGGATTAAGGGACAAGTGAGGGTCAGGCTTCGGGGAAGGGTTAGGTTTAGGGTTCGGGCTAGGGTTAATGTTAGGGGACGGGGACGGTTTAGGTTCCAGGTGAGGGTACGACAACGCTTTAGGGGGAGCGTACGCGTGAGGGCGCGGGTTACTGTCAGCGTACGGATTAGGATTAGGGGACGGGTGAGGGTCAGGCTTCGGGGAAGGGTTATGGTTAGGGTTCGGTCTAAGGTTAGGGTTAGGGGACGGGGACAGTTTAGGGTCCAGGTGGGCTACGACAACGCTTTAGGGGGAGCGTACGCGTGAGAGCGCGGGTTAGTGTCAGCGTACGGGTAAGGATTAGGGGACGGGTGAGGGTCAGGCTTCGGAGAAGTGTTAGGGTTAGGTTTCGGGCTAGGGTTAGGGTTAGGGGACGGGGACGGTTTAGGGTCCAGGTGAGGGTACGACAACGCTTTAGGGGGAGCCTACGTGTGAGGGCTCGGGTTAGTGTCAGCGTACGGGTTAGGATTAGGGGACGGGTGAGGGTCTGGCTTCGGGGAAGGGTTAGGGTTAGGGTTCGGGCTAGGGTTAGGGTTAGGGGACAGGGACGGTTTAGGGTCCAGGTGAGGGCACGACAACGCTTTAGGGGGAGCGTACGTGTGAGGGCGCGGGTTAGTGTCAGCGTACGGGTTAGGATTAGGGGACGTGTGAGTGTCAGGCTTCGGGGAAGTGTTAGGGTTAGGGTTCGGGCTAGGGTTAGGATTAGGGGACGGGGACGGTTAAGGGTCCAGGTGAGGGCACGACAACGCTTTAGGGGGAGCGTACGTGTGAGGGCGTGGGTTAGTGTCAGCGTACGGGTTAGGATTAGGGGACGGGTGAGTGTCAGGCTTCGGGGAAGGGTTAGGGTTAGGGTTCGGGCTAGGGTTAGGGTTAGGGGACGGGGACTGTTTAGGTTCCAGGTGAGGGTACGACAACGCTTTAGGGGGAGCGTACGTGTGAGGGCGCGGGTTAGTGTCAGCGTACGGGTTAGGAATAGGGGACGGGTGAGGGTCAGGCTTCGGGGAAGGGTTAGGGTTAGGGTTCGGGCTAGGGTTAGTGTTAGGGGACGGGGACGGTTTAGGGTCCAGGTGAGGGTACGACAACGCTTTAGGGGGAGCGTACGCGTGAGGGCGCGGGTTACTGTCAGCGTACGGATTAGGATTAGGGGACGGGTGAGGGTCAGGCTTCGGGGAAGGGTTATCGTTAGGGTTCGGTCTAAAGTTAGGGTTAGGGGACGGGGACGGTTTAGGGTCCAGGTGGGGTACGACAACGCTTTAGGGGGAGCGTACGCGTGAGAGCGCGGGTTAGTGTCAGCGTACGGGTAAGGATTAGGGGACGGGTGAGGGTCAGGCTTCGGAGAAGAGTTAGGGTTAGGGTTCGGGCTAGGGTTAGGGTTAGGGGACGGGGACGGTTTAGGGTCCGGGTGAGGGTACGACAACGCTTTAGGGGGAGCGTACGTGTGAGGGCGCGGGTTAGTGTCAGCGTACGGGTTAGGATTAGGGGACGAGTGAGGGTCAGGCTTCGGGGAAGTGTTAGGGTTAGGTTTCGGGCTAGGGTTAGGGTTAGGGGACGGGGACGGTTTAGGGTCCAGGTGAGGGTACGACAACGCTTTAGGGGGAGCGTACGTGTGAGGGCTCGGGTTAGTGTCAGCGTACGGGTTAGGATTAAGGGACAGGTTAGGGTCAGGCTTCGGGGAAGGGTTAGGGTTAGGGTTCTGGCTAGGTTTAGGGTTAGGGGACGGGGACGGTTTAGGGTCCAGGTGAGGGTACGACAACGCTTTAGGGGGAGCGTACGTGTGAGGGCGCGGGTTAGTGTCAGCGTACGGGTTAGGATTAGGGGACGGGTGAGGGTCAGGCTTCGGGGAAGGGTTAGGGTTAGGGTTCGGGCTAGGGTTAGGGTTAGGGGACAGGGACGGTTTAGGGTCCAGGTGAGGGCACGACAACGCTTTAGGGGGAGCGTACGTGTGAGGGCGCGGGTTAGTGTCAGCGTACGGGTTAGGATTAGGGGACGTGTGAGTGTCAGGCTTCGGGGAAGTGTTAGGGTTAGGGTTCGGGCTAGGGTTAGGGTTAGGGGACGGGGACGGTTAAGGGTCCAGGTGAGGGCATGACAACGCTTTAGGGGGAGCGTACGTGTGAGGGCGTGGGTTAGTGTCAGCGTACGGGTTAGGATTAGGGGACGGGTGAGTGTCAGGCTTCGGGGAAGGGTTAGGGTTAGGGTTCGGGCTAGGGTTAGGGTTAGGGGACGGGGAAGGTTTAGGGTCCAGGTGAGTGTACGACAACGCTTTAGGGGGAGCGTACGTGTGAGGGCGCGGGTTAGTGTCAGCGTACGGGTTTGGATTAGGGGACGTGTGAGGGTCACGCTTCGGGGAAGGGTTAGGGTTAGGGTTCGGGCTAGGGTTAGGGTTAGGGGACGGGGAAGGTTTAGGGTCCAGGTGAGGGTACGACAACGCTTTAGGGGGAGCGTACGTGTGAGGGCGCGGGTTAGTGTCATTGTACGGGTTAGGATTAGGGGACGAGTGAGGGTCAGGTTTCGGGGAAGTTTTAGGGTTAGGTTTCGGGCTAGGGTTAGGGTTAGGGGACGGGGACGGTTTAGGGTCCAGGTGAGGGTACGACAATGCTTTAGGGGGAGCGTATGTGTGAGGGCGTGGGTTAGTGTCAGCGTACGGGTTAGGATTAAGGGACAAGTGAGGGTCAGGCTTCGGGGAAGTGTTAGGGTTAGGGTTCGGGCTAGGGTTAATGTTAGGGGACGGGGACGGTTTAGGTTCCAGGTGAGGGTACGAAAACGCTTTAGGGGGAGCGTACGCGTGAGGGCGCGGGTTACTGTCAGCGTACGGATTAGGATTAGGGGACGGGTGAGGGTCAGGCTTCGGGGAAGTGTTAGGGTTAGGGTTCGGGCTAGGGTTAGGGTTAGGGGACGGGGACGGTTTAGGGTCCAGGTGAGGGTACGACAACGCTTCAGGGAGAGCGTATGTGTGAGGGCGCGGGTTAGTGTCAGCGTACGGGTTAGGATTAGGGGACAGGTGAGGGTCTGGCTTCTGGGAAGGGTTAGGGTTAGGGTTCGGGCTAGGGTTAATGTTAGGGGACGGGGACGGTTTAGGGTACAGGTGAGGGTACGACAACGCTTTAGGGGGTGCGTACGCGTGAGGGCGCGGGTTAGTGTCAGTGTACGGGTTAGGATTAGGGGACGGGTGAGGGTCAGGCTTCTTGGAAGTGTTACGGTTAGGGTTCGGGCTAGGGTTAGGGTTAGGGGACGGGGACGGTTTAGGGTCCAGGTGAGGGTACGACAACGCTTTAGGGGGAGCGTACGTGTGAGGGCGCGGGTTAGTGTCAGCGTACGGGTTAGGATTAGGGGACGGGTGAGGGTCAGGCTTCGGGGAAGAGTTAGGGTTAGGGTTCGGGCTAGGTTTAGGGTTAGGGGACGGGGACGGTTTAGGGTCCAGGTGAGGGTACGACAACACTTAAGGGGGAGCGTACGTGTGAGGGCGCGGGTTATTGTCAACGTACGGGTTAGGATTAGGGGACGTGTGAGTGTCAGGCTTCGGGGAAGGGTTAGGGATAGGGTTCGGGCTAGGGTTAGGGTTAGGGGACGGGGACGGTTTAGGGTCCAGGTGAGGGTACGACAACGCTTTAGTGGGAGCGTACGTGTGAGGGCGTAGGTTAGTATCAGCGTACGGGTTAGGATTAGGGGACGGGTGAGGGTCAGGCTTCGGGGAAGTGTTAGGGTTAGGGTTCGGGCTAGGGTTAGGGTTAGGGGACGGGGACGGTTTAGGGTCCAGGTGAGGGTACGACAACGCTTTAGGGGGAGCGTACGCGTGAGGGCGTGGGTTAGTGTCAGCGTACGGGTTAGGATTAGGGGACGGGTGAGGGTCAGGCTTCGGGGAAGGGTTAGGGTTAGGGTTCGGGCTAGGGTTAGGGTTAGGGGACGGGGACGGTTTAGGGTCCAGGTGAGGGTACGACAACGCTTTAGGGGGAGCGTACGTGTGAGGGCGCGGGTTAGTGTCAGCGTACGGGTTAGGATTAGGGGACGGGTGAGAGTCAGGCTTCGGGGAAGGGTTAGGGTTAGGTTTTGGGCTAGGGTTAGGGTTAGGGGACGGGGACGGTTTAGGGTCCAGGTGAGGGTACGACAACGCTTTAGGGGGAGCATATGTGTTAGGGCACGGGTTAGTGTCAGCGTACGGGTTAGGATTAGGGGACAGGTGAGGGTCAGGCTTCGGGGAAGGGTTAGGGTTAGGGTTCGGGCTAGGGTTAGGGTTAGGGGACAGGGACGGTTTAGGGTCCAGGTGAGGGTACGACAACGCTTTAGGGGGAGCGTATGTGTGAGGGCGCGTGTTAGTGTCAGCGTACGGGTTAGGATTAGGGGACGGGTGAGGGTCAGGCTTCGGGGAAGGGTTAGGGTTAGGGTTTGGGCTAGGGTTAGGATTAGGGGACGGGTACAGTTTAGGGTCCAGGTGAGGGTACGACAACGCTTTACGGGGAGCGTACGTGTGAGGGTGCGGGTTAGTGTCAGAGTACGGGTTAGGATTAGGGGACGGGTGAGGGTCAGGCTTCGAGGAAGTGTTAGGGTTAGGGTTCGGGCTACGGTTAGGGTTAGGGGACGGGGACGGTTTAGGGTCCAGGTGAGGGTACGACAACGCTTTAGGGGGAGCGTACGTGTGAGGGGGCGGGTTAGTGTCAGCGTACGGGTTAGGATTAGGGGACGGGTGAGGGTCAGGCTTCGGGGAAGTGTTAGGTTTAGGGTTCGGGCTAGGGTTAGGGTTAGGGGTCGGGGACGGTTTAGGGTCCAGGTGAGTGTACGACAACACTTAAGGGGGAGCGTACGTGTGAGGGCGCGGGTTAGTGTCAGCGTACAGGTTAGGATTAGGGGACGTGTGAGGGTCAGGCTTCGGGGAAGGGTTAGGGTTAGTGTTCGGGCTAGGGTTAGGGTTAGGGGACTGGGGCGGTTTAGGGTCCAGGTGAGGGTACGACAACGCTTTAGGGGGAGCGTACGTGTGAGGGCGCGGGTTAGTGTCAGCGTACGGGTTAGGATTAGGGGACGGGTGAGGGTCAGGCTTCGGGGAAGTGTTAGGGTTTGGGTTCGGGCTAGGGTTAGGGTTAGGGGACGGGGACAGTTTAGGGTCCAGGTGAGGGTACGACAATGCTTTAGGGGGAGCGTACGTGTGAGGGCGCGAGTTAGTGTCAGCGTACGGGTTAGGATTAGGGGACGGGTGAGGGTCAGGCTTCGGGGAACGGTTAGGGTTAGGGTTCGGGCTAGGGTTAGGGTTAGGGTACGGGGACGGTTTAGGGTCCAGGTGAGGGTACGACAACGCTTTAGGGGGAGCGTATGTGTGCGGGCGCGGGTTAGTGTCAGCGTACGGGTTAGGATTAGTGGACAGGTGAGGGTCAGGCTTCTGGGAAGGGTTAGGGTTAGGGTTCGGGTTAGGGTTAGGGTTAGGGGACGGGGAAGGTTTAGGGTCCAGGTGAGGGTACGACAACGCTTTAGGGGGAGCGTACGTGTGAGGGCGCGGGTTAGTGTCATTGTACGGGTTAGGATTAGGGGACGAGTGGGGGTCAGGCTTCGGGGAAGTGTTAGGGTTAGGTTTCGGGCTAGGGTTAGGGGTAGGGGACGGGGACGGTTTAGAGTCCAGGTGAGGGTACGAAAACGCTTTAGGGGGAGCGTACGTGTGAGGGCGCGGGTTAGTGTCAGCGTACGGGTTAGTATTAGGGGACGGGTGAGGGTCAGGCTTCGGGGAAGGGTTAGGGTTAGGGTTCGGGCTAGGGTTAGGGTTAGGGGACGGGGACTGTTTAGGTTCCAGGTGAGGGTACGACAATGCTTTAGAGGGAGCGTACGTGTGAGGGCACGGGTTAGTGTCAGCGTACGGGTTAGGATTAGGTGACGGGTGAGGGTCAGGCTTCGGGGAAGGGTTAGGGATAGGGTTCGGGCTAGGGTTAGGGTTAGGGGACTGGGGCGGTTTAGGGTCCAGGTGAGGGTACGACAACGCTTTAGGGTGAGCGTACGTGTGAGGGCGCGGTTTAGTGTCAGCGTACGGGTTAGGATTAGGGGACGGGTGATGGTCAGGCTTCGGGGAAGGTTTAGGGTTAGGGTTCGGGCTAGGGTTAGTGTTAGGGGACGGGGACGGTTTAGGGTCCAGGTGAGGGTACGACAACGCTTTAGGGGGAGCGTACGTGTGAGGGCACGGGTTAGTGTCATTGTACGGGTTAGGATTAGGGGACGAGTGAGGGTCAGGTTTCGGGGAAGTGTTAGGGTTAGGTTTCGGGCTAGGGTTAGGGTTAGGGTACGGTGACGGTTTAGGGTCCAGGTGAGGGTCCGACAACGCTTTAGGGGGAGCGTTTGTGTGAGGGCGTGGGTTAGTGTCAGCGTACGGGTTAGGATTAAGGGACAAGTGAGGGTCAGGCTTCGGGGAAGGGTTAGGGTTAGGTTTCGGGCTAGGGTTAGGGTTAGGGGACGGGGAAGGTTTAGGATCCAGGTGAGGGCACGACAACGCTTTAGGGGGAGCGTACGTGTGAGGGCGCGGGTTAGTGTCAGCGTACGGGTTAGGATTAGGGGACGGGTGAGGGTCAGGCTTCGGGGAAGGGTTAGGGTTAGGGTTCGGGCTAGGGTTAGGGTTAGGGGACGGGGACGGTTTAGGGTCCAGGTGAGGGCACGACAACGCTTTAGGGGGAGCGTACGTGTGAGGGCGCGGGTTAGTGTCAGCGTACGGGTTAGGATTAGGGGACGGGTGAGGGTCAGGCTTCGGGGAAGTGTTAGGGTTAGGGTTCGGGCTAGGGTTAGGGTTAGGGGACGGGGACGGTTTAGGGTCCAGGTGAGGGTACGACAACGCTTTAGGGGGAGCGTACGTGTGAGGGCGCGGGTTAGTGTCAGCGTACGGGTTAGGATTAGGGGACGGGTGAGGGTCAGGCTTCGGGGAAGGGTTAGGGTTAGGGTTCGGGCTAGGGTTAGGGTTAGGGGACGGGGACTGTTTAGGTTCCAGGTGAGGGTACGACAACGCTTTAGGGGGAGCGTACGTGTGAGGGCACGGGTTAGTGTCAGCGTACGGGTTAGGATTAGGTGACGGGTGAGGGTCAGGCTTCGGGGAAGGGTTAGGGATAGGGTTCGGGCTAGGGTTAGGGTTAGGGGACTGGGGCGGTTTAGGGTCCAGGTGAGGGTACGACAACGCTTTAGGGGGAGCGTACGTGTGAGGGCGCGGGTTAGTGTCAGCGTACGGGTTAGGATTTGGGGACGGGTGATGGTCAGGCTTCGGGGAAGGGTTAGGGTTAGGGTTCGGGCTAGGGTTAGTGTTAGGGGACGGGGACGGTTTAGGGTCCAGGTGAGGGTACGACAACGCTTTAGGGGGAGCGTACGTGTGAGGGCACGGGTTAGTGTCATTGTACGGGTTAGGATTAGGGGACGAGTGAGGGTCAGGTTTCGGGGAAGTGTTAGGGTTAGGTTTCGGGCTAGGGTTAGGTTTAGGGGACGGTGACGGTTTAGGGTCCAGGTGAGGGTATGACAACGCTTTAGGGGGAGCGTATGTGTGAGGGCGTGGGTTAGTGTCAGCGTACGGGTTAGGATTAAGGGACAAGTGAGGGTCAGGCTTCGGGGAAGGGTTAGGGTTAGGGTTCGGGCTAGGGTTAGTGTTAGGGGACGGGGACGGTTTAGGGTCCAGGTGAGGGTACGACAACGCTTTAGGGGGAGCGTACGCGTGAGGGCGCGGGTTACTGTCAGCGTACGGATTAGGATTAAGGGACGGGTGAGGGTCAGGCTTCGGGGAAGGGTTATGGTTAGGGTTCGGTCTAAGGTTAGGGTTAGGGGACGGGGACGGTTTAGGGTCCAGGTGGGGTACGACAACGCTTTAGGGGGAGCATACGCATGAGAGCGCGGGTTAGTGTCAGCGTACGGGTTAGGATTAGGGGACGGGTGAGGGTCAGGCTTCGGAGAAGAGTTAGGGTTAGGTTTCGGGCTAGGGTTAGGGTTAGGGGACGGGGACGGTTTAGGGTCCAGGTGAGGGTACGACAACGCTTTAGGGGGAGCGTACGTGTGAGGGCGAGGGTTAGTGTCAGCGTACGGGTTAGGATTAGGGGACGGGTGAGGGTCAGGCTTCGGGGAAGGGTTAGGGTTAGGGTTCGGGCTAGGGATAGGGTTAGGGGACGGGGAAGGTATAGGGTCCAGGTGAGGGTACGACAACGCTTTAGGGAGAGCGTACGTGTGAGGGCACGGGTTAGTGTCAGCGTACGGGTTAGGATTAGGGGACGGGTGAGGGTCAGGCTTCGGGGAAGGGTTAGGGTTAGGGTTCGGGCTACGGTTAGGGTTAGGGGACTGGGGCGGTTTAGGGTCCAGGTGAGCGTACGACAACGCTTTAGGGGGAGTGTACGTGTGAGGGCGCGGGTTAGTGTCAACGTACGGGTTAGGATTAGGGGACGGGTGAGGGTCAGGCTTCGGGGAAGTGTTAGGGTTAGTTTTCGGGCTAGGGTTAAGGTTAGGGGACTGGGGCGGTTTCGGGTCCAGGTGAGGGTACGACAACGCTTTAGGGGGAGCGTACGTGTGAGGGCGCGGGTTAGTGTCAGCGTACGGGTTAGGATTAGGGGACGGGTGAGGGTCAGGCTTCGGGGAAGGGTTAGGGTTAGGGTTCGGGCTAGGGTTAGCGTTAGGGGACGGGGACGGTTTAGGGTCCAGGTGAGGGTACGACAACGCTTTAGGGGGAGCGTACGTGTGAGGGCGCGGGTTAGTGTCAGCGTACGTGTTAGGATTAGGGGACGAGTGAGGGTCAGGCTTCGGGGAAGGGTTAGGGTTAGGTTTCGGGCTAGGGTTAGGGTTAGGGGACGGGGACGGTTTAGGGTCCAGGTGAGGGTACGACAACGCTTTAGGGGGAGCGTACGTGTGAGGGCGCGGGTTAGTGTCAGCGTACGGGTTAGGATTAGGGGACGGGTGAGGGTCAGCCTTCGGGGAAGTGTTAGGGTTAGGGTTCGGGCTAGGGTTAGGGTTAGGGGACAGGGACGGTTTAGGGTCCAGGTGAGGGCACGACAACGCTTTATGGGGAGCGTACGTGTGAGGGCGCGGTTTAGTGTCAGCGTACGGGTTAGGATTAGGGGACGTGTGAGGGTCAGGCTTCGGGGAAGGGTTAGGGTTAGGGTTCGGGCTAGGGTTAGGGTTAGGGGACGGGGACGGTTTAGGGTCCAGGTGAGGGTCCGACAACGCTTTAGGGGGAGCGTTTGTGTGAGGGCGTGGGTTAGTGTCAGCGTACGGGTTAGGATTAAGGGACAAGTGAGGGTCAGGCTTCGGGGAAGGGTTAGGGTTAGGGTTTGGGCTAGGGTTAGGGTTAGGGGACGGGGAAGGTTTAGGGTCCAGGTGAGGGCACGACAACGCTTTAAGGGGAGCGTACGTGTGAGGGCGCGGGTTAGTGTCAGCGTACGGGTTAGGATTAGGGGACGGGTGAGGGTCAGGCTTCGGGGAAGGGTTAGGGTTAGGGTTCGGGCTAGGGTTAGGGTTAGGGGACGGGGACGGTTTAGGGTCCAGGTGAGGGCACGACAACGCTTTAGGGGGAGCGTACGTGTGAGGGCGCGGGTTAGTGTCAGCGTACGGGTTAGGATTAGGGGACAGGTGAGGGTCAGGCTTCGGGGAAGTGTTAGGGTTAGGGTTCGGGCTAGGGTTAGGGTTAGGGGACGGGGACGGTTTAGGGTCCAGGTGAGGGTACGACAACGCTTTAGGGGGAGCGTACGTGTGAGGGCGCGGGTTAGTGTCAGCGTACGGGTTAGGATTAGGGGACGGGTGAGGGTCAGGCTTAGGGGAAGGGTTAGGGTTAGGGTTCGGGCTAGGGTTAGGGTTAGGGGACGGGGACTGTTTAGGTTCCAGGTGAGGGTACGACAACGCTTTAGGGGGAGCGTACGTGTGAGGGCACGGGTTAGTGTCAGCGTACGGGTTAGGATTAGGTGACGGGTGAGGGTCAGGCTTCGGGGAAGGGTTAGGGATAGGGTTCGGGCTAGGGTTAGGGTTAGGGGACTGGGGCGGTTTAGGGTCCAGGTGAGGGTACGACAACGCTTTAGGGGGAGCGTACGTGTGAGGGCACGGGTTAGTGTCATTGTACGGGTTAGGATTAGGGGACGAGTGAGGGTCAGGTTTCGGGGAAGTGTTAGGGTTAGGTTTCGGGCTAGGGTTAGGTTTAGGGGACGGTGACGGTTTAGGGTCCAGGTGAGGGTATGACAACGCTTTAGGGGGAGCGTATGTGTGAGGGCGTGGGTTAGTGTCAGCGTACGGGTTAGGATTAAGGGACAAGTGAGGGTCAGGCTTCGGGGAAGGGTTAGGGTTAGGGTTCGGGCTAGGGTTAGTGTTAGGGGACGGGGACGGTTTAGGGTCCAGGTGAGGGTACGACAACGCTTTAGGGGGAGCGTACGCGTGAGGGCGCGGGTTACTGTCAGCGTACGGATTAGGATTAAGGGACGGGTGAGGGTCAGGCTTCGGGGAAGGGTTATGGTTAGGGTTCGGTCTAAGGTTAGGGTTAGGGGACGGGGACGGTTTAGGGTCCAGGTGGGGTACGACAACGCTTTAGGGGGAGCATACGCATGAGAGCGCGGGTTAGTGTCAGCGTACGGGTTAGGATTAGGGGACGGGTGAGGGTCAGGCTTCGGAGAAGAGTTAGGGTTAGGGTTCGGGCTAGGGTTAGGGTTAGGGGACGGGGACGGTTTAGGGTCCAGGTGAGGGTACGACAACGCTTTAGGGGGAGCGTACGTGTGAGGGCGAGGGTTAGTGTCAGCGTACGGGTTAGGATTAGGGGACGGGTGAGGGTCAGGCTTCGGGGAAGGGTTAGGGTTAGGGTTCGGGCTAGGGATAGGGTTAGGGGACGGGGAAGGTTTAGGGTCCAGGTGAGGGTACGACAACGCTTTAGGGAGAGCGTACGTGTGAGGGCACGGGTTAGTGTCAGCGTACGGGTTAGGATTAGGGGACGGGTGAGGGTCAGGCTTCGGGGAAGGGTTAGGGTTAGGGTTCGGGCTACGGTTAGGGTTAGGGGACTGGGGCGGTTTAGGGTCCAGGTGAGCGTACGACAACGCTTTAGGGGGAGTGTACGTGTGAGGGCGCGGGTTAGTGTCAACGTACGGGTTAGGATTAGGGGACGGGTGAGGGTCAGGCTTCGGGGAAGTGTTAGGGTTAGTTTTCGGGCTAGGGTTAAGGTTAGGGGACTGGGGCGGTTTCGGGTCCAGGTGAGGGTACGACAACGCTTTAGGGGGAGCGTACGTGTGAGGGCGTGGGTTAGTGTCAGCGTACGGGTTAGGATTAGGGGACGTGTGAGGGTCAGGCTTCGGGGAAGGGTTAGGGTTAGGGTTCGGGCTAGGTTTAGGGTTAGGGGACGGGGACGGTTAAGGGTCCAGGTGAGGGCACGACAACGCTTTAGGGGGAGCGTACGTGTGAGGGCGTGGGTTAGTGTCAGCGTACGGGTTAGGATTAGGGGACGGGTGACGGTCAGGCTTCGGGGAAGGGTTAGGGTTAGGGTTCGGGCTAGGGTTAGGGTTAGGGGACGGGGACGGTTTAGGGTTCAGGTGAGGGCACGACAACGCTTTACGGGGAGCGTACGTGTGAGGGCGCGGGTTAGTGTCAGCGTACGAGTTAGGATTAGGGGACGGGTGAGGGTCAGGCTTCGGGGAAGTGTTAGGGTTAGGGTTCGGCCTAGGGTTAGGGTTAGGGGACGGGGACGGTTTAGGGTCCAGGTGAGGGTACGACAACGCTTTAGGGGGAGCGTACGTGTGAGGGCGTGGGTTAGTGTCAGCGTACGGGTTAGGATTAGGGGACGGGTGAGTGTCAGGCTTCGGGGAAGGGTTAGGGTTAGGGTTCGGGCTAGGGTTAGGGTTAGGGGACGGGGACTGTTTAGGTTCCAGGTGAGGGTACGACAACGCTTTAGGGGGAGCGTACGTGTGAGGGCGCGGGTTAGTGTCAGCGTACGGGTTAGGATTAGGGGACGGGTGAGGGTCAGGCTTCGGGGAAGGGTTAGGGTTAGGGATCGGGCTAGGGTTAGGGTTAGGGGACGGGGACGGTTTAGGGTTCAGTTGAGGGCACGACAACGCTTTAGGGGGAGCGTACGTGTGAGGGCGCGGGTTAGTGTCAGCGTACGAGTTAGGATTAGGGGACGGGTGAGGGTCAGGCTTCGGGGAAGTGTTAGGGTTAGGGTTCGGGCTAGGGTTAGGGTTAGGGGACGGGGACGGTTTAGGGTCCAGGTGAGGGTACGACAACGCTTTAGGGGGAGCGTACGTGTGAGGGCGTGGGTTAGTGTCAGCGTACGGGTTAGGATTAGGGGACGGGTGAGGGTCAGGCTTCGGGGAAGGGTTAGGGTTAGGGTTCGGGCTAGGGTTAGGGTTAGGGGACGGGGACGGTTTAGGTTCCAGGTGAGGGTACGAAAACGCTTTAGTGGGAGCGTATGTGTGAGCGCGCGGGTTAGTGTCAGCGTACGGGTTAGGATTAGGGGACGGGTGAGGGTCAGGCTTCGGGGAAGGGTTAGGGTTAGGGTTCGGGCTAGGGTTAGGGTTAGGGGACGGGGACGGTTTAGGGTCCAGGTGAGGGCACGACAACGCTTTAGGAGGAGCGTATGTGTGAGGGCGCGGGTTAGTGTCAGCGTACGGGTTAGGATTAGGGGACGGGTGAGGGTCAGGCTTCGGGGAAGTGTTAGGGTTAGGGTTCGGGCTAGGGTTAGGGTTAGGGGACGGGGACGGTTTAGGGTCCAGGTGAGGGCACGACAACGCTTTAGGGGGAGCGTACGTGTGAGGGCGCGGGTTAGTGTCAGCGTACGTGTTAGGATTAGGGGACGAGTGAGGGTCAGGCTTCGGGGAAGGGTTAGGGTTAGGTTTCGGGCTAGGGTTAGGGTTAGGGGACGGGCACGGTTTAGGGTCCAGGTGAGGGTACGACAACGCTTTAGGGGGAGCGTACGTGTGAGGGCGCGGGTTAGTGTCAGCGTACGGGTTAGGATTAGGGGACGGGTGAGGGTCAGCCTTCGGGGAAGGGTTAGGGTTAGGGTTCGGGCTAGGGTTAGGGTTAGGGGACAGGGACGGTTTAGGGTCCAGGTGAGGGCACGACAACGCTTTATGGGGAGCGTACGTGTGAGGGCGCGGTTTAGTGTCAGCGTACGGGTTAGGATTAGGGGACGTGTGAGGGTCAGGCTTCGGGGAAGGGTTAGGGTTAGGGTTCGGGCTAGGGTTAGGGTTAGGGGACGGGGACGGTTTAGGGTCCAGGTGAGGGTCCGACAACGCTTTAGGGGGAGCGTTTGTGTGAGGGCGTGGGTTAGTGTCAGCGTACGGGTTAGGATTAAGGGACAAGTGAGGGTCAGGCTTCGGGGAAGGGTTAGGGTTAGGGATCGGGCTAGGGTTAGGGTTAGGGGACGGGGACGGTTTAGGGTTCAGTTGAGGGCACGACAACGCTTTAGGGGGAGCGTACGTGTGAGGGCGCGGGTTAGTGTCAGCGTACGAGTTAGGATTAGGGGACGGGTGAGGGTCAGGCTTCGGGGAAGTGTTAGGGTTAGGGTTCGGGCTAGGGTTAGGGTTAGGGGACGAGGACGGTTTAGGGTCCAGGTGAGGGTACGACAACGCTTTAGGGGGAGCGTACGTGTGAGGGCGTGGGTTAGTGTCAGCGTACGGGTTAGGATTAGGGGACGGGTGAGGGTCAGGCTTCGGGGAAGGGTTAGGGTTAGGGTTCGGGCTAGGGTTAGGGTTAGGGGACGGGGACGGTTTAGGGTCCAGGTGAGGGCACGACAACGCTTTAGGGGGAGCGTACGTGTGAGGGCGCCGGTTAGTGTCAGCGTACGAGTTAGGATTAGGGGACGGGTGAGGGTCAGGCTTCGGGGAAGGTTTAGGGTTAGGGTTCGGCCTAGGGTTAGGTTTAGGGGACGGGGACGGTTTAGGGTCCAGGTGAGGGCACGACAACGCTTTAGGTGGAGCGTACGTGTGAGGGCGTGGGTTAGTGTCAGCGTACGGGTTAGGATTAGGGGACGGTTGAGGGTCAGGTTTCGGGGAAGGGTTAGGGTTAGGGTTCGGGCTAGGGTTAGGGTTAGGGGATGGGGACGGTTTAGGGTCCAGGTGAGGGTACGACAACGCTTTACGGGGAGCGTACGTGTGAGGGCGTGGGTTAGTGTCAGCGTACGGTTTAGGTTTAGCGGACGGGTGAGGGTCAGGCTTCGGGGAAGGGTTAGGGTTAGGGTTCGGGCTAGGGTTAGGGTTAGGGGACGGGGACGGTTTAGGGTCCAGGTGAGGATACGACAACACTTAAGGGGGAGCGTACGTGTGAGGGCGCGGGTTAGTGTCAGCGTACGGGTTAGGATTAGGGGACGGGTGAGGGTCAGGCTTCGGGGAAGGGTTAGGGATAGGGTTGGGGCTAGGGTTAGGGTTAGGGGACGGGGACGGTTTAGGGTCCAGGTGAGGGTACGACAACACTTTAGTGGGAGCGTACGTGTGAGGGCGTTGGTTAGTGTCAGCGTACGGGTTAGGATTAGGGGCCGGGGAGTGTCAGACTTCGGGGAAGGGTTAGGGTTAGGGTTCGGGCTAGGGTTAGGGTTAGGGGACTGGGGCGGTTTAGGGTCCAGGTGAGGGTACGACAACGCTTTAGGGGGAGCGTACGTGTGAGGGCGCGGGTTAGTGTCAGCGTACGTGTTAGGATTAGGGGACGGGTGAGGGTCAGGCTTCGGGGAAGCGTTAGGGTTAGGGTTCGGGCTAGGGTTAGGGTTAGGGGACGGGGACGGTTTAGGGTGCAGGTGAGGGTACGACAACGCTTAAGGGGGAGCATACGTGTGAGGTCGCGGGTTGGTGTCAGCGTACCGGTTAGGATTAGGGGACGGGTGAGGGTCAGGCTTCGGGGAAGGTTTAGTGTTAGGGTTCGGGCTAGGGTTAGGGTTAGGGGACGGGGACGGTTTAGGGTCCAGGTGAGGGTACGACAACGCTTTGGGGGAGCGTATGTGTGAGGGCGTGGGTTAGTGTCAGCGTACGGGTTAGGATTAAGGGACAGGTGAGGGTCAGGCTTCGGGGAAGGGTTAAGGTTAGGGTTCGGGCTAGGGTTAGGGTTAGGGGACGGGGACGGTTTAGGGTCCAGGTGAGGGTACGACAACGCTTTAGGGGGAGCATACGCGTGAGGGCGCGGGTTAGTGTCAGCATACGGGTTAGGATTAGGGGACGGGTGAGGGTCAGGCTTCGGGGAAGGGTTAGGGTTAGGGTTCGGGCTAGGTTTAGGGTTAGGGGACGGGGACGGTTTAGGGTCCAGGTGAGGGTACGACAACACTTAAGGGGGAGCGTACGTGTGAGGGCGCGGGTTAGTGTCAACGTACGGGTTAGGTTTAGGGGACGTGTGAGTGTCAGGCTTCGGGGAAGGGTTAGGGATAGGGTTCGGGCTAGGGTTAGGGTTAGGGGACGGGGACGGTTTAGGGTCCAGGTGAGGGTACGACAACGCTTTAGTGGGAGCGTACGTGTGAGGGCGTATGTTAGCGTCAGCGTACGGGTTAGGATTAGGGGACGGGTGAGGGTTAGGCTTCGGGGAAGTGTTAGGGTTAGGGTTCGGGCTAGGGTTAGGGTTAGGGGACGGGGACGGTTTAGGGTCCAGGTGAGGGTACGACAACGCTTTAGGGGGAGCGTACGCGTGAGGGCGTGGGTTAGTGTCAGCGTACGGGTTAGGATTAGGGGACGGGTGAGGGTCAGGCTTCGGGGAAGGGTTAGGGTAAGGGTTCGGGCTAGGGTTAGGGTTAGGGGACGGGGACGGTTTAGGGTCCAGGTGAGGGTACGACAACGCTTTAGGGGGAGCGTACGTGTGAGGGCGTGGGTTAGTGTCAGCGTACGGGTTAGGATTAGGGGACGGGTGAGAGTCAGGCTTCGGAGAAGTGTTAGGGTTAGGGTTCGGGCTAGGGTTAGGGTAGGGGACGGGGACGGTTTAGGGTCCAGGTGAGGGTACGACAACGCTTTAGGGGGAGCTTACGTGTGAGGGCGCGGGTTAGTGTCAGCGTACGTGTTAAGATTAGGGGACGGGTGAGGGTCAGGCTTCGGGGAAGGGTTAGGGATAGGGTTCGGGCTAGGGTTAGGATTAGGGGACGGGGACGGTTTAGGGTCCAGGTGAGGGTACGACAACGCTTCAGGGGGAGCGTACGTGTGAAGGCGCGGGTTAGTGTCAGCGTACGGGTTAGGATTAGGGGACGGGTGAGGGTCAGGCTTCGGGGAAGGGTTAGGGTTAGGGTTCGGGGTAGGGTTAGGGTTAGGGGACGGGGACGGTTTAGGGTCCAGGTGAGGGTACGACAACGCTTTAGGGGGAGCGTACGTGTGAGGGCACGGATTAGTGTCAGCGTACGGGTTAGGATTAGGGGACGGGTGAGGGTCAGGCTTCGGGGAAGGGTTAGGGTTAGGGTTCGGGCTAGGGTTAGGGTTAGGGGACGGGGACGGTTTAGGGTCCAGGTGAGGGTACGACAACGCTTTAGGGGGAGCGTACGCGTGAGGGCGCGGTTTAGTGTCAGCGTACGGGTTAGGATTAGGGGACGGGTGAGGGTCACGCTTCAGGGAAGGGTTAGGGTTAGGGTTCGGTGTAAGGTTAGGGTTAGGGGACGGGGACGGTTTAGGGTCCAGGTGAGGGTACGACAACGCTTTATGGGGAGCGTACGCGTGAGGGCGTAGGTTAGTGTCAGCGTATGGGTTAGGATTAGGGGACAGGTGAGGGTCAGGCTTCGGGGAAGTGTTAGGGTTAGGGTTCGGGCTAGGGTTAGGGTTAGGGGACGGGGATGGTTTAGGGTACAGGTGAGGGTACGACAACGCTTTAGGGGGTGCGTACGCGTGAGGGCGCGGGTTAGTGTCAGTGTACGGTTTAGGATTAGGGGATGGGTGAGGGTCAGGCTTCTTGGAAGTGTTACGGTTAGGGTTCGGGCTAGGGTTAGGGTTAGGGGACGGGGACGGTTTAGGGGCCAGGTGAGGGTACGACAACGCTTTAGGGGGAGCGTACGTGTGAGGGCGCGGGTTAGTGTCAGCGTACGGGTTAGGATTAGGGGACGGGTGAGGGTCAGGCTTCGGGGAAGGGTTAGGGTTAGGGTTCGGGCTAGGGTTAGGGTTAGGGGACTGGGGCGGTTTAGGGTCCAGGTGAGGGTACGACAACGCTTTAGGGAGAGCGTACGTGTGAGGGCGCGGGTTAGTGTCAGCGTACGGGTTAGGATTAGGGGACGGGTGAGGGTCAGGCTTCGGGGAAGGGTTAGGGTTAGGGTTCGGGCTAGGTTTAGGGTTAGGGGACGGGGACGGTTTAGGGTCCAGATGAGGGTACGACAACACTTAAGGGGGAGCGTACGTGTGAGGGCGCGGGTTAGTGTCAACGTACGGGTTAGGTTTAGGGGACGTGTGAGTGTCAGGCTTCGGGGAAGGGTTAGGGATAGGGTTCGGGCTAGGGTTAGGGTTAGGGGACGGGGACGGTTTAGGGTCCAGGTGAGGGTACGACAACGCTTTAGTGGGAGCGTACGTGTGAGGGCGTAGGTTAGTGTCAGCGTACGGGTTAGGATTAGGGGACGGGTGAGGGTCAGGCTTCGGGGAAGGTTTAGGGTTAGGGTTCGGGCTAGGGTTAGGGTTAGGGGACGGGGACGGTTTAGGGTCCAGGTGAGGGTACGACAACGCTTTAGGGGGAGCGTACGCGTGAGGGCGTGGGTTAGTGTCAGCGTACGGGTTAGGATTAGGGGACGGGTGAGGGTCAGGCTTCGGGGAAGGGTTAGGGTTAGGGTTCGGGCTAGGGTTAGGGTTAGGGGACGGGGACGGTTTAGGGTTCAGGTGAGGGCACGACAACGCTTTACGGGGAGCGTACGTGTGAGGGCGCGGGTTAGTGTCAGCGTACGAGTTAGTATTAGGGGACGGGTGAGGGTCAGGCTTCGGGGAAGTGTTAGGGTTAGGGTTTGGGCTAGGGTTAGGGTTAGGGGACGGGGACGGTTTAGGGTCCAGGTGAGGGTACGACAACGCTTTAGGGGGAGCGTACGTGTGAGGGCGTGGGTTAGTGTCAGCGTACGGGTTAGGATTAGGGGACGGGTGAGTGTCAGGCTTCGGGGAAGGGTTAGGGTTAGGGTTCGGGCTAGGGTTAGGGTTAGGGGACGGGGACTGTTTAGGTTCCAGGTGAGGGTACGACAACGCTTTAGGGGGAGCGTATGTGTGAGGGCGCGGGTTAGTGTCAGCGTACGGGTTAGGATTAGGGGACGGGTGAGGGTCTGGCTTCGGGGAAGGGTTAGGGTTAGGGTTCGGGCTAGGGTTAGGGTTAGGGGACGGGGACGGTTTAGGGTCCAGGTGAGGGCACGACAACGCTTTAGGAGGAGCGTACGTGTGAGGGCGCGGGTTAGTGTCAGCGTACGGGTTAGGATTAGGGGACGGGTGAGGGTCAGGCTTCGGGGAAGGGTTAGGGTTAGGGTTCGGGCTAGGGTTAGGGTTAGGGGACGGGGACTGTTTAGGGTCCAGGTGAGGGCACGACAACGCTTTAGGGGGAGCGTACGTGTGAGGGCGCGGGTTAGTGTCAGCGTACGGGTTAGGATTAGGGGACGGGTGAGGGTCAGGCTTCGGGGAAGGGTTAGGGTTAGGGATCGGGCTAGGGTTAGGGTTAGGGGACGGGGACGGTTTAGGGTTCAGTTGAGGGCACGACAACGCTTTAGGGGGAGCGTACGTGTGAGGGCGCGGGTTAGTGTCAGCGTACGAGTTAGGATTAGGGGACGGGTGAGGGTCAGGCTTCGGGGAAGTGTTAGGGTTAGGGTTCGGGCTAGGGTTAGGGTTAGGGGACGGGGACGGTTTAGGGTCCAGGTGAGGGTACGACAACGCTTTAGGGGGAGCGTACGTGTGAGGGCGTGGGTTAGTGTCAGCGTACGTGTTAGGATTAGGGGACGGGTGAGGGTCAGGCTTCGGGGAAGGGTTAGGGATAGGGTTCGGGCTAGGGTTAGGATTAGGGGACGGGGACGGTTTAGGGTCCAGGTGAGGGTACGACAACGCTTTAGGGGGAGCGTACGCATGAGGGCGTGGGTTAGTGTCAGCGTACGGGTTAGGATTAGGGGACGGGTGAGGGTCAGCCTTTGGGGAAAGGTTAAGGTTAGGGTTTGGGCTAGGGTTAGGGTTAGGGGACGGGTACGGTTTAGAGTCCAGGTGAGGGTACGACAACGCTTTACGGGGAGCGTACGTGTGAGGGTGCGGGTTAGTGTCAGCGTACGGTTTAGGAGTAGGGGACGGGTGAGGATCAGGCTTCGAGGAAGTGTTAGGGTTAGGGTTCGGGCTAGGGATAGGGTTAGGGGACGGGGACGGTTTAGGGTCCAGGTGAGGGTACGACAACGCTTTAGGGGGAGCGTATGTGTGAGGGCGCGGGTTAGTGTCAGCGTACGGGTTAGGATTAGGGGACGGGTGAGGGACAGGCTTTGGGGAAGGGTTAGGGTTAGGGTTCGGGCTAGGGTTAGGGTTAGGGGACGGGGACGGTTTAGGGTCCAGGTGAGTGTACGACAACACTTAAGGGGGAGCGTACGTGTGAGGGCACGGGTTAGTGTCAGCGTACGGGTTAGGATTAGGGGACGGGTGAGGGTCAGGCTTCGGGGAAGGGTTAGGGTTAGGGTTCGGGTTAGGGTTAGGTTTAGGGGACGGGGACGGTTTACGGTCCAGGTGAGGGTACGACAACGCTTTACGGGGAGCGTACGTGTGAGGGTGCGGGTTAGTGTCAGCGTACGGGTTAGGATTAGGGGACGAGTGAGGGTCAGGCTTCGAGGAAGTGTTAGGGTTAGAGTTCGGGCTAGGGTTAGAGTTATGGGAAGGGGATGGTTTAGGGTCCAGGTGAGGCTACGACAACGCTTTAGGGGGAGCGTACGTGTGAGGGCGTGTGTTAGTGTCAGCGTACGGGTTAGGATTAGGGGACGGGTGAGGGTCAGGCTTCGGGGAAGTGTTAGGGTTAGGGTTCGGGCTAGGGTTAGGGTTAGGGGACGGGGACGGTTTAGGGTCCAGGTGAGTGTACGACAACACTTAAGGGGGAGCGTACGTGTGAGGGCACGGGTTAGTGTCAGCGTACGGGTTAGGATTAGGGGACGTGTGAGGGTCAGGCTTCGAGGAAGAGTTAGGGTTAGGGTTCGGGCTAGGGTTAGGGTTAGGGGACGGGGACGGTTTAGGGTCCAGGTGAGGGTACGACAACGCTTTAGGGGGAGCGTACGTGTGAGGGCGCAGGTTAGTGTCAGCGTACGGGTTAGGATTAGGGGACGGGTGAGGGTCAGGCTTCGGGGAAGTGTTAGGGTTAGGGTTCGGGCTAGGGTTGGGTTAGGGGACGGGGACGGTTTAGGGTCCAGGTGAGGGTATGACAACGCTTTAGGGGGAGCGTACGCGTGAGGGCGCGGGTTAGTGTCAGCGTACGGGTTAGGATTAGGGGACGGGTGAGGGTCACGCTTCGGTGAAGGGTTAGTGTTAGGGTTCGGTGTAAGGTTAGGGTTAGGGGACGGGGACGGTTTAGGGTCCAGGTGAGGGTACGACAACGCTTTATGGGGAGCGTACGCGTGAGGGCGTGGGTTAGTGTCAGCGTATGGGTTAGGATTAGGGGACAGGTGAGGGTCAGGCTTCGGGGAAGTGTTAGGGTTTCGGTTCGGGCTAGGGTTAGGGTTAGGGGACGGGGACGGTTTAGGGTCCAGGTGAGGGTACGACAACGCTTTAGGGGGAGCGTATGTGTGAGGGCGCGGGTTAGTGTCAGCGTACGGTTTAGGATTAGGGGACAGGTGAGGGTCAGGCTTCTGGGAAGGGTTAGGGTTAGAGTTCGGGCTACGGTTAGGGTTAGGGGACGGGGAAGGTTTAGGGTACAGGTGAGGGTACGACAACGCTTTAGGGGGTGCGTACGCGTGAGGGCGCGGGTTAGTGTCAGTGTACGGGTTAGGATTAGGGGACAGGTGAGGGTCAGGCTTCTTGGAAGGGTTAGGGTTAGGTTTCGGGCTAGGGTTAGGGTTAGGGGACGGGGACGGTTTAGGGTCCAGGTGAGGGTACGACAACGCTTTAGGGGGAGCGTATGTGTTAGGGCACGGGTTAGTGTCAGCGTACGGGTTAGGATTAGGGGACAGGTGAGGGTCAGGCTTCGGGGAAGGGTTAGGGTTAGGGTTCGGGCTAGGGTTAGGGTTAGGGGACAGGGACGGTTTAGGGTCCAGGTGAGGGTACGACAACACTTAAGGGGGAGCGTACGTGTGAGGGCGCGGGTTTGTGTCAGCGTACGGGTTAGGATTAGGGGACGGGTGAGGGTCAGGCTTCGGGGAAGGGTTAGGGTTAGGGTTCGGGCTAGGGTTAGGGTTAGGGGACGGGGACGGTTTAGGGTCCAGGTGAGGGTACGACAACGCTTTAGGGGGAGCGTACATGTGAGGGCGCGGGTTAGTGTCAGCGTACGGGTTAGGATTAGGGGACGAGTGAGGGTCAGGCTTCGGGGAAGGGTTAGGGTTAGGGTTTGGGCAAGGGTTAGGGTTAGGGGACGGGGACGGTTTAGGGTGCAGGTGAGGGTACGACAACGCTTTAGGGGGAGCGTACGCGTGAGGGCACGGGTTAGTGTCAGCGTACGGGTTAGGATTAGGGGACGGGTGAGGGTCAGGCTTCGGGGAAGGGTTAGGGATAGGGTTCGGGCTAGGGTTAGGGTTAGGGGACGGGGACGGTTTAGGGTCCAGGTGAGGGTACGACAACGCTTTAGGGGGAGCGTATGTGTGAGGGCACGGGTTAGTGTCTGCGTACGGGTTAGGATTAGGGGACAGGTGAGGGTCAGGCTTCTGGGAAGGGTTAGGGTTATGGTTCGGGCTAGGGTTAGGGTTAGGGGACGGGGACGGTTTAGGGTCCAGGTGAGGGTACGACAACGCTTTAGTGGGAGCGTAGGTGTGAGGGCGTAGGTTAGTGTCAGTGTACGGGTTAGGATTAGGGGACGGGTGAGGGTCAGGCTTCGGTGAAGTGTTAGGGTTAGGGTTCGGGCTAGGGTTAGGGTTAGGGGACGGGGACGGTTTAGGGTCCAGGTGAGGGTACGACAACGCTTTAGGGGGAGCGTACGCGTGAGGGCGTGGGTTAGTGTCAGCGTACGGGTTAGGATTAGGGGACGGGTGAGGGTCAGGCTTCGGGGAAGGGTTAGGGTTAGGGTTCGGGCTAGGGTTAGGGTTAGGGGACGGGGACGGTTTAGGGTCCAGGTGAGGGTACGACAACGCTTTAGGGGGAGCGTACGTGTGAGGGCGTGGGTTTGTGTCAGCGTACGGGTTAGGATTAGGGGACGGGTGAGGGTCAGGCTTCGGGGAAGGGTTAGGGTTAGTGTTTGGGCTAGGGTTAGGGTTAGGGGACGGGGACGGTTTAGGGTCCAGGTGAGGGTACGACAAGGCTTTAGGGGGAGCGTACGTGTGAGGGCGCGGGTTAGTGTCAGCGTACGTGTTAGGATTAGGGGACGGGTGAGGGTCAGGCTTCGGGGAAGGGTTAGGGTTAGGGTTCGGGCAAGGGTTAGGGTTAGGGGACTGGGGCGGTTTAGGGTCCAGGTGAGGGTACGACAACGCTTTAGGGGGAGCGTACGTGTGAGGGCGCGGGTTAGTGTCAGCGTACGGGTTAGGATTAGGGGACGGGTGAGGGTCAGGCTTCGGGGAAGGGTTAGGGTTAGGGTTTGGGGTAGGGTTAGTGTTAGGGGACGGGGACGGTTTAGGGTCCAGGTGAGGGTACGACAACGCTTTAGGGGGAGCGTACGTGTGAGGGCGCGGGTAGGTGTCAGCGTACGGGTTAGGATTAGGGGACGGGTGAGGGTCAGGCTTCGGGGAAGTGTTAGGGTTAGGGTTCGGGCTAGGGTTAGGGTAGGGGACGGGGACGGTTTAGGGTCCAGGTGAGGGTACGACAACGCTTTAGGGGGAGCTTACGTGTGAGGGCGCGGGTTAGTGTCAGCGTATGTGTAAGATTAGGGGACGGGTGAGGGTCAGGCTTCGGGGAAGGGTTAGGGATAGGGTTCGGGCTAGGGTTAGGGTTAGGGGACGGGGACGGTTTAGGGTCCAGGTGAGGGTACGACAACGCTTTAGGGGGAGCGTATGCGTGAGGGCGCGGGTTAGTGTCAGCGTACGGGTTAGGGTTATGGGACGGGTGAGGGTCAGGCTTCGGGGAAGGGTTAGGGTTAGGGTTCGGGCTAGGGTTAGGGTTAGGGGACGGGGACGGTTTAGGGTCCAGGTGAGGGTACGACAACGCTTTAGGGGGAGCGTGCGCGTGAGGGCGTGGGTTAGTGTCAGCGTACGGGTTAGGATTAGGGGACGGGTGAGGGTCAGCCTTTGGGGAAGGGTTAGGGTTAGGGTTTGGGCTAGGGTTAGGGTTAGGGGACGGGTACGGTTTAGAGTCCAGGTGAGGGTACGACAACGCTTTAGGGGGAGCGTACGTGTGAGGGCGCGGGTTAGTGTCAGCGTACGGGTTAGGATTAGGGGACGGGTGAGGGTCTGGCTTCGGGGAAGGGTTAGGGTTAGGGTTCGGGCTAGGGTTGGGTTAGGGGACGGGGACGGTTTAGGGTCCAGGTGAGGGTACGACAACGCTTTAGGGGTAGCGTACGCGTGAGGGCGCGGGTTAGTGTCAGCGTACGGGTTAGGATTAGGGGACGGGTGAGGGTCAGGCTTCGGGGAAGGGTTAGGGTTAGGGTTCGGTGTAAGGTTAGGGTTAGGGGACGGGGACGGTTTAGGGTCCAGGTGAGGGTACGACAACGCTTTATGGGGAGCGTACGCGTGAGGGCATGGGTTAGTGTCAGCGTACGGGTTAGGATTAGGGGACATGTGAGGGTCAGGCTTCGGGGAAGTGTTAGGGTTAGGGTTTGGGCTAGGGTTAGGGTTAGGGGACGGGGACGGTTTAGGGTCCAGGTGAGGGTACGACAACGCTTTAGGGGGAGCGTATGTGTGAGGGCGCGGGTTAGTGTCAGCGTACGGGTTAGGATTAGGGGACAGGTGAGGGTCAGGCTTCGGGGAAGGGTTAGGGTTACGGTTCGGGGTAGGGTTAGGGTTAGGGGACGGGGACAGTTTAGGGTCCAGGTGAGGGTACGACAACGCTTTAGGAGGAGCGTACGTGTGAGGGCGCGGGTTAGTGTCAGCGTACGGGTTAGGATTAGGGGACGGGTGAGTGTCAGGCTTCGGGGAAGTGTTAGGGTTAGGGTTCGGGCTAGGGTTAGGGTTAGGGGACGGGGACGGTTTAGGGTCCAGGTGAGGGTACGACAACGCTTTAGGGGGAGCGTATGTGTGAGGGCGCGGGTTAGTGTCAGCGTACGTGTTAGGATTAAGGGACAGCTGAGGGTCAGGCTTCGGGGAAGCGTTAGGGTTAAGGTTCGGGCTAGGGTTAGG
The DNA here is from genome assembly GCF_964374135.1 of Grampus griseus. NCBI lineage: Eukaryota > Metazoa > Chordata > Mammalia > Artiodactyla > Delphinidae > Grampus > Grampus griseus. Next base: position 104,295 of record NW_028133372.1, read on the forward strand.
GTTAGGGGACGGGGACGGTTTAGGGTCCAGGTGAGGGTACGACAACGCTTTATGGGGAGCGTACGCGTGAGGGCGTGGGTTAGTGTCAGCGTACGGGTTAGGATTAGGGGACAGGTGAGGGTCAGGCTTCGGGGAAGTGTTAGGGTTAGGGTTCGGGCTACGGTTAGGGTTAGGGGACGGGAACGGTTTAGGGTCCAGGTGTGTGTACGACAACACTTTAGGGGGAGCGTACGTGTGAGGGCGCGGGTTAGTGTCAGCGTACGGTTTAGGATTAGGGGACGGGTGAGGGTCAGGCTTCGGGGAAGGGTTAGGGTTAGGGTTCGGGCTAGGGTTAGGGTTAGGGGACGGGGACGGTTTAGGGTCCAGGTGAGGGTACGACAACGCTTTAGGAGGAGCGTACGTGTGAGGGCGCGGGTTAGTGTCAGCGTACGGGTTAGGATTAGGGGACGGGTGAGGGTCAGGCTTCGGGGAAGGGTTAGGGTTAGGTTTCGGGCTAGGGTTAGGGTTAGGGGACGGGGACGGTTTAGGGTCCAGGTGAGGGTACGACAACGCTTTAGGAGGAGCGTACGTGTGAGGGCGCGGGTTAGTGTCAGCGTACGGGTTAGGATTAGGGGACGGGTGAGGGTCAGGCTTCGGGGAAGGGTTAGGGTTAGAGTTCGGTCTAAGGTTAGGGTTAGGGGACGGGGACGGTTTAGGGTCCAGGTGAGGTTACGACAATGCTTTATGGGGAGCGTACGCGTGAGGGCGTGGGTTAGTGTCAGCGTACGGTTTAGGATTAGGGGACAGGTGAGGGTCAGGCTTCGGGGAAGTGTTAGGGTTAGGGTTCAGGCTAGGGTTAGGGTTTGGGGACGGGGACGGTTTAGGGTCCAGGTGAGGGTACGACAACGCTTTAGGGGGAGCGTACGTGTGAGGGCGCGGGTTAGTGTCAGCGTACGGGTTAGGATTAGGGGACAGGTGAGGGTCAGGCTTCTGGGAAGGGTTAGGGTTAGGGTTCGGGCTAGGGTTAGGGTTAGGGGACCGGGACGGTTTAGGGTCCAGGTGAGGGTACGACAACGCTTTACGGGGAGCGTACGTGTGAGGGTGCGGGTTAGTGTCAGTGTACGGGTTAGGATTAGGGGACCGGTGAGGGTCAGGCTTCGAGGAAGAGTTAGGGTTAGGGTTCGGGCTAGGGTTAGGGGACGGGGACGGGGACGGTTTAGGGTCCAGGTGAGGGTACGACAACGCTTTAGGGGGAGCGTACGTGTGAGGGCGCAGGTTAGTGTCAGCGTACGGGTTAGGATTAGGGGACGGGTGAGGGTCAGGCTTCGGGGAAGTGTTAGGGTTAGGGTTCGGGCTAGGGTTAGGGTTTGGGGACGGGGACGGTTTAGGGTCCACGTGTGTGTACGACAACACTTTAGGGAGAGCGTACGTGTGAGGGCGCGGGTTAGTGTCAGCGTACGGGTTAGAATTAGGGGACGGGTGAGGGTCAGGCTTCGGGGAAGCGTTAGGGTTAGGGTTCGGGCTAGGGTTAGGGTTAGGGGACGGGGACGGTTTAGGGTCCAGGTGAGGGTACGAGAACGCTTTAGGGGGAGCGCACGTGTGAGGGCGCGGGTTAGTGTCAGCGTACGGGTTAGGATTAGGTGACGGGTGAGGGTCAGGCTTCGAGGAAGGGTTAGGGTTAGGGTTCGGGCTAGGGTTAGGGTTAGGGGACGGGGACGGTTTAGGGTCCAGGTGAGGGTACGACAACACTTAAGGGGGAGCGTACGTGTGAGGGCGCGGGTTAGTGTCAGCGTACGGGTTAGGATTAGGGGACGGGTGAGGGTCAGGCTTCGGGGAAGTGTTAGGGTTAGGGTTCGGGCTAGGGTTAGGGTTAGGGGACGGGGACGGTTTAGGGTCCAGGTGAGGGTACGACAACGCTTTAGGGGGAGCGTACGTGTGAGGGCGCGGGTTAGTGTCAGCGTACGGGTTAGGATTAGGGGACGGGTGAGGGTCAGGCTTCGGGGAAGGGTTAGGGTTAGGGTTCGGGCTAGGGTTAGGGTTAGGGGATGTGGACGGTTTAGGGTCCAGGTGAGGGTACGACAACGCTTTAGGGGGAGCGTACGCGTGAGGGCGCGGGTTAGTGTCAGCGTACGGGTTAGGATTAGGGGACGGGTGAGGTTCAGGCTTTGGGGAAGTGTTAGGGTTTGGGTTCGGGCTAGGGTTAGGGTTAGGGGACGGGGACGGTTTAGGGTCCAGGTGAGGGTACGACAACGCTTTAGGGGGAGCGTACGTGTGAGGGCGCGGGTTAGTGTCAGCGTACGGTTTAGTATTAGGGGACGGGTGAGTGTCAGGCTTCGGGGAACGGTTAGGGTTAGGGTTCGGTCTAGGGTTAGGGTTAGGGGACGGGGACGGTTTAGGGTCCAGGTGAGGGTACGACAACGCTTTAGGGGGAGCGTACGTGTGAGGGCGCGGGTTAGTGTCAGCGTACGGGTTAGGATTAGGGGACGGGTGAGGGTCAGGCTTCGGGGAAAGGTTAGGGTTAGGGTTCGGGCTAGGGTTAGGGTTAGGGGACGGGGACGGTTTAGGATCCAGGTGAGAGTACGACAACGCTTAAGGGGAAGCGTACGTGTGAGGGCCCGGGTTAGTGTCAGCGTACGGGTTAGGATTAAGGTACAGGTGAGGGTCAGGCTTCGGGGAAGGGTTAGGGTTAGGGTTCGGGCTAGGTTTAGGGTTAGGGGACGGGGACGGTTTAGGGTCCAGGTGAGGGTACGACAAAGCTTTAGGGGGAGCGTACGCGTGAGTGCGCGGGTTAGTGTCAGCGTACGGGTTAGGATTAGGGGACGGGTGAGGGTCAGGCTTGGGGAAGGGTTAGGGTTAGGGTTCGGTCTAAGGTTAGGGTTAGGGGACGGGGACGGTTTAGGGTCCAGGTGAGGGTACGACAACGCTTTATGCGGAGCGTACGCGTGAGGGCGCGGTTTAGTGTCAGCGTACGGTTTAGGATTAGGGGACAGGTGAGGGTCAGGCTTCGGGGAAGTGTTAGGTTTAGGGTTCGGGCTAGGGTTAGGGTTAGGGGACGGGGACGGTTTAGGGTCCAGGTGAGGGTACGACAACGCTTTAGGGGGAGCGTATGTGTGAGGGCGCGGGTTAGTGTCAGCGTACGGGTTAGGATTAGGGGACAGGTGAGGGTCAGGCTTCTGGGAAGGGTTAGGGTTAGGGTTCAGGCTAGGGTTAGGGTTAGGGGACGGGGACGGTTTAGGGTCCAGGTGAGGGTACGACAACGCTTTAGGGGGAGCGTACGTGTGAGGGCGCGGGTTAGTGTCAGCGTACGGGTTAGGATTAGGGGACGGGTGAGGGTCAGGCTTCGGGGAAGGGTTAGGGTTAGGGTTCGGGCTAGGGTTCGGGTTAGGGGACGGGGACAGTTTAGGGTCCAGGTGAGGGTACGACAACGCTTTAGGAGGAGCGTATGTGTGAGGGCGCGGGTTAGTGTCAGCGTACGTGTTAGGATTAAGGGACAGGTGAGCGTCAGGCTTCGGGGAAGGGTTAGGGTTAGGGTTCGGGCTAGGATTAGGGTTAGGGGACGGGGACGGTTTAGGGTCCAGGTGAGGGTACGACAACACTTAAGGGGGAGCGTACGTGTGAGGGCGCGGGTTAGTGTCAGCGTACGGGTTAGGATTAGGGGACGGGTGAGGGTCAGGCTTCGGGGAAGCGTTAGGGTTAGGGTTCGGGCTAGGGTTAGGGTTAGGGGACGGGGACGGTTTAGGGTCCAGGTGAGGGTACGACAACGCTTTAGGGGGAGCGTCCGTGTGAGGGCGCGGGTTAGTGTCAGCGTACGGGTGAGGATTAGGGGACGGGTGAGGGTCAGGCTTCGGGGAAGGGTTAGGGTTATGGTTCGGGCTAGGGTTAGGGTTAGGGGACGGGAACGGTTTAGGGTCCAGGTGAGGGTACGACAACGCTTTAGGGGGAGCGTACGTGTGAGGTCGCGGGTTAGTGTCAGCGTACGGTTTAGGATTAGGGGACGGGTGAGTGTCAGGCTTCGGGGAAGGGTTAGTGTTAGGGTTCGGGCTAGGGTTAGGGTTAGGGGACGGGGACGGTTTAGGGTCCAGGTGAGGGTACGACAACGCTTTAGGGGGAGCGTACGTGTGAGGGCGCGGGTTAGTGTCAGCGTACGGGTTAGGATTAGGGGACGGGTGAGGGTCAGGCTTCGGGGAAGTGTTAGGGTTAGGGTTCGGGCTAGGGTTAGGGTTAGGGGACGGGGACTGTTTAGGATCCAGGTGAGGGTACGACAACGCTTAAGGGGGAGCGTATGTGTGAGGGCGCGGGTTAGTGTCAGCGTACGGGTTAGGATTAGGGGACGGGTGAGGGTCAGGCTTCGGGGAAGCGTTAGGGTAGAGCTCGGGCTAGGGTTAGGGTTAGGGGACGGGGACGGTTTAGGGTCCAGGTGAGGGTACGACAACTCTTTAGGGGGAGCGTACGTGTGAGGGCGCGTGTTAGTGTCAGCGTACGGGTTAGGATTAGGGGACGGGTGAGGGTCAGGCTTCGGGGAAGGGTTAGGGTTAGGGTTCGGGCTAGGGTTAGGGTTAGGGGACGGGGACGGTTTAGGGTCCAGGTGAGGGTACGACAACACTTAAGGGGGAGCGTACGTGTGAGGGCGCGGGTTAGTGTCAGCGTACGGGTTAGGATTAGGTGACGGGTGAGGGTCAGGCTTCGGGGAAGGGTTAGGTTTAGGGTTCGGGCTAGGGTTAGGGTTAGGGGACGGGGACGGTTTAGGGTCCAGGTGAGGGTACGACAACGCTTTAGGGGGAGCGTACGTGTGAGGGCGCGGGTTAGTGTCAGCGTACGGGTTAGGATTAGGGGACGGGTGAGGGTCAGGCTTCGGGGAAGGGTTAGGGTTAGGGTTCGGGCTAGGGTTAGGGTTAGGGAACGGGGACAGTTTAGGGTCCAGGTGAGGGTACGACAACGCTTTAGGGGGAGCGTACGTGTGAGGGCGCGGGTTAGTGTCAGCGTACGGGTTAGGATTAGGGGAGAGGTGAGTGTCAGGCTTCGGGGAAGGGTTAGGGTTAGGGTTCGGGCTAGGGTTAGGGTTAGGGAACGGGGACGGTTTAGAGTCCAGATGAGGGTACGACAACGCTTTAGGGGGAGCGTAGGCGTGAGGGCGCGGGTTAGTGTCAGCGTACGGGTTAGGATTAGGGGACGGGTGAGGGTCAGGCTTCGGGGAAGTGTTAGGGTTTGGGTTCGGGCTAGGGTTAGGGTTAGGGGACGGGTACGGTTTAGGGTCCAGGTGAGGGTACGACAACGCTTTAGGGGGAGCGTACGTGTGAGGGCGCGGGATAGTGTCAGCGTACGGGTTAGGATTAGGGGACTGGTGAGGGTCAGGCTTCGGGGAAGGTTTAAGGTTAGGGTTCGGGCTAGGGTTAGGGTTAGGGGACGGGGACGGTTTCGGGTCCAGGTGAGGGTACGACAACGCTTTACGGGGAGCGTACACGTGAGGGCGCGGGTTAGTGTCAGTGTACGGGTTAGGATTAGGGGACGGGTGAGGGTCAGGCTTCGGGGAAGTGTTAGGGTTTGGGTTCGGGCTAGGGTTAGGGTTAGGGGACGGGTACGGTTTAGGGTCCAGGTGAGGGTACGACAACGCTTTAGGGGGAGCGTACGTGTGAGAGCGTGGGTTAGTGTCAGCGTACGGTTTAGGATTAGGGGACGGGTGAGTGTCAGGCTTCGGGGAAGGGTTAGGCTTAGGGTTCGGGCTAGGGTTAGGGTTAGAGGACGGGGACGGTTAAGGGTCCAGGTGAGGGTACGACAACGCTTTAGGGGGAGCGTACATGTGAGGGCGCGGGTTAGTGTCAGCGTACGGGTTAGGATTAGGGGACGGGTGAGGGTCAGGCTTCGGGGAAGGGTTAGGGTTAGGGTTCGGGCTAGGGTTAGGGTTAGGGGACGGGGACGGTTTAGGGTCCAGGTGAGGGTACGACAACGCTTTATGGGGAGCGTAAGCGTGAGGGCGCGGGTTAGTGTCAGCGTACGGGTTAGGATTAGGGGACGGGTGAGTGTCAGGCTTCGGGGAAGGGTTAGGGTTAGGGTTCGGGCTAGGGTTAGGGTTAGGGTACGGGGACGGTTTAGGGTCCAGGTGAGGGTACGACAACGCTTTAGGGGGAGCGTATGTGTGAGGGCGCGGGTTAGTGTCAGCGTACGGGTTAGGATTAGGGGACAGGTGAGGGTCAGGCTTCTGGGAAGGGTTAGGGTTAGGGTTCGGGCTAGAGTTAGGGTTAGGGGACGGGGACGGTTTAGGGTCCAGGTGAGGGTACGACAACGCTTTAGGGGGAGCGTACGTGTGAGGGCGCGGGTTAGTGTCACCGTACGGGTTAGGATTAGGGGAGAGGTGAGTGTCAGGCTTCGGGGAAGGGTTAGGGTTAGGGTTCGGGCTAGGGTTAGGGTTAGGGAACGGGGACGGTTTAGAGTCCAGGTGAGGGTACGACAACGCTTTAGGGGGAGCGTAGGCGTGAGGGCGCGGGTTAGTGTCAGAGTACGGGTTAGGATTAGGGGTCGGGTGAGGGTCAGGCTTCGGGGAAGGGTTAGGGTTAGGGTTCGGGCTAGGGTTAGGGTTAGGGGACTGGGACGGTTTAGGGTCCAGGTGAGGGTATGACAACGCTTTAGGGGGAGCGTACGTGTGAGGGCGCGGGTTAGTGTCAGCGTACGGGTTAGGATTAGGGGACGTGTGAGGGTCAGGCTTCGGGGAAGGGTTAGGGTTAGGGATCGGGCTAGGGTTAGGGTTAGGGGACTGGGGCGGTTTAGGGTCCAGGTGAGGGTACGACAACGCTTTAGGGGGAGCGTACGTGTGAGGGCGCGGGTTAGTGTCAGCGTACGGGTTAGGATTAGGGGACGGGTGAGGGTCAGGCTTCGGGGAAGGGTTAGGGTTAGGGTTCGGGCTAGGGTTAGGGTTAGGGGACGGGGACGGTTTAGGGTCCAGGTGAGGGTACGACAACGCTTAAGGGGGAGCGTACGTGTGAGGGCGCAGGTTAGTGTCAGCGTACGGGTTAGGATTAGGGGACGGGTGAGGGTCAGGCTTCGGGGAAGGGTTAGGGTTAGGGTTCGGGCTAGGGTTAGGGTTAGGGGACGGGGACGGTTTAGGGTCCAGGTGAGGGTACGACAACGCTTTATGGGGAGCGTACGCGTGAGGGAGCGGGTTAGTGTCAGCGTACGGGTTAGGATTAGGGGACGGGTGAGGGTCAGGCTTCGGGGAACGGTTAGGGTTAGGGTTCGGGCTAGGGTTAGGGTTAGGGGACGGGGACGGTTTAGGGTCCAGGTGAGGGTACGACAACGCTTTAGGGGGAGCGTACGTGTGAGGGCGCGGGTTAGTGTCAGCGTACGGGTTAGGATAAGGGGACGGGTGAGGGTCAGGCTTCGGGGAAGGGTTAGGGTTAGGGTTCGGGCTAGGGTTAGGGTTAGGGGACGGGGACTGTTTAGGATCCAGGTGAGGGTACGACAACGCTTAAGGGGGAGCGTACGTGTGAGGGCGCGGGTTAGTGTCAGCGTACGGGTTAGGATTAAGGGACAGGTGAGTGTCAGGCTTCGGGGAAGGGTTAGGGTTAGGGTTCGGGCTAGAGTTAGGGTTAGGGGACGGGGACGGTTTAGGGTCCAGGTGAGGGTACGACAACGCTTTAGGGGGAGCGTACGTGTGAGGGCGCGTGTTAGTGTCAGCGTACGGGTTAGGATTAGGGACGGGTGAGGGTCAGGCTTCGGGGAAGGGTTAGGGTTAGGGTTCGGGCTAGGGTTAGGGTTAGGGGACGGGGACGGTTTAGGGTCCAGGTGAGGGTACGACAACACTTAAGGGGGAGCGTACGTGTGAGGGCGCGGGTTAGTGTCAGCGTACGGGTTAGGATTAGGGGACGGGTGAGGGTCAGGCTTCGGGGAAGGGTTAGGGTTAGGGTTCGGGCTAGGGTTAGGCTTAGGGGACGGGGACGGTTTAGGGTACAGGTGAGGGTACGACAACGCTTTAGGGGGAGCGTACGTGTGAGGGCGCGGGTTAGTGTCAGCGTACGGGTTAGGATTAGGGGACGGGTGAGGGTCAGGCTTCGGGGAAGTGTTAGGATTATTGTTCGGGCTAGGGTTAGGGTTAGGGGACGGGGACGGTTTAGGGTCCAGGTGAGGGTACGACAACGCTTTAGGGGGAGCGTACGTGTGAGGGCGCGGGTTAGTGTCAGCGTACGGGTTAGGATTAGGGGACGGGTGAGGGTCAGGCTTCGGGGAAGGGTTAGGGTTAGGGTTCGGGCTAGGGTTGGGTTAGGGGACGGGGACGGTTTAGGGTCCAGGTGAGGGTACGACAATGCTTTAGGGGGAGCGTACGCGTGAGGGCGCGGGTTAGTGTCAGCGTACGGGTTAGGATTAGGGGACGGGTGAGGGTCAGGCTTCGGGGAAGGGTTAGGGTTCGGGTTCGGTGTAAGGTTAGCGTTAGGGGACGGGGAAGGTTTAGGGTCCAGGTGAGGGTACGACAACGCTTTATGGGGAGCGTACACGTGAGGGCGTGGGTTAGTGTCAGCGTACGGGTTAGGATTAGGGGACAGGTGAGGGTCAGGCTTCGGGGAAGTGTTAGGGTTAGGGTTCGGGCTAGGGTTAGGGTTAGGGGACTGGGACGGTTTAGGGTCCAGGTAAGGTTACGACAACACTTTAGGGGGAGCGTATGTGTGAGGGCGCGGGTTAGTGTCAGCGTACGGGTTAGGATTAGGTGACAGGTGAGGGTCAGGCTTCGGGGAAGGGTTAGGGTTAGGGTTCGGGCTAGGGTTAGGGTTAGGGGACGGGGACGGTTTAGGGTCCAGGTGAGGGTACGACAACGCTTTAGGAGGAGCGTACGTGTGAGGGCGCGGGTTAGTGTCAACGTACAGGTTAGGATTAGGGGACAGGTGAGGGTCAGGCTTCGGGGAAGGGTTAGGGTTAGGGTTCGGGCTAGAGTTAGGGTTAGGGGACGGGGACGGTTTAGGGTCCAGGTGAGGGTACGACAACGCTCTAGGGGGAGCGTAGGCGTGAGGGCGCGGGTTAGTGTCAGCGTACGGGTTAGGATTAGGGGACGGGTGAGGGTCAGGCTTCGGGGAAGGGTTAGGGTTAGGGTTCGGGCTAGGGTTAGGGTTAGGGGACGGGGACGGTTTAGGGTCCAGGTGAGGGTATGACAACGCTTTAGGGGGAGCGTACGTGTGAGGGCGCGGGTTAGTGTCAGCGTACGGGTTAGGATTAGGGGACGTGTGAGGGTCAGGCTTCGGGGAAGGGTTAGGGTTAGGGTTCGGGCTAGGGTTAGGGTTAGGGGACGGGGACGGTTTAGGGTCCAGGTGAGGGTACGACAACGCTTTAGGGGGAGCGTACGCGTGAGGGCGCGGGTTAGTGTCAGCGTACGGGTTAGGATTAGGGGACGGGTGAGGGTCAGGCTTCGGGGAAGTGTTAGGGTTTGGGTTCGGGCTAGGGTTAGGGTTAGGGGACGGGGACTGTTTAGGATCCAGGTGAGGGTACGACAACGCTTAAGGGGGAGCGTATGTGTGAGGGCGCGGGTTAGTGTCAGCGTACGGGTTAGGATTAGGGGACGGGTGAGGGTCAGGCTTCGGGGAAGCGTTAGGGTAGAGCTCGGGCTAGGGTTAGGGTTAGGGGACGGGGACGGTTTAGGGTCCAGGTGAGGGTACGACAACGCTTTAGGGGGAGCGTACGTGTGAGGGCGCGTGTTAGTGTCAGCGTACGGGTTAGGATTAGGGGACGGGTGAGGGTCAGGCTTCGGGGAAGGGTTAGGGTTAGGGTTCGGGCTAGGGTTAGGGTTAGGGGACGGGGACGGTTTAGGGTCCAGGTGAGGGTACGACAACACTTAAGGGGGAGCGTACGTGTGAGGGCGCGGGTTAGTGTCAGCGTACGGGTTAGGATTAGGGGACGGGTGAGGGTCAGGCTTCGGGGAAGGGTTAGGTTTAGGGTTCGGGCTAGGGTTAGGGTTAGGGGACGGGGACGGTTTAGGGTCCAGGTGAGGGTACGACAACGCTTTAGGGGGAGCGTACGTGTGAGGGCGCGGGTTAGTGTCAGCGTACGGGTTAGGATTAGGGGACGGGTGAGGGTCAGGCTTCGGGGAAGGGTTAGGGTTAGGGTTCGGGCTAGGGTTAGGGTTAGGGAATGGGGACGGTTTAGAGTCCAGATGAGGGTACGACAACGCTTTAGGGGGAGCGTAGGCGTGAGGGCGCGGGTTAGTGTCAGCGTACGGGTTAGGATTAGGGGACGGGTGAGGGTCAGGCTTCGGGGAAGGGTTAGGGTTAGGGTTCGGGCTAGGGTTAGGGTTAGGGGACGGGGACGGTTTAGGGTCCAGGTGAGGGTATGACAACGCTTTAGGGGGAGCGTACGTGTGAGGGCGTGGGTTAGTGTCAGCGTACGGGTTAGGATTAGGGAACGTGTGAGGGTCAGGCTTCGGGGAAGGGTTAGGGTTAGGGTTCGGGCTAGGGTTAGGGTTAGGGTACTGGGGCGGTTTAGGGTCCAGGTGAGGGTACGACAACGCTTTAGGGGGAGCGTACGTGTGAGGGCGCGGGATAGTGTCAGCGTACGGGTTAGGATTAGGGGACGGGTGAGGGTCAGGCTTCGGGGAAGGTTTAGGGTTAGGGTTCGGGCTAGGGTTAGGGTTAGGGGACGGGGACGGTTTCGGGTCCAGGTGAGGGTACGACAACGCTTTACGGGGAGCGTACACGTGAGGGCGCGGGTTAGTGTCAGTGTACGGGTTAGGATTAGGGGAGAGGTGAGTGTCAGGCTTCGGGGAAGGGTTAGGGTTAGGGTTCGGGCTAGGGTCAGGTTTAGGGAACGGGGACGGTTTAGAGTCCAGGTGAGGGTACGACAACGCTTTAGGGGGAGCGTAGGCGTGAGGGCGCGGGTTAGTGTCAGAGTACGGGTTAGGATTAGGGGTCGGGTGAGGGTCAGGCTTCGGGGAAGGGTTAGGGTTAGGGTTCGGGCTAGGGTTAGGGTTAGGGGACTGGGACGGTTTAGGGTCCAGGTGAGGGTATGACAACGCTTTAGGGGGAGCGTACGTGTGAGGGCGCGGGTTAGTGTCAGCGTACGGGTTAGGATTAGGGGACGTGTGAGGGTCAGGCTTCGGGGAAGGGTTAGGGTTAGGGATCGGGCTAGGGTTAGGGTTAGGGGACTGGGGCGGTTTAGGGTCCAGGTGAGGGTACGACAACGCTTTAGGGGGAGCGTACGTGTGAGGGCGCGGGTTAGTGTCAGCGTACGGGTTAGGATTAGGGGACGGGTGAGGGTCAGGCTTCGGGGAAGGGTTAGGGTTAGGGTTCGGGCTAGGGTTAGGGTTAGGGGACGGGGACGGTTTAGGGTCCAGGTGAGGGTACGACAACGCTTAAGGGGGAGCGTACGTGTGAGGGCGCAGGTTAGTGTCAGCGTACGGGTTAGGATTAGGGGACGGGTGAGGGTCAGGCTTCGGGGAAGGGTTAGGGTTAGGGTTCGGGCTAGGGTTAGGGTTAGGGGACGGGGACGGTTTAGGGTCCAGGTGAGGGTACGACAACGCTTTATGGGGAGCGTACGCGTGAGGGAGCGGGTTAGTGTCAGCGTAAGGGTTAGGATTAGGGGACGGGTGAGGGTCAGGCTTCGGGGAAGTGTTAGGGTTTGGGTTTGGACTAGGGTTAGGGTTAGGGGACGGGGACGGTTTAGGGTCCAGGTGAGGGTACGACAACGCTTTAGGGGGAGCGTACGTGTGAGGGCGCGGGTTAGTGTCAGCGTACGGTTTAGTATTAGGGGACGGGTGAGGGTCAGGCTTCGGGGAACGGTTAGGGTTAGGGTTCGGGCTAGGGTTAGGGTTAGGGGACGGGGACGGTTTAGGGTCCAGGTGAGGGTACGACAACGCTTTAGGGGGAGCGTACGTGTGAGGGCGCGGGTTAGTGTCAGCGTACGGGTTAGGATTAGGGGACGGGTGAGGGTCAGGCTTCGGGGAAGTGTTAGGGTTATGGTTCGGGCTAGGGTTAGGGTTAGGGTACGGGGACGGTTTAGGATCCAGGTGAGGGTACGACAACGCTTAAGGGGGAGCGTACGTGTGAGGGCGCGGGATAGTGTCAGCGTACGGGTTAGGATTAAGGGACAGGTGAGTTTCAGGCTTCGGGGAAGGGTTAGGGTTAGGGTTCGGGCTAGGGTTAGGGTTAGGGAATGGGGACGGTTTAGAGTCCAGATGAGGGTACGACAACGCTTTAGGGGAGCGTAGGCGTGAGGGCACGGGTTAGTGTCAGCGTACGGTTTAGGATTAGGGGACGTGTGAGGGTCAGGCTTCGGGGAATGGTTAGGGTTAGGGTTCGGGCTAGGGTTAGGGTTAGGGGACGGGGACGGTTTAGGGTCCAGGTGAGGGTACGACAACGCTTTAGGGGGAGCGTACGTGTGAGGGCGCGGGTTAGTGTCAGCGTACGGGTTAGGATAAGGGGACGGGTGAGGGTCAGGCTTCGGGGAAGGGTTAGGGTTAGGGTTCGGGCTAGGGTTAGGGTTAGGGGACGGGGACTGTTTAGGATCCAGGTGAGGGTACGACAACGCTTAAGGGGGAGCGTATGTGTGAGGGCGCGGGTTAGTGTCAGCGTACGGGTTAGGATTAAGGGACAGGTGAGTGTCAGGCTTCGGGGAAGGGTTAGGGTTAGGGTTCGGGCTAGAGTTAGGGTTAGGGGACGGGGACGGTTTAGGGTCCAGGTGAGGGTACGACAACGCTTTAGGGGGAGCGTACGTGTGAGGGCGCGTGTTACTGTCAGCGTACGGGTTAGGATTAGGGACGGGTGAGGGTCAGGCTTCGGGGAAGGGTTAGGGTTAGGGTTCGGGCTAGGGTTAGGGTTAGGGGACGGGGACGGTTTAGGGTCCAGGTGAGGGTACGACAACACTTAAGGGGGAGCGTACGTGTGAGGGCGCGGGTTAGTGTCAGCGTACGGGTTAGGATTAGGGGACGGGTGAGGGTCAGGCTTCGGGGAAGGGTTAGGGTTAGGGTTCGGGCTAGGGTTAGGCTTAGGGGACGGGGACGGTTTAGGGTACAGGTGAGGGTACGACAACGCTTTAGGGGGAGCGTACGTGTGAGGGCGCGGGTTAGTGTCAGCGTACGGGTTAGGATTAGGGGACGGGTGAGGGTCAGGCTTCGGGGAAGGGTTAGGGTTAGGGTTCGGGCTAGGGTTGGGTTAGGGGACGGGGACGGTTTAGGGTCCAGGTGAGGGTACGACAACGCTTTAGGGGGAGCGTACGCGTGAGGGCGCGGGTTAGTGTCAGCGTACGGGTTAGGATTAGGGGACGGGTGAGTGTCAGGCTTCGGGGAAGGGTTAGGGTTCGGGTTCGGTGTAAGGTTAGCGTTAGGGGACGGGGACGGTTTAGGGTCCAGGTGAGGGTATGACAACGCTTTATGGGGAGCGTACGCGTGAGGGCGTGGGTTAGTGTCAGCGTACGGTTTAGGATTAGGGGACAGGTGAGGGTCAGGCTTCGGGGAAGTGTTAGGGTTTGGGTTCGGGCTAGGTTTAGGGTTAGGGGACGGGTACGGTTTAGGGTCCAGGTGAGGGTACGACAACGCTTTAGGGGGAGCGTACGTTTGAGGGCGCGGGTTAGTGTCAGCGTACGGGTTAGGTTTAGGGGACGGGTGAGTGTCAGGCTTCGGGGAAGGGTTAGGGTTAGGGTTCGGGCTAGGGTTAGGGTTAGGGGACGGGGACGGTTTAGGGTCCAGATGATGGTACGACAACGCTTTAGGGGGAGCGTACGTGTGAGGGCGTGGGTTAGTGTCAGCGTACGGGTTAGGATTACGGGACGGGTGAGGGTCAGGCTTCGGGGAAGTGTTAAGGTTAGTGTTCGGGCTAGGGTTAGGGTTAGGGGACGGGGACGGTTTAGGGTCCAGGTGAGGGTACGTCAACGCTTTAGGGGGAGCGTACGTGTGAGGGCGCGGGTTAGTGTCAGCGTACAGTTTAGTATTAGGGGACGGGTGAGGGTCAGGCTTCGGGGAACGGTTAGGGATAGGGTTCGGGCTAGGGTTAGGGTTAGGGGACGGGGACGGTTTAGGGTCCAGGTGAGGGTACGACAACGCTTTAGGGGGAGCGTACGTGTGAGGGCGCGGGTTAGTGTCAGCGTACGGTTTAGGATTAGGGGACGGGTGAGGGTCAGGCTTCGGGGAAGGGTTAGGGTTATGGTTCGGGCTAGGGTTAGGGTTAGGGGACGGGGACGGTTTAGGGTCCAGGTGAGGGTACGACAACACTTAAGGGGAAGCGTACGTGTGAGGGCGCGGGTTAGTGTCAGCGTACGGGTTAGGATTAGGGGACGGGTGAGTGTCAGGCTTCGGGGAAGTGTTAGGGTTTGGGTTCGGGATAGGTTTAGGGTTAGGGGACGGGTACGGTTTAGGGTCCAGGTGAGGGTACGACAACGCTTTAGGGGGAGCGTACGTGTGAGGGCGCGGGTTAGTGTCAGCGTACGGGTTAGGTTTAGGGGACGGGTGAGGGTCAGGCTTCGGGGAAGGGTTAGGGTTAGGGTTCGGGCTAGGGTTAGGGTTAGGGGACGGGGACGGTTTAGGGTCCAGATGAGGGTACGACAACGCTTTAGGGGGAGCGTACGTGTGAGGGCGCGGGTTAGTGTCAGCGTACGGGTTAGGATTAGGGGACGGGTGAGGGTCAGGCTTCGGGGAAGGGTTAGGGTTAGGGTTCGGGCTAGGGTTAGGGTTAGGGGACGGGGACGGTTTAGGGTCCAGGTGAGGGTACGACAACGCTTTAGGGGGAGCGTACGTGTGAGGGCGCAGGTTAGTGTCAGCGTACGGGTTAGGATTAGGGGACGGGTGAGGGTCAGGCTTCGGGGAAGGGTTAGGGTTAGGGTTCGGGCTAGGGTTAGGGTTAGGGGACGGGGACGCTTTAGGGTCCAGGTGAGGGTACTACAACGCTTTAGGGGGAGTGTACGCGTGAGGGCGCGGGTTAGTGTCAGTGTACGGGTTAGGATTAGGGGACGGCTGAGGGTCAGGCTTCGGGGTAGGGTTAGGGTTAGGGTTCAGGCTAGGGTTAGGGTTAGGGGACGGGGGCGGTTTAGGGTCCAGGTGAGGGTACGACAACGCTTTAGGGGGAGCGTACGTGTGAGGGCGTGGGTTAGTGTCAGCGTACGGGTTAGGATTAGGGGACGGGTGAGGGTCAGGCTTCGGGGAAGGGTTAGGGTTAGGGTTCGGGCTAGGATTAGGGTTAGGGGACGGGGACGGTTTAGGGTCCATGTGAGGGTACGACAACGCTTTAGGGGGAGCGTACGCGTGAGGGCGCGGGTTAGTGTCAGTGTACGGGTTAGGATTAGGGGACGTGTGAGGGTCAGGCTTCGGGGAAGTGTTAGGGTTAGGGTTCGGGCTAGGGTTAGGGTTAGGGGACGGGTACGGTTTAGGGTCCAGGTGAGGGTACGACAACGCTTTAGGGGGAGCGTACGTGTGAGGGCGAGGGTTAGTGTCAGCGTACGGGTTAGTATTAGGGGACGGGTGAGGGTCAGGCTTCGGGGAAGGGTTAGGGTTAGGGTTCGGGCTAGGGTTAGGGTTAGGGGACGGGGATGGTTTAGGTTCCAGGTGAGGGTACGACATCGCTTTAGGGGGAGCGTACGCGTGAGGGCGCGGGTTAGTGTCAGCGTACGGGTTAGGATTAGGGGACGGGTGAGGGTCAGGCTTCGGGGAAGGGTTAGGGTTTGGGTTCGGGCTAGGTTTAGGGTTAGGGGACGGGTACGGTTTAGGGTCCAGGTGAGGGTACGACAACGCTTTAGGGGGAGCGTACGTGTGAGGGCGCGGGTTAGTGTCAGCGTACGGGTTAGGATTAGGGGACGGGTGAGGGTCAGGCTTCGGGGAAGGGTTAGGGTTAGGGTTCGGGCTAGGGTTAGGGTTAGGGGACGGGGACGGTTTAGGGTCCAGATGAGGGTACGACAACGCTTTAGGGGGAGCGTACGTGTGAGGGCGCGGGTTAGTGTCAGCGTACGGGTTAGGATTAGGGGACGGGTGAGGGTCAGGCTTCGGGGAAGGGTTAGGGTTAGGGTTCGGGCTAGGGTTAGGGTTAGGGGACGGGGACGGTTTAGGGTCCAGGTGAGGGTACGACAACGCTTTAGGGGGAGCGTACGTGTGAGGGCGCGGGTTAGTGTCAGCGTACGGTTTAGTATTAGGGGACAGGTGAGGGTCAGGCTTCGGGGAACGGTTAGGGTTAGGGTTCGGGCTAGGGTTAAGGTTAGGGGACGGGGACGGTTTAGGGTCCAGGTGAGGGTACGGCAACGCTTTAGGGGGAGCGTACGTGTGAGGGCGCGGGTTAGTGTCAGCGTACGGGTTAGGATTAGGGGACGGGTGAGGGTCAGGCTTCGGGGAAGGGTTAGGGTTATGGTTCGGGCTAGGGTTAGGGTTAGGGGACGGGGACGGTTTAGGGTCCAGATGAGGGTACGACAACAATTAAGGGGAAGCGTACGTGTGAGGGCGCGGGTTAGTGTCAGCGTACGGGTTAGGATTAGGGGACGGGTGAGGGTCAGGCTTCGGGGAAGCGTTAGGGTTAGGGTTCGGGCTAGGGTTAGGGTTAGGGGACGGGGACGGTTTAGGGTCCAGGTGAGGGTACGACAACGCTTTAGGGAGAGCGTACGTGTGAGGGCGCGTGTTAGTGTCAGCGTACGGGTTAGGATTAGGGGACGGGTGAGGGTCAGGCTTCGGGGAAGGGTTAGGGTTAGGGTTCGGTCTAAGGTTAGGGTTAGGGGACGGGGACGGTTTAGGGTCCAGGTGAGGGTATGACAACGCTTTATGGGGAGCGTACGCGTGAGGGCGCGGGTTAGTGTCAGCGTACGGGTTAGGATTAGGGGACAGGTGAGGGTCAGGCTTCGGGGAAGTGTTAGGGTTAGGGTTCGGGCTAGGGTTAGGGTTAGGGGACGGGGACGGTTTAGGGTCCAGGTGAGGGTAAGAAAACGCTTTAGGGGGAGCGTATGTGTGAGGGCGCGGGTTAGTGTCAGCGTACGTGTTAGGATTAAGGGACAGGTGAGGGTCAGGCTTCGGGGAAGGGTTAGGGTTAGGGTTCGGGCTAGGGTTAGGGTTAGGGGACGGGGACGGTTTAGGGTCCAGGTGAGGGTACGACAACGCTTTAGGGGGAGCGTACGCGTGAGGGCGCGGGTTAGTGTCAGCGTACGGGTTAGGATTAGGGGACGGGAGAGGGTCAGGCTTCGGGGAAGGGTTAGGGTTAGGGTTCGGTCTAAGGTTAGGGTTAGGGGACGGGGACGGTTTAGGGTCCAGGTGAGGGTACGACAACGCTTTATGGGGAGCGTACGCGTGAGGGCGTGGGTTAGTGTCAGCGTACGGGTTAGGATTAGGGGACAGGTGAGGGTCAGGCTTCGGGGAAGTGTTAGGGTTAGGGTTCGGGCTAGGGTTAGGTTTAGGGGACGGGGACGGTTTAGGGTCCAGGTGAGGGTACGACAACGCTTTAGGGGGAGGGTACGTGTGAGGGCGCGGGTTAGTGTCAGCGTATGGGTTAGGATTAGGGGACAGGTGAGGGTCAGGCTTCTGGGAAGGGTTAGGGTTAGGGTTCGGGCTAGGGTTAGGGTTAGGGGACGGGGACGGTTTAGGGTCCAGGTGAGGGTACGACAACGCTTTAGGGGGAGCGTACGTGTGATGGCGCGGGTTAGTGTCAGCGTACGGGTTAGGATTAGGGGACGGGTGAGGGTCAGGCTTCGGGGAAGGGTTAGGGTTAGGGTTCGGGCTAGGGTTGGGTTAGGGGACGGGGACGGTTTAGGGTCCAGGTGAGGGTACGACAACGCTTTAGGGGGAGCGTACGCGTGAGGGCACGGGTTAGTGTCAGCGTACGGGTTAGGATTAGGGGACGGGTGAGGGTCAGGCTTCGGGGAAGGGTTAGGGTTTGGGTTCGGTGTAAGTTTAGCGTTAGGGGACGGGGACGGTTTAGGGTCCAGGTGAGGGTACGACAACGCTTTATGGGGAGCGTACGCGTGAGGGCGTGGGTTAGTGTCAGCGTACGGGTTAGGATTAGGGGACAGGTGAGGGTCAGGCTTCGGGGAAGTGTTAGGGATAGGGTTCGGTCTAGGGTTAGGGTTAGGGGACTGGGACGGTTTAGGGTCCAGGTAAGGTTACGACAACAATTTAGGGGGAGCGTATGTGTGAGGGCGCGGGTTAGTGTCAGCGTACGGGTTAGGATTAGGTGACAGGTGAGGGTCAGGCTTCGGGGAAGGGTTAGGGTTAGGGTTCGGGCTAGGGTTAGGGTTAGGGGACGGGGACGGTTTAGGGTCCAGGTGAGGGTACGACAACGCTTTAGGAGGAGCGTACGTGTGAGGGCGCGGGTTAGTGTCAACGTACAGGTTAGGATTAGGGGACAGGTGAGTGTCAGGCTTCGGGGAAGGGTTAGGGTTAGGGTTCGGGCTAGAGTTAGGGTTAGGGGACGGGGACGGTTTAGGGTCCAGGTGAGGGTACGACAACGCTCTAGGGGGAGCGTAGGCGTGAGGGCGCGGGTTAGTGTCAGCGTACGGGTTAGGATTAGGGGACGGGTGAGGGTCAGGCTTCGGGGAAGGGTTAGGGTTAGGTTTCGGGCTAGGGTTAGGGTTAGGGGACGGGGACGGTTTAGGGTCCAGGTGAGGGTATGACAACGCTTTAGGGGGAGCGTACGTGTGAGGGCGCGGGTTAGTGTCAGCGTACGGGTTAGGATTAGGGGACGTGTGAGGGTCAGGCTTCGGGGAAGGGTTAGGGTTAGGGTTCGGGCTAGGGTTAGGGTTAGGGGACTGGGGCGGTTTAGGGTTCAGGTGTGGGTACGACAACGCTTTAGGGGGAGCGTATGTGTGAGGGCGCGGGTTAGTGTCAGCGTACGGGTTAGGATTAGGGGACGGGTGAGGGTCAGGCTTCGGGGAAGGGTTAGGGTTAGGGTTCGGGCTAGGGTTAGGGTTAGGGGACGGGGACGGTTTAGGGTCCAGGTGAGGGTACTACAACGCTTTAGGGGGAGCGTACGCGTGAGGGCGCGGGTTAGTGTCAGTGTACGGGTTAGGATTAGGGGACGGCTGAGGGTCAGACTTCGGGGAAGTGTTAGGGTTTGGGTTCGGGCTAGGGTTAGTGTTAGGGGACCGGGGCTGTTTAGGGTCCAGGTGAGGGTACGACAACGCTTTAGGGGGAGCATACGTGTGAGGGCGTGGGTTAGTGTCAGCGTACGGGTTAGGATTAGGGGACGGGTGAGGGTCAGGCTTCGGGGAAGGGTTAGGGTTAGGGTTCGGGCTAGGGTTAGGGTTAGGGGACGGGGACGGTTTAGGGTCCAGGTGAGGGTACGACAACGCTTTAGGGGGAGCGTACGCGTGAGGGCGCGGGTTAGTGTCAGTGTACGGGTTAGGATTAGGGGACGTGTGAGGGTCAGGCTTCGGGGAAGTGTTAGGGTTAGGGTTCGGGCTAGGGTTAGGGTTAGGGGACGGGTACGGTTTAGGGTCCAGGTGAGGGTACGACATCGCTTTAGGGGGAGCGTACGCGTGAGGGCGCGGGTTAGGGTCAGCGTACGGGTTAGGATTAGGGGACGGGTGAGGGTCAGGCTTCGGGGAAGGGTTAGGGTTTGGGTTCGGGCTAGGTTTAGGGTTAGGGGACGGGTACGGTTTAGGGTCCAGGTGAGGGTACGACAACGCTTTAGGGGGAGCGTACGTGTGAGGGCGCGGGTTAGTGTCAGCGTACGGGTTAGGATTAGGGGACGGGTGAGGGTCAGGCTTCGGGGAAGGGTTAGGGTTAGGGTTCGGGCTAGGGTTAGGGTTAGGGGACGGGGACGGTTTAGGGTCCAGATGAGGGTACGACAACGCTTTAGGGGGAGCGTACGTGTGAGGGCGCGGGTTAGTGTCAGCGTACGGGTTAGGATTAGGGGACGGGTGAGGGTCAGGCTTCGGGGAAGGGTTAGGGTTAGGGTTCGGGCTAGGGTTAGGGTTAGGGGACGGGGACGGTT
Organism: Grampus griseus; assembly: GCF_964374135.1. NCBI lineage: Eukaryota > Metazoa > Chordata > Mammalia > Artiodactyla > Delphinidae > Grampus > Grampus griseus. Next base: position 124,130 of record NW_028133372.1, read on the forward strand.
TAGGGTCCAGGTGAGGGTACGACAACGCTTTAGGGGGAGCGTACGTGTGAGGGCGCGGGTTAGTGTCAGCGTACGGTTTAGTATTAGGGGACAGGTGAGGGTCAGGCTTCGGGGAACGGTTAGGGTTAGGGTTCGGGCTAGGGTTAAGGTTAGGGGACGGGGACGGTTTAGGGTCCAGGTGAGGGTACGACAACGCTTTAGGGGGAGCGTACGTGTGAGGGTGCGGGTTAGTGTCAGCGTACGGGTTAGGATTAGGGGACGGGTGAGGGTCAGGCTTCGGGGAAGGGTTAGGGTTATGGTTCGGGCTAGGGTTAGGGTTAGGGGACGGGGACGGTTTAGGGTACAGGTGAGGGTACGGCAACAATTAAGGGGAAGCGTACGTGTGAGGGCGCGGGTTAGTGTCAGCGTACGGGTTAGGATTAGGGGACGGGTGAGGGTCAGGCTTCGGGGAAGCGTTAGGGTTAGGGTTCGGGCTAGGGTTAGGGTTAGGGGACGGGGACGGTTTAGGGTCCAGGTGAGGGTACGACAACGCTTTAGGGAGAGCGTACGTGTGAGGGCGCGTGTTAGTGTCAGCGTACGGGTTAGGATTAGGGGACAGGTGAGGGTCAGGCTTCGGGGAAGGGTTAGGGTTAGGGTTCGGTCTAAGGTTAGGGTTAGGGGACGGGGACGGTTTAGGGTCCAGGTGAGGGTACGACAACGCTTTATGGGGAGCGTACGCGTGAGGGCGCGGGTTAGTGTCAGCGTACGTGTTAGGATTAGGGGACAGGTGAGGGTCAGGCTTCGGGGAAGTGTTAGGGTTAGGGTTCGGGCTAGGGTTAGGGTTAGGGGACGGGGACGGTTTAGGGTCCAGGTGAGGGTACGACAATGCTTTATGGGGAGCGTACGCGTGAGGGCGTGGGTTAGTGTCAGCGTACGGGTTAGGATTAGGGGACAGGTGAGGGTCAGGCTTCGGGGAAGTGTTAGGGTTAAGGTTCGGGCTAGGGTTAGGGTTAGGGGACGGGGACGGTTTAGGGTCCAGGTGAGGGTACGACAACGCTTTAGGGGGAGGGTACGTGTGAGGGCGCGGGTTAGTGTCAGCGTACGGGTTAGGATTAGGGGACAGGTGAGGGTCAGGCTTCTGGGAAGGGTTAGGGTTAGGGTTCGGGCTAGGGTTAGGGTTAGGGGACGGGGACGGTTTAGGGTCCAGGTGAGGGTACGACAACGCTTTAGGGGGAGCGTACGCGTGAGGGCGCGGGTTTGTGTCAGCGTACGGGTTAGGATTAGGGGACGGGTGAGTGTCAGGCTTCGGGGAAGGAGTAGGGTTAGGGTTCGGGCTAGGGTTAGGTTTAGGGGACGGGGACGGTTTAGGGTCCAGGTGTGTGTACGACAACACTTAAGGGGGAGCGTACGTGTGAGGGCGCGGGTTAGTGTCAGCGTACGGGTTAGGATTAGGGGACGTGTGAGGGTCAGGCTTCGGGGAAGCGTTAGGGTTAGGGTTCGGGCTAGGGTTAGGGTTAGGGGACGGTGACGGTTTAGGGTCCAGGTGAGGGTACGACAACGCTTTAGGGGGAGCGTACGTGTGAGGGCGCGGGTTAGTGTCAGCGTACGGGTTAGGATTAGGGGACGGGTGAGGGTCAGGCTTCGGGGAAGGGTTAGGTTTAGGGTTCGGGCTAGGGTGGGGTTAGGGGACAGGGACGGTTTAGGGTCCAGGTGAGGGTACGACAACGCTTTAGGGGGAGCGTACGCGTGAGGGCGCGGGTTAGTGTCAGCGTACGGGTTAGGATTAGGGGACGGGTGAGGGTCAGGATTCGGGGAAGGGTTAGGGTTAGGGTTCGGGCTAGGGTTAGGGTTAGGGGACGGGGACGGTTTAGGGTCCAGGTGTGTGTACGACAACACTTAAGGGGGAGCGTACGTGTGAGGGCGCGGGTTAGTGTCAGCGTACGGTTTAGGATTAGGGGACGTGTGAGGGTCAGGCTTCGGGGAAGCGTTAGGGTTAGGGTTCGGGCTAGGGTTAGGGTTAGGGGACGGGGACGGTTTAGGGTCCAGGTGAGGGTACGACAACGCTTTAGGGGGAGCGTACGTGTGAGGGCGCGGGTTAGTGTCAGCGTAGGGGTTAGGATTAGGGGACGGGTGAGGGTCAGGCTTCGGGGAAGGGTTAGGGTTAGGGTTCGGGCTAGGGTTGGGTTAGGGGACAGGGACGGTTTAGGGTCCAGGTGAGGGTACGACAACGCTTTAGGGGGAGCGTACGCATGAGGGCGCGGGTTAGTGTCAGCGTACGGGTTAGGATTAGGGGACGGGTGAGGGTCCGGCTTCGGGGAAGGGTTAGGGTTAGGGTTCGGTGTAAGGTTAGCGTTAAGGGACGGGGACGGTTTAGGTTCCAGGTGAGGGTACGACAACGCTTTAGGGGGAGCGTACGCGTGAGGGCGTGGGTTAGTGTCAGCGTACGGGTTAGGATTAGGGGACGGGTGAGGGTCAGGCTTCGGGGAAGTGTTAGGGTTAGGGTTCGGTCTAAGGTTAGGGTTAGGGGACGGGGACGGTTTAGGGTCCAGGTGAGGGTACGACAACGCTTTATGGGGAGCGTACGCGTGAGGGCGCGGGTTAGTGTCAGCGTACGGGTTAGGATTAGGGGACAGGTGAGGGTCAGGCTTCGGGGAAGCGTTAGGGTTAGGGTTCAGGCTAGGGTTAGGGTTAGGGGACGGGGACGGTTTAGGGTCCAGGTGAGGGTACGACAACGCTTTAGGGGGAGCGTACGTGTGAGGGCGCGGGTTAGTGTCAGCGTACGGGTTAGGATTAGGGTACAGGTGAGGGTCAGGCTTCTGGGAAGGGTTAGGGTTAGGGTTCGGGCTAGGGTTAGGGTTAGGGGACGGGGACGGTTTAGGGTCCAGGAGAGGGTACGACAACGCTTTAGGGGGAGCGTACGTGTGAGGGCGTGGGTTAGTGTCAGCGTACGGGTTAGGATTAGGGGACGGGTGAGGGTCAGGCTTCGGGGAAGGGTTAGGGTTAGGGTTCGGGCTAGGGTTAGGGTTAGGGGACGGGGACGGTTTAGGGTCCAGGTGAGGGTACGACAACGCTTTAGGGGGAGCGTACGCGTGAGGGCGCGGGTTAGTGTCAGCGTACGGGTTAGGATTAGGGGACGGGTGAGGGTCAGGCTTCGGGGAAGGGTTAGGGTTAGGGTTCGGGCTAGGGTTAGGGTTAGGGGACGGGGACGGTTTAGGGTCCAGGTGTGTGTACGACAACACTTAAGGGGGAGCGTACGTGTGAGGGCGCGGGTTAGTGTCAGCGTACGGGTTAGGATTAGGGGACGGGTGAGTGTCAGGCTTCGGGGAAGCGTTAGGGTTAGGGTTCGGGCTAGGGTTAGGGTTAGGGGACGGGGACGGTTTAGGGTCCCGGTGAGGGTACGACAACGCTTTAGGGGGAGCGTACGTGTGAGGGCGCGGGTTAGTGTCAGCGTACGGGTTAGGATTAGGGGACGGGTGAGGGTCAGGCTTCGGGGAAGGGTCAGGGTTAGGGTTCGGGCTAGGGTTGGGTTAGGGGACAGGGACGGTTTAGGGTCCAGGTGAGGGTATGACAACGCTTTAGGGGGAGCGTACGCGTGAGGGCGCGGGTTAGTGTCAGCGTACTGGTTAGGATTAGGGGACAGGTGAGGGTCAGGCTTCGGGGAAGTGTTAGGGTTAGGGTTCGGGCTAGGTTTAGGGTTAGGGGACGGGGACGGTTTAGGGTCCAGGTGAGGGTACGACAACGCTTTAGGGGGAGCGTATGTGTGAGGGCGCGGGTTAGTGTCAGCGTACGGGTTAGGATTAGGGGACAGGTGAGGGTCAGGCTTCTGGGAAGGGTTAGGGTTAGGGTTCGGGCTAGGGTTAGGGTTAGGGGACGGGGACGGTTTAGGGTCCAGGTGAGGGTACGACAACGCTTTATGGGGAGCGTACGCGTGAGGGCGTGGGTTAGTGTCAGCGTACGGGTTAGGATTAGGGGACAGGTGAGGGTCAGGCTTCGGGGAAGTGTTAGGGTTAGGGTTCGGGCTAGGGTTAGGGTTAGGGGACGGGGACGGTTTAGGGTCCAGGTGAGGGTACGACAACGCTTTAGGAGGAACGTAAGTGTGAGAGCGCGGGTTAGTGTCAGCGTACAGGTTAGGATTAGGGGACAGGTGAGTGTCAGGCTTCGGGGAAGTGTTAGGGTTAGGGTTCGGGCTAGAGTTAGGGTTAGGGGACGGGGACGGTTTAGGGTCCAGGTGAGGGTACGACAACGCTTTAGGGGGTGCGTATGTGTGAGGGCGCGGGTTAGTGTCAGCGTACGTGTTAGGATTAAGGGACAGGTGAGGGTTAGGCTTCTGGGAAAGGTTAGGGTTAGGGTTCGGGCTAGGGTTAGGGTTAGGGGACGGGGACGGTTTAGGGTCCAGGTGAGGGTACGACAACGCTTTAGGGGGAGCGTACGCATGAGGGCGCGTGTTAGTGTCAGCGTACGGGTTAGGATTAAGGGACGGGTGAGGGTCAGGCTTCGGGGAAGGGTTAGGGTTAGGGTTCGGGCTAGGGTTAGGGTTAGGGGACGGGGACGGTTTAGGGTCCAGGTTTGTGTACGACAACACTTAAGGGGGAGCGTACGTGTGAGGGCGCGGGTTAGTGTCAGCGTACGGGTTAGGATTAGGGGACGGGTGAGGGTCAGGCTTCGGGGAAGCGTTAGGGTTAGGGTTCGGGCTAGGGTTAGGGTTAGGGGACGGGGACGGTTTAGGGTCCAGGTGAGGGTACGACAACGCTTTAGGGGGAGCTTACGTGTGAGGGCGCGGGTTAGTGTCAGCGTACGGGTTAGGATTAGGGGACGGGTGAGGGTCAGGCTTCGGGGAAGGGTTAGGGTTAGGGTTCGGGCTAGGTTTGGGTTAGGGGACAGGGACGGTTTAGGGTCCAGGTGAGGGTACGACAACGCTTTAGGGGGAGCGTACGCGTGAGGGCGCGGGTTAGTGTCAGCGTACGGTTTAGGATTAGGGGACGGGTGAGGGTCAGGCTTCGGGGAAGGGTTAGGGTTAGGGTTCGGTGTAAGGTTAGCGTTAGGGGACGGGGACGGTTTAGGGTCCAGGTGAGGGTACGACAACGCTTTATGGGGAGCGTACGCGTGAGGGCGTGGGTTAGTGTCAGCGTACGGTTTAGGATTAGGGGACAGGTGAGGGTCAGGCTTCGGGGAAGTGTTAGGTTTAGGGTTCGGGCTAGGGTTAGGGTTAGGGGACGGGGACGGTTTAGGGTCCAGGTAAGGGTACGACAACGCTTTAGGGGGAGCGTATGTGTGAGGGCGCGGGTTAGTGTCAGCGTACGGGTTAGGATTAGGGGACAGGTGAGGGTCAGGCTTCTGGGAAGGGTTAGGGTTAGGGTTCGGGCTAGGGTTAGGGTTAGGGGACGGGGACGGTTTAGGGTCCAGGTGAGGGTACGACAACGCTTTAGGAGGAGCGTACGTGTGAGGGCGCGGGTTAGTGTCAGCGTACGGGTTAGGATTAGGGGACGGGTGAGGGTCAGGCTTCGGGGAAGGGTTAGGGTTAGGGTTCGGGCTAGAGTTAGGGTTAGGGGACGGGGACGGTTTAGGGTCCAGGTGAGGGTACGACAACGCTTTAGGGGGAGCGTATGTGTGAGGGCGCGGGTTAGTGTCAGCGTACGTGTTAGGATTAAGGGAGAGGGGAGGTTCAGGCTTCGGGGAAGGTTTAGGGTTAGGGTTCGGGCTAGGGTTAGGGTTAGGGGACGGGGACGGTTTAGGGTCCAGGTGAGGGTACGACAACGCTTTAGGGGGAGCGTACGCGTGAGGGCGCGGGTTAGTGTCAGCGTACGGGTTAGGATTAGGGGACGGGTGAGGGTCAGGCTTCGGGGAAGGGTTAGGGTTAGAGTTCGGTCTAAGGTTAGGGTTAGGGGACGGGGACGGTTTAGGGTCCAGGTGAGGGTACGACAACGCTTTAGGGGGAGCGTACGTGTGAGGGCGCGGGTTAGTGTCAGCGTACGGGTTAGGATTAGGGGACGGGAGAGGGTCAGGCTTCGGGGAAGGGTTAGGGTTAGGGTTCGGTCTAAGGTTAGGGTTAGGGGAAGGGGACGGTTTAGAGTCCAGATGAGGGTACGACAACACTTTAGGGGGAGCGTAGGCGTGAGGGCGTGGGTTAGTGTCAGCGTACGGGTTAGGATTAGGGGACGGGTGAGGGTCAGGCTTCGGGGAAGCGTTAGGGTTAGGGTTCGGGCTAGGGTTAGGGTTAGGGGACGGGGACGGTTTAGGGTCCAGGTGAGGGTACGACAACGCTTTAGGGGTAGCGTACGTGTGAGGGCACGGGTTAGTGTCAGCGTACGGGTTAGGATTAAGGGACGTGTGAGGGTCAGGCTTCGGGGAAGGGTTAGGGTTAGGGTTCGGGCTAGGTTTAGGGTTAGGAGACTGGGGCGGTTTAGGGTCCAGGTGAGGGTACGATAACGCTTTAGGGGGACCGTACGTGTGAAGGCGCGGGTTAGTGTCAGCGTACGGGTTAGGATTAGGGGACGGGTGAGGGTCAGGCTCGGGGAAGGGTTAGGGTTAGGGTTCGGGCTAGGGTTAGGGTTAGGGGACGGGGACGGTTTAGGGTCCAGGTGAGGGTACGACAACGCTTTAGGAGGAGCGTACGTGTGAGGGCGCGGGTTAGTGTCAGCGTACGGGTTAGGATTAGGGGACGGGTGAGGGTCAGGCTTCGGGGAAGGGTTAGGGTTAGGGTTCGGGCTAGAGTTAGGGTTAGGGGACGGGGACGGTTTAGGGTCCAGGTGAGGGTACGACAACGCTTTAGGGGGAGCGTATGTGTGAGGGCGCGGGTTAGTGTCAGCGTACGTGTTAGGATTAAGGGACAGGTGAGTGTCAGGCTTCGGGGAAGCGTTAGGGTTAGGGTTCGGGCTAGGGTTAGAGTTAGGGGACGGGGACGGTTTAGGGTCCAGGTGAGGGTACGACAACGCTTTAGGGGGAGCGTACGCGTGAGGGCGCGTGTTAGTGTCAGCGTACGGGTTAGGATTAGGGGACGGGTGAGGGTCAGGCTTCGGGGAAGGGTTAGGGTTAGGGTTCGGTCTAAGGTTAGGGTTAGGGGACGGGGACGGTTTAGGGTCCAGGTGAGGGTACGACAACGCTTTATGGGGAGCGTACGCGTGAGGGCGTGGGTTAGTGTCAGCGTACGGGTTAGGATTAGGGGACAGGTGAGGGTCAGGCTTCGGGGAAGCGTTAGGGTTAGGGTTCAGGCTAGGGTTAGGGTTAGGGGACGGGGACGGTTTAGGGTCCAGGTGAGGGTACGACAACGCTTTAGGGGGAGCGTACGTGTGAGGGCGCGGGTTAGTGTCAGCGTACGGGTTAGGATTAGGGTACAGGTGAGGGTCAGGCTTCTGGGAAGGGTTAGGGTTAGGGTTCGGGCTAGGGTTAGGGTTAGGGGACGGGGACGGTTTAGGGTCCAGGAGAGGGTACGACAACGCTTTAGGGGGAGCGTACGTGTGAGGGCGTGGGTTAGTGTCAGCGTACGGGTTAGGATTAGGGGACGGGTGAGGGTCAGGCTTCGGGGAAGGGTTAGGGTTAGGGTTCGGGCTAGGGTTAGGGTTAGGGGACGGGGACGGTTTAGGGTCCAGGTGAGGGTACGACAACGCTTTAGGGGGAGCGTACGCGTGAGGGCGCGGGTTAGTGTCGGCGTACGGGTTAGGATTAGGGGACGGGTGAGGGTCAGGCTTCGGGGAAGGGTTAGGGTTAGGGTTCGGGCTAGGGTTAGGGTTAGGGGACGGGGACGGTTTAGGGTCCAGGTGTGTGTACGACAACACTTAAGGGGGAGCGTACGTGTGAGGGCGCGGGTTAGTGTCAGCGTACGGGTTAGGATTAGGGGACGGGTGAGTGTCAGGCTTCGGGGAAGCGTTAGGGTTAGGGTTCGGGCTAGGGTTAGGGTTAGGGGACGGGGACGGTTTAGGGTCCCGGTGAGGGTACGACAACGCTTTAGGGGGAGCGTACGTGTGAGGGCGCGGGTTAGTGTCAGCGTACGGGTTAGGATTAGGGGACGGGTGAGGGTCAGGCTTCGGGGAAGGGTCAGGGTTAGGGTTCGGGCTAGGGTTGGGTTAGGGGACAGGGACGGTTTAGGGTCCAGGTGAGGGTATGACAACGCTTTAGGGGGAGCGTACGCGTGAGGGCGCGGGTTAGTGTCAGCGTACTGGTTAGGATTAGGGGACAGGTGAGGGTCAGGCTTCGGGGAAGTGTTAGGGTTAGGGTTCGGGCTAGGTTTAGGGTTAGGGGACGGGGACGGTTTAGGGTCCAGGTGAGGGTACGACAACGCTTTAGGGGGAGCGTATGTGTGAGGGCGCGGGTTAGTGTCAGCGTACGGGTTAGGATTAGGGGACAGGTGAGGGTCAGGCTTCTGGGAAGGGTTAGGGTTAGGGTTCGGGCTAGGGTTAGGGTTAGGGGACGGGGACGGTTTAGGGTCCAGGTGAGGGTACGACAACGCTTTATGGGGAGCGTACGCGTGAGGGCGTGGGTTAGTGTCAGCGTACGGGTTAGGATTAGGGGACAGGTGAGGGTCAGGCTTCGGGGAAGTGTTAGGGTTAGGGTTCGGGCTAGGGTTAGGGTTAGGGGACGGGGACGGTTTAGGGTCCAGGTGAGGGTACGACAACGCTTTAGGAGGAACGTAAGTGTGAGAGCGCGGGTTAGTGTCAGCGTACAGGTTAGGATTAGGGGACAGGTGAGTGTCAGGCTTCGGGGAAGTGTTAGGGTTAGGGTTCGGGCTAGAGTTAGGGTTAGGGGACGGGGACGGTTTAGGGTCCAGGTGAGGGTACGACAACGCTTTAGGGGGTGCGTATGTGTGAGGGCGCGGGTTAGTGTCAGCGTACGTGTTAGGATTAAGGGACAGGTGAGGGTTAGGCTTCTGGGAAAGGTTAGGGTTAGGGTTCGGGCTAGGGTTAGGGTTAGGGGACGGGGACGGTTTAGGGTCCAGGTGAGGGTACGACAACGCTTTAGGGGGAGCGTACGCATGAGGGCGCGTGTTAGTGTCAGCGTACGGGTTAGGATTAAGGGACGGGTGAGGGTCAGGCTTCGGGGAAGGGTTAGGGTTAGGGTTCGGGCTAGGGTTAGGGTTAGGGGACGGGGACGGTTTAGGGTCCAGGTTTGTGTACGACAACACTTAAGGGGGAGCGTACGTGTGAGGGCGCAGGTTAGTGTCAGCGTACGGGTTAGGATTAGGGGACGGGTGAGGGTCAGGCTTCGGGGAAGCGTTAGGGTTAGGGTTCGGGCTAGGGTTAGGGTTAGGGGACGGGGACGGTTTAGGGTCCAGGTGAGGGTACGACAACGCTTTAGGGGGAGCTTACGTGTGAGGGCGCGGGTTAGTGTCAGCGTACGGGTTAGGATTAGGGGACGGGTGAGGGTCAGGCTTCGGGGAAGGGTTAGGGTTAGGGTTCCGGCTAGGGTTGGGTTAGGGGACAGGGACGGTTTAGGGTCCAGGTGAGGGTACGACAACGCTTTAGGGGGAGCGTACGCGTGAGGGCGCGGGTTAGTGTCAGCGTACGGTTTAGGATTAGGGGACGGGTGAGGGTCAGGCTTCGGGGAAGGGTTAGGGTTAGGGTTCGGTGTAAGGTTAGCGTTAGGGGACGGGGACGGTTTAGGGTCCAGGTGAGGGTACGACAACGCTTTATGGGGAGCGTACGCGTGAGGGCGTGGGTTAGTGTCAGCGTACGGTTTAGGATTAGGGGACAGGTGAGGGTCAGGCTTCGGGGAAGTGTTAGGTTTAGGGTTCGGGCTAGGGTTAGGGTTAGGGGACGGGGACGGTTTAGGGTCCAGGTAAGGGTACGACAACGCTTTAGGGGGAGCGTATGTGTGAGGGCGCGGGTTAGTGTCAGCGTACGGGTTAGGATTAGGGGACAGGTGAGGGTCAGGCTTCTGGGAAGGGTTAGGGTTAGGGTTCGGGCTAGGGTTAGGGTTAGGGGACGGGGACGGTTTAGGGTCCAGGTGAGGGTACGACAACGCTTTAGGAGGAGCGTACGTGTGAGGGCGCGGGTTAGTGTCAGCGTACGGGTTAGGATTAGGGGACGGGTGAGGGTCAGGCTTCGGGGAAGGGTTAGGGTTAGGGTTCGGGCTAGAGTTAGGGTTAGGGGACGGGGACGGTTTAGGGTCCAGGTGAGGGTACGACAACGCTTTAGGGGGAGCGTATGTGTGAGGGCGCGGGTTAGTGTCAGCGTACGTGTTAGGATTAAGGGAGAGGGGAGGTTCAGGCTTCGGGGAAGGTTTAGGGTTAGGGTTCGGGCTAGGGTTAGGGTTAGGGGACGGGGACGGTTTAGGGTCCAGGTGAGGGTACGACAACGCTTTAGGGGGAGCGTACGCGTGAGGGCGCGGGTTAGTGTCAGCGTACGGGTTAGGATTAGGGGACGGGTGAGGGTCAGGCTTCGGGGAAGGGTTAGGGTTAGGGTTCGGTCTAAGGTTAGGGTTAGGGGACGGGGACGGTTTAGGGTCCAGGTGAGGGTACGACAACGCTTTAGGGGGAGCGTACGTGTGAGGGCGCGGGTTAGTGTCAGCGTACGGGTTAGGATTAGGGGACGGGAGAGGGTCAGGCTTCGGGGAAGTGTTAGGGTTAGGGTTCGGTCTAAGGTTAGGGTTAGGGGACGGGGACGGTTTAGAGTCCAGATGAGGGTACGACAACACTTTAGGGGGAGCGTAGGCGTGAGGGCGTGGGTTAGTGTCAGCGTACGGGTTAGGATTAGGGGACGGGTGAGGGTCAGGCTTCGGGGAAGCGTTAGGGTTAGGGTTCGGGCTAGGGTTAGGGTTAGGGGACGGGGACAGTTTAGGGTCCAGGTGAGGGTACGACAACGCTTTAGGGGTAGCGTACGTGTGAGGGCACGGGTTAGTGTCAGCGTACGGGTTAGGATTAAGGGACGTGTGAGGGTCAGGCTTCGGGGAAGGGTTAGGGTTAGGGTTCGGGCTAGGTTTAGGGTTAGGAGACTGGGGCGGTTTAGGGTCCAGGTGAGGGTACGATAACGCTTTAGGGGGACCGTACGTGTGAAGGCGCGGGTTAGTGTCAGCGTACGGGTTAGGATTAGGGGACGGGTGAGGGTCAGGCTCGGGGAAGGGTTAGGGTTAGGGTTCGGGCTAGGGTTAGGTTTAGGGGACGGGGACGGTTTAGGTTCCAGGTGAGGGTACGACAACGCTTTAGGAGGAGCGTACGTGTGAGGGCGCGGGTTAGTGTCAGCGTACGGGTTAGGATTAGGGGACGGGTGAGGGTCAGGCTTCGGGGAAGGGTTAGGGTTAGGGTTCGGGCTAGAGTTAGGGTTAGGGGACGGGGACGGTTTAGGGTCCAGGTGAGGGTACGACAACGCTTTACGGGGAGCGTATGTGTGAGGGCGCGGGTTAGTGTCAGCGTACGTGTTAGGATTAAGGGACAGGTGAGTGTCAGGCTTCGGGGAAGCGTTAGGGTTAGGGTTCGGGCTAGGGTTAGAGTTAGGGGACGGGGACGGTTTAGGGTCCAGGTGAGGGTACGACAACGCTTTAGGGGGAGCGTACGCGTGAGGGCGCGTGTTAGTGTCAGCGTACGGGTTAGGATTAGGGGACGGGTGACGGTCAGGCTTTGGGGAAGGGTTAGGGTTAGGGTTCGGTCTAAGGTTAGGGTTAGGGGACGGGGATGGTTTAGGGTCCAGGTGAGGGTACGACAACGCTTTATGGGGAGCGTACGCGTGAGGGCGTGGGTTAGTGTCAGCGTACGGGTTAGGATTAGGGGACAGGTGAGGGTCAGGCTTCGGGGAAGTGTTAGGGTTAGGGTTCGGGCTAGGGTTAGGGTTTGGGGACGGGGACGGTTTAGGGTCCAGGTGAGGGTACGACAACGCTTTAGGGGGAGCGTACGTGTGAGGGCGCGGGTTAGTGTCAGCGTACGGATAGGATTAGGGGACAGGTGAGGGTCAGGCTTCTGGGAAGGGTTAGGGTTAGGGTTCGGGCTAGGGTTAGGGTTAGGGGACGGGGACGGTTTAGGGTCCAGGTGTGTGTACGACAACACTTAAGGGGGAGCGTACGTGTGAGGGCGCGGGTTAGTGTCAGCATACTGGTTAGGATTAGGGGACGTGTGAGGGTCAGGCTTCGGGGAAGCGTTAGGGTTAGGGTTCGGGCTAGGGTTAGGGTTAGGGGACGGGGACGGTTTAGGGTCCAGGTGAGGGTACGACAACGCTTTAGGGGGAGCGTACGTGTGAGGGCGCGGGTTAGTGTCAGCGTACGGGTTAGGATTAGGGGACGGGTGAGGGTCAGGCTTCGGGGAAGGGTTAGGGTTAGGGTTCGGGCTAGGGTTGGGTTAGGGGACAGGGATGGTTTAGGGTCCAGGTGAGGGTACGGCAACGCTTTAGGGGGAGCATACGCGTGAGGGCGCGGGTTAGTGTCAGCGTACGGGTTAGGATTAGGGGACGGGTGAGGGTCAGGCTTCGGGGAAGGGTTAGGGTTAGGGTTCGGTGTAAGGTTAGCGTTAGGGGACGGGGACGGTTTAGGGTCCAGATGAGGGTACGACAACGCTTTATGGGGAGCGTACGCGTGAGGGCGTGGGTTAGTGTCAGCGTACGGTTTAGGATTAGGGGACAGGTGAGGGTCAGGCTTCGGGGAAGTGTTAGGGTTAGGGTTCCGGCTAGGGTTAGGGTTAGGGGACGGGGACGGTTTAGGGTCCAGGTAAGGGTACGACAACGCTTTAGGGGGAGCGTATGTGTGAGGGCGCGGGTTAGTGTCAGCGTACGGGTTAGGATTAGGGGACAGGTGAGGGTCAGGCTTCTGGGAAGGGTTAGGGTTAGGGTTCGGGCTAGGGTTAGGCTTAGGGGACGGGGACGGTTTAGGGTCCAGGTGAGGGTACGACAACGCTTTAGGAGGAGCGTACGTGTGAGGGCACGGGTTAGTGTCAGCGTACGTGTTAGGATTAGCGGACGGGTGAGGGTCAGGCTTCGGGGAAGGGTTAGGGTTAGGCTTCGGGCTAGAGTTAGGGTTAGGGGACGGGGACGGTTTAGGGTCCAGGTGAGGGTACGACAACGCTTTAGGGGGAGCGTATGTGTGAGGGCGCGGGTTAGTGTCAACGTATGTGTTAGGATTAAGGGACAGGTGAGGGTCAGGCTTCGGGGAAGGGTTAGGATTAGGGTTCGGGCTAGGGTTAAGGTTAGGGGACGGGGACGGTTTAGGGTCCAGGTGAGGGTACGACAACGCTTTAGGGGGAGCGTACGTGTGAGGGCGCGGGTTAGTGTCAGCGTACGGGTTAGGATTAGGGGACGGGTGAGGGTCAGGCTTCGGGGAAGGGTTAGGGTTAGGGTTCGGGCTAGGGTTAGGGTTAGGGGACGGGGACGTTTTAGGGTCCAGGTGAGGGTACGACAACACTTAAGGGGGAGCGTACGTGTGAGGGCGCGGGTTAGTGTCAGCGTACGGGTTAGGATTAGGGGACGGGTGAGGGTCAGGCTTCGGGGAAGGGTTAGGGTTAGGGTTCGGGCTAGGGTTAGGGTTAGGGGACGGGGACGCTTTAGGGTCCAGGTGAATGTACGACAACGCTTTAGGGGGAGCGTACGTGTGAGGGCGCAGGTTAGTGTCAGCGTACGGGTTAGGATTAGGGGACGGGTGAGGGTCAGTCTTCGGGGAAGGGTTAGGTTTAGGGTTCGGGCTAGGGTTAGGGTTAGGGGACGGGGACGGTTTAGGGTCCAGGTGAGGGTACGACAACGCTTTAGGGGGAGCGTATGTGTGAGGGCGCGGGTTAGTGTCAGCGTACGGGTTAGGATTAGGGGAGAGGTGAGTGTCAGGCTTCGGGGAAGGGTTAGGTTTAGGGTTCGGGGTAGGGTTAGGGTTAGGGAACGGGGACGGTTTAGGGTCCAGATGAGGGTACGACAACACTTTAGGGGGAGTGTAGGCGTGAGGGCGCGGGTTTGTGTCAGCGTACGGGTTAGGATTAGGGGACGGGTGAGGGTCAGGCTTCGGGGAATGGTTAGGGTTAGGGTTCGGGCTAGGGTTAGGGTTAGGGAACGGGGACGGTTTAGGGTCCAGGTGAGGGTACGACAACGCTTTAGGGGTAGTGTACGTGTGAGGGCGCGGGTTAGTGTCAGCGTACGGGTTAGGATTAGGGGACGTGTGAGGGTCAGGCTTCGGGGAAGGGTTAGGTTTAGGGTTCGGGGTAGGGTTAGGGTTAGGGAACGAGGACGGTTTAGGGTCCAGATGAGGGTACGACAACAATTTAGGGGGAGCGTGGGCGTGAGGGCGCGAGTCAGTGTCAGCGTACGGGTTAGGATTAGGGGACGGTGAGGGTCAGGCTTCGGGGAATGGTTAGGGTTACGGTTCGGGCTAGGGTTAGGGTTAGGGGACGGGGACGGTTTAGGGTCCAGGTGAGGGTACGACAACGCTTTAGGCGGAGCGTACGTGTGAGGGCGCGGGTTAGTGTCAGCGTACGGTTTAGTATTACGGGACGGGTGAGGGTCAGGCTTCGGGGAACGGTTAGGGTCAGGGTTCGGGCTAGGGTTAGGGTTAGGGGACGGGGACGGTTTAGGGTCCAGGTGAGGGTACGACAACGCTTTAGGGGGAGCGTACGTGTGAGGGCGCGGGTTAGTGTCAGCGTACGGGTTAGGATTAGGGGACGGGTGAGGGTCAGGCTTCGGGGAAGTGTTACGGTTAGGGTTCGGGCTAGGGTTAGGGTTAGGGGACGGGGACGGTTTAGGGTCCAGGTGAGGGTACGACAACGCTTTAGGGGGAGCGTATGTGTGAGGGCGCGGGTTAGTGTCAGCGTACGTGTTAGGATTAAGGGACAGGTGAGGGTCAGGCTTCGGGGAAGGGTTAGGGTTAGGGTTCGGGCTAGGGTTAGGGTTAGGGGACGGGGACGGTTTAGGGTCCAGGTGAGGGTACGACAACGCTTTATGGGGAGCGTATGTGTGAGGGCGCGGGTTAGTGTCAGCGTACGTGTTAGGATTAAGGGACAGGTGAGGGTCAGGCTTCGGGGAAGGGTTAGGGTTAGGGTTCGTGCTAGGGTTAGGGTTAGGGGACGGGGACGGTTTAGGGTCCAGGTGAGGGTACGACAACGCTTTATGGGGAGCGTACGCGTGAGGGCGTGGGTTAGTGTCAGCGTACGGGTTAGGATTAGGGGACAGGTGACGGTCAGGCTTCGGGGAAGAGTTAGGGTTAGGGTTCAGGCTAGGGTTAGGGTTAGGGGACGGGCACCGTTTAGGGTCCAGGTGTGGGTACGACAACGCTTTAGGGGGAGCGTACGTGTGAGGGAGCGGGTTAGTGTCAGCGTACGGGTTAGGAATTGGGGACAGGTGAGGGTCAGGCTTCGGGGAAGTGTTAGGGTTAGTGTTCGGGCTAGGGTTAGGGTTAGGGGACTGGGACGGTTTAGGGTCCAGGTGAGGGTACGACAACGCTTTAGGGGGAGCGTAGGCGTGAGGGCGCGGGTTAGTGTCAGCGTACGGGTTAGGATTAGGGGACGGGTGAGGGTCAGGCTTCGAGGAAGAGTTAGGGTCAGGGTTCGGGCTAGGGTTAGGGTTAGGGGACGGGTACGGTTTAGGGTCCAGGTGAGGGTACGACAACGCTTTAGGGGGAGCGTACGTGTGAGGGAGCGGGTTAGTGTCAGCGTACGGGTTAGGATTAGGGGACGGGTGAGGGTCAGGCTTCGAGGAAGAGTTAGGGTTAGGGTTCGGGCTAGGGTTAGGGTTAGGGGACGGGGACGGTTTAGGATCCAGGTGAGGGTACGACAACGCTTAAGGGGGAGCGTATGTGTGAGGGCGCGGGTTAGTGTCAGGGTACGGGTTAGGATTAGGGGACGGGTGAGGTTCAGGCTTCGGGGAAGTGTTAGGGTTTGGGTTCGGGCTAGGGTTAGGGTTAGGGGACGGGGACGGTTTAGGGTCCAGGTGAGGGTACGACAACGCTTTTGGGGGAGCGTACGTGTGAGGGCGCGGGTTAGTGTCAGCGTACGGGTTAGGATTATGGGACGGGTGAGGGTCAGGCTTCGGGGAAGTGTTACGGTTAGGGTTCGGGCTAGGGTTAGGGTTTGGGGACGGGGACGGTTTAGGGTCCAGGTGAGTGTACGACAACGCTTTAGGGGGAGCGTATGTGTGAGGGCGCGGGTTAGTGTCAGCGTACGTGTTTGGATTAAGGGACAGGTGAGGGTCAGGCTTCGGGGAAGGCTTAGGGTTAGGGTTCGGGCTGGGGTTAGGGTTAGGGGACGGGGATGGTTTAGGGTCCAGGTGAGGGTACGACAACGCTTTAGGGGGAGCGTACGTGTGAGGGAGCGGGTTAGTTTCAGCGTACGGGTTAGGATTAGGGGACAGGTGAGGGTCAGGCTTCGGGGAAGTTTTAGGGTTAGGGTTCGGGCTAGGGTTAGGGTTAGGGGACGGGGACGGTTTAGGGTCCAGGTGAGGGTACGACAACGCTTTAGGGGGAGCGTAGGCGTGAGGGCGCGGGTTAGTGTCAGCGTACGGGTTAGGATTAGGGGACGGGTGAGGGTCAGGCTTCGAGGAAGAGTTAGGGTTAGGGTTCGGGCTAGGGTTAAGGTTAGGGGACGGGGACGGTTTAGGGTCCAGGTGAGGGTACGACAACGCTTTAGGGGGAGCGTACGTGTGAGGGAGCGGGTTAGTGTCAGCGTACGGGTTAGGATTAGGGGACGGGTGAGGGTCAGGCTTCCGGGAAGTGTTAGGGTTAGGGTTCGGGCTAGGGTTAGGGTTAGGGGACGGGGACGGTTTAGGGTCCAGGTGAGGGTACGAAAACGCTTTAGGGGGAGCGTAGGCGTGAGGGCGCGGGTTAGTGTCAGCGTACGGGTTAGGATTAGGGGACGGGTGAGGGTCAGGCTTCGAGGAAGAGTTAGGGTTAGGGTTCGGGCTAGGGTTAAGGTTAGGGGACGGGGACAGTTTAGGGTCCAGGTGAGGGTACGACAACGCTTTAGGGGGAGCGTACGTGTGAGGGAGCGGGTTAGTGTCAGCGTACGGGTTAGGATTAGGGGACAGGTGAGGGTCAGGCTTCGGGGAAGTGTTAGGGTTAGGGTTCGGGCTAGGGTTAGGGTTAGGGGACGGGGACGGTTTAGGGTCCAGGTGAGGGTACGACAACGCTTTAGGGGGAGCGTAGGCGTGAGGGCGCGGGTTAGTGTCAGAGTACGGGTTAGGATTAGGGGACGGGTGAGGGTCAGGCTTCGAGGAAGAGTTAGGGTTAGGGTTCGGGCTAGGGTTAAGGTTAGGGGACGGGGACGGTTTAGGGTCCAGGTGAGGGTACGACAACACTTTAGGGGGAGAGTACGCGTGAGGGCGTGGGTTAGTGTCAGCGTACGGGTTAGGATTAGGGGACGGGTGAGGGTCAGGCTTCGGGGAAGTGTTAGGGTTTGGGTTCGGGCTAGGGTTAGGGTTAGGGAACGGGTACGGTTTAGGTTCCAGGTGAGGGTACGACAATTCTTTAGGGGGAGCGTACGTGTGAGGGCGCGGGTTAGTGTCAGCGTACGGTTTAGGATTAGGGGACGGGTGAGGGTTAGGCTTCGGGGAACGGTTAGGGTTAGGGTTCGGGCTAGGTTTAGGGTTAGGGGACGGGGACGGTTTAGGGTCCAGGTGAGGGTACGACAACGCTTTAGGGGGAGCGTACGTGTGAGGGCGCGGGTTAGTGTCAGCGTACGGGTTAGGATTAGGGGACGGGTGAGGGTCAGGATTCGGGGAAGGGTTAGGGTTAGGGTTCGGGATAGGGTTAGGGTTAGGGGACGGGGACGGTTTAGGGTCCAGGTGAGGGTACGACAACGCTTTAGGGGGAGCGTACGCGTGAGGGCGCGGGTTAGTGTCAGCGTACGGGTTAGGATTAGGGGACGGGTGAGGGTCAGGCTTCGGGGAAGTGTTAGGGTTTGGGTTCGGGCTAGGGTTAGGGTTAGGGGACGGGGACGGTTTAGGGTCCAGGTGAGGGTACGACAACGCTTTAGGCGGAACGTACGTGTGAGGGCGCGGGTTAGTGTCAGCGTACGGTTTAGTATTAGGGGAGAGGTGAGTGTCAGGCTTCGGGGAAGGGTTAGGGTTAGGGTTCGTGGTAGGGTTAGGGTTAGGGAACGTGGACGGTTTAGGGTCCAGATGAGGGTACGACAACGCTTTAGGGGGAACGTACGTGTGAGGGCGCGGGTTAGTGTCAGCGTACGGGTTAGGATTAGGAAACCGGTGACGGTCAGGCTTCGGGGAAGGGTTAGGGTTAGGTTTCCGGCTAGGGTTAGGGTTAGGGGACGGGGACGGTTTAGGGTTCAGATGAGGGTACGACAACGCTTTAGGGGGAACGTACGTGTGAGGGCGCGGGTTAGTGTCAGGGTACGGGTTAGGATTAGGGGACGGGTGAGGGTCAGGCTTCGGGGAAGGGTTAGGTTTAGGGTTTGGGCTAGGGTTAGGGTTAGGGTATGAGGACGGTTTAGGGTCCAGGTGAGGGCACGACAACGCTTTAGGGGGAGCGTACGTGTGAGGGCGCAGGTTAGTGTCAGCGTACGGGTTAGGATTAGGGGACGGGTGAGGGTCAGGCTTCGGGGAAGGGATAGGGTTAAGTTTCGGGCTAGGTTTAGGGTTAGGGGACGGGGACCGTTTAGGGTCCAGGTGAGGGCACGACAACGCTTTAGGGGGAGCGTACGTGTGAGGGCTCGGGTTAGTGCCAGCGTACGGGTTAGCATGAGGGCACGGGTGAGGGTCAGGATTCGGGGAAGTGTTAGAGTTAGGGTTCGGGCTAGGGTTAGGGTTAGGGGACGGGGACGGTTTAGGGTCCAGGTGAGGGCACGACAACGCTTTAGGGGGAGCGTACGTGTGAGGGCGCGGGTTAGTGTCAGCGTACGGGTTAGGATTAGGGAACCGGTGACGGTCAGGCTTCGGGGAAGGGTTAGGGTTAGGTTTCCGGCTAGGGTTAGGGTTAGGGGACGGGGACGGTTTAGGGTTCAGATGAGGGTACGACAACGCTTTAGGGGGAACGTACGTGTGAAGGCACGGGTTAGTGTCAGGGTACGGGTGAGGGTCAGGCTTCGGGGAAGGGTTAGGTTTAGGGTTCGGGCTAGGGTTAGGGTTAGGGGACGGGGACGGTTTAGGGTCCAGGTGAGGGTACGACAACGCTTTAGGGGGAGCGTACGTGTGAGGGCGCGGGTTAGTGTCAGCGTACGGGTTAGGATTAGGGGACGGGTGAGTGTCAGGCTTCGGGGAAGAGTTAGGGTTAGGGTTAGGGGACGGGGACGGTTTAGGGTCCAGGTGAGTGTACGACAACGATTTAGGGGGAGCGTACGTGTGAGGGCGCGGGTTAGTGTCAGCGTACGGGTTAGGATTAGAGGACGGGTGAGGGTCAGGCTTCGGGGAAGGGTTAGGGTTAGGGTTCGGGCTAGGGTTAGGGTTAGGGGACGGAGTCGGTTTTGGGTCCAGGTGAGGGCACGACAACGCTTTA
Organism: Grampus griseus; assembly: GCF_964374135.1. Taxonomy (NCBI): domain Eukaryota; kingdom Metazoa; phylum Chordata; class Mammalia; order Artiodactyla; family Delphinidae; genus Grampus; species Grampus griseus. Next base: position 143,435 of record NW_028133372.1, read on the forward strand.
GGGGGAGCGTACGTGTGAGGGCGCGGATTAGTGTCAGCGTACGGGTTAGGATTAGGGGACGGGTGAGTGTCAGGCTTCGGGGAAGTGTTAGGGTTAGGGTTCGGGGTAGGGTTAGGGTTAGGGGATGGGGACGGTTTAGGGTCCAGGTGAGGGCACGACAACGCTTTATGGGGAGCGTACGTGTGAGGGCGCGGGTTAGTGTCAGCGTACGGTTTAGGATTAGGTGACGGGTGAGGGTCAGGCTTCGGGGAAGTGTTAGGTTTAGGGTTCGGGCTAGGGTTAGGGTTAGGGGACGGGGACTGTTTTGGGTCCAGGTGAGGACACGACAACGCTTTAGGGGGAGCGTACGTGTGAGGGCGCGGGTTAGTGTCAGCGTACATGTTAGGATTAGGGGACGGGTGAGGGTCAGGCTTCGGGGAAGGGTAAGGGTTAGGGTTCGGGCTAGGGTTAGGGTTAGGGGACGGGGACGGTTTAGGGTCCAGGTGAGGGTACGACAATGCTTTAAGGGGAGCGTACGTGTGAGGGCGCGGGTTAGTGTCAGCGTATGGGTTAGGATTAGGGGAAGGGTGAGGGTCAGGCTTCGGGGAAGTGTTAGGGTTAGGGTTCGGGCTAGGGATAGGGGTAGGGGACGGGGACGGTATAGGGTCCAGGTGAGGGTACGACAACGCTTTAGGGGGAGCGTACGTGTGAGGGCGCGGGTTAGTGTCAGCGTACGGGTTAGGATTAGGGGACGGGTGAGGGTCAGCCTTCGGGGAAGGGTTAGGGTTAGGGTTCGGGCTAGGGTTAGGGTTAGGGGACGGGGACGGTTTAGGGTCCAGGTGAGGGTACGACAACGCTTTAGAGGGAGCCTACGTGTGAGGGCGCGGGTTAGTGTCAGCGTACGGGTTAGGATTAGGGGACGGGTGAGTGTCAGGCTTCGGGGAAGTTTTAGGTTTAGGGTTAGGGGACGGGGACGGTTTAGGGTCCAGGTGAGTGTACGACAACGATTTAGGGGGAGCGTACGTGTGAGGGCGCAGGTTAGTGTCAGTGTACGGGTTAGGATTAGGGGACAGGTGAGGGTCAGGCTTCGGGGAAGGGTTAGTGTTAGGGTTCGGGCTAGGATTAGGGTTAGGGGACGGGGATGGTTTAGGGTGCAGGTGAGGGTACGACAGCGCTTTAAGGGGAGCGTACGTGTGAGGGTGCGGGTTAGTGTCAGCGTACAGGTTAGGATTAGGGGACGGGTGAGGGTCAGGCTTCGGGGAAGGGTTAGGTTTAGTGTTCGGGCTAGGGTTAGGGTTAGGGGACGGGGAAGGTTTTGGGTCCAGGTGAGGGTACGACAACGCTTTAAGGGGAGCGTACGTGTGAGGGCACGGGTTAGTGTCAGCGTACGGGTTAGGATTAGGGGACGGGTGAGGGTCAGGCTTCGGGGAAGTGTTAGGGTTAGGGTTCGGGGTAGGGTTAGGGTTAGGGGATGGGGACGGTTTAGGGTCCAGGTGAGGGCACGACAACGCTTTATGGGGAGTGTACGTGTGAGGGCGCGGGTTAGTGTTAGCGTACGGTTTAGGATTAGGGGACGGGTGAGGGTCAGGCTTCGGGGAAGTGTTAGGTTTAGGGTTCGGGCTAGGGTTAGGGTTAGGGGAAGGGGACTGTTTTGGGTCCAGGTGAGGACAAGACAACGCTTTAGGGGGAGCGTACGTGTGAGGGCGCGGGTTAGTGTCAGCGTACAGGTTAGGATTAGGGGACGGGTGAGGGTCAGGCTTCGGGGAAGGGTAAGGGTTAGGGTTCGGGCTAGGGTTAGGGTTAGGGGACGGGGACGGTTTAGGGTCCAGGTGAGGGTACGACAATGCTTTAAGGGGAGCGTACGTGTGAGGGCGCGGGTTAGTGTCAGCGTATGGGTTAGGATTAGGGGAAGTGTGAGGGTCAGGCTTCGGGGAAGTGTTAGGGTTAGGGTTCGTGCTAGGGTTAGGGTTAGGGGACGGGGACGGTTTAGGGTCCAGGTGAGGGCACGACAACGCTTTAGGGGGAGCGTACATGTGAGGGCGCGGGTTAGTGTCATCGTACGGGTTAGGATTAGGGGACGGGTGAGAGTCAGGCTTCGGGGAAGGGTTAGGGTTAGGGTTCGGGCTAGGGTTAGGGTTAGGGGACGGGGACGGTTTAGGGTCCAGGTGAGGGTACGACAACGCTTTAGGGGGAGCGTACGTGTGAGGGCGCGGGTTAGTGTCAGCGTACGGGTTAGGATTAGGGGACGGGTGAGGTGCGTTTATGCCCCTGTATACACGCTTGATTCCCTTTCGGAGACATAGCAATCCATAGGTTTTAAGATACTTACTAGTCAGGTACATTCTTCGGCCTTTAATATGGGGTGTTGAGTCCATTTCGTTGAGCAAGGAGTAGCTCTTGTCTATTCCATATTTGGCTTAAGGAACTTACTCTGTGCTCATTTCAATCTCTGGTTTTATGCAGCACCCCAACTCACCTTTCCCCTTAAGCAAGCATAAGTTTGTTTTCTAAATTTGAGAACCTGTTCTGTTTTGTAATCCAGTTCCTGTGTAGCCAAGTTTACATTCCGTGTATTAGTGATTTCTTATGATGTTTCTTTTTCTCTGTGACTTATTTCAGTTAGAATCAACATACCTGAATCGACTCATTATGCTGCTACGGTCCTGATGACATAGATGTCATTGCTGAGTGATATTGCATTGTACGTAAGTACCACAACTTCTTTATTCATTTTTCACTTTCTGCAATATTGAACTTGTACCGTAAACGAGGTTCCTGTAAACAGAGCCGTCCCAAACATTGGGGTGACTGTGTCTTTTTGATTTTCATTTCCCTAAGTTATAGGACCATAAGTGGAAGTGCCCTAGGCTCTGTTGCTTTGTATTTTAGATGTTTCAGGAAACACCATACACTTCTCCTGAGTGGCTGTTGGCAATTTACATCCCGCCCATCAGCATAACAAGGCTCCCAGTTCTCCATGGCCTGTCCTGCCTTTCTGGATTTTACACTTTTTTCAGATGGCCCTTTTGACCGGGGGGAAGTGAGACTTCATTGTAGTGCAGATTTCCTTTGCAAGCTTGCTTGGTTGGCCAAAAAGGGCGTATGCGTTTTTTTCTGAATATATTCAGGAAAAAACGCATACGCCCTTTTTGGCCAAGTGCATCATTGTGGACATTCTGCCTCTTTTCCTGTGCTTTAAATGCAATTCCAGTCTACCTCCTGAAATCGGTTTCCTGCAATTCTGCCCCGCTTTCAAGTCCTCTTGGCAGCCTTACTTCAGTATATTTTTGGACGATAGCTGTCATTTATAACTCTGCAGGTTTGTGAATTACAGTGCCCCTGAGCTCCTTTCTTCAACTCGCTTTCTTGTGAGCTGGCCGCAACACCGCAGGATTGCTTCAGGCCCTAATCTGGTTCCGGCATGGCACGCTGAGCCTTTGGTTAATTCCTCTTCCTGGTGGGAAATGAGAGTTAAATTTGGCCGTCCAGACACCTCCAGCTAGTCTCTCATTGGTTCACCCTATTTCTGTTCATCTTCCGCAGAAATTGCAAACTGGGCCAAACAGGAGGTTAAAGGCACTGACTCTCCAAGTCGGGAGAGTGTTCGTAAAGCGTCTGGAATGTTGCACCCGAGTACCAGGGGACGAGAACGGAGACATATTTGAACACGTCTCCCAATCACATGGTTGATCATACTCTGGGTTCCACATGCATGTTTTAGCTGAAGGAAGAATCCCTTAAACCTGGAGAGTTGAGACCCGTGGAATGGGTACCATGCAATATGACTTCAAAGGGTCTTCATTTGCTCACCGAACCTCTCCAATCCTATCACTGCTGCGTTTATGCCCCTGTACACACGCTTGATTCTCTTTCGGAGACATAGCAATCCATAGGTTTTAAGATACTTACTAGTCAGTTACATTCTCAGGCGTTTAATATGGGGTGTTGAGTCCATTTCGTTGAGCAAGGAGTAGCTCTTGTCTATTCCATATTGGGCTTAAGGAACTTTATCTGTGCTCATTTCAATCTCTGGTTTTATACAGCACCCCAACTCACCTTTCCCCGTAAGCAAGCATAAGTTGGTTTTCTAAATTTGAGACCCTGTTCTGTTTTGTAATCCAGTTCCTGTGTAGCCAAGTTTACATTCCGTGTATTAGTGATATCTTATGATGTTTCTTTTTCTGTGTGACTTATTTCAGTTAGAATCATCATACCTGAATCCACTCATTATGCTGCTACGGGCCTGATGACATAGATGTCATTGCTGAGTGATATTGCATTGTACGTAATTACCACAACTTCTTTATCCATTTTTCACTTTCTGCGATATTGAACTTGTACCGTAAACGAGGTTCTTGTAAACAGAGCTGTCCCAAACTTTGGGGTGGCTGTGTCTTTTTGATTTTCATTTCCCTAAGCTGTAGGACCATAAGTGGAAGTGCCCTGGGCTCTGTTGCTTTGTTTTTTAGATGTTTCAGGAAACACCATACACTTCTCCTGAGTGGCTGTTGGCAATTTACATCCCGCCCATCAGCATAACAAGGCTCCCAGTTCTCCATGGCCTGTCCTGCCTTTCTGGATTTTACACTTTTTTCAGATGGCCCTTTTGACCGGGGGGAAGTGAGACTTCATTGTAGTGCAGATTTCCTTTGCAAGCTTGCTTGGTTGGCCAAAAAGGGCGTATGCGTTTTTTCCTGAATATATTCAGGAAAAAACGCATACCCCTTTTTTAGCCAAGTGCATCATTGTGGACGTTCTGCCTCTTTTCCTGTGCTTTAAATGCAATTCCAGTCTACCTCCTGAAATCGGTTTCCTGCAATTCTGCCCCGCTTTCAAGTCCTCTTGGCAGCCTTACTTCAGTATATTTTTGGACGATAGCTGTCATTTATAACTCTGCAGGTTTGTGAATTACCGTGCCCCTGAGCTCCTTTCTTCAACTCGCTTTCTTGTGAGCTGGCCGCAACACCGCAGGATTGCTTCAGGCCCTAATCTGGTTCCAGCACGGCACACTGAGCCTTTGGTTAATTCCTCTTCCTGGTGGGAAATGAGAGTTAAATTTGCCCGTCCAGACACCTCCAGCTAGTCTCTCATTCGTTCTCCCTATTCCTGTTCATCTTCCGCAGAAATTGCAAACTGGGCCAAACAGGAGGTTAAAGGCACTGACTCTCCAAGTGGGGAGAGTGTTAGTAAAGCGTCTGGAATGTTGCACCCGAGTACCAGGGGACGAGAACGCAGACATATTTGAACACGTCTCCCGATCACACGGTTGATCGTACTCTGGGCTCCACATGCATGTTTTAGCTGAAGGAAGAATCCCTTAAACCTGGAGAGTTGAGACCCGTGGAATGGGTACCATGCAATATGACTTCAAAGGGTCTTCATTTGCTCACCGAACCTCTCCAATCCTATCACTGCTGCGTTTATGCCCCTGTACACACGCTTGATTCTCTTTCGGAGACATAGCAATCCATAGGTTTTAAGATACTTACTAGTCAGGTACATTCTTAGGCGTTTAATATGGGGTGTTGAGTCCATTTCGTTGAGCAAGGAGTAGCTCTTGTCTATTCCATATTTGGCTTAAGGAACTTTTTCTGTGCTCATTTCAATCTCTGGTTTTATGCAGCACCCCAACTCACCTTTCCCCTTAAGCAAGCATAAGTTGGTTTTCTAAATTTGAGACCCTGTTCTGTTTTGTAATCCAGTTCCTGTGTAGCCAAGTTTACATTCCGTGTATTAGTGATATCTTATGATGTTTCTTTTTCTGTGTGACTTATTTCAGTTAGAATCATCATACCTGAATCCACTCATTATGCTGCTACGGGCCTGATGACATAGATGTCATTGCTGAGTGATATTGCATTGTACGTAAGTACCACAACTTCTTTATCCATTTTTCACTTTCTGCGATATTGAACTTGTACCGTAAACGAGGTTCTTGTAAACAGAGCCTTCCCAAACTTTGGGGTGGCTGTGTCTTTTTGATTTTAATTTCCCTAAGCTATAGGACCATTGGTGGAAGTGCCCTGGGCTTTGTTGCTTTGTTTTTTAGATGTTTCAGGAAACACCATACACCTCTCCTGAGTGGTTGTTGGCAATTTACATCCTGCCCATCAGCATAACAAGGCTCCCAGTTCTCCATGGCCTGTCCTGCCTTTCTGGATTTTACACTTTTTTCAGATGGCCCTTTTGACCGGGGGGCAGTGAGACTTCATTGTAGTGCAGATTTCCTTTGCAAGCTTGCTTGGTTGGCCAAAAAGGGCGTATGCGTTTTTTCCTGAATATATTCAGGAAAAAACGCATACGCCCTTTTTGGCCAAGTGCATCATTGTGGACGTTCTGCCTCTTTTCCTATGCTTTACATGCAATTCCAGTCTACCTCCTGAAATTGGTTTCCTGCAATTCTGCCTTGCTTTCAATGCCTCTTCATAGCCTTACCTCAATATATTTTTTGAAAATAGTTGGCCTTTATAACTCTGCAGGTTTTTGAATTGCAGTGGCCCTTAGCTCCATTTTTCAGCTCTTATTTTTGTGATCTTGCCTCATAACCACAGGATTCCTTCAGGCCCTATTCTTCTTCTGGGACACCTGCTGTGCCTTTGGTTTATTCTTCTTACTGATGTGAAATTAGAGTGACATGTGCCCATTGAAACCGCTACAGCTAGTTTCTCACTGGTTCCCCCTATTCCCATTCATCCTCCGCACTAACTGCAGACTGTGCGATACCAGAACTTAAAGGCATTGACTCTCCATGTGGGGATGTTGTTAGTAAAGCGGCTGGAATGTCGATCCGGAGCCCCAGGAGAGGAAAAATGAGGTGCGTTTTAGAAACCTTTCCCGATCATATGGTATACCAGTCGCTGGGTTTCCCAAGCATGGTGTAGCTGTAGGAAGATTCCCTTCAACCTGGAGTGTTGGGACCCTTGGAATGAGTAGCATGAAGTATTGCATTAAACTTTTGGCAGTTGCTCACCAAAGCTCACCAATCCTCTCAGTCCCAAGTGTCCAGCCTTATGCCTTATCCAGCTGCGGGTTTATATGTGGTCAATCCAGGTTGCATCACAGCCCCTGAGCAAATTTTGTAAGAATTTTTCTCTCTTTCATTGTTTCTGCGTTTTGTTTTTAAAATTTATTTCTATAATGGGGTTTAGCTCATTTTCACTGCTGTGTTTGTGCCGCTCTGCACACACTTGATTCCCTTATGGAGATATATCAATACATGGGTTTTAAGATTCTTATTACTCAGATATATTTCTCTGCGGTGTATAGGGTGTGTTGAGGCCAGTTCATTGTGCAAGGTGTAGATCTTGTCTAATATCTATTTGGTTTATTGAACGGTATCTGTGCTAATTTCAAACTCTTGTTTTATGCATCACCCCACCTCTCCTTTCCCCTTAAGCTGACATAAGTGTGTTTTCTAAATGTGAGACATTGTTCTGTTCTGTAATTCATTTCTTGTGCAGCCATATTTACCCTCCCTCTATAAGTGATATCTTATGATATGTTTCTTTTTCTGTTTGACTTATTTCAAGTAGTATTATCGGACCTAAATCCACTCTTTATCCTTCTACTAGCCTTATTACATTGATTTCATGGTGAAGAGATATTCCATTGTACATAAGTACCACATCTTCTTTATCCATTGTTCTCTTTCCTGGGATATTTAAGGTGTACTGAAGTTGAGGTTCTTGTAAACAGAGTAGCCCTAAACTGTGGTGTGCTTGTGTCTTGTTGATTTTTAGACTTCCCTAGATATACTCCCATGATTGGAAGTGTCCTATGCTCTGTAGCTCTGTTTTTTAGATGATTTAGGAACCACCATACACTTCTCCAGAGTGGCTCTCGGCAGTTCACACACTGCCCATCAGCGTATAAAGGCTCCCTGTTCTCCATGGCCTGTCCTGCATTTCTGGTTTTACAATTTTTTAGGATGGCCCTTTTGACCGGTGGGAAATGAGACTTCTTTGTTGTGCACATTTGCGTTGCTTGCTTGCTTCGTTGCCCATAAAGTGCGTATGCGTTTTTTCCTGGATATAATCAGGAAAAAACGCACACGCCCTTTTGGGCCAACTGCATCATTGTCGAAATTCTGCCGCTTTTCATGTGCTTTAAAGACGAGTCCAATCTATCTCTTGAAATCTGTTTCTTGCAATTCTGTCTTGCATTCAGATCCTCTTCTTTGCCTTACCTCAACATATTTTTGGACGTTAGTTTTCATTTATAACTCTGCAGGTTTGTGAATTGCAGTGACCCTGAGCTCCATTTTTTAAGTTGCTCTTTTGTGAGCTGGCCTCAAACCCGCAGGATTGCTTCAGGCCCTATTTTGGCTCCGGCGAGGCGGGCTGAGCCTTTTTTCAATTCTTATTCTTAATGGGAAATTAGAGTGATATGTGCCCGTCCAAACCCCTACAACTATTCTCTCATTGGTTCCCCCTCTTCCCGTTCATCCTCCTCACAATTTGCAAAATGTGTGAAACAGAAGTTGAAATGTGCTGATTCTTCAAGTGGGGAGATTCTAAGTAACGTGGCTGGAATGGTGAACAGGAGCACCAGGAGAGGATAAATGAGCTGCATTTTAGACACATCTCCCGATCACATGGTGTACAGTCCTCTGGGTTTTCCATGCATGTTTTAGCTGTAGGAAGATCCCTTGAACCTGCAGATTTGGGACCCATTGAATGGGTACCAGGTAGTATTACTTTAAAGGGTGTGCATTTCCTCACCCAACCTCACATTTCTCTTAGTGCAAACAGTTTCCAGCCTTATGTCTCATCCTGCTGTGGGTCTAGATGTGTTCAATCCATGTTGCATCACCGTCCCTGAGGAAAAGTTGTAAGAGGTTTTCTCTGTCTCTCTGTCGTTTATTTTTTTCAATTTATTACTATATTGGTTACAGCTGATTTTCAAAGCTCTGTTTCTTGCTGCTGTACATTCACTTGATTCACGTACAGAGAGACATCAGTAAATTCTTTTTCAGATTCTTACCAGTCGTATATATTCTTTTCCGGTGACCTGAGTGTGCTGAGTGCAGTTCTTTCAGCTACCGTGTAGGCCTTGTTGATTATCAGTTTGGTATTTGGAATGGTATCTTTGCTAATTTCAACCTCCTGGATGATGCCTCACCCCTCCCCACCTTTCCCGTTTAGCAGCCTTGTGCGTGTTTTCTACATATTTGACTATGTTTTTGTTTTGTAATTTATTTCATGTGTAGCCATTTTGGATTCCACCTTTAAGTGATATCTTATGATATGTGTCTTTTTCTTTTTGAATTATGTCACTTAGAATGATCATACGTAACTCCTCCGGAGTTGTTACAACTGGCCATATTTCATTGATTTCCAGGCTGAATAATATTCCACTCTACCTAAGTACCACATCTCTATCCATTTTTTCTCTCCAGAGACATTTAAGTTATATCCTAGTCGAGGATCTTTTAAACAGAGAGGGGGTAAACATTGGGGTGCCTGTGTCCTCTCGATTTTTGTTTTTCCCAAGATATACACCCATGAGTGCAAGTGCCCTATGCTCTGTAGCTCATTTTTTAGATGCTTTAGTAAACACAATACACTTCTCCAGAATGGCCGTTGGCAATATACATTTCCACTATAAGTCTCACAGGGCTCCCTCTTCTCCTTGCCCTGTCCTGCATTTCTGTTGTTTACGCTTTATGAGGATGGCTCTTCTGACTGATGCGAAGTGATATCTTTTGTAGTATTGACTTCCAGTGCCCACCTGTTTGGTTGGCTAAAAAAGTGTATGCCCTTTTCTTGAATATATACAGAAAAAAACGCATACACCCTTTTTGGCCAACTGCAATGTTGGCAATGTTCAGCTCCTTTTCTTGTGCTTAATGGCGAGTCCTTTCTACCTCCTCAGATCCCTTTCCTGCCATTCTCCCTTGCTTACAAGTCCTTTTCTCTGACTTTCCTCAAGACATTTTTCAGTGATGGATATTTTCAACTCTGCAGTTTCGTGAATTTTACTGCCCCTGAGTTCCATTGTTCAGCTTGTGTTTATGGGAACTGGCCACAAAGCAGCGGGATTTCCTCAAGCCCTATACTGTTTCCATGGGCAACCCTAGCCTTTGGTCAATTCGTCTTCCTGATTGGAAATTAGAGTGACATGTGCCTGTCTGAACACCTAGGACTTGTCTCTCATTGTTCCTCATCCTTCCGCTTCATCCTCTGGACAAATTCCAAACTGTACGCAACAGGATGTTGACAGTGCTGACATCTCCAAGTGGGGAGACTGTTAGTAAAGACGCTGGAGGGGTGAACCCGAGCACCAGGAGATGAGGAGATGAGATGCCTTTTCCAAACTCTTCCCGATCAGACGGTATACCATCCTCTGGGTGTGACAGACATGTTTTAGCAGTAGGAAGAGTCCCATTCATGTAAGGAGAACACCAGGGCTTTTTCAAAATCAGTGTCTCCCCGAAACCCAAACTGGGGAATTTTTTAAGCTACGGCTACACATATGTTCATTAAGGGCCTTGTGAAGTAGGCAGAGTCCAAACTTTAGATGATTGAAGTCTTCAGGGTCAGAAGCACTCACCACCAGCTTCCCTTAGGTTACACTTTAACTGTCATTGATAGATGATGTCAATAAAAATATCTATTCTTTTTCAGATTATTTCCCCTTATGGGTTATTGCAAAATGTTGAGTGTAGTTCCCTGTGCTATACAGTAGTTCCTTGTTGATGATCTATTTTATACATAGCAGTGTGTATGTGTTAATCCCAAACTGTTAATTTATCCCTCCTCCCACCTTTCCCCTTTGGTAATAATAAATTATAAGATTTTATACTTCTCAGAAATGGGGGAGCTGAAAGAGAGGTATCATTTTCAATGGAAAAGCATTTAAAACAAGATTGAAGCTTTAACCAAGATTATTAGATGTACATCCTTGGAAAGAAATCACTTCGTTTCTCTAATATTGACCTGACAAATAAGACAAACCTTTTCACTGAACTTGCTTATAATAAAGTGATGGAAATATCAAATGGAAGTGTTAGAAACATCTTATTTTACCCGAGCCTTATACACTGTTCTATGTTAACTACAGTTTGGCTCACACATCTGTTCATTGAGGTTACAATAGTCTCAATTTCTGTTACTGATCCTCCAGAGTGGACCCCAACAAGTGTCCCCCTGCCCAGTGTCATTGGGGCCAACAGATCGAGACTGAGTTTGGTTCACAAGCAAAGGAAACTTTATATTTTGATCAGAGAATGGAGAGGTGAGAGCATGCACTACCCCGTGGGCTGTGGGCTGGGCTGCTGTGTAGAGATCCTGTCAGAGTCAGTGGGAGGGAGGGGGCGGAGCTCTCGAGGGCCGGGTTGGCTGCAGCTCAGGCTCTATATCGTGGAGTCTGCACTGGGCCCCAGGAGCTGAGGTGTCGTCCCAGCCATTCTGCACTAGGAAATCTGGTCTGAAGTGCCGGGTGTGGAACCTCTGCATGCGGGACCCTAGGAGCACATGAAATTAGACAAAGCAAAAGGATAAAAAAGGTTAGACTTGACTTTATTGCCCAGATTCTATTTTTATCTCCCAGGGATTTTTAATGGGCTTTGCTGGGGACAAACCCCTCCTCTGCCTTTTGTCCCGTTCCTCATTCTTGGAGTGCTGAGGGTGCAGACCCTTCTTCTGTAACTGCTGAGTGCTGAGTTGGGAGCCCTCATACCCGGGGGCGAGGGTCAGAGCTTCTCCCCAGCAGCCTCCAGGTGACGTTGATTGTCCCCAGGCCCCCTGCCTCCCTGCTCGTCCACCTGAGCACCAGCATTGGAAGTGCTATAGATTCTAATGACCTTTAAGGGTCCAGGAAAGAGATGTGCAGAGACGCTGTGGGGGCCGGTTTCACCCCGCCCCACATTTGTTTGGTCACCTTAGGCTGACCGTTTCTGCCAGCCTAGATGCTCTGACCAGTAGTCTGCTCTTTCTTCAATTAGGCCCCTGAATTAACGTAAAAACAGCACCAGGTGTCAGAGCCCTGCCCGCTCAACTCCCAGACAGTCCAGGGTCAGTGGTGATCAAGGACCATGATGACCACTGAGTCAACAGCCTTTTGAAGTAAACAGGAGTCCAGCCGGTCTTATTGGCCACCATCATCACGGTGTCTGTAGGCTTTTCTATGGTGACAGTGTGATATAGGTTTCCCCCGCCAAGATTATTAGCTCCCCTCCGGGTGCAGTAAGTCCTGCAAGCAGTAGTCTACTCCTTCGGGACACACTATTGTTGTTTTATGAGAGAAACTCCAGGTCAAGTGATGTTCACACGAGTCGTCATAGTGCCCTGTTGCCCCCGGTTATCTCTCTGGATGTTGGAGTTGGAGGGCCTCCTCACTTGAGGTCGGTGTGCCCACGGAGCGAACCCTGCAACTTCAGGGCATGGTTGGTGATTAAGATCACCACGTGGGGTCCTTTTCCCTTAGGAGGGAGGTGGCCTTTTGGGCTGCTGATTTCCAGGTTTTTAGATACCGCCAGTATCTTGGCCAGATGTGGCAGTGGGCCAAGCCCCTTGGTGACTGTAGTTTATCCTACCTGGATGGCATTCTTGCGTTGTTCCATTTCAAGTGGTCCCAGTTTTTGCACTAATTCTCCAATGGCGATTCACCTTTCACCGGGAATGGAAAGGTCAAAGGGTTTAGCTCAATTAGGGAGTTCCAGGGCAAGGGTCTGAATTGACTGCTCTTTCCATTCTTGAAAGACCACTTCTGGATTCTGTTCAAAAGGATCATCATCTTTTCCTTTCAGTGTTTCATATAGAGGCCCAGCTAGTAGACTGTAGTTAGGGATCCAGAAGCAGCAAACCCTGGTCTCCCCAGGAACCCCTAAGCTGTCTTCTAGTTTTAGAAAGGGGTAAGGCTGCAAATGGTTTCTTCCCTTTCCTGGGATGGGCTTCTCTGACCTTGTGTGAGAATGAAGCCCAGGCAGGTCACCGCAGTCTGTGATATTTGAGCTTTTTCTTGGACAACTTCTATCCTTTATTGGCTTGGTAGTTCAGAGGCCTCCTTAGTAGGGCTGGCGATCAGAATGTCGTCTGCATATTGAAGGAGGGTTTCCTTTTCCAGAGGTAGAACTTTTCGGTCTTTAGCTAAGCTTTCTCCAAAGATGGTGTGGGAATTTTTGCACCCTTGGGGCAAGACGGCCCGGAAGTATTGTTTTAGTTGTATGTTGAGTCCTGCCACTCACAAGCCAAAATTTCTTGTGACTCTGGGACTAATGGAATACAAAAGAAGGCATCATTGAAGACTAATACAGAATACCATGTCCTGGTGGTTGGTAGAATGACCAGCAGGGTGTAGGAATTAGGAGCAACTGGAGGTATATCCTCGGTGGCTTCACTGACTGTCCTGACATCCTTTACCAGGTCCCCAGCAGCCCATGGGGCTCTCGTGGTCAGGCCAATCCCAGGATATGGAGCTCTCCTGGGCAGGTACCCCACCCCCAACCCAGCCCACGGGGCTCTCGTGGTCAGGCCTCTCCCAGGATACAGAGCTACCCTTGCAGGTACCGTGGCAGGGCTGGGCACACAGGAACCGTGCACATAGCCCTCATTGAAGAGCACCCCCATCTCACCTGTCGCTCAGAGCTGACACAGAGCACCTCAGAGCAGGACTTGAACTAACAAACAGCAGCTCCGACAGGTCTGTGACCCTGGGCATCACTCTGTGTGGCCTCCCTCCACCTGGTCTTCCAGAGACTTCCACTGCACCCGGGGCACCAGGCCTCTGTCTCCAACCACCACCCACCCCTCCTCTCCCTGACTCCTGGGTTCCTCTCATTAGGAGAGGCTTTTCTTGAAGTTGTCTCCCACTCATGGGCCAGATAAAATGATTAGAAAACAAGCCAAAGCTGCAGCCCCTTGTCTATCCTGACTCTCAGGAGCCCACACCTGTTCCTTGGACCTGGCCGGTTCAGCAAGTTCCATTTTCTGCAACTGTGAGCCCCTGAGGGGTGATGATTGGCTGACCTGGGCAGCCTTACGGTGCCGGCCAGCCCTCCCCAGGTGTGCCTGGGTTGAGATCAATATAAATACCACTCCAGGCAGCAAGAGCCCCTGCAGCTGTGCCTGACGCCATTTTCTCTGCCCTGTCAGCCGTCTCGGGGCTGGGCTGGTGGGAGGGAGTGAGAGGCCACGGCTTTGTGGGTGGCCCAGTGTGAGTGGGGCTCTGCTGGACTTTCTGCAGCAGTTGCCAGGCTGCCACCTGCTTAAGAAGAGGATGTGTCACCCATACCTGCTGCTGGAATTTCTCCCTGGGCAGAGGTGAGGAAGGAAAAAAGCAGTGGGGGCAGGGACAGGACGGGTATCTCAGGCAGGGAAATGGAAATCTTCCAGAAGAGCACCCAGGGCCAGGGCCATCCTGGCTGGCCTGCAGGCACCAAGTCAGCTGGCATGCTGTCACTCATGTGGCTCCATGACCCTGCCTCTAGGCTTTCAAGTCCTTGTATATATTCAGGTGTTTTACCTGGGAAGGGTGGGAACAGTTCAGCAGCAACTGGCCTGGGGCTCAGCTCACGTTCACTCACAGATGCCTCGGCACGGTGCCCCAGCTTTGCAATGAGGACGCTTGTTGTGTGGGGGCTGCTGGCTGAATGGGAGATGATTCCCCACCACTGACCAACTTCAGAATTCTTTACAACTGGAGCAAGGGCCCTGATACGGTTTTCCTCTGAGTAACTGGTGGGTTCTGTTTTTTTTTTCTCTTTTTCGTTTTTGGTTCAAGGTAGATTTTATTCCTCTTTTTTGTATTTACAGATATAAGCATGGAAATAATTTATTCATATAAATACATGTATGTGAAGGGAATAATTGTTTTTCCTGTTTTGTTTTTTAAATTTTATTTCTTTTTAATTTTTAATTTTATTTTATATTTTTATACAGCAGGTTCTTATTGGTTATCTATTTTATACATATAAATGTTTACATGCCAATCCCAATCTCTCAACTCCTCCCACCACCACCCCCCCAAGAGCTTTCCCCCCTTGTTGTCCATACGATTGTTGTCTACATCTGTTGCTCTATTTATGCCTTGCAAAACGGTTAATCTGTACAGTTTTTCTAGGTTCCACATATATGCATGAATATACAAGATTTGTTTTTCTCTTTCTGACTTACTTCACTCTGTATGACAGTCTCTAGATCCATCTACGTCTCTACAAATGACCCAATTTCATTCCTTTCATGGCTTAGTAATATTCCATTTTATATATGTACCACATCTTTATGCATTCGTCTGTCTGTGGCCATTTAGGTTGCTTCCATTACCTCGATATTGTAAATAGTGATGCAATGAACATTGCGGTGAATGTCTCTTTTTGATTTATGGTTTTGTCTGGGTATATGTCCAGTACTGGGATTGCTGTATCATATGGTAATTCTATTATTAGTTTCTTAAGAAACTCCATATTGTTCTCCATAGTGACTGTATCAATTTATATTCCCAACAGTAGTGGAAGAGGCTTCCTTTTCTCCACACCCATTCCAGCATTTGTTGTTTGTAGATTTTCAGATGATGCCCATTCTAACAGGTGTGAGGTGATACCTCATTGTTGAGTCCATTTCGTTGAGCAAAGGGTAGGTCTTGTCTATTACATATTTGGCTTATGGAACGGTATCTGTGCTAATTTCAAACTCTGGTTTTATGCAGCACCCCAACTCACCTTTCCCCTTAAGCAAGCATAAGTTGGTTTTCTAAACTTGAGACCCTGTTCTGTTTTGTAATTCAGTTCATGTGTAGCCAAGTTTACATTCCGTGCATTAGTGATACCTTATGATGTTTCTTTTTCTGTGTGACTTATTTCACTTAGAATCATCGTGCCTCAATCCAGTCATTATGCTTGTACAGGCCTGGTGACACAGATTTCATTGCTGAGTGGTATTCTGTTGTACGTAAGTACTGCAACTTCTTTATCAATTATTTGTTCTCTGGGATATTTAACTTGTACCGTAGAAGAGGTTCCTGTAAACAGAGCCATCCCAAATTTTGGGGTAGCTGTGTCTTTTTGATTTTAATTTCCCTAAGCTATAGGACCATACGTGGAAATGCCCTAGACTCTGTTGCTTTGTTTTTCAGATGTATCAGGAAACACCATACACTTCTCCAGAGTGGCTGTTGGCAATTTACATCCCGCCCATCAGCATAACAAGGCTCCTTTTTCCCCATGGCCTGTCTTGCCTTTCTGGATTTTACACTTTTTTCAGATGGCCCTTTAGACCGGGGGGAAATGACACTTCATAGTAGTTCGGATTTCCATTGCAAGCTTGCTTGGTTTGCCAAAAAGGGCGTATGTGTTTTTTCCTGAATATATTCAGGAACAAACTCATACGTCCTTTTTTGCCAAGTGCATCATTGTCGATGTTCTGCCTCTTTTCCTATGCTTTAAATGCAAATCCAGTTTACCTCCTGAAATCGGTTTCCTGAAATTCTGCCCCGCTTTCAAGTCCACTTCGCAGCCTTACTTCAATATATTTTTGGACGTTATCTGTCATTTATAACTCTGCAGGTTTGTGAATTACAGGGCCCCTGAGCTCCTCTCTTCAACTCGCTTTCTTGTGAGCTGGCCGCAAACCTGCAAGACTGCTTCAGGCCCTAATCTGCTTCTGGCAGGGCACGCTGAGCCTTTGGTTAATTCCTCTTCCTGGTGGGAAATGAGTGTTAAATATGCCTGTCCAGACACCTACCTCACTCTCAACCCCTTGGTGATGTGGGTCCTCTGGTTTGTGGCCACCTTTGCTGGGTTCCTCACCTTTCGATGATGTGGCCCCACTAGTGTGAGGACACTCCTGCCTGGTTCTCATCCACGTGGTTATGCGGACCCCCTGGTGAGAGTCTGTTCCTGGCTGTGTTCCTCACCCTTCTGTGAGGGAGACCCTCTGCTGATAGGTCACTCCTGCATGGCTGGCACACAATGCCTTGGTGAAGTCAGCTGTGTGGTGGCAGTTGGAGCGTGCTGGGAATCTCCACCCCCCGGTGATGAGGGCCCTCTGACGTCAGGCCCTAACTGCTGGGCTCCCCAACTTTTCTTAGTGAGCCCAGTGATGCTCGGGCACTCCTCTTAGGTTCCCATCTCCATGGGGATGTGGACCTTCTGCTCTGACGTTCCAACGGCTGGGTTGATCACAGTTTCATGATGTGGGCTCTCTGGTGTTAGTTCACTGTGGCCTGGATCCCATAGCCTCTGTGTTCTTGGCCGCCTGCTGGGAGGTTCCAACTGCTGGATTCCTCACTTTTTTAATTTTTTGGGCCCTCTGTTGTGAGGATCCTCCTGCCTGCCTCACTCCCAGCCCCTTCGTGATGTGTGTCCTCTGGTTTGAGGCCACATGTGCTGGGTTCCTCACCTTTCAATGATGTGGGACCAATGGTCTTAGGAGACTCCTGCCTGGTTCACATCCCCTTGGTGATGTGGGCCCTCTGTTGAGAGTCTGATCCTGGCTGGGTTCTTCACCCATCTGTGAGGTGGGCCGTCTGCTGTGAGGTCACTCCTCCCTGGCTTGCTCACCTCGCCTTGTGGACATGAGCCCTCTGGTGGCACTTGGAGCCTGCTGGGAGCCTCCTCCCCTCGGTGATGAGGGCCCTCTGGCGTCAGGCCCTAAGAGCTGGGATCCCCACATTTCGTGATGTGCACCCAGTGGTGCGAGGACACTCCATTCAGGTTCACATCCCCATTGGGATGTGGGCCTTCTGCTCTGAGGTCCCAACGCCTGGGTTGCTCACAGTTTCATGATGTGGGCTCTCTGCTGTTAGTTCACTCCTGCCTGCATCCCATAGCTTCTGTGCTCTTGGCTGCCTGCAGGGAGGTTCCAACTGCTGGATTCCTCACCTTTCTTATTCTTTGGGCCCTCTGTTTTTAGGCTACTCCTGCCTGCCTCACTCCCATTCCCTTTGTGATATGTGTCCTCTGATTTGAGGCCACATGTGCTGGGTTCCGCACCTTTCAATGATGTGGCCCCACTGGAGGGAAGCCAGTCCTGACTGGTTCCCATCCCCTTGCTGATGTGGGCCCTCAGGTGAGAGTCTGATCCTGGCTGGGTTCCTCACCCTTCTGTGAGGTGGGCCCTCTGCTGTGAGGTCAATCATGCCTGTCTGGCACAAGTCACCTTGGCGACGTGGGCCCTCTGGTGGCAGTTGGAGTGTGCTGGGATCCTCCTCCCCTCGGTGATGAGGGCCCTCTTGCCTTAGGCCATAACTGCTGGGCTCCCCACATTTTCTGATGTGCGCCAAGTGAGTGAGGACACTCTTGCCAGGTTCGCATCCCCATGGGGATATGGGCCTTCTGCTCTGAGGTCAAAACGGCTGGCTTGCTCACAGTACCATGATGTGGGCCCTCTGCTGTGAGTTCACTCCGGCAAGGATCCCTTATCATCGGTGCTCTGAGCCGCCTGCTGGGAGGTTCCAACTGCTGGATTCCTCAACTTTTTTATTCTATGTGCCCTCTGTTGTGAGGCTCCTCCTGCCTGCCTCGCTGCCAGCCCCTTGGTGATGACTGTCCTATAGCTTGAGGCCACATGTGCTGCGTTCCTCACCTTTCGATGATGTGGCCCCACTCGTGTGAGGACACTCCTGCCTGGTTACCATCCGCTTGGTGAGGTGGGCCCTCTGGCGAGAGTCTAATCCTGGCTGGGTTCCTCAACGTTCTGTGAGGTAGGCCCTCTGCTGTGAGGTCACTCCTGACTGGCTGGCACACATCACCTTGGAGACGTGAGCCCTCTGGTGGCAGTTGGAACGTGCAGGGTGCCTCCTCCTCTCGGTGATGATGGCCCTCTGGCGTCAGGCCCTAAATGGTGGGCTCCCCACATTTTCTGATGTGCGCCCAGTGGTGCGAGGACACTCCAGCCAGGTTCCCATTCCCATGGGGATGTGGGCCTTCTGCTCTGTGGTCCCAACGCCTGGGTTGCTCACAGTTTTATGATGTTGGCCCTCTGCTGTGAGTTCACTGTGGCCTGGATCCCATAGCCTCGGTGTTCTGAGCTGCCTGCTGGAAGGTCTAAATGCTGGAATCCTCACGTATTTTATATTATGTGCCCTGTGTTGTGAGGCTACTCCTGCCTGCCTCACTCCAAGGCCCTTTGTGATGTGGGTCCTCTGGTTTGAGGACACATGTGCTGGGTTCCTCACGTTAAGATGATGAGGCCCCACTGGTGTGAGGATAATCCTGACTGGTTCCCATCCCCTTTGTGATGTGGGCCCTCTGGTGAGAGTCTGATCCTGGCTGGGTTCCTCAACCATCTGTGAGGTGGGCCCTCTACTATCAGGTAACTCTTGCCTGGCTTGCTCACCTCGCCTTGTTGACATGAGCCCTCTGGTGGCACTTGGACCCTGCTGGGAGCCTCCTCACCTCTGTGATGAGGGCCCTCTGACGTCAAGCCCTAACTGCTGGGCTCCCCAACTTTTCTTAGTGAGCCCAGTGATGCTCGGGCACTCCTCTTAGGTTCCCATCTCCATGGGGATGTGGACCTTCTGCTCTGACGTTCCAACGGCTGGGTTGATCACAGTTTCATGATGTGGGCTCTCTGGTGTTAGTTCACTGTGGCCTGGATCCCATAGCCTCTGTGTTCTTGGCCGCCTGCTGGGAGGTTCCAACTGCTGGATTCCTCACTTTTTTAATTTTTTGGGCCCTCTGTTGTGAGGATCCTCCTGCCTGCCTCACTCCCAGCCCCTTCGTGATGTGTGTCCTCTGGTTTGAGGCCACATGTGCTGGGTTCCTCACCTTTCAATGATGTGGGACCAATGGTCTTAGGAGACTCCTGCCTGGTTCACATCCTCTTGGTGATGTGGGCCCTCTGTTGAGAGTCTGATCCTGGCTGGGTTCTTCACCCATCTGTGAGGTGGGCCGTCTGCTGTGAGGTCACTCCTCCCTGGCTTGCTCACCTCGCCTTGTGGACATGAGCCCTCTGGTGGCACTTGGAGCCTGCTGGGAGCCTCCTCCCCTCGGTGATGAGGGCCCTCTGGCGTCAGGCCCTAAGAGCTGGGATCCCCACATTTCGTGATGTGCACCCAGTGGTGCGAGGACACTCCATTCAGGTTCACATCCCCATTGGGATGTGGGCCTTCTGCTCTGAGGTCCCAACGCCTGGGTTGCTCACAGTTTCATGATGTGGGCTCTCTGCTGTTAGTTCACTCCTGCCTGCATCCCATAGCTTCTGTGCTCTTGGCTGCCTGCAGGGAGGTTCCAACTGCTGGATTCCTCACCTTTCTTATTCTTTGGGCCCTCTGTTTTTAGGCTACTCCTGCCTGCCTCACTCCCATTCCCTTTGTGATATGTGTCCTCTGATTTGAGGCCACATGTGCTGGGTTCCGCACCTTTCAATGATGTGGCCCCACTGGAGGGAAGCCAGTCCTGACTGGTTCCCATCCCCTTGCTGATGTGGGCCCTCAGGTGAGAGTCTGATCCTGGCTGGGTTCCTCACCCTTCTGTGAGGTGGGCCCTCTGCTGTGAGGTCAATCATGCCTGTCTGGCACAAGTCACCTTGGCGACGTGGGCCCTCTGGTGGCAGTTGGAGTGTGCTGGGATCCTCCTCCCCTCGGTGATGAGGGCCCTCTTGCCTTAGGCCATAACTGCTGGGCTCCCCACATTTTCTGATGTGCGCCAAGTGAGTGAGGACACTCTTGCCAGGTTCGCATCCCCATGGGGATATGGGCCTTCTGCTCTGAGGTCAAAACGGCTGGCTTGCTCACAGTACCATGATGTGGGCCCTCTGCTGTGAGTTCACTCCGGCAAGGATCCCTTATCATCGGTGCTCTGAGCCGCCTGCTGGGAGGTTCCAACTGCTGGATTCCTCAACTTTTTTATTCTATGTGCCCTCTGTTGTGAGGCTCCTCCTGCCTGCCTCGCTGCCAGCCCCTTGGTGATGACTGTCCTATAGCTTGAGGCCACATGTGCTGCGTTCCTCACCTTTCGATGATGTGGCCCCACTCGTGTGAGGACACTCCTGCCTGGTTACCATCCGCTTGGTGAGGTGGGCCCTCTGGCGAGAGTCTAATCCTGGCTGGGTTCCTCAACGTTCTGTGAGGTAGGCCCTCTGCTGTGAGGTCACTCCTGACTGGCTGGCACACATCACCTTGGAGACGTGAGCCCTCTGGTGGCAGTTGGAACGTGCAGGGTGCCTCCTCCTCTCGGTGATGATGGCCCTCTGGCGTCAGGCCCTAAATGGTGGGCTCCCCACATTTTCTGATGTGCGCCCAGTGGTGCGAGGACACTCCAGCCAGGTTCCCATTCCCATGGGGATGTGGGCCTTCTGCTCTGTGGTCCCAACGCCTGGGTTGCTCACAGTTTTATGATGTTGGCCCTCTGCTGTGAGTTCACTGTGGCCTGGATCCCATAGCCTCGGTGTTCTGAGCTGCCTGCTGGAAGGTCTAAATGCTGGAATCCTCACGTATTTTATATTATGTGCCCTGTGTTGTGAGGCTACTCCTGCCTGCCTCACTCCAAGGCCCTTTGTGATGTGGGTCCTCTGGTTTGAGGACACATGTGCTGGGTTCCTCACGTTAAGATGATGAGGCCCCACTGGTGTGAGGATAATCCTGACTGGTTCCCATCCCCTTTGTGATGTGGGCCCTCTGGTGAGAGTCTGATCCTGGCTGGGTTCCTCAACCATCTGTGAGGTGGGCCCTCTACTATCAGGTAACTCTTGCCTGGCTTGCTCACCTCGCCTTGTTGACATGAGCCCTCTGGTGGCACTTGGACCCTGCTGGGAGCCTCCTCACCTCTGTGATGAGGGCCCTCTGACGTCAAGCCCTAACTGCTGGGCTCCCCAACTTTTCTTAGTGAGCCCAGTGATGCTCGGGCACTCCTCTTAGGTTCCCATCTCCATGGGGATGTGGACCTTCTGCTCTGACGTTCCAACGGCTGGGTTGATCACAGTTTCATGATGTGGGCTCTCTGGTGTTAGTTCACTGTGGCCTGGATCCCATAGCCTCTGTGTTCTTGGCCGCCTGCTGGGAGGTTCCAACTGCTGGATTCCTCACTTTTTTAATTTTTTGGGCCCTCTGTTGTGAGGATCCTCCTGCCTGCCTCACTCCCAGCCCCTTCGTGATGTGTGTCCTCTGGTTTGAGGCCACATGTGCTGGGTTCCTCACCTTTCAATGATGTGGGACCAATGGTCTTAGGAGACTCCTGCCTGGTTCACATCCTCTTGGTGATGTGGGCCCTCTGTTGAGAGTCTGATCCTGGCTGGGTTCTTCACCCATCTGTGAGGTGGGCCGTCTGCTGTGAGGTCACTCCTCCCTGGCTTGCTCACCTCGCCTTGTGGACATGAGCCCTCTGGTGGCACTTGGAGCCTGCTGGGAGCCTCCTCCCCTCGGTGATGAGGGCCCTCTGGCGTCAGGCCCTAAGAGCTGGGATCCCCACATTTCGTGATGTGCACCCAGTGGTGCGAGGACACTCCATTCAGGTTCACATCCCCATTGGGATGTGGGCCTTCTGCTCTGAGGTCCCAACGCCTGGGTTGCTCACAGTTTCATGATGTGGGCTCTCTGCTGTTAGTTCACTCCTGCCTGCATCCCATAGCTTCTGTGCTCTTGGCTGCCTGCAGGGAGGTTCCAACTGCTGGATTCCTCACCTTTCTTATTCTTTGGGCCCTCTGTTTTTAGGCTACTCCTGCCTGCCTCACTCCCATTCCCTTTGTGATATGTGTCCTCTGATTTGAGGCCACATGTGCTGGGTTCCGCACCTTTCAATGATGTGGCCCCACTGGAGGGAAGCCAGTCCTGACTGGTTCCCATCCCCTTGCTGATGTGGGCCCTCAGGTGAGAGTCTGATCCTGGCTGGGTTCCTCACCCTTCTGTGAGGTGGGCCCTCTGCTGTGAGGTCAATCATGCCTGTCTGGCACAAGTCACCTTGGCGACGTGGGCCCTCTGGTGGCAGTTGGAGTGTGCTGGGATCCTCCTCCCCTCGGTGATGAGGGCCCTCTTGCCTTAGGCCATAACTGCTGGGCTCCCCACATTTTCTGATGTGCGCCAAGTGAGTGAGGACACTCTTGCCAGGTTCGCATCCCCATGGGGATATGGGCCTTCTGCTCTGAGGTCAAAACGGCTGGCTTGCTCACAGTACCATGATGTGGGCCCTCTGCTGTGAGTTCACTCCGGCAAGGATCCCTTATCATCGGTGCTCTGAGCCGCCTGCTGGGAGGTTCCAACTGCTGGATTCCTCAACTTTTTTATTCTATGTGCCCTCTGTTGTGAGGCTCCTCCTGCCTGCCTCGCTGCCAGCCCCTTGGTGATGACTGTCCTATAGCTTGAGGCCACATGTGCTGCGTTCCTCACCTTTCGATGATGTGGCCCCACTCGTGTGAGGACATTCCTGCCTGGTTACCATCCGCTTGGTGAGGTGGGCCCTCTGGCGAGAGTCTAATCCTGGCTGGGTTCCTCAACGTTCTGTGAGGTAGGCCCTCTGCTGTGAGGTCACTCCTGACTGGCTGGCACACATCACCTTGGAGACGTGAGCCCTCTGGTGGCAGTTGGAACGTGCAGGGTGCCTCCTCCTCTCGGTGATGATGGCCCTCTGGCGTCAGGCCCTAAATGGTGGGCTCCCCACATTTTCTGATGTGCGCCCAGTGGTGCGAGGACACTCCAGCCAGGTTCCCATTCCCATGGGGATGTGGGCCTTCTGCTCTGTGGTCCCAACGCCTGGGTTGCTCACAGTTTTATGATGTTGGCCCTCTGCTGTGAGTTCACTGTGGCCTGGATCCCATAGCCTCGGTGTTCTGAGCTGCCTGCTGGAAGGTCTAAATGCTGGAATCCTCACGTATTTTATATTATGTGCCCTGTGTTGTGAGGCTACTCCTGCCTGCCTCACTCCAAGGCCCTTTGTGATGTGGGTCCTCTGGTTTGAGGACACATGTGCTGGGTTCCTCACGTTAAGATGATGAGGCCCCACTGGTGTGAGGATAATCCTGACTGGTTCCCATCCCCTTTGTGATGTGGGCCCTCTGGTGAGAGTCTGATCCTGGCTGGGTTCCTCAACCATCTGTGAGGTGGGCCCTCTACTATCAGGTAACTCTTGCCTGGCTTGCTCACCTCGCCTTGTTGACATGAGCCCTCTGGTGGCACTTGGACCCTGCTGGGAGCCTCCTCACCTCTGTGATGAGGGCCCTCTGACGTCAAGCCCTAACTGCTGGGCTCCCCAACTTTTCTTAGTGAGCCCAGTGATGCTCGGGCACTCCTCTTAGGTTCCCATCTCCATGGGGATGTGGGCCTTCTGCTCTGACGTTCCAACGGCTGGGTTGATCACAGTTTCATGATGTGGGCTCTCTGGTGTTAGTTCACTGTGGCCTGGATCCCATAGCCTCTGTGTTCTTGGTCGCCTGCTGGAAGGTTCCAACTGCTGGATTCCTCACTTTTTTAATTTCTTAGGCCCTCTGTTGTGAGGATCCTCCTGCCTGCCTCACTCCCAGCCCCTTCGTGATGTGTGTCCTCTGGTTTGAGGCCACATGTGCTGGGTTCCTCACCTTTCGATGATGTGGGACCAATGGTCTTAGGAGACTCCTGCCTGGTTCACATCCCCTTGGTGATGTGGGCTCTCTGTTGAGAGTCTGATCCTGGCTGGGTTCCTCACCCATCTGTGAGGTGGGCCGTCTGCTGTGAGGTCACTCCTGCCTGGCTTGCTCACCTCGCCTTGTGGACATGAGCCCTCTGGTGGCACTTGGAGCCTGCTGGGAGCCTCCTCCCCTCGGTGATGAGGGCCCTCTGGCGTCAGGCCCTAACGGCTGGGCTCCCCACATTTTGTGATGTGCGCCCAGTGGTTCGAAGACACTCCATCCAGGTTCACATACCCATTGGGATGTGGGCCTTCTGTTCTGTGGTCCCAACGGCTGGGTTGTTCACAGTTTCATGATGTGGGCTCTCTGCTGTGAGTTCACTGCGGCCTGGATCCCCTAGCCTCTGTGCTCTGGGCCGCCTGCTGGGAGGTTGCAACTGCTGGATTCCTCACCTTCCTTATTTTTGGGCCCTCTGTTGTGAGGCTCCTCCTGCCTGCCTCACCCCCAGCCCCTTGGTGATGGGAGTCCTATGGTTTGAAGCCAGATGTTCTGGGTTCCTCACTTTTAGATGATGTGGCCCTACTCATGTGAGGACATTCCTGCCTGGTTCCAATCCATTTGGTGATGTGGGCCCTCTGGTGCGAGTCTGATCCTGACTGGGTTCGTCACACTTCTCTGAGCTGGGCCCTCTGCTGTGAGGTCATTCGTGCCTGGTTGGCACACATCGCCTTGGCGACGTCAGCCCTCTGGTGGCCGTTGGAGCCTGCTGGGAGCCTCCTTCCCTTGGTGATGAGGGTCCTCTGGCGTCAGGCTCTAACTGCTGGTCTCCCAAAATTTTCTGATACGTTTTCAGTGGTGCGAGGACACTCCTACCAGATTTATATCCCCATGGGGATGTGGGCCTCCTGCTCTGAGGTCCCAATGGCTGGGTTGCTCAGTTTCATGACATGGGCCCTCTTCTGTGAGTTCACTGTGGCCTGGATCTCATAGCCTCGGTGTTCTGGGCCCCCTGCTGGGAGGTTCCAACTGCTGGATTCCTCACTTTTTTATTCTATGGGCCCAGTGTTGTGAAGCTACTCCTGCCTGCCTCACTCCGAGGCCCTTAGTGATATGGGTCCTATGGTTTGAGGACACATGTGCTGAGTACCTCACCTTTCGATGATGTGGCCTCACTGGTGTGAAGACACTCCTGCCTGGTTCCCATCCCCTTGGTGATGTGTGCCCTCTGGTGAGAGTCTGATGTTGGCTGGGTTTCTCACCCTTCTGTGAGGTGGGATCTCTGCTGTGAGGTAACTCTTGCCTCGCTTGCTCACGTTGCCTTGACAACATGAGCCCTCAGGTGGCAGTTGGAGCCTGCTGGGAATCTCCTCCCCTCGGTTATGAGAGCTCTGGATAAAACACATATGCCCTTTTTGGCCAAGTGCATTATTTTCCAAGTTCTGCCTCTTTTCCTATGCTTTACATGCAATTCCGGTCTACCTCCTGAAATCGGTTTCCTGCAATTCTGCCCTGCTTTCAAGTCCTCTTGGCAGCCTTACTTCAATATATTTTTGGACGATAGCTGTCATTTATAACTCTGCAGGTTTGTGAATGACAGTGCCCCTGAGCGCCTTTCTTCAACTCGCTTTCTTGTGAGCTGGCTGCAACACCGCAGGATTGCTTCAGGCCCTAGTGTGGTTCTGGCACTGCACTCTGAGCCTTTGTTTAATTCCCCTTCCTGGTGGGAAATGAGAGTTAAATTTGCCCGTCCAGACACCTCCAGCTAGTCTCTCATTGGTTCTCCCTATTCCTGTTCATTTTCCCCAGAAATTGCAAACTGGGCCAAACAGGAGGTTAAAGGCACTGACTCTCCAAGTGGGGAGAGTGTTAGTAAAGTGTCTGGAATGTTGCACCCGAGTAGCAGGGGACGAAAACTGAGACACATTTGAACACGTTTCCCGATCACACGGTGGATCATAGTCTGGGTTCCACATGCATGTTTTAGCTGAAGGAAGAATCCCTTAAACCTGGAGAGTTGAGACCCATGGAATGGGTACCATGCAATATGGCTTCATAGAGTATGCATTTGCTAACCGATCCTCACCAATCCTATCACTGCTGCTTTTATGCCACTGTACACATGCTTGATTCTCTTTCGGAGACATATAAATCCATAGGTTTTAAGATTCTTACTAGTAAGGTATATTCTTAGGCGTTTAATATGGGGTGTTGAGTCCACTTCGTTGAGCAAGAAGTAGCTCTTGTCTATTACATATTTGGCTTATGGAACGGTATCTGTGCTAATTTCAATCTCTGGTTTTATGCAGCACCCCAACTCACCTTTCCCCTTAAGGAAGCATAAGTTGGTTTTCTACATTTGAGACCCTGTTCTGTTTTGTAATTCAGTTTCTGTGTAGCCAAGTTTACATTGCGTGTAGTAGTGATATCTTATGTTTCTTTTTCTCTGTGACTTATTTCACTTAGAATCATCGTACCTGAATCCACTCGTCATCCTGCTACGGGCCTGATGAACTAGATTTCATTGCTGAGTGATATTGCATTGTACGTAAGTACTACAACTTCTTTATCCATTTTTTGCTTTCTGCGATATTGAACTTGTACCGTAAACGAGGTTCTTGTAAACAGAGCCGTCCCAAACTTTGGGGTGGCTGTGTCTTTTTGATTTTAATTTCCCTAAGCTATAGGACCATAAGCAGAAGTGCCCTAGGCTTTGTTGCTTTGTTTTGTAGATGTTTCAGGAAACACCATACACTTCTCCAGAGTGGCTGTTGGCAATTTACATCCCGCCCATCAGCATAACAAGGCTCCCAGTTCTCCATGGCCTGTCCTGCCTTTCTGGATTTTACACTTTTTTCAGATGGCTCTTTTGACTGGGGGGCAGTGAGACTTCATTGTAGTGCAGATTTCCTTTGCAAGCTTGCTTGGTTGGCCAAAAAGGGCGTATGCGTTTTTTCCTGAATATATTCAGGAAAAAACGCATACGCCCTTTTTGGCCAAGTGCATCATTGTGGATGTTCTGCCTCTTTTCCTATGCTTTACATGCAATTCCAGTCTACCTCCTGAAATCGGTTTCATGCAATTCTGCCCCGCATTCGAGTCCTCTTGGCAGCCTTACTCCAGTATACTTTTGGACGATAGCTGTCATTTATAACTCTGCAGGTCTGAGAATGACAGTGCCCCTGAGCTCCTTTCTTCAACTCACTTTCTTGTGAGCTGGCCGCAACACCGCAGGATTGCTTCAGGCCCTAGTGTGGTTCCGGCACGGCACGCTGAGCCTTTGGTTAATTCCTCTTCCTGGTGGGAAATGAGAGTTAAATTTGCCCGTCCAGACACCTCCAGCTAGTCTCTCATTGGTTCTCCCTATTCCTGTTCATTTTCCGCAGAAATTGCAAACTGGGACAAACAGGAGGTTAAAGGCACTGACTCTCCAAGTGGTGAGAGAGTAAGTAAAGCGTCTGGAATGTTGCACCCGAGTACCAGGGGACGAAAACTGAGACACCTTTGAACACGTTTCCCAATCACACGGTCGATCATACTCTGGGTCCCACATCCATGTTTTAGCTGAAGGAAGAATCCCTTAAATCTGGAGAGTTGAGACCCATGGAATGGGTACCATGCAATATGGCTTCAAAGAGTATGCATTTGCTCACCGATCCTCACCAATCCTTTCACTGCTGCATTTATTGCGATGTACACACGCTTGATTCTCCTTCGGAGACATATAAATCCATAGGTTTTAAGATACTTACTAGTCAGGTATATTCTTAGGCGTTTAATATGGGGTGTTGAGTCCACTTCGTTGAGCAAGGAGTAGCTCTTGTCTATTACATATTTGGCTTATGGAACGGTATCTGTGCTAATTTCAATCTCTGGTTTTATGCAGCACCCCAACTCACCTTTCCCCTTAAACAAGCATAAGTTGGTTTCCTACATTTGAGACCCTGTTCTGTTTTCTAATTCACTTCCTGTGTAGCCAAGTTTACATTCCGTGTAGTAGTGATATCTTATGATGTTTCTTTTTCTGTGTGACTTATTTCACTTAGAATAATCGTACCTGAATCCACTCATTATGCTGCCACGTGCGTGATGACATAGATTTCATTCCTGAGTGATATTGCATTGTACGTAAGTACCACAACTTCTTTATCCATTTTTCGCTTTCTGCGATATTGAACTTGTACCGTAAACGAGGTTCTTGTAAACAGAGCCGTCCCAAACTTTGGGGTGGCTGTGTCTTTTTGATTTTAATTTCCCTAAGCAATAGGACCATAAGTGGAAGTGCCCTAGGCTCTGTTGCTTTGTTTTTTAGATGTTTCAGGAAACACCATACACTTCTCCAGAGTGGCTGTTGGCAATTTACATCCTTCCCATCAGCATAACATGGCTCCCAGTTGTCCATGGCCTGTCCTGCCTTTCTGGATTTTACACTTTGTTCAGATGGCCCTTTTGACCGGGGGGCAGTGAGACTTCATTGTAGTGCAGATTTCCTTTGCAAGCTTGCTTGGTTGGCCAAAAAGGGCGTATGCGTTTTTTCCTGAATATATTCAGGAAAAAACGCATACGCCCTTTTTGGCCAAGTGCATCATTGTGGACGTTCTGCCTCTTTTCCTATGCTTTACATGCAATTCCAGTCTACCTCCTGAAATCGGTTTCCTGCAATTCTGCCCTGCTTTCAAGTCCTCTTGGCAGCCTTACTTCAATATATTTTTGGACGATAGCTGTCATTTATAACTCTGCAGGTCTGTGAATTACAGTGCCCCTGAGCTCCTTTCTTCAACTCGCTTTCTTGTGAGCTGGCCGCAACACCGCAGGATTGCTTCAGGCCCTAGTGTGGTTCCGGCATGGCACGCTGAGCCTTTGGTTAATTCCTCTTCCTGGTGGGAAATGAGAGTTAAATTTGCCCGTCCAGACACCTCCAGCTAGTCTCTCATTGGTTGTCCCTATTTCTGTTCATTTTCCGCAGAAATTGCAAACTGGGTCAAACAGGAGGTTAAAGGCACTGACTATCTAAGTGGGGAGAGAGTTAGTAAAGCGTCTGGAATGTTGCACCTGAGTACCAGGGGACGAAAACTGAGACACATTTGAACACGTTTCCCCATCACACGGTGGATCATACTCTGGGTTCCACATGCATGTTTAGCTGAAGGAAGAATCCCTTAAACCTGGAAAGTTGAGACCCATGGAATGGGTACCATGCAGTATGACTTCAAAGGGTCTGCATTTGCTCACCGATCCTCACCAATCCTATCACTGCTGCGTTTATGCCGCTGTACACAAGCTTGATTCTCTTTCGGAGACATATAAATCCATAGGTTTTAAGATTCTTACTAGTAAGGTATATTCTTAGGCGTTTAATATGGGGTTTTGAGTCCACTTCGTTGAGCAAGGAGTAGCTCTTGTCTATTACATATTTGGCTTATGGAACGGTATCTGTGCTAATTTCAATCTCTGGTTTTATGCAGCACCCCAACTCACCTTTCCCCTTAAGCAAGCATAAGTTGGTTTCCTACATTTGAGACCCTGTTCTGTTTTGTAATTCAGTTCCTGTGTAGCCAAGTTTACATTCCGTGTAGTAGTGATATCTTATGATGTTTCTTTTTCTGTGTGACTTGTTTCACTTAGAATCATCGTACCTGAATCCTCTCATTATGCTGCTATGGGCCTGATGACATAGATTTCATTGCTGAGTGATATTGCATTGTACGTAAGTGCTACAACTTCTTTATCCATTTTTTGCTTTCTGCAATATTGAACTTGTACCGTAAACGAGGTTCTTGTAAACAGAGCCGTCCCAAACTTTGGGGTGGCTGTGTCTTTTTGATTTTAATTTCCCTAAGCTATAAGACCATAAGTGGAAGTGCCCTTGGCTCTGTTGCTTTGTTTTTTAGGTGTTTCAGGAAACACCATACACTTCTCCAGAGTGGCTGTTGGCAATTTACATCCTTCCCATCAGCATAACAAGGCTCCCAGTTCTCCATGGCCTGTCCTGCCTTTCTGGATTTTACACTTTGTTCAGATGGCCCTTTTGACCGGGGGGCAGTGAGACTTCATTGTAGTGCAGATTTCCTTTGCAAGCTTGCTTGGTTGGCCAAAAAGGGCGTATGCGTTTTTTCCTGAATATATTCAGGAAAAAACGCATACGCCCTTTTTGGCCAAGTGCATCATTGTGGACGTTCTGCCTCTTTTCCTATGCTTTACATGCAATTCCAGTCTACCTCCTGAAATCGGTTTCCTGCAATTCTGCCCTGCTTTCAAGTCCTCTTGGCAGCCTTACTTCAATATATTTTTGGACGATAGCTGTCATTTATAACTCTGCAGGTCTGTGAATTACAGTGCCCCTGAGCTCCTTTCTTCAACTCGCTTTCTTGTGAGCTGGCCGCAACACCGCAGGATTGCTTCAGGCCCTAGTGTGGTTCCGGCATGGCACGCTGAGCCTTTGGTTAATTCCTCTTCCTGGTGGGAAATGAGAGTTAAATTTGCCCGTCCAGACACCTCCAGCTAGTCTCTCATTGGTTGTCCCTATTTCTGTTCATTTTCCGCAGAAATTGCAAACTGGGTCAAACAGGAGGTTAAAGGCACTGACTATCTAAGTGGGGAGAGAGTTAGTAAAGCGTCCGGAATGTTGCACCTGAGTACCAGGGGACGAAAACTGAGACACATTTGAACACGTTTCCCCATCACACGGTGGATCATACTCTGGGTTCCACATGCATGTTTAGCTGAAGGAAGAATCCCTTAAACCTGGAAAGTTGAGACCCATGGAATGGGTACCATGCAGTATGACTTCAAAGGGTCTGCATTTGCTCACCGATCCTCACCAATCCTATCACTGCTGCGTTTATGCCGCTGTACACACGCTTGATTCTCTTTCGGAGACATATAAATCCATAGGTTTTAAGATTCTTACTAGTCAGGTATATTCTTAGGCGTTTAATATGGGGTGTTGAGTCCACTTCGTTCACCAAGGAGTAGCTCTTGTCTATTACATATTTGGCTTATGGAACGGTATCTGTGCTAATTTCAATCTCTGGTTTTATGCAGCACCCCAACTCACCTTTCCCCTTAAGCAAGCATAAGTTGGTTTTCTACATTTGAGAGCCTGTTCTGTTTTGTAATTCAGTTCCTGTGTAGCCAAGTTTACATTCCGTGTAGTAGTGATATCTTATGATGTTTCTTTTTTTGTGTGACTTATTTCACTTAGAATAATCGTACCTGAATCCACTCATTATGCTGCTACGGGCCTGATGACATAGATTTCATTGCTGAGTGATATTGCATTGTACGTAAGTACCACAACATCTTTATCCATTTTTCGCTTTCTGCGATATTGAACTTGTACCGTAATCGAGGTTCTTGTAAACAGAGCCGTCCCAAACTTTGGGGTGGCTGTGTCTTTTTGATTTTAATTTCCCTAAGCTATAGGACCATAAGTGGAAGTGACCTAGGCTCTGTTGCTTTGTTTTTTAGATGTTTCAGGAAACACCATACACTTCTCCATAGTGGCTGTTGACAATTTGCATCCCGCCCATCAGCATAACAAGGCTCCCAGTTCTCCATGGCCTGTCCTGCCTTTCTGGATTTTACACTTTTTTCTGATGGCCCTTTTGACCGGGGGGCAGTGAGACTTCATTGTAGTGCAGATTTCCCTTGCAAGCTTGCTTGGTTGGCCAAAAAGGGCGTATGCGTTTTTTCCTGAATATATTCAGGAAAAAACGCATACGCCCTTTTTGGCCAAGTGCATCATTGTGGACATTCTGCCTCTTTTCCTATGCTTTACATGCAATTCCAGTCTACCGCCTGAAATCGGTTTCCTGCAATTCTGCCCCGCTTTCAAGTCCTCCTGTCAGCCTTACTTCAATATATTTTTGGATGATAGCTGTCATATTTAACTCTGCAGGTATGTGAATGACACTGCCCCTGAGCTCCTTTCTTCAACTAGCTTTCTTGTGAGCTGGCCGCAACACCACAGCATTGCTTCAGGCCCTAGTGTGGTTCCGGTATGGCACGCTGAGCCTTTGGTTAATTCCTCTTCCTGGTGGGAAATGAGAGTTAAATTTGCCAGTCTAGACACCTCCAGCTACTCTCTCATTGCTTCTCCCTCTTCCAGTTCATTTTCCGCAGAAATTGCAAACTGGGCCAAACAGGAGGTTAAAGGCACTGAGTCTCCAAGTGGGGAGAGTGTTAGTAAAGCATCTGAAATGTTGCACCCGAGTACCAGGGTACGAAAACTGAGACACCTTTGAACACGTTTCCCAATCACTCGGTGGATCATACTCTGGGTTCCACATGGATGTTTTAGCTGAAGGAAGAATCCCTTAAAACTGGAGAGTTGAGACCCATGGAATGGGTAACATGCAATATGACTTCAAAGGGTCTGCATTTGCTGACCGAACCTCACCAATCCTATCACTGCTGCGTTTATGCCGCTGTACACATGCTTGATTCTCTTTTGGAGACATATATCCATAGGTTTTAAGATTCTTACTAGTCAGGTATATTCTTAGGCGTTTAATATGGGGTGTTGAGGCCACTTCGTTGAGCAAGGAGTAGCTCTTGTCTATTACATATTTGGCTTATGGAACGGTATCTGTGCTAATTTCAATCTCTGGTTTTATGCAGCACCCCAACTCACCTTTCCCCTTAAGCAAGCATAAGTTGGTTTCCTACATTTGAGACCCTGTTCTGTTTTCTAATTCACTTCCTGTGTAGCCAAGTTTACATTCCGTGTAGTAGTGATATCTTATGATGTTTCTTTTTCTGTGTGACTTATTTCACTTAGAATAATCGTACCTGAATCCACTCATTATGCTGCTACGGGCCTGATGACATAGATTTCATTGCTGAGTGATATTGCATTGTACGTAAGTACCACAACTTCTTTATCCATTTTTCGCTTTCTGCGATATTGAACTTGTACCGTAAACGAGGTTCTTGTAAACAGAGCCGTCCCAAACTTTGGGGTGGCTGTGTCTTTTTGATTTTAATTTCCCTAAGCTATAGGACCATAAGTGGAAGTGCCCTAGGCTCTGTTGCTTTGTTTTGTAGATGTTTCAGGAAACACCATACACTTCTCCAGAGTGGCTGTTGGCAATTTACATCCCGCCCATCAGCATAACAAGGCTCCCAGTTCTCCATGGCCTGTCCTGACTTTCTGGATTTTACACTTTTTTCAGATGACCCTTTTGACCGGGGGGCAGTGAGACTTCATTGTAGTGCAGATTTCCTTTGCAAGCTTGCTTGGTTGGCCGAAAAGGGCGTATGCGTTTTTTCCTGAATATATTCAGGAAAAAACGCCTACGGTCTTTTTGGCCAAGTGCATGATTGTGGACGTTCTGCCTCTTTTCCTATGCTTTACATGCAATTCCAGTCTACCTCCTGAAATCGGTTTCCTGCAATTCTGCCCCGCTCTCAAGTCCTCTTCGCAGCGTTACTCCAATATATTTTTGGACGATAGCTGTCATTTATAACTCTGCAGGTCTCTGAATGACAGTGCCCCTGAGCTCCTTTCTTCAACTCGCTTTCTTGTGAGCTGGCCGCAACACCGCAGAATTGCTTCAGGCCCTAGTGTTGTTCCGGCATGGCACGCTGAGCCTTTGGTTAATTCCTCTTCCTGGTGGGAAATGAGAGTTAAATTTGCCCGTCCAGACACCTCCAGCTAGTCTCTCATTGGTTCTCCCTATTCCTGTTCATTTTCCGCAGAAATTACAAACTGGGACAAACAGGAGGTTAAAGGCACTGACTCTCCAAGTGGCGAGAGTGTTAGTAAAGCGTCTGGAATGTTGCACCCGAGTACCAGGGGACGAAAACTGAGACACCTTTGAACACGTTTCCCAATCACACGGTGGATCATACTCTGGGTTCTACATGCATGTTTTAGCTGAAGGAAGAATCCCTTAAACCTGGAGAGTTGAGACCCATGGAATGGGTACCATGCAATATGACTTCAAAGGGTCTGCATTTGCTCACCGATCCTCACCAATCCTATCACTGCTGCATTTATGCCGCTGTACACACGCTTGATTCTCTTTCGGAGACATATAAATCCGTAGGTTTTAAGATTCTTACTAGTCAGGTATATTCTTAGGCGTTTAATATGGGGTGTTGAGTCCATTTCGTTGAGCAAGGAGTAGATCTTGTCTATTACATATTTGGCTTATGGAACGGTATCTGTGCTAATTTAAATCTCTGGTTTTATGCAGCACCCCAACTCACCTTTCCCCTTAAGCAAGCATAAGTTGGTTTCCTACATTTGAGACCCTGTTCTGTTTTGTAATTCAGTTCCTGTGTAGCCAAGTTTACATTCCGTGTAGTAGTGATATCTTATGATGTTTCTTTTTCTGTGTGACTTGTTTCACTTAGAATCATCGTACCTGAATCCTCTCATTATGCTGCTATGGGCCTGATGACATAGATTTCATTGCTGAGTGATATTGCATTGTATGTAAGTACTATAACTTCTTTATCCATTTTCTGCTTTCTGCAATATTGAACTTGTACCGTAAACGAGGTTCTTGTAAACAGAGCCGTCCCAAACTTTGGGGTGGCTGTGTCTTTTTGATTTTAATTTCCCTAAGCTATAAGACCATAAGTGGAAGTGCCCTAGGCTCTGTTGCTTTGTTTTTTAGGTGTTTCAGGAAACACCATACACTTCTCCAGAGTGGCTGTTGGCAATTTACATCCCGCCCATCAGCATAACAAGGCTCCCAGTTCTCCATGGCCTCTCCTGCCTTTCTGGATTTTACACTTTTTTCATATGGCCCTTTTGACCGGGGGGCAGTGAGACTTCATTGTAGTGCAGATTTCCTTTGCAAGCTTGCTTGGTTGGCCAAAAAGGGCGTATGCGTTTTTTCCTGAATATATTCAGGAAAAAACGCCTACGCCCTTTTTGGCCAAGTGCATCATTGTGGACGTTCTGCCTCTTTTCCTATGCTTTACATGCAATTCCAGTCTACCTCCTGAAATCGGTTTCCTGCAATTCTGCCCCACTTTCAAGTCCTCTTGGGAGCCTTACTTTAATATATTTTTGGACGATAGCTGTCATTTATAACTCTGCAGTATTGTGAGTGACAGTGCCCCTGAGCTCCTTTCTTCAACTCGCTTTCTTGTGAGCTGGCCGCAACACCGCAGGATTGCTTCAGGCCCTAGTGTGGTTCCGGCATGGCACGCTGAGCCTTTGGTTAATTCCTCTTCCTGGTGGGAAATGAGAGTTAAATTTGCCCGTCCAGACACCTCCAGCTAGTCTCTCATTGGTTCTCCCTATTCCTGTTCATTTTCCGCAGAAATTGCAAACTGGGCCAAACAGGAGGTTAAAGGCACTGACTCTCCAAGTGGGGAGAGTGTTAGTAAAGCGTCTGGAATGTTGCACCCGAGTACCAGGGGACGAAAACTGAGACACCTTTGAACACGTTTCCCAATCACACGGTCGATCATACTCTGGGTTCCACATACATGTTTTAGCTGAAGGAAGAATCCCTTAAACCTGGAGAGTTGAGACCCATGGAATGGGTACCATGCAATATGACTTCAAAGGGTCTGCATTTGCTGACCGAACCTCACCAATCCTATCACTGCTGCGTTTATGCCGCTGTACACATGCTTGATTCTCTTTCGGAGACATATAAATCCATAGGTTTTAAGATTCTTACTAGTAAGATATATTCTTAGGCGTTTAATATGGGGTGTTGAGTCCACTTCGTTGAGCAAGGAGTCGCTCTTGTTTATTACATATTTGGCTTATGGAACGGTATCTGTGCTAATTTCAATCTCTGGTTTTATGCAGCACCCCAACTCAACTTTCCCCTTAAGCAAGCATAAGTTGGTTTTCTACATTTGAGACCCTGTTCTGTTTTGTAATTCAGTTCCTGTGTAGCCAAGTTTACATTCTGTGTAGTAGTGATATCTTATGATGTTTCTTTTTCTGTGTGACTTATTTCACTTAGAATCATCGTACCTGAATCCACTCATTATGCTGCTATGGGCCTGATGACATAGATTTCATTGCTGAGTGATATTGCATTGTACGTAAGTACCACAACTTCTTTATCCATTTTTCGCTTTCTGTGATAATGAACTTGTACCGTAAACGAGGTTCTTGTAAACAGAGCCGTCCCAAAGTTTGGGGTGGCTGTGTCTTTTTGATTTTAATTTCCCTAAGCTATAGGACCATAAGTGGAAGTGCCCTAGGCTCTGTTGCTTTGTTTTTTAGATGTTTCAGGAAACACCATACACTTCTCCAGAGTGGCTGTTGGCAATTTACATCCCGCCCATCAGCATAACAAGGCTCCCAGTTCTCCATGGCCTGTCCTGCCTTTCTGGATTTTACACTTTGTTCAGATGGCCCTTTTGACCGGGGGGCAGTGAGACTTCATTGTAGTGCAGATTTCCTTTGCAAGCTTGCTTGGTTGGCCAAAAAGGGCGTATGCGTTTTTTCCTGAATATATTCAGGAAAAAACGCATACGCCCTTTTTGGCCAAGTGCATCATTGTGGACGTTCTGCCTCTTTTCCTATGCTTTACATGCAATTGCAGTCTACCTCCTGAAATCGGTTTCCTGCAATTCTGCCCCGCTTTCAAGTCCTCTTGGCAGCCTTACTTCAATATATTTTTGGACGATAGCTGTCATTTATAACTCTGCAGGTCTGTGAATTACAGTGCCCCTGAGCTCCTTTCTTCAACTCGCTTTCTTGTGAGCTGGCCGCAACACCGCAGGATTGCTTCAGGCCCTAGTGTGGTTCCGGCATGGCACGCTGAGCCTTTGGTTAATTCCTCTTCCTGGTGGGAAATGAGAGTTCAATTTGCCCGTCCAGACACCTCCAGCTAGTCTCTCATTGGTTCTCCCTATTTCTGTTCATTTTCCGCAGAAATTGCAAACTGGGTCAAACAGGAGGTTAAAGGCACTGACTCTCTAAGTGGGGAGAGTGTTAGTAAAGCGTCTGGAATGTTGCACCCGAGTACCAGGGGACGAAAACTGAGACACATTTGAACACGTTAACCAATCACACGGTCGATCATACTCTGGGTTCCACATGCATGTTTTAGCTGAAGGAAGAATCCCTTAAACCTGGAGAGTTGAGACCCATGGAATGGGTACCATGCAGTATGACTTCAAAGGGTCTGCATTTGCTCACCGATCCTCACCAATCCTATCACTGTTGCGTTTATGCCGCTGTACACACGCTTGATTCTCTTTCGGAGACATATAAATCCATAGGTTTTAAGATTCTTACTAGTAAGGTATATTCTTAGGCGTTTAATATGGGGTTTTGAGTCCACTTCGTTGAGCAAGGAGTAGCTCTTGTCTATTACATATTTGGATTATGGAACGGTATCTGTGCTAATTTCAATCTCTGGTTTTATGCAGCACCCCAACTCACCTTTCCCCTTAAGCAAGCATAAGTTGGTTTCCTACATTTGAGACCCTGTTCTGTTTTCTAATTCACTTCCTGTGTAGCCAAGTTTACATTCCGTGTAGTAGTGATATCTTATGATGTTTCTTTTTCTGTGTGACTTATTTCAATTAGAATCATCGTACCTGAATCCACTCATTATGCTGCTACGGGCCTGATGACATAGATTTCATTGCTGTGTGATATTGCATTGTACGTAAGTACTACAACTTCTTTATCCATTTTTTGCTTTCTGCAATATTGAACTTGTACCGTAAACGAGGTTCTTGTAAACAGAGCCGTCCCAAACTTTGGGGTGGCTGTGTCTTTTTGATTTTAATTTCCCTAAGCTATAAGACCATAAGTGGAAGTGCCCTAGGCTCTGTTGCTTTGTTTTTTAGGTGTTTCAGGAAACACCATACACTTCTCCAGAGTGGCTGTTAGCAATTTACATCCCGCCCATCAGCATAACAAGGCTCCCAGTTCTCCATGGCCTCTCCTGCCTTTCTGGATTTTACACTTTGTTCAGATGGCCCTTTTGACCGGGGGGCAGTGAGACTTCATTGTAGTGCAGATTTCCTTTGCAAGCTTGCTTGGTTGGCCAAAAAGTGCGTATGCGTTTTTTCCTGAATATATTCAGGAAAAAACGCCTACAGTCTTTTTGGCCAAGTGCATCATTGTGGACGTTCTGCCTCTTTTCCTATGCTTTACATGCAATTCCAGTCTACCTCCTGAAATCGGTTTCCTGCAATTCTGCCCCGCTTTCAAGTCCTCTTGGCAGCCTTACTTCAATATATTTTTGGACGATAGCTGTCATTTATAACTCTGCAGGTTTGTGAGTGACAGTGCCCCTGAGCTCCTTTCTTCAACTCGCTTTCTTGTGAGCTGGCCGCAACACCGCAGGATTGCTTCAGGCCCTAGTGTGGTTCCGGCATGGCACGCTGAGCCTTTGGTTAATTCCTCTTCCTGGTGGGAAATGAGAGTTAAATTTGCCCGTCCAGACACCTCCAGCTAGTCTCTCATTGGTTCTCCCTATTCCTGTTCATTTTCCGAAGAAATTGCAAACTGGGCCAAACAGGAGGTTAAAGGCACAGACTCTCCAAGTGGGGAGAGTGTTAGTAAAGCGTCTGGAATGTTGCACCCGAGTACCAGGGGACGAAAACTGAGACACCTTTGAACACGTTTCCCAATCACACGGTGGATCATAGGCTGGGTTCCACATGCATGTTTTAGCTGAAGGAAGAATCCCTTAAACCTGGAGAGTTGAGACCCATGGAATGGGTACCATGCAATATGACTTCAAAGGGTCTGCATTTGCTCACCGATCCTCACCAATCCTATCACTGCTGCGTTTATGCCGCTGTACACACGCTTGATTCTCTTTTGGAGACATATATCCATAGGTTTTAAGATTCTTACTAGTCAGGTATATTCTTAGGCGTTTAATATGGGGTGTTGAGGCCACTTCGTTGAGCAAGGAGTAGCTCTTGTCTATTACATATTTGGCTTATGGAACGGTATCTGTGCTAATTTCAATCTGTGGTTTTATGTAGCACCCCAACTCACCTTTCCCCTTAAGCAAGCATAAGTTGGTTTTCTACATTTGAGACCCTGTTCTGTTTTGTAATTCAGTTCCTGTGTAGCCAAGTTTACATTCCGTGTAGTAGAGATATCTGATGATGTTTCTTTTTCTGTGTGACTTATTTCACTTAGAATCATCGTACCTGAATCCACTGATTATGCTGCTATGGGCCTGATGACATAGATCTCATTGCTGAGTGATATTGCATTGTACGTAAGTACCACAACTTCTTTATCCATTTTTCGCTTTCTGTGATATTGAACTTGTACCGTAAACGAGGTTCTTGTAAACAGAGCCGTCCCAAACTTTGGGGTGGCTGTGTCTTTTTGATTTTAATTTCCCTAAGCTATAGGACCATAAGTGGAAGTGCCCTAGGCTCTGTTGCTTTGTTTTGTAGATGTTTCAGGAAACACCATACACTTCTCCAGAGTGGCTGTTGGCAATTTACATCCCGCCCATCAGCATAACAAGGCTCCCAGTTCTCCATGGCCTGTCCTGCCTTTCTGGATTTTACACTTTTTTCAGATGGCCCTTTTGACCGGGGGGCAGTGAGACTTCATTGTAGTGCAGATTTCCTTTGCAAGCTTGCTTGGTTGGCCAAAAAGGGCGTATGCGTTTTTTCCTGAATATATTCAGGAAAAAACGCATACGCCCTTTTTGGCCAAGTGCATCATTGTGGACGTTCTGCCTCTTTTCCTATGCTTTACATGCAATTCCAGTCTACCTCCTGAAATCGGTTTCCTGCAATTCTGCCCCGCTTTCAAGTCCTCTTGGCAGCCTTACTCCAATATATTTTTGGACGATAGCTGTCATTTATAACTCTGCAGTTTTGTGAATGACAGTGCCCCTGAGCTCCTTTCTTCAACTCGCTTTCTTGTGAGCTGGCCGCAACACCACAGGATTGCTTCATGCCCTAGTGTTGTTCCGGCACCGCACACTGAGCCTTTGGTTAATTCCTCTTCCTGGTGGGAAATGAGAGTTAAATTTGCCCGTCCAGACACCTCCAGCTAGTCTCTCATTGGTTCTCCCTATTCCTGTTCATTTTCCGCAGAAATTGCAAACTGGGCCAAACAGGAGGTTAAAGGCACTGACTCTCCAAGTGGCGAGAGTGTTAGTAAAGCGTCTGGAATGTTGCACCCGAGTACCAGGGGACGAAAACTGAGACACCTTTGAACACGTTTCCCAATCACACGGTGGATCATACTCTGGGTTCTACATGCATGTTTTAGCTGAAGGAAGAATCCCTTAAACCTGGAGAGTTGAGACCCATGGAATGGGTACCATGCAATATGACTTCAAAGGGTCTGCATTTGCTCACCGATCCTCACCAATCCTATCACTGCTGCATTTATGCCGCTGTACACACGCTTGATTCTCTTTCGGAGACATATAAATCCATAGGTTTTAAGATTCTTACTAGTCAGGTATATTCTTAGTCGTTTAATATGGGGTGTTGAGTCCATTTCGTTGAGCAAGGAGTAGATCTTGTCTATTACATATTTGGCTTATGGAACGGTATCTGTGCTAATTTCAATCTGTGGTTTTATGCAGCACCCCAACTCACCTTTCCCCTTAAGCAAGCATAAGTTGGTTTTCTACATTTGAGACCCTGTTCTGTTTTGTAATTCAGTTCCTGTGTAGCCAAGTTTACATTCCGTGTAGTAGTGATATCTTATGATGTTTCTTTTTCTCTGTGACTTGTTTCACTTAGAATCATCGTACCTGAATCCTCTCATTATGCTGCTACGGGCCTGATGACATAGATTTCATTGCTGAGTGATATTGCATTGTACGTAAGTACCACAACTTCTTTATCCATTTTTCGCTTTCTGCGATATTGAACTTGTACCGTAAACGAGGTTCTTGTAAACAGAGCCGTCCCAAACTTTGGGGTGGCTGTGTCTTTTTGATTTTAATTTCCCTAAGCTATAGGACCATAAGTGGAAGTGCCCTAGGCTCTGTTGCTTTGTTTTTTAGATGTTTCAGGAAACACCATACACTTCTCCAGAGTGGCTGTTGGCAATTTACATCCCGCCCATCAGCATAACAAGGCTCCAAGTTCTCCATGGCCTGTCCTGCCTTTCTGGATTTTACACTTTTTTCATATGACCCTTTTGACCGGGGGGCAGTGAGACTTCATTGTAGTGCAGATTTCCTTTGCAAGCTTACTTGGTTGGCCGAAAAGGGCGTATGCGTTTTTTCCTGAATATATTCAGGAAAAAACGCATACGCCCTTTTTGGCCAAGTGCATCATTGTGGACGTTCTGCCTCTTTTCCTATGCTTTACATGCAATTCCAGTCTACCTCCTGAAATCGGTTTCCTGCAATTCTGCCCCGCTCTCAAGTCCTCTTCGCAGCGTTACTCCAATATATTTTTGGACGATAGCTGTCATTTATAACTCTGCAGTTTTGTGAATGACAGTGCCCCTGAGCTCCTTTCTTCAACTCGCTTTCTTGTGAGCTGGCCGCAACACCGCAGGATTGCTTCATGCCCTAGTGTTGTTCCGGCACCGCACACTGAGCCTTTGGTTAATTCCTCTTCCTGGTGGGAAATGAGAGTTAAATTTGCCCGTCCAGACACCTCCAGCTAGTCTCTCATTGGTTCTCCCTATTCCTGTTCATTTTCCGCAGAAATTGCAAACTGGGCCAAACAGGAGGTTAAAGGCACTGACTCTCCAAGTGGCGAGAGTGTTAGTAAAGCGTCTGGAATGTTGCACCCGAGTACCAGGGGACGAAAACTGAGACACCTTTGAACACGTTTCCCAATCACACGGTGGATCATACTCTGGGTTCTACATGCATGTTTTAGCTGAAGGAAGAATCCCTTAAACCTGGAG
Organism: Grampus griseus; assembly: GCF_964374135.1. Lineage (NCBI taxonomy): Eukaryota > Metazoa > Chordata > Mammalia > Artiodactyla > Delphinidae > Grampus > Grampus griseus. The sequence goes on from NW_028133372.1 coordinate 185,690, forward strand.
AGTTGAGACCCATGGAATGGGTACCATGCAATATGACTTCAAAGGGTCTGCATTTGCTCACCGATCCTCACCAATCCTATCACTGCTGCATTTATGCCGCTGTACACACGCTTGATTCTCTTTCGGAGACATATAAATCCATAGGTTTTAAGATTCTTACTAGTCAGGTATATTCTTAGTCGTTTAATATGGGGTGTTGAGTCCATTTCGTTGAGCAAGGAGTAGATCTTGTCTATTACATATTTGGCTTATGGAACGGTATCTGTGCTAATTTCAATCTGTGGTTTTATGCAGCACCCCAACTCACCTTTCCCCTTAAGCAAGCATAAGTTGGTTTTCTACATTTGAGACCCTGTTCTGTTTTGTAATTCAGTTCCTGTGTAGCCAAGTTTACATTCCGTGTAGTAGTGATATCTTATGATGTTTCTTTTTCTCTGTGACTTGTTTCACTTAGAATCATCGTACCTGAATCCTCTCATTATGCTGCTACGGGCCTGATGACATAGATTTCATTGCTGAGTGATATTGCATTGTACGTAAGTACCACAACTTCTTTATCCATTTTTCGCTTTCTGCGATATTGAACTTGTACCGTAAACGAGGTTCTTGTAAACAGAGCCGTCCCAAACTTTGGGGTGGCTGTGTCTTTTTGATTTTAATTTCCCTAAGCTATAGGACCATAAGTGGAAGTGCCCTAGGCTCTGTTGCTTTGTTTTTTAGATGTTTCAGGAAACACCATACACTTCTCCAGAGTGGCTGTTGGCAATTTACATCCCGCCCATCAGCATAACAAGGCTCCAAGTTCTCCATGGCCTGTCCTGCCTTTCTGGATTTTACACTTTTTTCATATGACCCTTTTGACCGGGGGGCAGTGAGACTTCATTGTAGTGCAGATTTCCTTTGCAAGCTTACTTGGTTGGCCGAAAAGGGCGTATGCGTTTTTTCCTGAATATATTCAGGAAAAAACGCATACGCCCTTTTTGGCCAAGTGCATCATTGTGGACGTTCTGCCTCTTTTCCTATGCTTTACATGCAATTCCAGTCTACCTCCTGAAATCGGTTTCCTGCAATTCTGCCCCGCTCTCAAGTCCTCTTCGCAGCGTTACTCCAATATATTTTTGGACGATAGCTGTCATTTATAACTCTGCAGGTTTGTGAATGACAGTGCCCCTGAGTTCCTTTTTTCAACTCGCTTTCTTGTGAGCTGACCACAACACCGCAGGATTGCTTCAGGCCCTAGTGTGGTTCCGGCATGGCACGCTGAGCCTTTGGTTAATTCCTCTTCCTGGTGGGAAATGAGAGTTAAATTTGCCCGTCCAGACACCTCCAGCTAGTCTCTCATTGGTTCTCCCTATTCCTGTTCATTTTCCACAGAAATTGCAAACTGGGCCAAACAGGAGGTTAAAGGCACTGACTCCCCAAGTGGGGAGAGAGTAACTAAAGCGTCTGGAATGTTGCATCCGAGTACCAGGGGACGAAACCTGAGACACCTTTGAACACGTTTCCCAATCACATGGTGGATCATACTCTGGGTTCCACATGCATGTTTTAGCTGAAGGAAGAATCCCTTAAACCTGGAGAGTTGAGATCCATGGAATGGGTACCATGCAATATGGCTTCAAAGAGTATGCATTTGCTCACCGATCCTCACCAATCATTTCACTGCTGCGTTTATTGCGCTGTACACACGCTTGATTCTCTTTCGGAGACATATAAATCCTTAGGTTTTAAGATTCTTACTAGTCAGGTATATTCTTAGGCGTTTAATATGGGGTGTTGAGTCCACTTCGTTGAGCAAGGAGTAGCTCTTGTCTATTACATATTTGGCTTATGGAACGGTATCTGTGCTAATTTCAATCTCTGGATTTATGCAGCACCCCATCTCACCTTTCCCCTTAAGCAAGCATAAGTTGGTTTTCTACATTTGAGACCCTGTTCTGTTTTGTAATTCAGTTCCTGTGTAGCCAAGTTTACATTCCGTGTAGTAGTGATATCTTATGATATTTTTTTCTGTGTGACTTATTTCATTTAGAATCATCGTACCTGAATCCACTCATTATGCTGCTATGTGCCTGATGACATAGATTTCATTGCTGAGTGATATTGCATTGTACGTAAGTACTACAACTTCTTTATCCATTTTTTGCTTTCTGCAATATTGAACTTGTACCGTAAACGAGGTTCTTGTAAACAGAGCCGTCCCAAACTTTGGGGTGGCTGTGTCTTTTTGATTTTAATTTCCCTAAGCTATAAGACCATAAGTGGAAGTGCCCTAGGCTCTGTTGCTTTGTTTTTTAGGTTTTTCAGGAAACACCATACACTTCTCCAGAGTGGCTGTTGGCAATTTACATCCCGCCCATCAGCATAACAAGGCTCCCAGTTCTCCATGGCCTCTCCTGCCTTTCTGGATTTTACACTTTTTTCAGATGGCCCTTTTGACCGGGGGGCAGTGAGACTTCATTGTAGTGCAGATTTCCTTTGCAAGCTTGCTTGGTTGGCCAAAAAGGGCGTATGCGTTTTTTCCTGAATATATTCAGGAAAAAACGCCTACGGTCTTTTTGGCCAAGTGCATCATTGTGGACGTTCTGCCTCTTTTCCTATGCTTTACATGCAATTCCAGTCTACCTCCTGAAATCGGTTTCCTGCAATTCTGCCCCGCTTTCAAGTCCTCTTGGCAGCCTTACTTCAATATATTTTTGGACGATAGCTGTCATTTATAACTCTGCAGGTTTGTGAGTGACAGTGCCCCTGAGCTCCTTTCTTCAACTCGCTTTCTTGTGAGCTGGCCGCAACACCGCAGGATTGCTTCAGGCCCTAGTGTGGTTCCGGCATGGCACGCTGAGCCTTTGGTTAATTCCTCTTCCTGGTGGGAAATGAGAGTTAAATTTGCCCGTCCAGACACCTCCAGCTAGTCTCTCATTGGTTCTCCCTATTCCTGTTCATTTTCCGAAGAAATTGCAAACTGGGCCAAACAGGAGGTTAAAGGCACTGACTCTCCAAGTGGGGAGAGTGTTAGTAAAGCGTCTGGAATGTTGCACCCGAGTACCAGGGGACGAAAACTGAGACACCTTTGAACACGTTTCCCAATCACACGGTGGATCATAGGCTGGGTTCCACATGCATGTTTTAGCTGAAGGAAGAATCCCTTAAACCTGGAGAGTTGAGACCCATGGAATGGGTACCATGCAATATGACTTCAAAGGGTCTGCATTTGCTCACCGATCCTCACCAATCCTATCACTGCTGCGTTTATGCCGCTGTACACACGCTTGATTCTCTTTTGGAGACATATATCCATAGGTTTTAAGATTCTTACTAGTCAGGTATATTCTTAGGCGTTTAATATGGGGTCTTGAGGCCACTTCGTTGAGCAAGGAGTAGCTCTTGTCTATTACATATTTGGCTTATGGAACGGTATCTGTGCTAATTTCAATCTCTGGTTTTATGCAGCACCCCAACTCACCTTTCCCCTTAAGCAAGCATAAGTTGGTTTTCTACATTTGAGACCCTGTTCTGTTTTGTAATTCAGTTCCTGTGTAGCCATGTTTACATTCCGTGTAGTAGAGATATCTTATGATGTTTCTTTTTCTGTGTGACTTATTTCACTTAGAATCATCGTACCTGAATCCACTGATTATGCTGCTATGGGCCTGATGACATAGATCTCATTGCTGAGTGATATTGCATTGTACGTAAGTACCACAACTTCTTTATCCATTTTTCGCTTTCTGTGATATTGAACTTGTACCGTAAACGAGGTTCTTGTAAACAGAGCCGTCCCAAACTTTGGGGTGGCTGTGTCTTTTTGATTTTAATTTCCCTAAGCTATAGGACCATAAGTGGAAGTGCCCTAGGCTCTGTTGCTTTGTTTTTTAGATGTTCCAGGAAACACCATACACTTCTCCAGAGTGGCTGTTGGCAATTTACATCCCGCCCATCAGCATAACAAGGCTCCCAGTTCTCCATGGCCTGTCCTGCCTTTCTGGATTTTACACTTTTTTCAGATGGCCCTTTTGACCGGGGGGCAGTGAGACTTCATTGTAGTGCAGATTTCCTTTGCAAGCTTGCTTGGTTGGCCAAAAAGGGCGTATGCGTTTTTTCCTGAATATATTCAGGAAAAAACGCATACGCCCTTTTTGGCCAAGTGCATCATTGTGGACGTTCTGCCTCTTTTCCTATGCTTTACATGCAATTCCAGTCTACCTCCTGAAATCGGTTTCCTGCAATTCTGCCCCGCTTTCAAGTCCTCTTGGCAGCCTTACTCCAATATATTTTTGGACGATAGCTGTCATTTATAACTCTGCAGGTTTGTGAATGACAGTGCCCCTGAGCTCCTTTCTTCAACTCGCTTTCTAGTGAGCTGGCCGCAACACCGCAGGATTGCTTCAGGCCCTAGTGTGGTTCCGGCACGGCATGCTGAGCCTTTGGTTAATTCCTCTTCCTGGTGGGAAATGAGAGTTAAATTTGCCTGTCCAGACACCTCCAGCTAGTCTCTCATTGGTTCTCCCTATTCCTGTTCATTTTCCGCAGAAATTGCAAACTGGGACAAACAGGAGGTTAAAGGCACTGACTCTCCAAGTGGGGAGAGTGTTAGTAAAGCATCTGGAATGTTGCACCCGAGTACCAGGGGACGAAAACTGAGACACCTTTGAACACGTTTCCTGATCACCCGGTGGATCATAGTCTGGGTTTCACATGCATGTTTTAGCTGAAGGAAGAATCCCTTAAACCTGGAGAGTTGAGACCCATGGAATGGGTACCATGCAATATGACTTCAAAGGGTCTGCATTTGCTCACCGATCCTCACCATTCCTATCACTGCTGCGTTTATGCCGCTGTACACACGCTTGATTCTCTTTCGGAGACATATAAATCCATAGGTTTTAAGATTCTTACTAGTCAGATATATTCTTAGGCGTTTAATATGTGGTGTTGAGTCCACTTCGTTGAGCAAGGAGTAGCTATTGTCTATTACATATTTGGCTTATGGAACGGTATCTGTGCTAATTTCAATCTCTGGTTTTATGCAGCACCCCAACTCACCTTTCCCCTTAAGCAAGCATAAGTTGGTTTTCTACATTTGAGACCCTGTTCTGTTTTGTAATTCAGTTCCTGTGTAGCCAAGATTACATTCCGTGTAGTAGTGATATCTTATGATGTTTCTTTCTCTGTGTGACTTATTTCACTTAGAATCATCGTACCTGAATCCACTCGTCATGCTGCTATGGGCCTGATGACATAGATTTCATTGCTTAGTGATATTGCATTGTACGTAAGTACCACAACTTCTTTATCCATTTTTCGCTTTCTGCGATATTGAACTTGTACCGTAAACGAGGTTCTTGTACACAGAGCCGTCCCAAACTTTGGGGTGGCTGTGTCTTTTTGATTTTAATTTCCCTAAGCTATAGGACCATAAGTGGAAGTGCCCTAGGCTCTGTTGCTTTGTTTTTTAGATGTTTCAGGAAACACCATACACTTCTCCAGAGTGGCTGTTGGCAATTTACATCCCACCCATCAGCATAACAAGGCTCCCAGTTCTCCATGGCCTGTCCTGCCTTTCTGGATTTTACACTTTTTTCAGATGGCCCTTTTGACCGGGGGGCAGTGAGACTTCATTGTAGTGCAGATTTCCTTTGCAATCTTGCTTGGTTGGCCAAAAAGGGCGTATGCGTTTTTTCCTGAATATATTCAGGAAAAAACGCATACGCCCTTTTTAGCCAAGGGCATCATTGTGGACGTTCTGCCTCTTTTCCTATGGTTTACATGCAATTCCAGTCTACCTCCTGAAATCGGTTTCCTGCAATTCTGCCCTGCTTTCAAGTCCTCTTGGCAGCCTTACTTCAATATATTTTTGGACGATAGCTGTCATTTATAACTCTGCAGGTTTGTGAATGACAGTGCCCCTGAGCTCCTTTCTTCAACTCGCTTTCTTGTGAGCTGGCCACAGCACCGCAGGATTGCTTCAGGCTCTAGTGTGGTTCCGGCATGGCACGCTGAGCCTTTGGTTAATTCCTCTTCCTGGTGGGAAATGAGAGTTAAATTTGCCTGTCCAGACACCTCCAGCTAGTCTCTCATTGGTTCTCCCTATTCCTGTTCATTTTCCGCAGAAATTGCAAACTGGGACAAACAGGAGGTTAAAGGCACTGACTCTCCAAGTGGGGAGAGTGTTAGTAAAGCGTCTGGAATGTTGCACCCGAGTATCAGGGGACGAAAACTGAGACACCTTTGAACACGTTTCCTAATCACACGGTGGATCATACTCTGGGTTCCACATGCATGTTTTAGCTGAAGGAAGAATCGCTTAAACCTGGAGAGTTGAGACCCATGGAATGGGTACCATGCAATATGACTTCAAAGGGTTTGCATTTGCTCACCGATCCTCACCAATCCTATCACTGCTGCGTTTATGCCGCTGTACACACGCTTCATTCTCTTTTGGAGACATATAAATCCATAGGTTTTAAGATTCTTACTAGTCAGGTATATTTTAGGCGCTTAATATGGTGTGTTGAGTCCACTTCGTTGAGCAAGGAGTAGCTCTTCTCTATTACATATTTGGCTTATGGAACGGTATCTGTGCTAATTTCAATCTCTGGTTTTATGCAGCACCCCAACTCACCTTTCCCCTTAAGGAAGCATAAGTTGGTTTTCTACATTTGAGACCCTGTTCTGTTTTGTAATTCAGTTCCTGTGTAGCCAAGATTACATTCCGTGTAGTAGTGATATCTTATGATGTTTCTTTTTCTGTGTGACTTATTTCACTTAGAATCATCGTACCTGAATCCACTCATTATGCTGCTACGGGCCTGATGACATAGATTTCATTGCTGAGTGGTATTGCATTGTACATAAGTACCACAACGTCTTTTTCCATTTTTAGATTTCTGCGATATTGAACTTGTACCGTAAACGAGGTACTTGTAAACAGAGCCGTCCCAAACTTTGGGGTGGCTGTGTGTTTTTGATTTTAATTTCCCTAAGCTATAGGACCATAAGTGGAAGTGCCCTGGGCTCTGTTGCATTGTTTTTTAGATGTTTCAGGAAACACCATACACTTCTCCAGAGTGGCTGTTTGCAATTTACATCCCGCCCATCAGCATAACAAGGCTCCCAGTTCTCCATGGCCTATCCTGCCTTTCTGGATTTTACACTTTTTTCAGATGGCCCTTTTGACTGGGGGGCAGTGAGACTTCATTGTAGTACAGATTTCCTTTGCAAGCTTGCTTGGTTAGCCAAAAAGGACGTATGCGTTTTTTCCTGAATATATTCAGGAAAAAACGCCTACGGTCTTTTTGGCCAAGTGCATCATTGTGGACGTTCTGCCTCTTTTCCTATGCTTTACATGCAATTCCAGTCTACCTCCTGAAATTGGTTTCCTGCAATTCTGCCCCGCTTTGAAGTCCTCTTGGCAGCCTTACTTCAATATATTTTTGGACGATAGCTGTCATTTATAACTCTGCAGGTTTGTGAATGACAGTGCCCCTGAGCTCGTTTCTTCAACTCACTTTCTTGTGAGCTGGCCGCAACACCGCAGGATTGATTCAGGCCCTAGTGTGGTTCCAGCATGGCACGCTGAGCCTTTGGTTAATTCCTCTTCCTGGTGGGAAATGAGAGTTAAATTTGCCCGTCCAGACACCTCCAGCTAGTCTCTCATTGGTTCTCCCTATTCCTGTTCATTTTCCGCAGAAATTGCAAACTGGGCCAAACAGGAGGTTAAAGGCACTGACTCTCCAAGTGGGGAGAGTGTTAGTAAAGCATCTGGAATGTTGCACCCGAGTACCGGGGGACGAAAACTGAGACACATTTGAACACGTTTCCCGATCACACGGTGGATCATACTCTGGGTTCCACATGCATGTTTTAGCTGAAGGAAGAATCCCTTAAACCTGGAGAGTTGAGACCCATGGAATGGGTACCATGCAATATGACTTCAAAGGGTCTGCATTTGCTCACCGAACCTCACCAATCCTATCACTGCTGCGTTTATGCTGCTGTACACACGCTTGATTCTCTTTCAGAGACATATAAATCCATAGGTTTTAAGATTCTTACTAGTCAGGTATATTCTTAGGCGTTTAATAAGTTGTGTTGAGTCCACATCGTTGAGCAAGGAGTAGCTCTTTTCTATTACATATTTGGCTTATGGAACGGTATCTGTGCTAATTTCAATCTCTGGTTTTATGCAGCACCCCAACTCACCTTTCCCCTTAAGCAAGCATAAGTTGGTTTTCTACATTTGAAACCCTGTTCTGTTTTGTAATTCAGTTCCTGTGTAGCCAAGTTTACATTCCGTGTAGTAGTGATATCTTATGATGTTTCTTTTTCTGTGTGACTTATTTCACTTAGATTCATCGTACCTGAATCCACTCATTATGCTGCTACGGGCCTGATGACATAGATTTCATTGCTGAGTGATATTGCATTGTACGTAAGTACCACAACTTCTTTATCCATTTTTCGCTTTCTGCGATATTGAACTTGTACCGTAATCGAGGTCCTTGTAAACAGAGCCGTCCCAAACTTTGGGGTGGCTGTGTCTTTTTGATTTTAATTTCCCTAAGCTATAGGACCATAAGTGGAAGTGCCCTAGGCTCTGTTGCTTTGTTTTGTAGATGTTTCAGGAAACACCATACACTTCTCCAGAGTGGCTGTTGGCAGTTTACATCCTGCCAGTCAGCATGACAAGGCTCCCAGTTCTCCATGGCCTGTCCTGACTTTCTGGATTTTACACTTTTTTCAGATGGCCCTTTTGACCGGGGGGAAGTGAGACTTCATTGTAGTGCAGATTTCCTTTGCAAGCTTGCTTGGTTGGCCAGAAAGTGCATATGCGTTTCTTCCTGAATATATTCAGGAAAAAACGCATACGCCCTTTTTGGCCATGTGCATCATTGTCAACATTCTGACTCTTTTCATATGTTTTCAATGCAATTCTATTCTACCTCTTGAAATCGGTTTCTTGCAATTCTGCCTTGCTGTCAGTACCTCTTCATAGCCTTACCTCAATATATTTTTGGAAAATAGTTGGCCTGTATAACTCTGCAGGTTTTTGAATTGCAGTGGCCCTTAGCTCCATTTTTCAACTCTTATTTTTGTGATCTTGCCTCATATCCACAGGATTTCTTCAGGCCCTATTCTTCTTCTGGGGCGCCTTGCTCTGCCTTTGGTTAATTCTTCTTCCTGATGTGAAATTAGAGTGACATGTGCCCATTGAAACCGCTACAGCTATTTTCTCACTGGTTACCCCTATTCCCATTCATCCTCCGCACTAACTGCAGACTCTGCGATACCGGAACTTAAAGGCATTGACTCTCCATGTGGGGATGTTGTTAGTAAAATGGCTGGAATGTTGATCCGGAGCCCCAAGAGAGGAAAATGAGGTGCGTTTTAGAAACCTTTCCCCATCATATGGTATACCATCCGCTGGATTTCCCATGCATGGTTTAGCTGTAGGAAGATTCCCTTCAACCTGGAGTGTTGGGACCCTTGGAATGAGTAGCATGAAGTATTGCATTAAACTTTCGGCAGTTGCTCACCAAAGCTCACCAATCCTCTCAGCCCCAAGTGTCCAGCCTTATGTCTTATCCAGCTGTGGGTTTATATGTGGTCATTCCAGGTTGCATCACAGCCCCTGAGCGAATTTTGTAAGAATTTTTCTCTCTTTCATTGTTTCTGCGTTTTGGTTTTAAAATTTATTTCTATAATGGGGTTTAGCTCATTTTCACTGCTGTGTTTGGCCGCTCTGCACACACTTGATTCCCTTATGGAGATATATCAATACATGGGTTTTAAGATTCTTATTACTCAGATATATTTCTCTGCGGTGTATAGGGTGTGTTGAGGCCAGTTCATTGAGCAAGGTGTAGATCTTGTCTAATACCTATTTGGTTTATTGAACAGTATCTGTGCTAATTTCAAACTCTGGTTTTATGCATCATCCCACCTCTCCTTTCCCCTTAAGCTGACATAAGTGTGTTTTCTAAATGTGAGACACTGTTCTGTTTTGTAATTCATTTTTTGTGCAGCCATATTTATCCTCCCTCTATAAGTGATATCTTATGATATGTTTCTTTTTCTGTTTGACTTATTTCAAGTAGTATTATCGGACCTAAATCCACTCTTTATCCTTCTACTAGCCTTATTACATTGATTTCATGGTGAAGAGATATTCCATTGTACATAAGTACCACATTTTCTTTATCCATTGTTCTCTTTCCTGGGATATTTAAGGTGTACTGAAGTTGAGGTTCTTGTAAACAGAGTAGCCCTAAACTGTGGTGTGCTTGTGTCTTGTTGATTTTTAGACTTCCCTAGATATACTTCCGTGATTGGAAGTGCCCTATGCTCTGTAGCTCTGTTTTTTAGATGATTTAGGAACCACCATACACTTCTCCAGAGTGGCTCTTGGCAGTTCACAGACTGTCCATCAGCGTATAAAGGCTCCCTGTTCTCCATGGCCTGTCCTGCATTTCTGGTTTTTACAATTTTTTTGGATGGCCCTTTTGACCGGTGGGAAATGAGACTTCTTTGTTGTGCACATTTGCATTGCTTGCTTGCTTGGTTGCCCATAAAGTGCGTATGCGTTTTTTCCTGGATATATTCAGGAAAAAACGCATACTCCCTTTTGGGCCAACTGCATCATTGTCGAAATTCTGCCGCTTTTCATGTGCTTTAAAGACGAGTCCAATCTATCTCTTGAAATCTATTTCTTGCAATTCTGTCTTGCATTCAGATCCTCTTCTTTGCCTTACGTCAACATATTTTTGGATGTTAGTTTTCATTTATAACTCTGCAGGTTTGTGAATTGCAGTGACCCTGAGCTCCATTTTTTAAGTTGTTCTTTTGTGAGCTGGCCTCAAAGCCGCAGGATTGCTTCAGGTCCTATTTTGGCTCCGGCGAGGCGGGCTGAGCCTTTTTTCAATTCTTATTCTTAATGGGAAATTAGAGTGACATGTGCCCGTCCAAACCCCTACAACTATTCTCTCATTGGTTCCCCCTCTTCCCGTTCATCCTCCTCACAATTTGCAAAATGTGTGAAACAGAAGTTTAAATATGCTGATTCTCTAAGTGGGGAGATTCTAAGTAACGTGGCTGGAATGATGAACAGGAGCACCAGGAGAGGATAAATGAGCTGCATTTTAGACACATCTCCCGATCACATGGTGTACAGTCCTCTGGGTTTTCCATGCATGTTTTAGCTTTAGGAAGATTCCTTGAACCTGCAGATTTGGGACCCATTGAATGGGTACCAGGTAGTATTACTTTAAAGGGTGTGCATTTCCTCACCCAACCTCACATTTCTCTTAGCACGAACAGTTTCCAGCCTTATGTCTCATCCTGCTGTGGGTCTAGATGTGTTCAATCCATGTTGCATCACCGTCTCTGAGGAAAAGTTGTAAGAGGTTTTCTCTGTCTCTCTGTCGTTTATTTTTTTCAATTTATTACTATATTGGTTGCAGCTGATTTTCAAAGCTCTGTTTCTTGCTGCTGTACATCCACTTGATTCACATACAGAGAGACATCAATAAATTCTTTTTCAGATTCTTACCAGTCATATATATTCTTTTCCGGTGACTTGAGTGTGCTGAGTGCAGTTCTTTTAGCTACTGTGTAGGCCTTGTTGATTATCAGTTTGGTATTTGGAATGGTATCTTTGCTAATTTCAACCTCCTGGATGATGCCTCACCCCTCCCCACCTTTCCCGTTTAGCAGCCTTACGCGTGTTTTCTACATATTTGACTATGTTTCTGTTTTGTAATTTATTTCATGTGTAGCCATTTTGGGTTCCACCTTTAAGTGATATCTTATGATATGTGTCTTTTTCTTTTTGAATTATGTCACTTAGAATGATCATACGTAACTCCTCCGGAGTTGTTACAACTGGCCATATTTCATTGATTTCCAGGCTGAGTAATATTCCACTCTACATAAGTACCACATCTCTATCCATTTTTTCCCTCCAGAGACATTTAAGTTATATCCTAGTCGAGGATCTTTTAAACAGAGAGGCAGTAAACATTGGGGTGCCTGTGTCCTCTCGATTTTTGTTTTTCCCAAGATATACGCCCATGAGTGCAAGTGCCCTATGCTCTGTAGCTCATTTTTTAGATGCTTTAGTAAACACAATACACTTCTCCAGAATGGCCATTGGCAATATACATTTCCACTATAAGCCTCACAGGGCTCCCTCTTCTCCTTGCCCTGTCCTGCATTTCTGGTGTTTACACTTTATGAGGATGGCTCTTCTGACTGATGTGAAGTGATATCTTTTGTAGTATTGATTTCCAGTGCCCACCTGTTTGGTTGGCTAAAAAAGTGTATGCCCTTTTCTTGAATATATACAGAAAAAAACGCATACAGCCTTTTTGGCCAACTGCAATGTTGGCAATGTTCAGCCCCTTTTCTTGTGCTTAATGGCGAGTCCTTTCTACCTCCTCAAATCCCTTTCCTGCCATTCTCCCTTGCTTACCAATCCTTTTCTCTGACTTTCCTCAAGACATTTTTCAGTGATAGATATTTTCAACTCTGCAGTTTCGTGAATTTTACTGCCCCTGAGTTCCATTGTTCAACTTGTGTTTATGGGAACTGGCCACAAAACAGTGGGATTTCCTCAAGCCCTATACTGTTTCCATGGGCAACCCTAGCCTTTGGTCAATTCGTCTTCCTGATTGGAAATTAGAGTGACATGTGCCTGTCTGAACACCTAGGACTTGTCTCTCATTGTTCCTCATCCTTCCGCTTCATCCTCTGGACAAATTCCAAACTGTACGCAACAGGATGTTGACAGTGCTGACATCTCCAAGTGGGGAGACTGTTAGTAAAGACCCTGGAGGGGTGAACCCGAGCACCAGGAGATGAGGAGATGAGATGCCTTTTTCAAACTCTTCCCGATCAGACGGTATACCATCCTCTGGGTGTGACAGACATGTTTTAGCAGTAGGAAGAGTCCCATTCATGTAAGGAGAACACCAGAGCTTTTTCAAAATCAGTGTCTCCCCGAAACCCAAACTGGGGAATTTTTTAAGCTATGGCTACACATATGTTCATGAAGGGCCTTGGGGAGTAGGCAGAGTCCAAACTTTAGATGATTGAAGTCTTCAGGGTCAGAAGCACTCACCACCAGCTTCCCTTAGGTTACACTTTAACTGTCATTGATAGATGATGTCAATAAAAATATCTATTCTTTTTCCGATTATTTCCCCTTATAGGTTATTGCAAAATGTTGAGTGTAGTTCCCTGTGTTATACAGTAGTTCCTTGTTGATGATCTATTTTATACATAGCAGTGTGTATGTGTTAATTCCAAACTGTTAATTTATCCCTCCTCCCACCTTTCCCCTTTGGTAATAATAAATTATAAGATTTTATACTTCTCAGAAATGGGGGAGCTGAAAGAGAGGTATCATTTTCAATGGAAAAGCATTTAAAACAAGATTGAAGCTTTAACCAAGATTATTAGATGTACATCCTTGGAAAGAAATCACTTCATTTCTCTAATATTGACCTGACAAATAAGACAAACCTTTTCACTGAACTTGCTTATAATAAAGTGATGGAAATATCAAATGGAAGTGTTAGAAACATCTTATTTTACCCGAGCCTTATAAACTGTTCTATGTTAACTACAGTTTGGCTCACACATCTGTTCATTGAAGTTACAATAGTCTCAATTTCTGTTACTGATCCTCCAGAGCGGACCCCAACAAGTGTCCCCCTGCCCAGTGTCATTGGGGCCAACAGATCGAGACTGAGTTTGGTTCACAAGCAAAGGAAACTTTATATTTTGATCAGAGAATGGAGAGGTGAGAGCATGCACTACCCTGTGGGCTGTGGGCTGGGCTGCTGTGTAGAGATCCTGTCAGAGTCAGTGGGAGGGAGGGGGCGGAGCTCTCGAGGGCCGGGTTGGCTGCAGCTCAGGCTCTATATCTCGGAGTCTGCACTGGGCCCCAGGAGCTGAGGTGTCGACCCAGCCATTCTGCACTAGGAAATCTGGTCTGAAGTGCCGGGTGTGGAACCTCTGCATGCGGGACCCTAGGAGCACATGAAATTAGACAAAGCACAAAGGATAAAAAAGGTCAGACTTGACTTTATTGCCCAGATTCTATTTTTATCTCCCAGGGATTTTTAATGGGCTTTGCTGGGGACAAACCCCTCCTCTGCCTTTTGTCCCGTTCCTCATTCTTGGAGTGCTGAGGGTGCAGACCCTTCTTCTGTAACTGCTGAGTGCTGAGTTGGGAGCCCTCATACCAGGGGATGAGGGTCAGAACTTCTCCCCAGCAGCCTCCAGGTGACGTTGATTGGCCCCAGGACCCCTGCCTCCCTGCTCGTCCACCTGAGCACCAGCATTGGAAGTGTTATAGATTCTAATGACCTTTAAGGGTCCAGGAAACAGATGTGCAGAGACGCTGTGGGGGCCGGTTTCACCCCGGCCCACATTTGTTTGGTCACCTTAGGCTGACCGTTTCTGCCAGCCTAGATGCTCTGACCAGTAGTCTGCTCTTTCTTCAATTAGGCCCCTGAATTAACGTAAAAACAGCACCAGGTGTCAGAGCCCTGCCCGCTCAACTCCCAGACAGTCCAGGGTCAGTGGTGATCAAGGACCATGATGACCACTGAGTCAACAGCCTTTTGAAGTAAACAGGAGTCCAGCCGGTCTTATTGGCCACCATCATCACGGTGTCTGTAGGCTTTTCTATGGTGACAGTGTGATATAGGTTTCCCCCGCCAAGATTATTAGCTCCCCTCCGGGTGCAGTAAGTCCTGCAAGCAGTAGTCTACTCCTTCGGGACACACTATTGTTGTTTTATGAGAGAAACTCCAGGTCAAGTGATGTTCACACGAGTCGTCATAGTGCCCTGTTGCCCCCGGTTATCTCTCTGGATGTTGGAGTTGGAGGGCCTCCTCACTTGAGGTCGGTGTGCCCACGGAGCGAACCCTGCAACTTCAGGGCATGGTTGGTGATTAAGATCACCACGTGGGGTCCTTTTCCCTTAGGAGGGAGGTGGCCTTTTGGGCTGCTGATTTCCAGGTTTTTAGATACCGCCAGTATCTTGGCCAGATGTGGCAGTGGGCCAAGCCCCTTGGTGACTGTAGTTTATCCTACCTGGATGGCATTCTTGCGTTGTTCCATTTCAAGTGGTCCCAGTTTTTGCACTAATTCTCCAATGGCGATTCACCTTTCACCGGGAATGGAAAGGTCAAAGGGTTTAGCTCAATTAGGGAGTTCCAGGGCAAGGGTCTGAATTGACTGCTCTTTCCATTCTTGAAAGACCACTTCTGGATTCTGTTCAAAAGGATCATCATCTTTTCCTTTCAGTGTTTCATATAGAGGCCCAGCTAGTAGACTGTAGTTAGGGATCCAGAAGCAGCAAACCCTGGTCTCCCCAGGAACCCCTAAGCTGTCTTCTAGTTTTAGAAAGGGGTAAGGCTGCAAATGGTTTCTTCCCTTTCCTGGGATGGGCTTCTCTGACCTTGTGTGAGAATGAAGCCCAGGCAGGTCACCGCAGTCTGTGATATTTGAGCTTTTTCTTGGACAACTTCTATCCTTTATTGGCTTGGTAGTTCAGAGGCCTCCTTAGTAGGGCTGGCGATCAGAATGTCGTCTGCATATTGAAGGAGGGTTTCCTTTTCCAGAGGTAGAACTTTTCGGTCTTTAGCTAAGCTTTCTCCAAAGATGGTGTGGGAATTTTTGCACCCTTGGGGCAAGACGGCCCGGAAGTATTGTTTTAGTTGTATGTTGAGTCCTGCCACTCACAAGCCAAAATTTCTTGTGACTCTGGGACTAATGGAATACAAAAGAAGGCATCATTGAAGACTAATACAGAATACCATGTCCTGGTGGTTGGTAGAATGACCAGCAGGGTGTAGGAATTAGGAGCAACTGGAGGTATATCCTCGGTGGCTTCACTGACTGTCCTGACATCCTTTACCAGGTCCCCAGCAGCCCATGGGGCTCTCGTGGTCAGGCCAATCCCAGGATATGGAGCTCTCCTGGGCAGGTACCCCACCCCCAACCCAGCCCACGGGGCTCTCGTGGTCAGGCCTCTCCCAGGATACAGAGCTACCCTTGCAGGTACCGTGGCAGGGCTGGGCACACAGGAACCGTGCACATAGCCCTCATTGAAGAGCACCCCCATCTCACCTGTCGCTCAGAGCTGACACAGAGCACCTCAGAGCAGGACTTGAACTAACAAACAGCAGCTCCGACAGGTCTGTGACCCTGGGCATCACTCTGTGTGGCCTCCCTCCACCTGGTCTTCCAGAGACTTCCACTGCACCCGGGGCACCAGGCCTCTGTCTCCAACCACCACCCACCCCTCCTCTCCCTGACTCCTGGGTTCCTCTCATTAGGAGAGGCTTTTCTTGAAGTTGTCTCCCACTCATGGGCCAGATAAAATGATTAGAAAACAAGCCAAAGCTGCAGCCCCTTGTCTATCCTGACTCTCAGGAGCCCACACCTGTTCCTTGGACCTGGCCGGTTCAGCAAGTTCCATTTTCTGCAACTGTGAGCCCCTGAGGGGTGATGATTGGCTGACCTGGGCAGCCTTACGGTGCCGGCCAGCCCTCCCCAGGTGTGCCTGGGTTGAGATCAATATAAATACCACTCCAGGCAGCAAGAGCCCCTGCAGCTGTGCCTGACGCCATTTTCTCTGCCCTGTCAGCCGTCTCGGGGCTGGGCTGGTGGGAGGGAGTGAGAGGCCACGGCTTTGTGGGTGGCCCAGTGTGAGTGGGGCTCTGCTGGACTTTCTGCAGCAGTTGCCAGGCTGCCACCTGCTTAAGAAGAGGATGTGTCACCCATACCTGCTGCTGGAATTTCTCCCTGGGCAGAGGTGAGGAAGGAAAAAAGCAGTGGGGGCAGGGACAGGACGGGTATCTCAGGCAGGGAAATGGAAATCTTCCAGAAGAGCACCCAGGGCCAGGGCCATCCTGGCTGGCCTGCAGGCACCAAGTCAGCTGGCATGCTGTCACTCATGTGGCTCCATGACCCTGCCTCTAGGCTTTCAAGTCCTTGTATATATTCAGGTGTTTTACCTGGGAAGGGTGGGAACAGTTCAGCAGCAACTGGCCTGGGGCTCAGCTCACGTTCACTCACAGATGCCTCGGCACGGTGCCCCAGCTTTGCAATGAGGACGCTTGTTGTGTGGGGGCTGCTGGCTGAATGGGAGATGATTCCCCACCACTGACCAACTTCAGAATTCTTTACAACTGGAGCAAGGGCCCTGATACGGTTTTCCTCTGAGTAACTGGTGGGTTCTGTTTTTTTTTTCTCTTTTTCGTTTTTGGTTCAAGGTAGATTTTATTCCTCTTTTTTGTATTTACAGATATAAGCATGGAAATAATTTATTCATATAAATACATGTATGTGAAGGGAATAATTGTTTTTCCTGTTTTGTTTTTTAAATTTTATTTCTTTTTAATTTTTAATTTTATTTTATATTTTTATACAGCAGGTTCTTATTGGTTATCTATTTTATACATATAAATGTTTACATGCCAATCCCAATCTCTCAACTCCTCCCACCACCACCCCCCCAAGAGCTTTCCCCCCTTGTTGTCCATACGATTGTTGTCTACATCTGTTGCTCTATTTATGCCTTGCAAAACGGTTAATCTGTACAGTTTTTCTAGGTTCCACATATATGCATGAATATACAAGATTTGTTTTTCTCTTTCTGACTTACTTCACTCTGTATGACAGTCTCTAGATCCATCTACGTCTCTACAAATGACCCAATTTCATTCCTTTCATGGCTTAGTAATATTCCATTTTATATATGTACCACATCTTTATGCATTCGTCTGTCTGTGGCCATTTAGGTTGCTTCCATTACCTCGATATTGTAAATAGTGATGCAATGAACATTGCGGTGAATGTCTCTTTTTGATTTATGGTTTTGTCTGGGTATATGTCCAGTACTGGGATTGCTGTATCATATGGTAATTCTATTATTAGTTTCTTAAGAAACTCCATATTGTTCTCCATAGTGACTGTATCAATTTATATTCCCAACAGTAGTGGAAGAGGCTTCCTTTTCTCCACACCCATTCCAGCATTTGTTGTTTGTAGATTTTCAGATGATGCCCATTCTAACAGGTGTGAGGTGATACCTCATTGTTGAGTCCATTTCGTTGAGCAAAGGGTAGGTCTTGTCTATTACATATTTGGCTTATGGAACGGTATCTGTGCTAATTTCAAACTCTGGTTTTATGCAGCACCCCAACTCACCTTTCCCCTTAAGCAAGCATAAGTTGGTTTTCTAAACTTGAGACCCTGTTCTGTTTTGTAATTCAGTTCATGTGTAGCCAAGTTTACATTCCGTGCATTAGTGATACCTTATGATGTTTCTTTTTCTGTGTGACTTATTTCACTTAGAATCATCGTGCCTCAATCCAGTCATTATGCTTGTACAGGCCTGGTGACACAGATTTCATTGCTGAGTGGTATTCTGTTGTACGTAAGTACTGCAACTTCTTTATCAATTATTTGTTCTCTGGGATATTTAACTTGTACCGTAGAAGAGGTTCCTGTAAACAGAGCCATCCCAAATTTTGGGGTAGCTGTGTCTTTTTGATTTTAATTTCCCTAAGCTATAGGACCATACGTGGAAATGCCCTAGACTCTGTTGCTTTGTTTTTCAGATGTATCAGGAAACACCATACACTTCTCCAGAGTGGCTGTTGGCAATTTACATCCCGCCCATCAGCATAACAAGGCTCCTTTTTCCCCATGGCCTGTCTTGCCTTTCTGGATTTTACACTTTTTTCAGATGGCCCTTTAGACCGGGGGGAAATGACACTTCATAGTAGTTCGGATTTCCATTGCAAGCTTGCTTGGTTTGCCAAAAAGGGCGTATGTGTTTTTTCCTGAATATATTCAGGAACAAACTCATACGTCCTTTTTTGCCAAGTGCATCATTGTCGATGTTCTGCCTCTTTTCCTATGCTTTAAATGCAAATCCAGTTTACCTCCTGAAATCGGTTTCCTGAAATTCTGCCCCGCTTTCAAGTCCACTTCGCAGCCTTACTTCAATATATTTTTGGACGTTATCTGTCATTTATAACTCTGCAGGTTTGTGAATTACAGGGCCCCTGAGCTCCTCTCTTCAACTCGCTTTCTTGTGAGCTGGCCGCAAACCTGCAAGACTGCTTCAGGCCCTAATCTGCTTCTGGCAGGGCACGCTGAGCCTTTGGTTAATTCCTCTTCCTGGTGGGAAATGAGTGTTAAATATGCCTGTCCAGACACCTACCTCACTCTCAACCCCTTGGTGATGTGGGTCCTCTGGTTTGTGGCCACCTTTGCTGGGTTCCTCACCTTTCGATGATGTGGCCCCACTAGTGTGAGGACACTCCTGCCTGGTTCTCATCCACGTGGTTATGCGGACCCCCTGGTGAGAGTCTGTTCCTGGCTGTGTTCCTCACCCTTCTGTGAGGGAGACCCTCTGCTGATAGGTCACTCCTGCATGGCTGGCACACAATGCCTTGGTGAAGTCAGCTGTGTGGTGGCAGTTGGAGCGTGCTGGGAATCTCCACCCCCCGGTGATGAGGGCCCTCTGACGTCAGGCCCTAACTGCTGGGCTCCCCAACTTTTCTTAGTGAGCCCAGTGATGCTCGGGCACTCCTCTTAGGTTCCCATCTCCATGGGGATGTGGACCTTCTGCTCTGACGTTCCAACGGCTGGGTTGATCACAGTTTCATGATGTGGGCTCTCTGGTGTTAGTTCACTGTGGCCTGGATCCCATAGCCTCTGTGTTCTTGGCCGCCTGCTGGGAGGTTCCAACTGCTGGATTCCTCACTTTTTTAATTTTTTGGGCCCTCTGTTGTGAGGATCCTCCTGCCTGCCTCACTCCCAGCCCCTTCGTGATGTGTGTCCTCTGGTTTGAGGCCACATGTGCTGGGTTCCTCACCTTTCAATGATGTGGGACCAATGGTCTTAGGAGACTCCTGCCTGGTTCACATCCCCTTGGTGATGTGGGCCCTCTGTTGAGAGTCTGATCCTGGCTGGGTTCTTCACCCATCTGTGAGGTGGGCCGTCTGCTGTGAGGTCACTCCTCCCTGGCTTGCTCACCTCGCCTTGTGGACATGAGCCCTCTGGTGGCACTTGGAGCCTGCTGGGAGCCTCCTCCCCTCGGTGATGAGGGCCCTCTGGCGTCAGGCCCTAAGAGCTGGGATCCCCACATTTCGTGATGTGCACCCAGTGGTGCGAGGACACTCCATTCAGGTTCACATCCCCATTGGGATGTGGGCCTTCTGCTCTGAGGTCCCAACGCCTGGGTTGCTCACAGTTTCATGATGTGGGCTCTCTGCTGTTAGTTCACTCCTGCCTGCATCCCATAGCTTCTGTGCTCTTGGCTGCCTGCAGGGAGGTTCCAACTGCTGGATTCCTCACCTTTCTTATTCTTTGGGCCCTCTGTTTTTAGGCTACTCCTGCCTGCCTCACTCCCATTCCCTTTGTGATATGTGTCCTCTGATTTGAGGCCACATGTGCTGGGTTCCGCACCTTTCAATGATGTGGCCCCACTGGAGGGAAGCCAGTCCTGACTGGTTCCCATCCCCTTGCTGATGTGGGCCCTCAGGTGAGAGTCTGATCCTGGCTGGGTTCCTCACCCTTCTGTGAGGTGGGCCCTCTGCTGTGAGGTCAATCATGCCTGTCTGGCACAAGTCACCTTGGCGACGTGGGCCCTCTGGTGGCAGTTGGAGTGTGCTGGGATCCTCCTCCCCTCGGTGATGAGGGCCCTCTTGCCTTAGGCCATAACTGCTGGGCTCCCCACATTTTCTGATGTGCGCCAAGTGAGTGAGGACACTCTTGCCAGGTTCGCATCCCCATGGGGATATGGGCCTTCTGCTCTGAGGTCAAAACGGCTGGCTTGCTCACAGTACCATGATGTGGGCCCTCTGCTGTGAGTTCACTCCGGCAAGGATCCCTTATCATCGGTGCTCTGAGCCGCCTGCTGGGAGGTTCCAACTGCTGGATTCCTCAACTTTTTTATTCTATGTGCCCTCTGTTGTGAGGCTCCTCCTGCCTGCCTCGCTGCCAGCCCCTTGGTGATGACTGTCCTATAGCTTGAGGCCACATGTGCTGCGTTCCTCACCTTTCGATGATGTGGCCCCACTTGTGTGAGGACACTCCTGCCTGGTTACCATCCGCTTGGTGAGGTGGGCCCTCTGGCGAGAGTCTAATCCTGGCTGGGTTCCTCAACGTTCTGTGAGGTAGGCCCTCTGCTGTGAGGTCACTCCTGACTGGCTGGCACACATCACCTTGGAGACGTGAGCCCTCTGGTGGCAGTTGGAACGTGCAGGGTGCCTCCTCCTCTCGGTGATGATGGCCCTCTGGCGTCAGGCCCTAAATGGTGGGCTCCCCACATTTTCTGATGTGCGCCCAGTGGTGCGAGGACACTCCAGCCAGGTTCCCATTCCCATGGGGATGTGGGCCTTCTGCTCTGTGGTCCCAACGCCTGGGTTGCTCACAGTTTTATGATGTTGGCCCTCTGCTGTGAGTTCACTGTGGCCTGGATCCCATAGCCTCGGTGTTCTGAGCTGCCTGCTGGAAGGTCTAAATGCTGGAATCCTCACGTATTTTATATTATGTGCCCTGTGTTGTGAGGCTACTCCTGCCTGCCTCACTCCAAGGCCCTTTGTGATGTGGGTCCTCTGGTTTGAGGACACATGTGCTGGGTTCCTCACGTTAAGATGATGAGGCCCCACTGGTGTGAGGATAATCCTGACTGGTTCCCATCCCCTTTGTGATGTGGGCCCTCTGGTGAGAGTCTGATCCTGGCTGGGTTCCTCAACCATCTGTGAGGTGGGCCCTCTACTATCAGGTAACTCTTGCCTGGCTTGCTCACCTCGCCTTGTTGACATGAGCCCTCTGGTGGCACTTGGACCCTGCTGGGAGCCTCCTCACCTCTGTGATGAGGGCCCTCTGACGTCAAGCCCTAACTGCTGGGCTCCCCAACTTTTCTTAGTGAGCCCAGTGATGCTCGGGCACTCCTCTTAGGTTCCCATCTCCATGGGGATGTGGGCCTTCTGCTCTGACGTTCCAACGGCTGGGTTGATCACAGTTTCATGATGTGGGCTCTCTGGTGTTAGTTCACTGTGGCCTGGATCCCATAGCCTCTGTGTTCTTGGCCGCCTGCTGGGAGGTTCCAACTGCTGGATTCCTCACTTTTTTAATTTTTTGGGCCCTCTGTTGTGAGGATCCTCCTGCCTGCCTCACTCCCAGCCCCTTCGTGATGTGTGTCCTCTGGTTTGAGGCCACATGTGCTGGGTTCCTCACCTTTCGATGATGTGGGACCAATGGTCTTAGGAGACTCCTGCCTGGTTCACATCCCCTTGGTGATGTGGGCCCTCTGTTGAGAGTCTGATCCTGGCTGGGTTCTTCACCCATCTGTGAGGTGGGCCGTCTGCTGTGAGGTCACTCCTCCCTGGCTTGCTCACCTCGCCTTGTGGACATGAGCCCTCTGGTGGCACTTGGAGCCTGCTGGGAGCCTCCTCCCCTCGGTGATGAGGGCCCTCTGGCGTCAGGCCCTAAGAGCTGGGCTCCCCACATTTCGTGATGTGTGCCCAGTGGTGCGAGGATACTCCATTCAGGTTCACATCCCCATTGGGATGTGGGCCTTCTGCTCTGAGGTCCCAACGCCTGGGTTGCTCACAGTTTCATGATGTGGGCTCTCTGCTGTTAGTTCACTCCTGCCTGCATCCCATAGCTTCTGTGCTCTCGGCTGCCTGCAGGGAGGTTCCAACTGCTGGATTCCTCACCTTTCTTATTCTTTGGGCCCTCTGTTTTTAGGCTACTCCTGCCTGCCTCACTCCCATTCCCTTTGTGATATGTGTCCTCTGATTTGAGGCCACATGTGCTGGGTTCCGCACCTTTCAATGATGTGGCCCCACTGGAGGGAAGCCAGTCCTGACTGGTTCCCATCCCCTTGCTGATGTGGGCCCTCAGGTGAGAGTCTGATCCTGGCTGGGTCCCTCACCCTTCTGTGAGGTGAGCCCTCTGCTGTGAGGTCAATCATGCCTGTCTGGCACAAGTCACCTTGGCGACGTGGGCCCTCTGGTGGCAGTTGGAATGTGCTGGGATCCTCCTCCCCTCGGTGATGAGGGCCCTCTTGCCTTAGGCCATAACTGCTGGGCTCCCCACATTTTCTGATGTGCGCCAAGTGAGTGAGGACACTCTTGCCAGGTTCGCATCCCCATGGGGATATGGGCCTTCTGCTCTGAGGTCAAAACGGCTGGCTTGCTCACAGTACCATGATGTGGGCCCTCTGCTGTGAGTTCACTCCGGCAAGGATCCCTTATCATCGGTGCTCTGAGCCGCCTGCTGGGAGGTTCCAACTGCTGGATTCCTCAACTTTTTTATTCTATGTGCCCTCTGTTGTGAGGCTCCTCCTGCCTGCCTCGCTGCCAGCCCCTTGGTGATGACTGTCCTATAGCTTGAGGCCACATGTGCTGTGTTCCTCACCTTTCGATGATGTGGCCCCACTCGTGTGAGGACATTCCTGCCTGGTTACCATCCGCTTGGTGAGGTGGGCCCTCTGGCGAGAGTCTAATCCTGGCTGGGTTCCTCAACGTTCTGTGAGGTAGGCCCTCTGCTGTGAGGTCACTCCTGACTGGCTGGCACACATCACCTTGGAGACGTGAGCCCTCTGGTGGCAGTTGGAACGTGCAGGGTGCCTCCTCCTCTCGGTGATGACGGCCCTCTGGCGTCAGGCCCTAAATGGTGGGCTCCCCACATTTTCTGATGTGCGCCCAGTGGTGCGAGGACACTCCAGCCAGGTTCCCATTCCCATGGGGATGTGGGCCTTCTGCTCTGTCGTCCCAACGCCTGGGTTGCTCACAGTTTTATGATGTTGGCCCTCTGCTGTGAGTTCACTGTGGCCTGGATCCCATAGCCTCGGTGTTCTGAGCTGCCTGCTGGAAGGTCTAAATGCTGGAATCCTCACGTATTTTATATTATGTGCCCTGTGTTGTGAGGCTACTCCTGCCTGCCTCACTCCAAGGCCCTTTGTGATGTGGGTCCTCTGGTTTGAGGACACATGTGCTGGGTTCCTCACATTAAGATGATGAGGCCCCACTGGTGTGAGGATAATCCTGACTGGTTCCCATCCCCTTTGTGATGTGGGCCCTCTGGTGAGAGTCTGATCCTGGCTGGGTTCCTCAACCATCTGTGAGGTGGGCCCTCTACTATCAGGTAACTCTTGCCTGGCTTGCTCACCTCGCCTTGTTGACATGAGCCCTCTGGTGGCACTTGGACCCTGCTGGGAGCCTCCTCACCTCTGTGATGAGGGCCCTCTGACGTCAAGCCCTAACTGCTGGGCTCCCCAACTTTTCTTAGTGAGCCCAGTGATGCTCGGGCACTCCTCTTAGGTTCCCATCTCCATGGGGATGTGGGCCTTCTGCTCTGACGTTCCAACGGCTGGGTTGATCACAGTTTCATGATGTGGGCTCTCTGGTGTTAGTTCACTGTGGCCTGGATCCCATAGCCTCTGTGTTCTTGGCCGCCTGCTGGAAGGTTCCAACTGCTGGATTCCTCACTTTTTTAATTTTTTAGGCCCTCTGTTGTGAGGATCCTCCTGCCTGCCTCACTCCCAGTCCCTTCGTGATGTGTGTCCTCTGGTTTGAGGCCACATGTGCTGGGTTCCTCACCTTTCGATGATGTGGGACCAATGGTCTTAGGAGACTCCTGCCTGGTTCACATCCCCTTGGTGATGTGGGCTCTCTGTTGAGAGTCTGATCCTGGCTGGGTTCCTCACCCATCTGTGAGGTGGGCCGTCTGCTGTGAGGTCACTCCTGCCTGGCTTGCTCACCTCGCCTTGTGGACATGAGCCCTCTGGTGGCACTTGGAGCCTGCTGGGAGCCTCCTCCCCTCGGTGATGAGGGCCCTCTGGCGTCAGGCCCTAAGAGCTGGGCTCCCCACATTTTGTGATGTGCGCCCAGTGGTTCGAAGACACTCCATCCAGGTTCACATACCCATTTGGATGTGGGCCTTCTGTTCTGTGGTCCCAACGGCTGGGTTGTTCACAGTTTCATGATGTGGGCTCTCTGCTGTGAGTTCACTGCGGCCTGGATCCCCTAGCCTCTGTGCTCTGGGCCGCCTGCTGGGAGGTTGCAACTGCTGGATTCCTCACCTTCCTTATTTTTGGGCCCTCTGTTGTGAGGCTCCTCCTGCCTGCCTCACCCCCAGCCCCTTGGTGATGGGTGTCCTATGGTTTGAAGCCAGATGTTCTGGGTTCCTCACTTTTAGATGATGTGGCCCTACTCATGTGAGGACATTCCTGCCTGGTTCCAATCCATTTGGTGATGTGGGCCCTCTGGTGCGAGTCTGATCCTGACTGGGTTCGTCACACTTCTCTGAGGTGGGCCCTCTGCTGTGAGGTCATTCGTGCCTGGTTGACACACATCGCCTTGGCGACGTCAGCCCTCTGGTGGCCGTTGGAGCCTGCTGGGAGCCTCCTTCCCTTGGTGATGAGGGTCCTCTGGCGTCAGGCTCTAACTGCTGGTCTCCCAAAATTTTCTGATACGTTTTCAGTGGTGCGAGGACACTCCTACCAGATTTATATCCCCATGGGGATGTGGGCCTCCTGCTCTGAGGTCCCAATGGCTGGGTTGCTCAGTTTCATGACATGGGCCCTCTTCTGTGAGTTCACTGTGGCCTGGATCTCATAACCTCGGTGTTCTGGGCCCCCTGCTGGGAGGTTCCAACTGCTGGATTCCTCACTTTTTTATTCTATGGGCCCAGTGTTGTGAAGCTACTCCTGCCTGCCTCACTCCGAGGCCCTTAGTGATGTGGGTCCTATGGTTTGAGGACACATGTGCTGAGTACCTCACCTTTCGATGATGTGGCCTCACTGGTGTGAAGACACTCCTGCCTGGTTCCCATCCCCTTGGTGATGTGTGCCCTCTGGTGAGAGTCTGATGTTGGCTGGGTTTCTCACCCTTCTGTGAGGTGGGATCTCTGCTGTGAGGTAACTCCTGCCTGGCTTGCTCACGTTGCCTTGACAACATGAGCCCTCAGGTGGCAGTTGGAGCCTGCTGGGAATCTCCTCCCCTCGGTTATGAGAGCTCTGGATAAAACACATATGCCCTTTTTGGCCAAGTGCATTATTTTCCAAGTTCTGCCTCTTTTCCTATGCTTTACATGCAATTCCGGTCTACCTCCTGAAATCGGTTTCCTGCAATTCTGCCCTGCTTTCAAGTCCTCTTGGCAGCCTTACTTCAATATATTTTTGGACGATAGCTGTCATTTATAACTCTGCAGGTTTGTGAATGGCAGTGCCCCTGAGCGCCTTTCTTCAACTCGCTTTCTTGTGAGCTGGCTGCAACACCGCAGGATTGCGTCAGGCCCTAGTGTGGTTCTGGCACTGCACTCTGAGCCTTTGTTTAATTCCCCTTCCTGGTGGGAAATGAGAGTTAAATTTGCCCGTCCAGACACCTCCAGCTAGTCTCTCATTGGTTCTCCCTATTCCTGTTCATTTTCCCCAGAAATTGCAAACTGGGCCAAGCAGGAGGTTAAAGGCACTGACTCTCCAAGTGGGGAGAGTGTTAGTAAAGTGTCTGGAATGTTGCACCCGAGTAGCAGGGGACGAAAACTGAGACACCTTTGAACACGTTTCCCGATCACACGGTGGATCATAGTCTGGGTTCCACATGCATGTTTTAGCTGAAGGAAGAATCCCTTAAACCTGGAGAGTTGAGACCCATGGAATGGGTACCATGCAATATGGCTTCATAGAGTATGCATTTGCTAACCGATCCTCACCAATCCTATCACTGCTGCATTTATGCCGCTGTACACACGCTTGATTCTCTTTTGGAGACATATAAATCCATAGGTTTTAAGATTCTTACTAGTCAGGTATATTCTTAGGCGTTTAATATGGGGTGTTGAGTCCACTTCGTTGAGCAAGGAGTAGCTCTTGTCTATTACATATTTGGCTTATGGAACGGTATCTGTGCTAATTTCAATCTCTGGTTTTATGCAGCACCCCAACTCACCTTTCCCCTTAAGCAAGCATAAGTTGGTTTTCTACATTTGAGACCCTGTTCTGTTTTGTAATTCAGTTTCTGTGTAGCCAAGTTTACATTGCGTGTAGTAGTGATATCTTATGATGTTTCTTTTTCTGTGTGACTTATTTCACTTATAATCATCGTACCTGAATCCACTCGTTATGCTACTATGGGCCTGATGACATAGATTTCATTGCTGAGTGATATTGCATTGTACGTAAGTACCACAAATTCTATATCCATTTTTCGCTTTCTGTGATATTGAACTTGTACCGTAAACGAGGTTCTTGTAAACAGAGCCGTCCCAAACATTGGGGTGGCTGTGTCTTTTTGATTTTAATTTCCCTAAGTTATAGGACCATAAGTGGAAGTGCCCTAGGCTCTGTTGCTTTGTTTTTTAGATGTTTCAGGAAACACCATACACTTCTCCAGAGTGGCTGTTGGCAATTTACATCCCGCCCATCAGCATAACAAGGCTCCCAGTTCTCCATGGCCTGTCCTCCCTTTCTGGATTTTACACTTTTTTCAGATGGCCCTTTTGACCGGGGGGCAGTGAGACTTCATTGTAGTGCAGATTTCCTTTGCAAGCTTGCTTGGTTGGCCAAAAAGGGCGTATGCGTTTTTTCCTGAATATATTCAGGAAAAAACGCATACGCCCTTTTTGGCCAAGTGCATCATTGTGGATGTTCTGCCTCTTTTCCTATGGTTTACATGCAATTCCAGTCTACCTCCTGAAATCGGTTTCCTGCAATTCTGCCCCGCATTCGAGTCCTCTTGGCAGCCTTACTCCAATATATTTTTGGACGATAGCTGTCATTTATAACTCTGCAGGTCTGAGAACGACAGTGCCCCTGAGCTCCTTTCTTCAACTCGCTTTCTTGTGAGCTGGCCGCAACACCGCAGGATTGCTTCAAGCCCTAGTGTGGTTCCGGCACGGCACGCTGAGCCTTTGGTTAATTCCTCTTCCTGGTGGGAAATGAGAGTTAAATTTGCCCGTCCAGACACCTCCAGCTAGCCTCTCATTGGTTCTCCCTATTCCTGTATATTTTCCGCAGAAATTGCAAACTGGGACAAACAGGAGGTTAAAGGCACTGACTCTACAAGTGGGGAGAGTGTTAGTAAAGCGTCTGGAATGTTGCACCCGAGTACCGGGAGACGAAAACTGAGACACATTTGAACACGTTTCCCGATCACACGGTGGATCATACTCTGGGTTCCACGTGCATGTTTTAGCTGAAGGAAGAATCCCTGAAACGTGGAGAGTTGAGACCCATGGAATGGGTACCATGAAATATGACTTCAAAGGGTCTGCATTTGCTCACCGATCCTCACCAATCCTATCACTGCTGCTTTTATGCCACTGTACACATGCTTGATTCTCTTTCGGAGACATATAAATCCATAGGTTTTAAGATTCTTACTAGTAAGGTATATTCTTAGGCGTTTAATATGGGGTGTTGAGTCCACTTCGTTGAGCAAGAAGTAGCTCTGGTCTATTACATATTTCGCTTATGGAACGGTATCTGTGCTAATTTCAATCTCTGGTTTTATGCAGCACCCCAACTCACCTTTCCCCTTAAGCAAGCATAAGTTGGTTTTCTACATTTGAGACCCTGTTCTGTTTTGTAATTCAGTTTCTGTGTAGCCAAGTTTACATTGCGTGTACTAGTGATATCTTATGATGTTTCTTTTTCTCTGTGACTTATTTCACTTAGAATCATCGTACCTGAATCCACTCGTCATGCTGCTACGGGCCTGATGAACTAGATTTCATTGCTCAGTGATATTGCATTGTACGTAAGTACTACAACTTCTTTACCCATTTTTCGCTTTCTGCGATATTGAACTTGTACTGTAAACGAGGTTCTTGTAAACAGAGCCGTCCCAAACTTTGGGGTGGCTGTGTCTTTTTGATTTTAATTTCCCTAAGCTATAGGACCATAAGCAGAAGTGCCCTGGGCTTTGTTGCTTTGTTTTGTAGATGTTTCAGGAAACACCATACACTTCTCCAGAGTGGCTGTTGGCAATTTACATCCCGCCCATCAGCATAACAAGGCTCCCAGTTCTCCATGGCCTGTCCTGCCTTTCTGGATTTTACACTTTTTTCAGAGGGTCCTTTTGACCAGGGGGCAGTGAGACTTCATTGTAGTGCAGATTTCCTTTGCAAGCTTGCTTGGTTGGCCAAAAAGGGCGTATGCGTTTTTTCCTGAATATATTCAGGAAAAAACGCATACGCCCTTTTTGGCCAAGTGCATCATTGTGGATGTTCTGCCTCTTTTCCTATGCTTTACATGCAATTCCAGTCTACCTCCTGAAATCGGTTTCATGCAATTCTGCCCCGCATTCGAGTCCTCTTGGCAGCCTTACTCCAGTATACTTTTGGACGATAGCTGTCATTTATAACTCTGCAGGTCTGAGAATGACAGTGCCCCTGAGCTCCTTTCTTCAACTCACTTTCTTGTGAGCTGGCCGCAACACCGCAGGATTGCTTCAGGCCCTAGTGTGGTTCCGGCACGGCACGCTGAGCCTTTGGTTAATTCCTCTTCCTGGTGGGAAATGAGAGTTAAATTTGCCCGTCCAGACACCTCCAGCTAGTCTCTCATTGGTTCTCCCTATTCCTGTTCATTTTCCGCAGAAATTGCAAACTGGGCCAAACAGGAGGTTAAAGGCACTGACTCTCCAAGTGGTGAGAGAGTAAGTAAAGCGTCTGGAATGTTGCACCCGAGTACCAGGGGACGAAAACTGAGACACCTTTGAACACGTTTCCCAATCACACGGTCGATCATACTCTGGGTTCCACATCCATGTTTTAGCTGAAGGAAGAATCCCTTAAACCTGGAGAGTTGAGACCCATGGAATGGGTACCATGCAATATGGCTTCAAAGAGTATGCATTTGCTCACCGATCCTCACCAATCCTTTCACTGCTGCATTTATTGCGCTGTACACACGCTTGATTCTCCTTCGGAGACTTATAAATCCATAGGTTTTAAGATACTTACTAGTCAGGTATATTCTCAGGCGTTTAATATGGGGTGTTGAGTCCACTTCGTTGAGCAAGGAGTAGCTCTTGTCTATTACATATTTGGCTTATGGAACGGTATCTGTGCTAATTTCAATCTCTGGTTTTATGCAGCACCCCAACTCACCTTTCCCCTTAAGCAAGCATAAGTTGGTTTTCTACATTTGAGACCCTGTTCTGTTTTGTAATTCAGTTCCTGTGTAGCCAAGTTTACATTCCGTGTAGTAGTGATATCTTATGATGTTTCTTTTTCTGTGTGACTTATTTCACTTAGAATCATCATACCTGAATCCACTCATTATGCTGCTATGGGCCTGATGACATAGATTTCATTGCTGAGTGATATTGCATTGTACGTAAGTACCACAACTTCTTTATCCATTTTTCACTTTCTGTGATAATGAACTTGTACCGTAAACGAGGTTCTTGTAAACAGAGCCGTCCCAAACTTTGGGTGGCTGTGTCTTTTTGATTTTAATTTCCCTAAGCTATAGGACCATAAGTGGAAGTGCCCTAGGCTCTGTTGCTTTGTTTTTTAGATGTTTCAGGAAACACCATACACTTCTCCAGAGTGGCTGTTGGCAATTTACATCCCGCCCATCAGCATAACAAGGCTCCCAGTTCTCCATGGCCTCTCCTGCCTTTCAGGATTTTACAGTTTGATCAGATGTCCCTTTTGACCGGGGGGCAGTGAGACTTCATTGTAGTGCAGATTTCCTTTGCAAGCTTGCTTGGTTGGCCAAAAAGGGCGTATGCGTTTTTTCCTGAATATATTCAGGAAAAAACGCATACGCCCTTTTTGGCCAAGTGCATCATTGTGGACGTTCTGCCTCTTTTCCTATGCTTTACATGCAATTCCAGTCTACCTCCTGAAATCGGTTTCCTGCAATTCTGCCCCGCTTTCAAGTCCTCTTGGCAGCCGCCTTACTTCAATATATTTTTGGACGATAGCTGTCATTTATAACTCTGCAGGTCTGTGAATTACAGTGCCCCTGGCTCCTTTCTTCAACTCGCTTTCTTGTGAGCTGGCCGCAACACCGCAGGATTGCTTCAGGCCCTAGTGTGGTTCCGGCATGGCACGTTGAGCCTTTGGTTAATTCCTCTTCCTGGTGGGAAATGAGAGTTAAATTTGCCCGTCCAGACACCTCCAGCTAGTCTCTCATTGGTTCTCCCTATTTCTGTTCATTTTCCGCAGAAATTGCAAACTGGGTCAAACAGGAGGTTAAAGGCACTGACTCTCTAAGTGGGGAGAGTGTTAGTAAAGCGTCTGGAATGTTGCACCCGAGCACCAGGGGTCGAAAACTGAGACACCTTTGAACACGTTTCCCAATCACATGGTGGATCATACTCTGGGTTCCACATGAATGTTTTAGCTGAAGGAAGAATCCCTTAAACCTGGAGAGTTGAGACCCATGGAATGGGTACCATGCAGTATGACTTCAAAGGGTCTGCATTTGCTCACCGATCCTCACCAATCCTATCACTGCTGCATTTATGCCGCTGTACACACGCTTGATTCTCTTTCGGAGACATATAAATCCATAGGTTTTAACATTCTTACTAGTGAGGTATATTCTTAGGCGTTTAATATGGGGTGTTGAGTCCACTTCGTTGAGCAAGGAGTAGCTCTTGTCTATTACATATTGGGCTTATGGAACGGTATCTGTGCTAATTTCAATCTCTGGTTTTATGCAGCACCCCAACTCACCTTTCCCCTTAAGCAAGCATAAGTTGGTTTTCTACATTTGAGACCCTGTTCTGTTTTGTAATTCAGTTCCTGTGTAGCCAAGTTTACATTCCGTGTAGTAGTGATATCTTATGATGTTTCTTTTTCTGTGTGACTTATTTCACTTAGAATCATCGTACCTGAATCCACTCATTATGCTGCTATGGGCCTGATGACATAGATTTCATTGCTGAGTGATATTGCATTGTACGTAAGTACCACAACTTCTTATCCATTTTTCGCTTTCTGTGATAATGAACTTGTACCGTAAACGAGGTTCTTGTAAACAGAGCCGTCCCAAACATTGGGGTGGCTGTGTCTTTTTGATTTCAATTTCCCTAAGCTATAGGACCATAAGTGGAAGTGCCCTAGGCTCTGTTGCTTTGTTTTTTAGATGTTTCAGGAAACACCATACACTTCTCCAGAGTGGCTGTTGGCAATTTACATCCTGCCCATCAGCATAACAAGGCTCCCAGTTCTCCATGGCCTGTCCTGCCTTTCTGGATTTTACACTTTGTTCAGATGGCCCTTTGACCGGGGGGCAGTGAGACTTCATTGTAGTGCAGATTTCCTTTGCAAGCTTGCTTGGTTGGCCAAAAAGGACGTATGCGTTTTTTCCTGAATATATTCAGGAAAAAACGCATACGCCCTTTTTGGCCAAGTGCATCATTGTGGACGTTCTGCCTCTTTTCCTATGCTTTACATGCAATTCCAGTCTACCTCCTGAAATCGGTTTCCTGCAATTCTGCCCCGCTTTCAAGTCCTCTTGGCAGCCTTACTTCAATATATTTTTGGACGATAGCTGTCATTTATAACTCTGCAGGTTTGTGAATTACAGTGCCCCTGAGCTCCTTTCTTCAACTCGCTTTCTTGTGAGCTGGCCGCAACACCGCAGGATTGCTTCAGGCCCTAGTGGGGTTCCGGCATGGCACGCTGAGCCTTTGGTTAATTCCTCTTCCTGGTGGGAAATGAGAGTTAAATTTGCCCGTCCAGACACCTCCAGCTAGTCTCTCATTGGTTGTCCCTATTTCTGTTCATTTTCCGCAGAAATTGCAAACTGGGTCAAACAGGAGGTTAAAGGCACTGACTCTCTAAGTGGGGAGAGTGTTAGTAAAGCGTCTGGAATGTTGCACCCGAGTACCAGGGGACGAAAACTGAGACACATTTGAACACGTTTCCCCATCACACGGTCGATCATACTCTGGGTTCCACATGCATGTTTTAGCTGAAGGAAGAATCCCTTAAACCTGGAGAGTTGAGACCCATGGAATGGGTACCATGCAGTATGACTTCAAAGGGTCTGCATTTGCTGACCGATCCTCACCAATCCTATCACTGCTGCATTTATGCCGCTGTACACACGCTTGATTCTCTTTCGGAGACATATAAATCCATAGGTTTTAAGATTCTTACTAGTAAGGTATATTCTTAGGCGTTTAATATGGAGTTTTGAGTCCACTTCGTTGAGCAAGGAGTAGCTCTTGTCTATTACATATTTGGCTTATGGAACGGTATCTGTGCTAATTTAAATCTCTGGTTTTATGCAGCACCCCAACTCACCTTTCCCCTTAAGCAAGCATAAGTTGGTTTCCTACATTTGAGACCCTGTTCTGTTTTGTAATTCAGTTCCTGTGTAGCCAAGTTTACATTCCGTGTAGTAGTGATATCTTATGATGTTTCTTTTTCTGTGTGATTTGTTTCACTTAGAATCATCGTACCTGAATCCTCTCATTATGCTGCTATGGGCCTGATGACATAGATTTCATTGCTGAGTGATATTGCATTGTACGTAAGTACTACAACTTCTTTATCCATTTTTTGCTTTCTGCAATATTGAACTTGTACCGTAAACGAGGTTCTTGTAAACAGAGCCGTCCCAAACTTTGGGGTGGCTGTGTCTTTTTGATTTTAATTTCCCTAAGCTATAAGACCATAAGTGGAAGTGCCCTTGGCTCTGTTGCTTTGTTTTTTAGGTGTTTCAGGAAACACCATACACTTCTCCAGAGTGGCTGTTGGCAATTTACATCCCGCCCATCAGCATAACAAGGCTCCCAGTTCTCCATGGCCTGTCCTGCCTTTCTGGATTTTACACTTTGTTCAGATGGCCCTTTTGACCGAGGGGCAGTGAGACTTCATTGTAGTGCAGATTTCCTTTGCAAGCTTGCTTGGTTGGCCAAAAAGTGCGTATGCGTTTTTTCCTGAATATATTCAGGAAAAAACGCATACGCCCTTTTTGGCCAAGTGCATCCTTGTGGACGTTCTGCCTCTTTTCCTATGCTTTACATGCAATTCCAGTCTACCTCCTGAAATCGGTTTCCTGCAATTCTGCCCCGCTTTCAAGTCCTCTTGGCAGCCTTACTTCAATATATTTTTGGACGATAGCTGTCATTTATAACTCTGCAGGTCTGTGAATTACAGTGCCCCTGAGCTCCTTTCTTCAACTCGCTTTCTTGTGAGCTGGCCGCAACACCGCAGGATTGCTTCAGGCCCTAGTGTGGTTCCGGCATGGCACGCTGAGCCTTTGGTTAATTCCTCTTCCTGGTGGGAAATGAGAGTTAAATTTGCCCGTCCAGACACCTCCAGCTAGTCTCTCATTGGTTCTCCCTATTACTGTTCATTTTCCACAGAAATTGCAAACTGGGCCAAACAGGAGGTTAAAGGCATTGACTCTCCAAGTGGGGAGAGAGTTAGTAAAGGGTCTGGAATGTTGCACCCGAGTACCAGGGGACGAAAACTGAGACACCTTTGAACACGTTTCCCAATCACACGGTGGATCATACTCTGGGTTCCACATGCATGTTTTAGCTGAAGGAAGAATCCCTTAAACCTGGAGAGTTGAGACCCATGGAATGGGTACCATGCAATATGACTTCAAAGGGTCTGCATTTGCTCACCGATCCTCACCAATCCTATCACTGCTGCGTTTATGCCGCTGTACACACGCTTGATTCTCTTTCGGAGACATATAAATCCATAGGTTTTAAGATTCTTACTAGT
The DNA here is from genome assembly GCF_964374135.1 of Grampus griseus. NCBI lineage: Eukaryota > Metazoa > Chordata > Mammalia > Artiodactyla > Delphinidae > Grampus > Grampus griseus. Next base: position 220,436 of record NW_028133372.1, read on the forward strand.
CAGGTATATTCTTAGGCGTTTAATATGGGGTGTTGAGTCCACTTCGTTGAGCAAGGAGTAGCTCTTGTCTATTACATATTTGGCTTATGGAACGGTATCTGTGCTAATTTCAATCTCTGGTTTTATGCAGCACCCCAACTCACCTTTCCCCTTAAGCAAGCATAAGTTGGTTTTCTACATTTGAGACCCTGTTCTGTTTTGTAATTCAGTTCCTGTGTAGCCAAGTTTACATTCCGTGTAGTAGTGATATCTTATGATGTTTCTTTTTCTCTGTGACTTATTTCACTTAGAATCATCGTACCTGAATCCACTCATTATGCTGCTATGGGCCTGATGACATAGATTTCATTGCTGAGTGATATTGCATTGTACGTAAGTACCACAACTTCTTTATCCATTTTTCGCTTTCTGTGATAATGAACTTGTACCGTAAACGAGGTTCTTGTAAACAGAGCCGTCCCAAACATTGGGGTGGCTGTGTCTTTTTGATTTTAATTTCCCTAAGCTATAGGACCATAAGTGGAAGTGCCCTAGGCTCTGTTGCTTTGTTTTTTAGATGTTTCAGGAAACACCATACACTTCTCCAGAGTGGCTGTTGGCAATTTACATCCTTCCCATCAGCATAACAAGGCTCCCAGTTGTCCATGGCCTGTCCTGCCTTTCTGGATTTTACACTTTGTTCAGATGGCCCTTTTGACCGGGGGGCAGTGAGACTTCATTGTAGTGCAGATTTCCTTTGCAAGCTTGCTTGGTTGGCCAAAAAGGGCGTATGCGTTTTTTCCTGAATATATTCAGGAAAAAACGCATACGCCCTTTTTGGCCAAGTGCATCATTGTGGACGTTCTGCCTCTTTTCCTATGCTTTACATGCAATTCCAGTCTACCTCCTGAAATCGGTTTCCTGCAATTCTGCCCTGCTTTCAAGTCCTCTTGGCAGCCTTACTTCAATATATTTTTGGACGATAGCTGTCATTTATAACTCTGCAGGTCTGTGAATTACAGTGCCCCTGAGCTCCTTTCTTCAACTCGCTTTCTTGTGAGCTGGCCGCAACACCGCAGGATTGCTTCAGGCCCTAGTGTGGTTCCGGCATGGCACGCTGAGCCTTTGGTTAATTCCTCTTCCTGGTGGGAAATGAGAGTTAAATTTGCCCGTCCAGACACCTCCAGCTAGTCTCTCATTGGTTGTCCCTATTTCTGTTCATTTTCCGCAGAAATTGCAAACTGGGTCAAACAGGAGGTTAAAGGCACTGACTATCTAAGTGGGGAGAGAGTTAGTAAACCGTCTGGAATGTTGCACCTGAGTACCAGGGGACGAAAACTGAGACACATTTGAACACGTTTCCCCATCACATGGTGGATCATACTCTGGGTTCCACATGCATGTTTAGCTGAAGGAAGAATCCCTTAAACCTGGAAAGTTGAGACCCATGGAATGGGTACCATGAAGTATGACTTCAAAGGGTCTGCATTTGCTCACCGATCCTCACCAATCCTATCACTGCTGCGTTTATGCCGCTGTACACAAGCTTGATTCTCTTTCGGAGACATATAAATCCATAGGTTTTAAGATTCTTACTAGTAAGGTATATTCTTAGGCGTTTAATATGGGGTTTTGAGTCCACTTCGTTGAGCAAGGAGTAGCTCTTGTCTATTACATATTTGGCTTATGGAACGGTACCTGTGCTAATTTCAATCTCTGGTTTTATGCAGCACCCCAACTCACCTTTCCCCTTAAGCAAGCATAAGTTGGTTTCCTACATTTGAGACCCTGTTCTGTTTTGTAATTCAGTTCCTGTGTAGCCAAGTTTACATTCCGTGTAGTAGTGATATCTTATGATGTTTCTTTTTCTGTGTGACTTGTTTCACTTAGAATCATCGTACCTGAATCCTCTCATTATGCTGCTATGGGCCTGATGACATAGATTTCATTGCTGAGTGATATTGCATTGTACGTAAGTACCACAACTTCTTTATCCATTTTTCGCTTTCTGTGATAATGAACTTGTACCGTAAACGAGGTTCTTGTAAACAGAGCCGTCCCAAACTTTGGGGTGGCTGTGTCTTTTTGATTTTAATTTCCCTAAGCTATAGGACCATAAGTGGAAGTGCCCTAGGCTCTGTTCCTTTGTTTTTTAGATGTTTCAGGAAACACCATACACTTCTCCAGAGTGGCTGTTGGCAATTTACATCCCGCCCATCAGCATAACAAGGCTCCCAGTTCTCCATGGCCTCTCCTGCCTTTCTGGATTTTACACTTTGTTTAGATGGCCCTTTTGACCGGGGGGCAATGAGACTTCATTGTAGTGCAGATTTCCTTTGCAAGCTTGCTTGGTTGGCCAAAAAGGGCGTATGCGTTTTTTCCTGAATATATTCAGGAAAAAACGCCTACGGTCTTTTTGGCCAAGTGCATCATTGTGGACGTTCTGCCTCTTTTCCTATGCTTTACATGCAATTCCAGTCTACCTCCTGAAATCGGTTTCCTGCAATTCTGCCCCGCTTTCAAGTCCTCTTGGCAGCCTTACTTCAATATATTTTTGGACGATAGCTGTCATTTATAACTCTGCAGGTTTGTGAGTGACAGTGCCCCTGAGCTCCTTTCTTCAACTCTCTTTCTTGTGAGCTGGCCGCAACACCGCAGGATTGCTTCAGGCCCTAGTGTGGTTCCGGCATGGCACGCTGAGCCTTTGGTTAATTCCTCTTCCTGGTGGGAAATGAGAGTTAAATTTGCCCGTCCAGACACCTCCAGCTAGTCTCTCATTGGTTCTCCCTATTCCTGTTCATTTTCCTCAGAAATTGCAAACTGGGACAAACAGGAGGTTAAAGGCACTGACTCTCCAAGTGGGGAGAGTGTTAGTAAAGCGTCTGGAATGTTGCACCCGAGTACCAGGGGACGAAAACTGAGACACCTTTGAACACGTTTCCTAATCACATGGTGGATCATAATCTGGGTTCCACATGCATGTTTTAGCTGAAGGAAGAATCCCTTAAACCTGGAGAGTTGAGACCCATGGAATGGGTACCATGCAATATGACTTCAAAGGGTCTGCATTTGCTCACCGATCCTCACCAATCCTATCACTGCTGCGTTTATGCCGCTGTACACACGCTTGATTCTCCTTCGGAGACATATAAATCCATAGGTTTTAAGATTCTTACTAGTCAGGTATATTCTTAGGCGTTTAATATGGGGTGTTGAGTCCACTTCGTTGAGCAAGGAGTAGCTCTTGTCTATTACATATTTGGCTTATGGAACGGTATCTGTGCTAATTTCAATCTCTGGTTTTATGCAGCACCCCAACTCACCTTTCCCCTTAAGCAATCATAAGTTGGTTTTCTACATTTGAGACCCTGCTCTGTTTTGTAATTCAGTTCCTGTGTAGCCAAGTTTACATTCCGTGTAGTAGTGATATCTTATGATGTTTTTTTCTGTGTGACTTATTTCACTTAGAATCATCGTACCTGAATGCACTCATTATGCTGCTACGGGCCTGATGACATAGATTTCATTGCTGAGTGATATTGCATTGTACGTAAGTACCACAACTTCTTTATCCATTTTTTGCTTTCTGCGATATTGAACTTGTACCATAAACGAGGTTCTTGTAAACAGAGCCGTCCCAAACTTTGGGGTGGCTGTGTCTTTTGGATTTTAATTTCCCTAAGCTATAGGACCATAAGTTGAAGTGCCCTAGGCTCTGTTGCTTTGTTTTTTAGATGTTTCAGGAAACACCATACACTTCTCCAGAGTGGCTGTTGGCAATTTACATCCCGCCCATCAGCATAACAAGGCTCCCAGTTCTCCATGGCCTGTCCTGCCTTTCTGGATTTTACACTTTTTTCAGATGGCTCTTTTGACTGGGGGGCAGTGAGACTTCATTGTAGTGCAGATTTCCTTTGCAAGCTTGCTTGGTTGGCCAAAAAGGGCGTATGCGTTTTTTCCTGAATATATTCAGGAAAAAACGCATACGCCCTTTTTGGCCAAGTGCATCATTGTGGACGTTCTGCCTCTTTTCCTATGCTTTACATGCAATTCCAGTCTACCTCCTGAAATCGGTTTCCTGCAATTCTGCCCCGCTTTCAAGTCCTCTTGGCAGCCTTACTTCAATATATTTTTGGACGATAGCTGTCATTTATAACTCTGCAGGTTTGTGAATGACAGTGCCCCTGAGCTCCTTTCTTCAACTCGCTTTCTTGTGAGCTGGCCGCAACACCGCAGGATTGCTTCAGGCCCTAGTGTGGTTCCGGCATGGCACGCTGAGCCTTTGGTTAATTCCTCTTCCTGGTGGGAAATGAGAGTTAAATTTGCCCGTCCAGACACCTCCAGCTAGTCTCTCATTGGTTCTCCCTATTCCTGTTCATTTTCCGCAGAAATTGCAAACTGGGACAAACAGGAGGTAAAAGGCACTGACTCTCCAAGTGGGGAGAGTGTTAGTAAAGCGTCTGGAATGTTGCACCCGAGTACCAGGGGACGAAAACTGAGACACCTTTGAACACGTTTCCTAATCACACGGTGGATCATAATCTGGGTTCCACATGCATGATTTAGCTGAAGGAAGAATCCCTTAAACCTGGAGAGTTGAGAACCATGGAATGGGTACCATGCAATATGACTTCAAAGGGTCTGCATTTGCTCACCGATCCTCACCAATCCTATCACTGCTGCGTTTATGCCACTGTACACACGCTTATTTCTCTTTTGGAGACATATAAATCAATAGGTTTTAAGATTCTTACTAGTCAGGTATATTCTTAGGCGTTTAATATGGGGTGTTGAGTCCACTTCGTTGAGCAAGGAGTAGCTCTTGTCTATTACATATTTGGCTTATGGAACGGTATCTGTGCTAATTTCAATCTCTGGTTTTATGCAGCACCCCAACTCACCTTTCCCCTTAAGCAAGCATAAGTTGGTTTTCTACATTTGAGACCCTGCTCTGTTTTGTAATTCAGTTCCTGTGTAGCCAAGTTTACATTCCGTGTAGTAGTGATATCTTATGATGTTTTTTTCTGTGTGACTTATTTCACTTAGAATCATCGTACCTGAATCCACTCATTACGCTGCTATGGGCCTGATGACATAGATTTCATTGCTGAGTGATATTGCATTGTACGTAAGTACCACAACTTCTTTATCAATTTTTTGCTTTCTGCGATATTGAACTTGTACTGTAAACGAGGTTCTTGTAAACAGAGCCGTCCCAAACTTTGGGGTGGCTGTGTCTTTTGGATTTTAATTTCCCTAAGCTATAGGACCATAAGTGGAAGTGCCCTAGGCTCTGTTGCTTTGTTTTTTAGATGTTTCAGGAAACACCATACACTTCTCCAGAGTGGCTGTTGGCAATTTACATCCCGCCCATCAGCATAACAAGGCTCCCAGTTCTCCATGGCCTGTCCTGCCTTTCTGGATTTTACACTTTTTTCAGATGGCTCTTTTGACTGGGGGGCAGTGAGACTTCATTGTAGTGCAGATTTCCTTTGCAAGCTTGCTTGGTTGGCCAAAAAGGGCGTATGCGTTTTTTCCTGAATATATTCAGGAAAAAACGCATACGCCCTTTTTGGCCAAGTGCATCATTGTGGACGTTCTGCCTCTTTTCCTATGCTTTACATGCAATTCCAGTCTACCTCCTGAAATCGGTTTCCTGCAATTCTGCCCCGCTTTCAAGTCCTCTTGGCAGCCTTACTTCAATATATTTTTGGACGATAGCTGTCATTTATAACTCTGCATGTTTGTGAATGACAGTGCCCCTGAGCTCCTTTCTTCAACTCGCTTTCTTGTGAGATGGCCGCAACACCGCAGGATTGCTTCAGGCCCTAGTGTGGTTCCGGCATGGCACGCTGAGCCTTTGGTTAATTCCTCTTCCTGGTGGGAAATGAGAGTTAAATTTGCCCGTCCAGACACCTCCAGCTAGTCTCTCATTGGTTCTCCCTATTCCTGTTCATTTTCCGCAGAAATTGCAAACTGGGACAAACAGGAGGTTAAAGGCACTGACTCTCCAAGTGGGGAGAGTGTTAGTAAAGCGTCTGGAATGTTGCACCCGAGTACCGGGGGACGAAAACTGAGACACCTTTGAACACGTTTCCTAATCACACGGTGGATCATAATCTGGGTTCCACATGCATGTTTTAGCTGAAGGAAGAATCCCTTAAACCTGGAGAGTTGAGACCCATGGAATGGGTACCATGCAATATGACTTCAAAGGGTCTGCATTTGCTCACCGATCCTCACCAATCCTATCACTGCTGCGTTTATGCCGCTGTACACACGCTTGATTCTCCTTCGGAGACATATAAATCCATAGGTTTTAAGATTCTTACTAGTCAGGTATATTCTTAGGCGTTTAATATGGGGTGTTGAGTCCACTTCGTTGAGCAAGGAGTAGCTCTTGTCTATTACATATTTGGCTTATGGAACGGTATCTGTGCTAATTTCAATCTCTGGTTTTATGCAGCACCCCAACTCACCTTTCCCCTTAAGCAATCATAAGTTGGTGTTCTACATTTGAGACCCTGCTCTGTTTTGTAATTCAGTTCCTGTGTAGCCAAGTTTACATTCCGTGTAGTAGTGATATCTTATGATGTTTTTTTCTGTGTGACTTATTTCACTTAGAATCATCGTACCTGAATCCACTCATTATGCTGCTACGGGCCTGATGACATAGATTTCATTGCTGAGTGATATTGCATTGTACGTAAGTACCACAACTTCTTTATCCATTTTTTGCTTTCTGCGATATTGAACTTGTACCGTAAACGAGGTTCTTGTAAACAGAGCCGTCCCAAACTTTGGGGTGGCTGTGTCTTTTGGATTTTAATTTCCCTAAGCTATAGGACCATAAGTGGAAGTGCCCTAGGCTCTGTTGCTTTGTTTTTTAGATGTTTCAGGAAACACCATACACTTCTCCAGAGTGGCTGTTGGCAATTTACATCCCGCCCATCAGCATAACAAGGCTCCCAGTTCTCCATGGCCTGTCCTGCCTTTCTGGATTTTACACTTTTTTCAGATGGCTCTTTTGACTGGGGGGCAGTGAGACTTCATTGTAGTGCAGATTTCCTTTGCAAGCTTGCTTGGTTGGCCAAAAAGGGCGTATGCGTTTTTTCCTCAATATATTCAGGAAAAAACGCATACGCCCTTTTTGGCCAAGTGCATCATTGTGGACGTTCTGACTCTTTTCCTATGCTTTACATGCAATTCCAGTCTACCTCCTGAAATCGGTTTCCTGCAATTCTGCCCCGCTTTCAAGTCCTCTTGGCAGCCTTACTTCAATATATTTTTGGACGATAGCTGTCATTTATAACTCTGCAGGTTTGTGAATGACAGTGCCCCTGAGCTCCTTTCTTCAACTCGCTTTCTTGTGAGCTGGCCGCAACACCGCAGGATTGCTTCAGGCCCTAGTGGGGTTCCGGCATGGCACGCTGAGCCTTTGGTTAATTCCTCTTCCTGGTGGGAAATGAGAGTTAAATTTGCCCGTCCAGACACCTCCAGCTAGTCTCTCATTGGTTCTCCCTATTCCTGTTCATTTTCCGCAGAAATTGCAAACTGGGACAAACAGGAGGTTAAAGGCACTGACTCTCCAAGTGGGGAGAGTGTTAGTAAAGCGTCTGGAATGTTGCACCCGAGTACCAGGGGACGAAAACTGAGACACCTTTGAACACGTTTCCTAATCACACGGTGGATCATAATCTGGGTTCCACATGCATGATTTAGCTGAAGGAAGAATCCCTTAAACCTGGAGAGTTGAGACCCATGGAATGGGTACCATGCAATATGACTTCAAAGGGTCTGCATTTGCTCACCGATCCTCACCAATCCTATCACTGCTGCGTTTATGCCACTGTACACACGCTTATTTCTCTTTTGGAGACATATAAATCAATAGGTTTTAAGATTCTTACTAGTCAGGTATATTCTTAGGCGTTTAATATGGGGTGTTGAGTCCACTTCGTTGAGCAAGGAGTAGCTCTTGTCTATTACATATTTGGCTTATGGAACGGTATCTGTGCTAATTTCAATCTCTGGTTTTATGCAGCACCCCAACTCACCTTTCCCCTTAAGCAAGCATAAGTTGGTTTTCTACATTTGAGACCCTGCTCTGTTTTGTAATTCAGTTCCTGTGTAGCCAAGTTTACATTCCGTGTAGTAGTGATATCTTATGATTTTTTTTTCTGTGTGACTTATTTCACTTAGAATCATCGTACCTGAATCCACTCATTACGCTGCTACGGGCCTGATGACATAGATTTCATTGCTGAGTGATATTGCATTGTACGTAAGTACCACAACTTCTTTATCCATTTTTTGCTTTCTGCGATATTGAACTTGTACTGTAAACGAGGTTCTTGTAAACAGAGCCGTCCCAAACTTTGGGGTGGCTGTGTCTTTTGGATTTTAATTTCCCTAAGCTATAGGACCATAAGTGGAAGTGCCCTAGGCTCTGTTGCTTTGTTTTTTAGATGTTTCAGGAAACACCATACACTTCTCCAGAGTGGCTGTTGGCAATTTACATCACGCCCATCAGCATAACAAGGCTCCCAGTTCTCCATGGCCTGTCCTGCCTTTCTGGATTTTACACTTTTTTCAGATGGCTCTTTTGACTGGGGGGCAGTGAGACTTCATTGTAGTGCAGATTTCCTTTGCAAGCTTGCTTGGTTGGCCAAAAAGGGCGTATGCGTTTTTTCCTGAATATATTCAGGAAAAAACGCATACGCCCTTTTTGGCCAAGTGCATCATTGTGGACGTTCTGCCTCTTTTCCTATGCTTTACATGCAATTCCAGTCTACCTCCTGAAATCGGTTTCCTGCAATTCTGCCCCGCTTTCAAGTCCTCTTGGCAGCCTTACTTCAATATATTTTTGGACGATAGCTGTCATTTATAACTCTGCATGTTTGTGAATGACAGTGCCCCTGAGCTCCTTTCTTCAACTCGCTTTCTTGTGAGATGGCCGCAACACCGCAGGATTGCTTCAGGCCCTAGTGTGGTTCCGGCATGGCACGCTGAGCCTTTGGTTAATTCCTCTTCCTGGTGGGAAATGAGAGTTAAATTTGCCCGTCCAGACACCTCCAGCTAGTCTCTCATTGGTTCTCCCTATTCCTGTTCATTTTCCGCAGAAATTGCAAACTGGGACAAACAGGAGGTTAAAGGCACTGACTCTCCAAGTGGGGAGAGTGTTAGTAAAGCGTCTGGAATGTTGCACCCGAGTACCGGGGGACGAAAACTGAGACACCTTTGAACACGTTTCCTAATCACACGGTGGATCATAATCTGGGTTCCACATGCATGTTTTAGCTGAAGGAAGAATCCCTTAAACCTGGAGAATTGAGACCCATGGAATGGGTACCATGCAATATGACTTCAAAGGGTCTGCATTTGCTCACCGATCCTCACCAATCCTATCACTGCTGCGTTTATGCCGCTGTACACACGCTTGATTCTCCTTCGGAGACATATAAATCCATAGGTTTTAAGATTCTTACTAGTCAGGTATATTCTTAGGCGTTTAATATGGGGTGTTGAGTCCACTTCGTTGAGCAAGGAGTAGCTCTTGTCTATTACATATTTGGCTTATGGAACGGTATCTGTGCTAATTTCAATCTCTGGTTTTATGCAGCACCCCAACTCACCTATCCCCTTAAGCAATCATAAGTTGGTGTTCTACATTTGAGACCCTGCTCTGTTTTGTAATTCAGTTCCTGTGTAGCCAAGTTTACATTCCGTGTAGTAGTGATATCTTATGATGTTTTTTTCTGTGTGACTTATTTCACTTAGAATCATCGTACCTGAATCCACTCATTATGCTGCTACGGGCCTGATGACATAGATTTCATTGCTGAGTGATATTGCATTGTTCGTAAGTACCACAACTTCTTTATCCATTTTTTGCTTTCTGCGATATTGAACTTGTACCGTAAACGAGGTTCTTGTAAACAGAGCCGTCCCAAACTTTGGGGTGGCTGTGTCTTTTGGATTTTAATTTCCCTAAGCTATAGGACCATAAGTGGAAGTGCCCTAGGCTCTGTTGCTTTGTTTTTTAGATGTTTCAGGAAACACCATACACTTCTCCAGAGTGGCTGTTGGCAATTTACATCCCGCCCATCAGCATAACAAGGCTCCCAGTTCTCCATGGCCTGTCCTGCCTTTCTGGATTTTACACTTTTTTCAGATGGCTCTTTTGACTGGGGGGCAGTGAGACTTCATTGTAGTGCAGATTTCCTTTGCAAGCTTGCTTGGTTGGCCAAAAAGGGCGTATGCGTTTTTTCCTGAATATATTCAGGAAAAAACGCATATGCCCTTTTTGGCCAAGTGCATCATTGTGGACGTTCTGCCTCTTTTCCTATGCTTTACATGCAATTCCAGTCTACCTCCTGAAATCGGTTTCTTGCAATTCTGCCCCGCTTTCAAGTCCTCTTGGCAGCCTTACTTCAATATATTTTTGGACGATAGCTGTCATTTATAACTCTGCATGTTTGTGAATGACAGTGCCCCTGAGCTCCTTTCTTCAACTCGCTTTCTTGTGAGATGGCCGCAACACCGCAGGATTGCTTCAGGCCCTAGTGTGGTTCCGGCATGGCACGCTGAGCCTTTGGTTAATTCCTCTTCCTGGTGGGAAATGAGAGTTAAATTTGCCCGTCCAGACACCTCCAGCTAGTCTCTCATTGGTTCTCCCTATTCCTGTTCATTTTCCGCAGAAATTGCAAACTGGGACAAACAGGAGGTTAAAGGCACTGACTCTCCAAGTGGGGAGAGTGTTAGTAAAGCGTCTGGAATGTTGCACCCGAGTACCGGGGGACGAAAACTGAGACACCTTTGAACACGTTTCCTAATCACACGGTGGATCATAATCTGGGTTCCACATGCATGTTTTAGCTGAAGGAAGAATCCCTTAAACCTGGAGAATTGAGACCCATGGAATGGGTACCATGCAATATGACTTCAAAGGGTCTGCATTTGCTCACCGATCCTCACCAATCCTATCACTGCTGCGTTTATGCCGCTGTACACACGCTTGATTCTCCTTCGGAGACATATAAATCCATAGGTTTTAAGATTCTTACTAGTCAGGTATATTCTTAGGCGTTTAATATGGGGTGTTGAGTCCACTTCGTTGAGCAAGGAGTAGCTCTTGTCTATTACATATTTGGCTTATGGAACGGTATCTGTGCTAATTTCAATCTCTGGTTTTATGCAGCACCCCAACTCACCTATCCCCTTAAGCAATCATAAGTTGGTGTTCTACATTTGAGACCCTGCTCTGTTTTGTAATTCAGTTCCTGTGTAGCCAAGTTTACATTCCGTGTAGTAGTGATATCTTATGATGTTTTTTTCTGTGTGACTTATTTCACTTAGAATCATCGTACCTGAATCCACTCATTATGCTGCTACGGGCCTGATGACATAGATTTCATTGCTGAGTGATATTGCATTGTACGTAAGTACCACAACTTCTTTATCCATTTTTTGCTTTCTGCGATATTGAACTTGTACCGTAAACGAGGTTCTTGTAAACAGAGCCGTCCCAAACTTTGGGGTGGCTGTGTCTTTTGGATTTTAATTTCCCTAAGCTATAGGACCATAAGTGGAAGTGCCCTAGGCTCTGTTGCTTTGTTTTTTAGATGTTTCAGGAAACACCATACACTTCTCCAGAGTGGCTGTTGGCAATTTACATCCCGCCCATCAGCATAACAAGGCTCCCAGTTCTCCATGGCCTGTCCTGCCTTTCTGGATTTTACACTTTTTTCAGATGGCCCTTTTGACCAGGGGGCAGTGAGACTTCATTGTAGTGCAGATTTCCTTTGCAAGCTTGCTTGGTTGGCCAAAAAGGGCGTATGCATTTTTTCCTGAATATATTCAGGAAAAAACGCATACGCCCTTTTTGGCCAAGTGCATCATTGTGGACGTTCTGCCTCTTTTCCTATGCTTTACATGCAATTCCAGTCTACCTCCTGAAATCGGTTTCCTGCAATTCTGCCCCGCTTTCAAGTCCTCTTGGCAGCCTTACTTCAATATATTTTTGGACGATAGCTGTCATTTATAACTCTGCAGGTTTGTGAATGACAGTGCCCCTGAGCTCCTTTCTTCAACTCGCTTTCTTGTGAGCTGGCCGCAACACCGCAGGATTGCTTCCGGCCCTAGTGTGGTTCCGGTATGGCACGCTGAGCCATTATTTAATTCCTCTTCCTGGTGGGAAATGAGAGTTAAATTTGCCCGTCCAGACACCTCCAGCTAGTCTCTCATTGGTTCTCCCTATTACTGTTCATTTTCCGCAGAAATTGCAAACTGGGACAAACAGGAGGTTAAAGGCACTGAGTCTCCAAGTGGGGAGAGTGTTAGTAAAGCGTCTGGAATGTTGCACCCGAGTACCAGGGGACGAAAACTGAGACACCTTTGAACACGTTTCCTAATCACACGGTGGATCATAATCTGGGTTCCACATGCATGTTTTAGCTGAAGGAAGAATCCCTTAAACCTGGAGAGTTGAGACCCATGGAATGGGTACCATGCAATATGACTTCAAAGGGTCTGCATTTGCTCACCGATCCTCACCAATCCTATCACTGCTGCGTTTATGCCGCTGTACACACGCTTGATTCTCCTTCGGAGACATATAAATCCATAGGTTTTAAGATTCTTAATAGTCAGGTATATTCTTAGGCGTTTAATATGTGGTGTTGAGTCCACTTCGTTGAGCAAGGAGTAGCTCTTGTCTATTACATATTTGGCTTATGGAACGGTATCTGTGCTAATTTCAATCTCTGGTTTTATGCAGCACCCCAACTCACCTTTCCCCTTAAGCAATCATAAGTTGGTTTTCTACATTTGAGACCCTGCTCTGTTTTGTAATTCAGTTCCTGTGTAGCCAAGTTTACATTCCGTGTAGTAGTGATATCTTATGATGTTTTTTTCTGTGTGACTTATTTCACTTAGAATCATCGTACCTGAATCCACTCATTATGCTGCTACGGGTCTGATGACATAGATTTCATTGCTGAGTGATATTGTATTGTACGTAAGTACCACAACTTCTTTATCCATTTTTTGCTTTATGCGATATTGAACTTGTACCGTAAACGAGGTTCTTGTAAACAGAGCCGTCCCAAACTTTGGGGTGGCTGTGTCTTTTGGATTTTAATTTCCCTAAGCTATAGGACCATAAGTGGAAGTGCCCTAGGCTCTTTTACTTTGTTTTTTAGATGTTTCAGGAAACACCATACACTTCTCCAGAGTGGCTGTTGGCAATTTACATCCCGCCCATCAGCATAACAAGGCTCCCAGTTCTCCATGGCCTGTCCTGCCTTTCTGGATTTTACACTTTTTTCAGATGGCTCTTTTGACTGGGGGGCAGTGAGACTTCATTGTTGTGCAGATTTCCTTTGCAAGCTTGCTTGGTTGGCCAAAAAGGGCGTATGCGTTTTTTCCTGAATATATTCAGGAAAAAACGCATACGCCCTTTTTGGCCAAGTGCATCATTGTGGACGTTCTGCCTCTTTTCCTATGCTTTACATGCAATTCCAGTCTACCTCCTGAAATCGGTTTCTTGCAATTCTGCCCCGCTTTCAAGTCCTCTTGGCAGCCTTACTTCAATATATTTTTGGACGATAGCTGTCATTTATAACTCTGCATGTTTGTGAATGACAGTGCCCCTGAGCTCCTTTCTTCAACTCGCTTTCTTGTGAGATGGCCGCAACACCGCAGGATTGCTTCAGGCCCTAGTGTGGTTCCGACATGGCACGCTGAGCCTTTGGTTAATTCCTCTTCCTGGTGGGAAATGAGAGTTAAATTTGCCCGTCCAGACACCTCCAGCTAGTCTCTCATTTGTTCTCCCTATTCCTGTTCATTTTCCGCAGAAATTGCAAACTGGGACAAACAGGAGGTTAAAGGCACTGACTCTCCAAGTGGGGAGAGTGTTAGTAAAGCGTCTGGAATGTTGCACCCGAGTACCAGGGGACGAAAACTGAGACACATTTGAACACGTTTCCTAATCACACGGTGGATCATAATCTGGGTTCCACATGCATGTTTTAGCTGAAGGAAGAATCCCTTAAACCTGGAGAGTTGAGACCCATGGAATGGGTACCATGCAATATGACTTCAAAGGGTCTGCATTTGCTCACCGATCCTCACCAATCCTATCACTGCTGCGTTCATGCCGCTGTACACACGCTTGATTCTCTTTCGGAGACATATAAATCCATAGGTTTTAAGATTCTTACTAGTCAGGTATATTCTTAGGCGTTTAATATGGGGTGTTGAGTCCACTTCGTTGAGAAAGGAGTAGCTCTTGTCTATTACATATTTGGCTTATGGAACGGTACCTGTGCTAATTTCAATCTATGGTCATATGCAGCACACCAACTCACCTTTCCCCTTAAGGAAGCATAAGTTGGTTTTCTACATTTGAGACCCTGTTCAGTTTTTTAATTCAGTTCCTGTGTAGCCAAGTTTACATTCCGTGTAGTAGTGATATCTTATGATGTTTCTTTTTCTGTGTGACTTAGTTCACTTAGAATCATTGTACCTGAATCCACTCATTATGCTGCTACGGGCCTGATGACATAGATTTCATTGCTGAGTGATATTGCATTTTACGTAAGTACCACAACATCTTTATCCATTTTTCACTTTCTGCGATATTGAACTTGTACCGTAAACGAGGTTCTTGTAAACAGAGCCGTCCCAAACTTTGGGGTGGCTGTGTCTTTTTGATTTTAATTTCCCTAAGCTATAGGACTATAAGTGGAAGTGCCCTATGCTCTGTTGCTTTGTTTTTTAGATGTTTCAGGAAACACCATACACTTCTCCAGAGTGGCTGTTGGCAATTTACATCCCGCCCATCAGCATAACAAGGCTCCCATGTCTCCATGGCCTGTCCTGCCTTTCTGGATTTTACACTTTTTTCAGATGGCCCTTTTGACCAGGGGGCAGTGAGACTTCATTGTAGTGCAGATTTCCTTTGCAAGCTTGCTTGGTTGGCCAAAAAGGGCGTATGCATTTTTTCCTGAATATATTCAGGAAAAAACGCATACGCCCTTTTTGGCCAAGTGCATCATTGTGGACGTTCTGCCTCTTTTCCTATGCTTTACATGCAATTCCAGTCTACCTCCTGAAATCGGTTTCCTGCAATTCTGCCCCGCTTTCAAGTCCTCTTGGCAGCCTTACTTCAATATATTTTTGGACGATAGCTGTCATTTATAACTCTGCAGGTTTGTGAATGACAGTGCCCCTGAGCTCCTTTCTTCAACTCGCTTTCTTGTGAGCTGGCCGCAACACCGCAGGATTGCTTCCGGCCCTAGTGTGGTTCCGGTATGGCACGCTGAGCCATTATTTAATTCCTCTTCCTGGTGGGAAATGAGAGTTAAATTTGCCCGTCCAGACACCTCCAGCTAGTCTCTCATTGGTTCTCCCTATTACTGTTCATTTTCCGCAGAAATTGCAAACTGGGACAAACAGGAGGTTAAAGGCACTGAGTCTCCAAGTGGGGAGAGTGTTAGTAAAGCGTCTGGAATGTTGCACCCGAGTACCAGGGGACGAAAACTGAGACACATTTGAACACGTTGCCCGATCACACGGTGGATCATACTCTGGGTTCCACATGCATGTTTTAGCTGAAGGAAGAATCCCTTAAACCTGGAGAGTTGAGACCCATGGAATGGGTACCATGCAATATGACTTCAAAGGGTCTGCATTTGCTCACCGATCTTCACCAATCCTATCACTGCTTCGTTTATGCCGCTATATACACGCTTAGTTCTCTTTCGGATACATATAAATCCATAGGTTTTAAGATTCTTACTAGTCGGGTATATTCTTAGGCGTTTAAAATGCGGTGTTGAGTCCACTTCGTTGAGCAAGGAGTAGCTCTTTTCTATTACATATTTGGCTTATGGAACGGTATCTGTGCTAATTTCAATCTCTGGTTTTATGCAGCATCCCAACTCACCTTTCCCCTTAAGCAAGCATAAGTTGGTTTTCTACATTTGAGACCCTGCTCTGTTTTGTAATTCAGTTCCTGTGTAGCCAAGTTTACATTCCGTGTAGTAGTGATATCTTATGATGTTTTTTTCTGTGTGACTTATTTCACTTAGAATCATCGTACCTGAATCCACTCATTGCGCTGCTACGGGCCTGATGACATAGATTTCATTGCTGAGTGATATTGCATTGTACGTAAGTACCACAACTTCTTTATCCATTTTTTGCTTTCTGCGATATTGAACTTGTACTGTAAACGAGGTTCTTGTAAACAGAGCCGTCCCAAACTTTGGGGTGGCTGTGTCTTTTGGATTTTAATTTCCCTAAGCTATAGGACCATAAGTGGAAGTGCCCTAGGCTCTGTTGCTTTGTTTTTTAGATGTTTCAGGAAACACCATACACTTCTCCAGAGTGGCTGTTGGCAATTTACATCCCGCCCATCAGCATAACAAGGCTCCCAGTTCTCCATGGCCTGTCCTGCCTTTCTGGATTTTACACTTTTTTCAGATGGCTCTTTTGACTGGGGGGCAGTGAGACTTCATTGTAGTGCAGATTTCCTTTGCAAGCTTGCTTGGTTGGCCAAAAAGGGCGTATGCGTTTTTTCCTGAATATATTCAGGAAAAAACGCATACGCCCTTTTTGGCCAAGTGCATCATTGTGGACGTTCTGCCTCTTTTCCTATGCTTTACATGCAATTCCAGTCTACCTCCTGAAATCGGTTTCCTGCAATTCTGCCCCGCTTTCAAGTCCTCTTGGCAGCCTTACTTCAATATATTTTTGGACGATAGCTGTCATTTATAACTCTGCAGGTTTGTGAATGACAGTGCCCCTGAGCTCCTTTCTTCAACTCGCTTTCTTGTGAGCTGGCCGCAACACCGCAGGATTGCTTCAGGCCCTAGTGTGGTTCCGGCATGGCACGCTGAGCCTTTGGTTAATTCCTCTTCCTGGTGGGAAATGAGAGTTAAATTTGCCCGTCCAGACACCTCCAGCTAGTCTCTCATTGGTTCTCCCTATTCCTGTTCATTTTCCGCAGAAATTGCAAACTGGGACAAACAGGAGGTTAAAGGCACTGACTCTCCAAGTGGGGAGAGTGTTAGTAAAGCGTCTGGAATGTTGCACCCGAGTACCAGGGGACGAAAACTGAGACACCTTTGAACACGTTTCCCAAGCACACGGTGGATCATAATCTGGGTTCCACATGCATGTTTTAGCTGAAGGAAGAATCCCTTAAACCTGGAGAGTTGAGACCCATGGAATGGGTACCATGCAATATGACTTCAAAGTTTCTGCATTTGCTCACCGATCCTCACCAATCCTATCACTGCTGCGTTTATGCCGCTGTACACACGCTTGATTCTCCTGCGGAGACATATAAATCCATAGGTTTTAAGATTCTTACTAGTCAGGTATATTCTTAGGCGTTTAATATGGGGTGTTGAGTCCACTTCGTTGAGCAAGGAGTAGCTCTTGTCTATTACATATTTGGCTTATGGAACGGTATCTGTGCTAATTTCAATCTCTGGTTTTATGCAGCATCCCAACTCACCTTTCCCCTTAAGCAAGCATAAGTTGGTTTTCTACATTTGAGACCCTGCTCTGTTTTGTAATTCAGTTCCTGTGTAGCCAAGTTTACATTCCGTGTAGTAGTGATATCTTATGATGTTTTTTTCTGTGTGACTTATTTCACTTAGAATCATCGTACCTGAATCCACTCATTATGCTGCTACGGGTCTGATGACATAGATTTCATTGCTGAGTGATATTGCATTGTACGTAAGTACCACAACTTCTTTATCCATTTTTTGCTTTCTGCAATATTGAACTTGTACTGTAAACGAGGTTCTTGTAAACAGAGCCGTCCCAAACTTTGGGGTGGCTGTGTCTTTTGGATTTTAATTTCCCTAAGCTATAGGACCATAAGTGGAAGTGCCCTAGGCTCTGTTGCTTTGTTTTTTAGATGTTTCAGGAAACACCATACACTTCTCCAGAGTGGCTGTTGGCAATTTACATCCCGCCCATCAGCATAACAAGGCTCCCAGTTCTCCATGGCCTGTCCTGCCTTTCTGGATTTTACACTTTTTTCAGATGGCTCTTTTGACTGGGGGGCAGTGAGACTTCATTGTAGTGCAGATTTCCTTTGCAAGCTTGCTTGGTTGGCCAAAAAGGGCGTATGCGTTTTTCCCTGAATATATTCAGGAAAAAACGCATACGCCCTTTTTGGCCAAGTGCATCATTGTGGACGTTCTGCCTCTTTTCCTATGCTTTACATGCAATTCCAGTCTACCTCCTGAAATCGGTTTCCTGCAATTCTGCCCCGCTTTCAAGTCCTCTTGGCAGCCTTACTTCAATATATTTTTGGACGATAGCTGTCATTTATAACTCTGCAGGTTTGTGAATGACAGTGCCCCTGAGCTCCTTTCTTCAACTCGCTTTCTTGTGAGCTGGCCGCAACACCGCAGGATTGCTTCAGGCCCTAGTGTGGTTCCGGCATGGCACGCTGAGCCTTTGGTTAATTCCTCTTCCTGGTGGGAAATGAGAGTTAAATTTGCCCGTCCAGACACCTCCAGCTAGTCTCTCATTGGTTCTCCCTATTCCTGTTCATTTTCCGTAGAAATTGCAAACTGGGACAAACAGGAGGTTAAAGGCACTGACTCTCCAAGTGGGGAGAGTGTTAGTAAAGCGTCTGGAATGTTGCACCCGAGTACCAGGGGACGAAAACTGAGACACCTTTGAACACGTTTCCTAATCACATGGTGGATCATAATCTGGGTTCCACATGCATGTTTTAGCTGAAGGAAGAATCCCTTAAACCTGGAGAGTTGAGACCCATGGAATGGGTACCATGCAATATGACTTCAAAGGGTCTGCATTTGCTCACCGATCCTCACCAATCCTATCACTGCTGCGTTTATGCCGCTGTACACACGCTTGATTCTCCTTCGGAGACATATAAATCCATAGGTTTTAAGATTCTTACTAGTCAGGTATATTCTTAGGCGTTTAATATGGGGTGTTGAGTCCACTTCGTTGAGCAAGGAGTAGCTCTTGTCTATTACATATTTGGCTTATGGAACGGTATCTGTGCTAATTTCAATCTCTGGTTTTATGCAGCACCCCAACTCACCTTTCCCCTTAAGCAAGCATAAGTTGGTTTTCTACATTTGAGACCCTGCTCTGTTTTGTAATTCAGTTCCTGTGTAGCCAAGTTTACATTCCGTGTAGTAGTGATATCTTATGATGTTTTTTTCTGTGTGACTTATTTCACTTAGAATCATCGTACCTGAATCCACTCATTATGCTGCTACGGGCCTGATGACATAGATTTCATTGCTGAGTGATATTGCATTGTACGTAAGTACCACAACTTCTTTATCCATTTTTTGCTTTCTGCGATATTGAACTTGTACCGTAAACGAGGTTCTTGTAAACAGAGCCGTGTCAAACTTTGGGGTGGCTGTGTCTTTTGGATTTTAATTTCCCTAAGCTATAGGACCATAAGTGGAAGTGCCCTAGGCTCTGTTGCTTTGTTTTTTAGATGTTTCAGGAAACACCATACACTTCTCCAGAGTGGCTGTTGGCAATTTACATCCCGCCCATCAGCATAACAAGGCTCCCAGTTCTCCATGGCCTGTCCTGCCTTTCTGGATTTTACACTTTTTTCAGATGGCTCTTTTGACTGGGGGGCAGTTAGACTTCATTGTAATGCAGATTTCCTTTGCAAGCTTGCTTGGTTGGCCAAAAAGGGCGTATGCGTTTTTTCCTGAATATATTCAGGAAAAAACGCATACGCCCTTTTTGGCCAAGTGCATCATTGTGGACGTTCTGCCTCTTTTCCTATGCTTTACATGCAATTCCAGTCTACCTCCTGAAATCGGTTTCCTGCAATTCTGCCCCGCTTTCAAGTCCTCTTGGCAGCCTTACTTCAATATATTTTTGGACGATAGCTGTCATTTATAACTCTGCAGGTTTGTGAATGACAGTGCCCCTGAGCTCCTTTCTTCAACTCGCTTTCTTGTGAGCTGGCCGCAACACCGCAGGATTGCTTCAGGCCCTAGTGTGGTTCCGGCATGGCACGCTGAGCCTTTGGTTAATTCCTCTTCCTGGTGGGAAATGAGAGTTAAATTTGCCCGTCCAGACACCTCCAGCTAGTCTCTCATTGGTTCTCCCTATTCCTGTTCATTTTCCGCAGAAATTGCAAACTGGGACAAACAGGAGGTTAAAGGCACTGACTCTCCAAGTGGGGAGAGTGTTAGTAAAGCGTCTGGAATGTTGCACCCGAGTACCAGGGGACGAAAACTGAGACACCTTTGAACACGTTTCCCAAGCACACGGTGGATCATAATCTGGGTTCCACATGCATGTTTTAGCTGAAGGAAGAATCCCTTAAACCTGGAGAGTTGAGACCCATGGAATGGGTACCATGCAATATGACTTCAAAGTTTCTGCATTTGCTCACCGATCCTCACCAATCCTATCACTGCTGCGTTTATGCCGCTGTACACACGCTTGATTCTCCTGCGGAGACATATAAATCCATAGGTTTTAAGATTCTTACTAGTCAGGTATATTCTTAGGCGTTTAATATGGGGTGTTGAGTCCACTTCGTTGAGCAAGGAGTAGCTCTTGTCTATTACATATTTGGCTTATGGAACGGTATCTGTGCTAATTTCAATCTCTGGTTTTATGCAGCACCCCAACTCACCTTTCCCCTTAAGCAAGCATAAGTTGGTTTTCTACATTTGAGACCCTGCTCTGTTTTGTAATTCAGTTCCTGTGTAGCCAAGTTTACATTCCGTGTAGTAGTGATATCTTATGATGTTTTTTTCTGTGTGACTTATTTCACTTAGAATCATCGTACCTGAATCCACTCATTATGCTGCTACGGGCCTGATGACATAGATTTCATTGCTGAGTGATATTGCATTGTACGTAAGTACCACAACTTCTTTATCCATTTTTTGCTTTCTGCGATATTGAACTTGTACCGTAAACGAGGTTCTTGTAAACAGAGCCGTGTCAAACTTTGGGGTGGCTGTGTCTTTTGGATTTTAATTTCCCTAAGCTATAGGACCATAAGTGGAAGTGCCCTAGGCTCTGTTGCTTTGTTTTTTAGATGTTTCAGGAAACACCATACACTTCTCCAGAGTGGCTGTTGGCAATTTACATCCCGCCCATCAGCATAACAAGGCTCCCAGTTCTCCATGGCCTGTCCTGCCTTTCTGGATTTTACACTTTTTTCAGATGGCTCTTTTGACTGGGGGGCAGTTAGACTTCATTGTAATGCAGATTTCCTTTGCAAGCTTGCTTGGTTGGCCAAAAAGGGCGTATGCGTTTTTTCCTGAATATATTCAGGAAAAAACGCATACGCCCTTTTTGGCCAAGTGCATCATTGTGGACGTTCTGCCTCTTTTCCTATGCTTTACATGCAATTCCAGTCTACCTCCTGAAATCGGTTTCCTGCAATTCTGCCCCGCTTTCAAGTCCTCTTGGCAGCCTTACTTCAATATATTTTTGGACGATAGCTGTCATTTATAACTCTGCAGGTTTGTGAATGACAGTGCCCCTGAGCTCCTTTCTTCAACTCGCTTTCTTGTGAGCTGGCCGCAACACCGCAGGATTGCTTCAGGCCCTAGTGTGGTTCCGGCATGGCACGCTGAGCCTTTGGTTAATTCCTCTTCCTGGTGGGAAATGAGAGTTAAATTTGCCCGTCCAGACACCTCCAGCTAGTCTCTCATTGGTTCTCCCTATTCCTGTTCATTTTCCGCAGAAATTGCAAACTGGGACAAACAGGAGGTTAAAGGCACTGACTCTCCAAGTGGGGAGAGTGTTAGTAAAGCGTCTGGAATGTTGCACCCGAGTACCAGGGGACGAAAACTGAGACACCTTTGAACACGTTTCCCAAGCACACGGTGGATCATAATCTGGGTTCCACATGCATGTTTTAGCTGAAGGAAGAATCCCTTAAACCTGGAGAGTTGAGACCCATGGAATGGGTACCATGCAATATGACTTCAAAGTTTCTGCATTTGCTCACCGATCCTCACCAATCCTATCACTGCTGCGTTTATGCCGCTGTACACACGCTTGATTCTCCTGCGGAGACATATAAATCCATAGGTTTTAAGATTCTTACTAGTCAGGTATATTCTTAGGCGTTTAATATGGGGTGTTGAGTCCACTTCGTTGAGCAAGGAGTAGCTCTTGTCTATTACATATTTGGCTTATGGAACGGTATCTGTGCTAATTTCAATCTCTGGTTTTATGCAGCATCCCAACTCACCTTTCCCCTTAAGCAAGCATAAGTTGGTTTTCTACATTTGAGACCCTGCTCTGTTTTGTAATTCAGTTCCTGTGTAGCCAAGTTTACATTCCGTGTAGTAGTGATATCTTATGATGTTTTTTTCTGTGTGACTTATTTCACTTAGAATCATCGTACCTGAATCCACTCATTACGCTGCTACGGGTCTGATGACATAGATTTCATTGCTGAGTGATATTGCATTGTACGTAAGTACCACAACTTCTTTATCCATTTTTTGCTTTCTGCAATATTGAACTTGTACTGTAAACGAGGTTCTTGTAAACAGAGCCGTCCCAAACTTTGGGGTGGCTGTGTCTTTTGGATTTTAATTTCCCTAAGCTATAGGACCATAAGTGGAAGTGCCCTAGGCTCTGTTGCTTTGTTTTTTAGATGTTTCAGGAAACACCATACACTTCTCCAGAGTGGCTGTTGGCAATTTACATCCCGCCCATCAGCATAACAAGGCTCCCAGTTCTCCATGGCCTGTCCTGCCTTTCTGGATTTTACACTTTTTTCAGATGGCTCTTTTGACTGGGGGGCAGTGAGACTTCATTGTAGTGCAGATTTCCTTTGCAAGCTTGCTTGGTTGGCCAAAAAGGGCGTATGCGTTTTTTCCTGAATATATTCAGGAAAAAACGCATACGCCCTTTTTGGCCAAGTGCATCATTGTGGACGTTCTGCCTCTTTTCCTATGCTTTACATGCAATTCCAGTCTACCTCCTGAAATCGGTTTCCTGCAATTCTGCCCCGCTTTCAAGTCCTCTTGGCAGCCTTACTTCAATATATTTTTGGACGATAGCTGTCATTTATAACTCTGCAGGTTTGTGAATGACAGTGCCCCTGAGCTCCTTTCTTCAACTCGCTTTCTTGTGAGCTGGCCGCAACACCGCAGGATTGCTTCAGGCCCTAGTGTGGTTCCGGCATGGCACGCTGAGCCTTTGGTTAATTCCTCTTCCTGGTGGGAAATGAGAGTTAAATTTGCCCGTCCAGACACCTCCAGCTAGTCTCTCATTGGTTCTCCCTATTCCTGTTCATTTTCCGCAGAAATTGCAAACTGGGACAAACAGGAGGTTAAAGGCACTGACTCTCCAAGTGGGGAGAGTGTTAGTAAAGCGTCTGGAATGTTGCACCCGAGTACCAGGGGACGAAAACTGAGACACCTTTGAACACGTTTCCTAATCACATGGTGGATCATAATCTGGGTTCCACATGCATGTTTTAGCTGAAGGAAGAATCCCTTAAACCTGGAGAGTTGAGACCCATGGAATGGGTACCATGCAATATGACTTCAAAGGGTCTGCATTTGCTCACCGATCCTCACCAATCCTATCACTGCTGCGTTTATGCCGCTGTACACACGCTTGATTCTCCTTCGGAGACATATAAATCCATAGGTTTTAAGATTCTTACTAGTCAGGTATATTCTTAGGCGTTTAATATGGGGTGTTGAGTCCACTTCGTTGAGCAAGGAGTAGCTCTTGTCTATTACATATTTGGCTTATGGAACGGTATCTGTGCTAATTTCAATCTCTGGTTTTATGCAGCACCCCAACTCACCTTTCCCCTTAAGCAAGCATAAGTTGGTTTTCTACATTTGAGACCCTGCTCTGTTTTGTAATTCAGTTCCTGTGTAGCCAAGTTTACATTCCGTGTAGTAGTGATATCTTATGATGTTTTTTTCTGTGTGACTTATTTCACTTAGAATCATCGTACCTGAATCCACTCATTATGCTGCTACGGGCCTGATGACATAGATTTCATTGCTGAGTGATATTGCATTGTACGTAAGTACCACAACTTCTTTATCCATTTTTTGCTTTCTGCGATATTGAACTTGTACCGTAAACGAGGTTCTTGTAAACAGAGCCGTGTCAAACTTTGGGGTGGCTGTGTCTTTTTGATTTTAATTTCCCTAAGCTATAGGACCATAAGTGGAAGTGCCCTAGGCTCTGTTGCTTTGTTTTTTAGATGTTTCAGGAAACACCATACACTTCTCCAGAGTGGCTGTTGGCAATTTACATCCCGCCCATCAGCATAACAAGGCTCCCAGTTCTCCATGGCCTGTCCTGCCTTTCTGGATTTTACACTTTTTTCAGATGGCTCTTTTGACTGGGGGGCAGTTAGACTTCATTGTAATGCAGATTTCCTTTGCAAGCTTGCTTGGTTGGCCAAAAAGGGCGTATGCGTTTTTTCCTGAATATATTCAGGAAAAAACGCATACGCCCTTTTTGGCCAAGTGCATCATTGTGGACGTTCTGCCTCTTTTCCTATGCTTTACATGCAATTCCAGTCTACCTCCTGAAATCGGTTTCCTGCAATTCTGCCCCGCTTTCAAGTCCTCTTGGCAGCCTTACTTCAATATATTTTTGGACGATAGCTGTCATTTATAACTCTGCAGGTTTGTGAATGACAGTGCCCCTGAGCTCCTTTCTTCAACTCGCTTTCTTGTGAGATGGCCGCAACACCGCAGGATTGCTTCAGGCCCTAGTGTGGTTCCGGCATGGCACGCTGAGCCTTTGGTTAATTCCTCTTCCTGGTGGGAAATGAGAGTTAAATTTGCCCGTCCAGACACCTCCAGCTTGTCTCTCATTGGTTCTCCCTATTCCTGTTCATTTTCCGCAGAAATTGCAAACTGGGACAAACAGGAGGTTAAAGGCACTGACTCTCCAAGTGGGGAGAGTGTTAGTAAAGCGTCTGGAATGTTTCACCCGAGTACCAGGGGACGAAAACTGAGACACCTTTGAACACGTTTCCTAATCACACGGTGGATCATAATCTGGGTTCCACATGCATGATTTAGCTGAAGGAAGAATCCCTTAAACCTGGAGAGTTGAGACCCATGGAATGGGTACCATGCAATATGACTTCAAAGTTTCTGCATTTGCTCACCGATCCTCACCAATCCTATCACTGCTGCGTTTATGCCGCTGTACACACGCTTGATTCTCCTGCGGAGACATATAAATCCATAGGTTTTAAGATTCTTACTAGTCAGGTATATTCTTAGGCGTTTAATATGGGGTGTTGAGTCCACTTCGTTGAGCAAGGAGTAGCTCTTGTCTATTACATATTTGGCTTATGGAACGGTATCTGTGCTAATTTCAATCTCTGGTTTTATGCAGCATCCCAACTCACCTTTCCCCTTAAGCAAGCATAAGTTGGTTTTCTACATTTGAGACCCTGCTCTGTTTTGTAATTCAGTTCCTGTGTAGCCAAGTTTACATTCCGTGTAGTAGTGATATCTTATGATGTTTTTTTCTGTGTGACTTATTTCACTTAGAATCATCGTACCTGAATCCACTCATTACGCTGCTACGGGTCTGATGACATAGATTTCATTGCTGAGTGATATTGCATTGTACGTAAGTACCACAACTTTTTTATCCATTTTTTGCTTTCTGCGATATTGAACTTGTACTGTAAACGAGGTTCTTGTAAACAGAGCCGTCCCAAACTTTGGGGTGGCTGTGTCTTTTGGATTTTAATTTCCCTAAGCTATAGGACCATAAGTGGAAGTGCCCTAGGCTCTGTTGCTTTGTTTTTTAGATGTTTCAGGAAACACCATACACTTCTCCAGAGTGGCTGTTGGCAATTTACATCCCGCCCATCAGCATAACAAGGCTCCCAGTTCTCCATGGCCTGTCCTGCCTTTCTGGATTTTACACTTTTTTCAGATGGCTCTTTTGACTGGGGGGCAGTGAGACTTCATTGTAGTGCAGATTTCCTTTGCAAGCTTGCTTGGTTGGCCAAAAAGGGCGTATGCGTTTTTTCCTGAATATATTCAGGAAAAAACGCATACGCCCTTTTTGGCCAAGTGCATCATTGTGGACGTTCTGCCTCTTTTCCTATGCTTTACATGCAATTCCAGTCTACCTCCTGAAATCGGTTTCCTGAAATTCTGCCCCGCTTTCAAGTCCTCTTGGCAGCCTTACTTCAATATATTTTTGGACGATAGCTGTCATTTATAACTCTGCAGGTTTGTGAATGACAGTGCCCCTGAGCTCCTTTCTTCAACTCGCTTTCTTGTGAGATGGCCGCAACACCGCAGGATTGCTTCAGGCCCTAGTGTGGTTCCGGCATGGCACGCTGAGCCTTTGGTTAATTCCTCTTCCTGGTGGGAAATGAGAGTTAAATTTGCCCGTCCAGACACCTCCAGCTAGTCTCTCATTGGTTCTCCCTATTCCTGTTCATTTTCCGCAGAAATTGCAAACTGGGACAAACAGGAGGTTAAAGGCACTGACTCTCCAAGTGGGGAGAGTGTTAGTAAAGCGTCTGGAATGTTTCACCCGAGTACCAGGGGACGAAAACTGAGACACCTTTGAACACGTTTCCTAATCACACGGTGGATCATAATCTGGGTTCCACATGCATGATTTAGCTGAAGGAAGAATCCCTTAAACCTGGAGAGTTGAGACCCATGGAATGGGTACCATGCAATATGACTTCAAAGTTTCTGCATTTGCTCACCGATCCTCACCAATCCTATCACTGCTGCGTTTATGCCGCTGTACACACGCTTGATTCTCCTGCGGAGACATATAAATCCATAGGTTTTAAGATTCTTACTAGTCAGGTATATTCTTAGGCGTTTAATATGGGGTGTTGAGTCCACTTCGTTGAGCAAGGAGTAGCTCTTGTCTATTACATATTTGGCTTATGGAACGGTATCTGTGCTAATTTCAATCTCTGGTTTTATGCAGCATCCCAACTCACCTTTCCCCTTAAGCAAGCATAAGTTGGTTTTCTACATTTGAGACCCTGCTCTGTTTTGTAATTCAGTTCCTGTGTAGCCAAGTTTACATTCCGTGTAGTAGTGATATCTTATGATGTTTTTTTCTGTGTGACTTATTTCACTTAGAATCATCGTACCTGAATCCACTCATTACGCTGCTACGGGTCTGATGACATAGATTTCATTGCTGAGTGATATTGCATTGTACGTAAGTACCACAACTTTTTTATCCATTTTTTGCTTTCTGCGATATTGAACTTGTACTGTAAACGAGGTTCTTGTAAACAGAGCCGTCCCAAACTTTGGGGTGGCTGTGTCTTTTGGATTTTAATTTCCCTAAGCTATAGGACCATAAGTGGAAGTGCCCTAGGCTCTGTTGCTTTGTTTTTTAGATGTTTCAGGAAACACCATACACTTCTCCAGAGTGGCTGTTGGCAATTTACATCCCGCCCATCAGCATAACAAGGCTCCCAGTTCTCCATGGCCTGTCCTGCCTTTCTGGATTTTACACTTTTTTCAGATGGCTCTTTTGACTGGGGGGCAGTGAGACTTCATTGTAGTGCAGATTTCCTTTGCAAGCTTGCTTGGTTGGCCAAAAAGGGCGTATGCGTTTTTTCCTGAATATATTCAGGAAAAAACGCATACGCCCTTTTTGGCCAAGTGCATCATTGTGGACGTTCTGCCTCTTTTCCTATGCTTTACATGCAATTCCAGTCTACCTCCTGAAATCGGTTTCCTGAAATTCTGCCCCGCTTTCAAGTCCTCTTGGCAGCCTTACTTCAATATATTTTTGGACGATAGCTGTCATTTATAACTCTGCAGGTTTGTGAATGACAGTGCCCCTGAGCTCCTTTCTTCAACTCGCTTTCTTGTGAGATGGCCGCAACACCGCAGGAATGCTTCAGGCCCTAGTGTGGTTCCGGCATGGCACGCTGAGCCTTTGGTTAATTCCTCTTCCTGGTGGGAAATGAGAGTTAAATTTGCCCGTCCAGACACCTCCAGCTAGTCTCTCATTGGTTCTCCCTATTCCTGTTCATTTTCCGCAGAAATTGCAAACTGGGACAAACAGGAGGTTAAAGGCACTGACTCTCCAAGTGGGGAGAGTGTTAGTAAAGCGTCTGGAATGTTTCACCCGAGTACCAGGGGACGAAAACTGAGACACCTTTGAACACGTTTCCTAATCACACGGTGGATCATAATCTGGGTTCCACATGCATGATTTAGCTGAAGGAAGAATCCCTTAAACCTGGAGAGTTGAGACCCATGGAATGGGTACCATGCAATATGACTTCAAAGTTTCTGCATTTGCTCACCGATCCTCACCAATCCTATCACTGCTGCGTTTATGCCGCTGTACACACGCTTGATTCTCCTGCGGAGACATATAAATCCATAGGTTTTAAGATTCTTACTAGTCAGGTATATTCTTAGGCGTTTAATATGGGGTGTTGAGTCCACTTCGTTGAGCAAGGAGTAGCTCTTGTCTATTACATATTTGGCTTATGGAACGGTATCTGTGCTAATTTCAATCTCTGGTTTTATGCAGCATCCCAACTCACCTTTCCCCTTAAGCAAGCATAAGTTGGTTTTCTACATTTGAGACCCTGCTCTGTTTTGTAATTCAGTTGCTGTGTAGCCAAGTTTACATTCCGTGTAGTAGTGATATCTTATGATGTTTTTTTCTGTGTGACTTATTTCACTTAGAATCATCGTACCTGAATCCACTCATTACGCTGCTACGGGCCTGATGACATAGATTTCATTGCTGAGTGATATTGCATTGTACGTAAGTACCACAACTTCTTTATCCATTTTTTGCTTTCTGCGATATTGAACTTGTACTGTAAACGAGGTTCTTGTAAACAGAGCCGTCCCAAACTTTGGGGTGGCTGTGTCTTTTGGATTTTAATTTCCCTAAGCTATAGGACCATAAGTGGAAGTGCCCTAGGCTCTGTTGCTTTGTTTTTTAGATGTTTCAGGAAACACCATACACTTCTCCAGAGTGGCTGTTGGCAATTTACATCCCGCCCATCAGCATAACAAGGCTCCCAGTTCTCCATGGCCTGTCCTGCCTTTCTGGATTTTACACTTTTTTCAGATGGCTCTTTTGACTGGGGGGCAGTGAGACTTCATTGTAGTGCAGATTTCCTTTGCAAGCTTGCTTGGTTGGCCAAAAAGGGCGTATGCGTTTTTTCCTGAATATATTCAGGAAAAAACGCATACGCCCTTTTTGGCCAAGTGCATCATTGTGGACGTTCTGCCTCTTTTCCTATGCTTTACATGCAATTCCAGTCTACCTCCTGAAATCGGTTTCCTGCAATTCTGCCCCGCTTTCAAGTCCTCTTGGCAGCCTTACTTCAATATATTTTTGGACGATAGCTGTCATTTATAACTCTGCAGGTTTGTGAATGACAGTGCCCCTGAGCTCCTTTCTTCAACTCGCTTTCTTGTGAGCTGGCCGCAACACCGCAGGATTGCTTCAGGCCCTAGTGTGGTTCCGGCATGACACGCTGAGCCTTTGGTTAATTCCTCTTCCTGGTGCGAAATGAGAGTTAAATTTGCCCGTCCAGACACCTCCAGCTAGTCTCTCATTGGTTCTCCCTATTCCTGTTCATTTTCCGCAGAAATTGCAAACTGGGCCAAACAGGAGGTTAAAGGCACTGAGTCTCCAAGTGGGGAGAGTGTTAGTAAAGCGTCTGGAATGTTGCACCCGAGTACCAGGGGACGAAAACTGAGACACCTTTGAACACGTTTCCCAAGCACACGGTGGATCATAATCTGGGTTCCACATGCATGTTTTAGCTGAAGGAAGAATCGCTTAAACCTGGAGAGTTGAGACCCATGGTATGGGTACCATGCAATATGACTTCAAAGTTTCTGCATTTGCTCACCGATCCTCACCAATCCTATAACTGCTGCGTTTATGCCGCTGTACACACGCTTGATTCTCCTGCGGAGACATATAAATCCATAGGTTTTAAGATTCTTACTAGTCAGGTATATTCTTAGGCGTTTAATATGGGGTGTTGAGTCCACTTCGTTGAGCAAGGAGTAGCTCTTGTCTATTACATATTTGGCTTATGGAACGGTATCTGTGCTAATTTCAATCTCTGGTTTTATGCAGCATCCCAACTCACCATTCCCCTTAAGCAAGCATAAGTTGGTTTTCTACATTTGAGACCCTGCTCTGTTTTGTAATTCAGTTCCTGTGTAGCCAAGTTTACATTCCGTGTAGTAGTGATATCTTATGATGTTTTTTTCTGTGTGACTTATTTCACTTAGAATCATCGTACCTGAATCCACTCATTATGCTGCTACGGGCCTGATGACATAGATTTCATTGCTGAGTGATATTGCCTTGTACGTAAGTACCACAACTTCTTTATCCATTTTTTGCTTTCTGCGATATTGAACTTGTACCGTAAACGAGGTTCTTGTAAACAGAGCCGTCCCAAACTTTGGGGTGGCTGTGTCTTTTTGATTTTAATTTCCCTAAGCTATAGGACCATAAGTGGAAGTGCCCTAGGCTCTGTTGCTTTGTTTTTTAGATGTTTCAGGAAACACCATACACTTCTCCAGAGTGGCTGTTGGCAATTTACATCCCGCCCATCAGCATAACAAGGCTCCCAGTTCTCCATGGCCTGTCCTGCCTTTCTGGATTTTACACTTTTTTCAGATGGCTCTTTTGACTGGGGGGCAGTGAGACTTCATTGTAGTGCAGATTTCCTTTGCAAGCTTGCTTGGTTGGCCAAAAAGGGCGTATGCGTTTTTTCCTGAATATATTCAGGAAAAAACGCATACGCCCTTTTTGGCCAAGTGCATCATTGTGGACGTTCTGCCTCTTTTCCTATGCTTTACATGCAATTCCAGTCTACCTCCTGAAATCGGTTTCCTGCAATTCTGCCCCGCTTTCAAGTCCTCTTGGCAGCCTTACTTCAATATATTTTTGGACGATAGCTGTCATTTATAACTCTGCAGGTTTGTGAATGACAGTGCCCCTGAGCTCCTTTCTTCAACTCGCTTTCTTGTGAGCTGGCCGCAACACCGCAGGATTGCTTCAGGCCCTAGTGTGGTTCCGGCATGACACGCTGAGCCTTTGGTTAATTCCTCTTCCTGGTGGGAAATGAGAGTTAAATTTGCCCGTCCAGACACCTCCAGCTAGTCTCTCATTGGTTCTCCCTATTCCTGTTCATTTTCCGCAGAAATTGCAAACTGGGCCAAACAGGAGGTTAAAGGCACTGAGTCTCCAAGTGGGGAGAGTGTTAGTAAAGCGTCTGGAATGTTGCACCCGAGTACCAGGGGACGAAAACTGAGACACCTTTGAACACGTTTCCCAAGCACACGGTGGATCATAATCTGGGTTCCACATGCATGTTTTAGCTGAAGGAAGAATCCCTTAAACCTGGAGAGTTGAGACCCATGGTATGGGTACCATGCAATATGACTTCAAAGTTTCTGCATTTGCTCACCGATCCTCACCAATCCTATAACTGCTGCGTTTATGCCGCTGTACACACGCTTGATTCTCCTGCGGAGACATATAAATCCATAGGTTTTAAGATTCTTACTAGTCAGGTATATTCTTAGGCGTTTAATATGGGGTGTTGAGTCCACTTCGTTGAGCAAGGAGTAGCTCTTGTCTATTACATATTTGGCTTATGGAACGGTATCTGTGCTAATTTCAATCTCTGGTTTTATGCAGCATCCCAACTCACCATTCCCCTTAAGCAAGCATAAGTTGGTTTTCTACATTTGAGACCCTGCTCTGTTTTGTAATTCAGTTCCTGTGTAGCCAAGTTTACATTCCGTGTAGTAGTGATATCTTATGATGTTTTTTTCTGTGTGACTTATTTCACTTAGAATCATCGTACCTGAATCCACTCATTATGCTGCTACGGGCCTGATGACATAGATTTCATTGCTGAGTGATATTGCCTTGTACGTAAGTACCACAACTTCTTTATCCATTTTTTGCTTTCTGCGATATTGAACTTGTACCGTAAACGAGGTTCTTGTAAACAGAGCCGTCCCAAACTTTGGGGTGGCTGTGTCTTTTTGATTTTAATTTCCCTAAGCTATAGGACCATAAGTGGAAGTGCCCTAGGCTCTGTTGCTTTGTTTTTTAGATGTTTCAGGAAACACCATACACTTCTCCAGAGTGGCTGTTGGCAATTTACATCCCGCCCATCAGCATAACAAGGCTCCCAGTTCTCCATGGCCTGTCCTGCCTTTCTGGATTTTACACTTTTTTCAGATGGCTCTTTTGACTGGGGGGCAGTGAGACTTCATTGTAATGCAGATTTCCTTTGCAAGCTTGCTTGGTTGGCCAAAAAGGGCGTATGCGTTTTTTCCTGAATATATTCAGGAAAAAACGCATACGCCCTTTTTGGCCAAGTGCATCATTGTGGACGTTCTGCCTCTTTTCCTATGCTTTACATGCAATTCCAGTCTACCTCCTGAAATCGGTTTCCTGCAATTCTGCCCCGCTTTCAAGTCCTCTTGGCAGCCTTACTTCAATATATTTTTGGACGATAGCTGTCATTTATAACTCTGCAGGTTTGTGAATGTCAGTGCCCCTGAGCTCCTTTCTTCAACTCGCTTTCTTGTGAGCTGGCCGCAACACCGCAGGATTGCTTCAGGCCCTAGTGTGGTTCCGGCATGGCACGCTGAGCCTTTGGTTAATTCCTCTTCCTGGTGGGAAATGAGAGTTAAATTTGCCCGTCCAGACACCTCCAGCTAGTCTCTCATTGGTTCTCCCTATTCCTGTTCATTTTCCGCAGAAATTGCAAACTGGGCCAAACAGGAGGTTAAAGGCACTGAGTCTCCAAGTGGGGAGAGTGTTAGTAAAGCGTCTGGAATGTTGCACCCGAGTACCAGGGGACGAAAACTGAGACACCTTTGAACACGTTTCCCAAGCACACGGTGGATCATAATCTGGGTTCCACATGCATGTTTTAGCTGAAGGAAGAATCCCTTAAACCTGGAGAGTTGAGACCCATGGTATGGGTACCATGCAATATGACTTCAAAGTTTCTGCATTTGCTCACCGATCCTCACCAATCCTATCACTGCTGCGTTTATGCCGCTGTACACACGCTTGATTCTCCTGCGGAGACATATAAATCCATAGGTTTTAAGATTCTTACTAGTCAGGTATATTCTTAGGCGTTTAATATGGGGTGTTGAGTCCACTTCGTTGAGCAAGGAGTAGCTCTTGTCTATTACATATTTGGCTTATGGAACGGTATCTGTGCTAATTTCAATCTCTGGTTTTATGCAGCATCCCAACTCACCTTTCCCCTTAAGCAAGCATAAGTTGGTTTTCTACATTTGAGACCCTGCTCTGTTTTGTAATTCAGTTCCTGTGTAGCCAAGTTTACATTCCGTGTAGTAGTGATATCTTATGATGTTTTTTTCTGTGTGACTTATTTCACTTAGAATCATCGTACCTGAATCCACTCATTACGCTGCTACGGGCCTGATGACATAGATTTCATTGCTGAGTGATATTGCATTGTACGTAAGTACCACAACTTCTTTATCCATTTTTTGCTTTCTGCGATATTGAACTTGTACCATAAACGAGGTTCTTGTAAACAGAGCCGTCCCAAACTTTGGGGTGGCTGTGTCTTTTGGATTTTAATTTCCCTAAGCTATAGGACCATAAGTGGAAGTGCCCTAGGCTCTGTTGCTTTGTTTTTTAGATGTTTCAGGAAACACCATACACTTCTCCAGAGTGGCTGTTGGCAATTTACATCCCGCCCATCAGCATAACAAGGCTCCCAGTTCTCCATGGCCTGTCCTGCCTTTCTGGATTTTACACTTTTTTCAGATGGCTCTTTTGACTGGGGGGCAGTGAGACTTCATTGTAGTGCAGATTTCCTTTGCAAGCTTGCTTGGTTGGCCAAAAAGGGCGTATGCGTTTTTTCCTGAATATATTCAGGAAAAAACGCATACGCCCTTTTTGGCCAAGTGCATCATTGTGGACGTTCTGCCTCTTTTCCTATGCTTTACATGCAATTCCAGTCTACCTCCTGAAATCGGTTTCCTGCAATTCTGCCCCGCTTTCAAGTCCTCTTGGCAGCCTTACTTCAATATATTTTTGGACGATAGCTGTCATTTATAACTCTGCAGGTTTGTGAATGACAGTGCCCCTGAGCTCCTTTCTTCAACTCGCTTTCTTGTGAGCTGGCCGCAACACCGCAGGATTGCTTCAGGCCCTAGTGTGGTTCCGGCATGGCACGCTGAGCCTTTGGTTAATTCCTCTTCCTGGTGGGAAATGAGAGTTAAATTTGCCCGTCCAGACACCTCCAGCTAGTCTCTCATTGGTTCTCCCTATTCCTGTTCATTTTCCGCAGAAATTGCAAACTGGGCCAAACAGGAGGTTAAAGGCACTGACTCTCCAAGTGGGGAGAGTGTTAGTAAAGCGTCTGGAATGTTGCACCCGAGTACCAGGGGACGCAAACTGAGACACCTTTGAACACGTTTCCCAATCACACGGTGGATCATAGTCTGGGTTCCACATGCATGTTTTAGCTGAAGGAAGAATCCCTTAAACCTGGAGAGTTGAGACCCATGTAATGGGTACCATGCAATATGACTTCAAAGGGTCTGCATTTGCTCACCGATCCTCACCAATCCTATCACTGCTGCGTTTATGCCGCTGTACACACACTTGATTCTCTTTCGGAGACATATAAATCCATAGGTTTTAAGATTCTTACTAGTCAGGTATATTCTTAGGCGTTTAATATGGGGTGTTGAGTCCACTTCGTTGAGCAAGGAGTAGCTCTTGTCTATTACATATTTGGCTTATGGAACGGTATCTGTGCTAATTTCAATCTCTGGTTTTATGCAGCACCCCAACTCACCTTTCTCCTTAAGGAAGCATAAGTTGGTTTTCTACATTAGAGACCCTGTTCTGTTTTGTAATTCAGTTCCTGTGTAGCCAAGTTTACATTCCGTGTAGTAGTGATAACCTATGATGTTTCTTTTTCTGTGTGACTTATTTCACTTAGAATCATCGTACCTGAATCCACTCATTATGCTGCTACGGGCCTGATGACATAGATTTCATTGCTGAGTGATATTGCATTGTACGTAAGTACCACAACTTCTTTATCCATTTTTTGCTTTCTGTGATATTGAACTTGTACCGTAAACGAGGTTCTTGTAAACAGAGCCGTCCCAAACTTTGGGGTGGCTGTGTCTTTTTGATTTTAATTTCCCTAAGCTATAGGACCATAAGTGGAAGTGCCCTAGGCTCTGTTGCTTTGTTTTTTAGATGTTTCAGGAAACACCATACACTTCTCCAGAGTGGCTGTTGGCAATTTACATCCCGCCCATCAGCATAACAAGGCTCCCAGTTCTCCATGGCCTGTCCTGCCTTTCTGGATTTTACACTTTTTTCAGATGGCTCTTTTGACTGGGGGGCAGTGAGACTTCATTGTAGTGCAGATTTCCTTTGCAAGCTTGCTTGGTTGGCCAAAAAGGGCGTATGCGTTTTTTCCTGAATATATTCAGGAAAAAACGCATACGCCCTTTTTGGCCAAGTGCATCATTGTGGACGTTCTGCCTCTTTTCCTATGCTTTACATGCAATTCCAGTCTACCTCCTGAAATCGGTTTCCTGCAATTCTGCCCCGCTTTCAAGTCCTCTTGGCAGCCTTACTTCAATATATTTTTGGACGATAGCTGTCATTTATAACTCTGCAGGTTTGTGAATGACAGTGCCCCTGAGCTCCTTTCTTCAACTCGCTTTCTTGTGAGCTGGCCGCAACACCGCAGGATTGCTTCAGGCCCTAGTGTGGTTCCGGCATGGCACGCTGAGCCTTTGGTTAATTCCTCTTCCTGGTGGGAAATGAGAGTTAAATTTGCCCGTCCAGACACCTCCAGCTAGTCTCTCATTGGTTCTCCCTATTCCTGTTCATTTTCCGCAGAAATTGCAAACTGGGACAAACAGGAGGTTAAAGGCACTGAGTCTCCAAGTGGGGAGAGTGTTAGTAAAGCGTCTGGAATGTTGCACCCGAGTACCAGGGGACGAGAACGGAGACATATTTGATGACGTCTCCCGATCACACGGTTGATCATACTCTGGGTTCCACATGCATGTTTTAGCTGAGGAAGAATCCCTTAAACCTGGAGAGTTGAGACCCGTGGAATGGGTACCGTGCAATATGACTTCAAAGGGTCTTCATTTGCTCACCGAACCTCTCCAATTCTATCACTGCTGCGTTTATGCCCCTGTACACACGCTTGATTCTCTTTCGGAGACATAGCAATCCATAGGTTTTAAGATACTTACTTGTCAGGTACATTCTTAGGTGTTTAATATGGGGTGTTGAATCCATTTCGTTGAGCAAGGAGTAGCTCTTGTCTATTCCATATTTGCCTTAAGGAACTTTATCTGTGCTCATTTCAATCTCTGGTTTTATGCAGCACCTCAACTCACCTTTCCTCTTAAGCAAGCATAAGCTGGTTTTCTAAATTTGAGACCCTGTTCTGTTTTGTAATCCAGTTCCTGTGTAGCCAAGTTTACATTCCGTGTATTAGTGATATCTTATGATGTTTCTTTTTCTGTGTGACTTATTTCAGTTAGAATCATCATACCTGAATCCACTCATTATGCTGCTACGTGCCTGATGACATAGATGTCATTGCTGAGTGATATTGCATTGTACGTAAGTACCACAACTTCTTTATCCATTTTTTGCTTTCTGCGATATTGAACTTGTACCGTAAACGAGGTTCTTGTAAACAGAGCCGTCCCAAACTTTGGGGTGGCTGTGTCTTTTTGATTTTAATTTCCCTAAGCTATAGGACCATAAGTGGAAGTGCCCTAGGCTCTGTTGCTTTGTTTTTTAGATGTTTCAGGAAACACCATACACTTCTCCAGAGTGGCTGTTGGCAATTTACATCCCGCCCATCAGCATAACAAGGCTCCCAGTTCTCCATGGCCTGTCCTGCCTTTCTGGATTTTACACTTTTTTCAGATGGCTCTTTTGACTGGGGGGCAGTGAGACTTCATTGTAGTGCAGATTTCCTTTGCAAGCTTGCTTGGTTGGCCAAAAAGGGCGTATGCGTTTTTTCCTGAATATATTCAGGAAAAAACGCATACGCCCTTTTTGGCCAAGTGCATCATTGTGGACGTTCTGCCTCTTTTCCTATGCTTTACATGCAATTCCAGTCTACCTCCTGAAATCGGTTTCCTGCAATTCTGCCCCGCTTTCAAGTCCTCTTGGCAGCCTTACTTCAATATATTTTTGGACGATAGCTGTCATTTATAACTCTGCAGGTTTGTGAATGACAGTGCCCCTGAGCTCCTTTCTTCAACTCGCTTTCTTGTGAGCTGGCCGCAACACCGCAGGATTGCTTCAGGCCCTAGTGTGGTTCCGGCATGACACGCTGAGCCTTTGGTTAATTCCTCTTCCTGGTGGGAAATGAGAGTTAAATTTGCCCGTCCAGACACCTCCAGCTAGTCTCTCATTGGTTCTCCCTATTCCTGTTCATTTTCCGCAGAAATTGCAAACTGGGCCAAACAGGAGGTTAAAGGCACTGAGTCTCCAAGTGGGGAGAGTGTTAGTAAAGCGTCTGGAATGTTGCACCCGAGTACCAGGGGACGAAAACTGAGACACCTTTGAACACGTTTCCCAAGCACACGGTGGATCATAATCTGGGTTCCACATGCATGTTTTAGCTGAAGGAAGAATCCCTTAAACCTGGAGAGTTGAGACCCATGGTATGGGTACCATGCAATATGACTTCAAAGTTTCTGCATTTGCTCACCGATCCTCACCAATCCTATAACTGCTGCGTTTATGCCGCTGTACACACGCTTGATTCTCCTGCGGAGACATATAAATCCATAGGTTTTAAGATTCTTACTAGTCAGGTATATTCTTAGGCG
Source organism: Grampus griseus (assembly GCF_964374135.1). NCBI lineage: Eukaryota > Metazoa > Chordata > Mammalia > Artiodactyla > Delphinidae > Grampus > Grampus griseus. The sequence continues at coordinate 258,334 of NW_028133372.1, forward strand.
TTTAATATGGGGTGTTGAGTCCACTTCGTTGAGCAAGGAGTAGCTCTTGTCTATTACATATTTGGCTTATGGAACGGTATCTGTGCTAATTTCAATCTCTGGTTTTATGCAGCATCCCAACTCACCATTCCCCTTAAGCAAGCATAAGTTGGTTTTCTACATTTGAGACCCTGCTCTGTTTTGTAATTCAGTTCCTGTGTAGCCAAGTTTACATTCCGTGTAGTAGTGATATCTTATGATGTTTTTTTCTGTGTGACTTATTTCACTTAGAATCATCGTACCTGAATCCACTCATTACGCTGCTACGGGCCTGATGACATAGATTTCATTGCTGAGTGATATTGCATTGTACGTAAGTACCACAACTTCTTTATCCATTTTTTGCTTTCTGCGATATTGAACTTGTACCATAAACGAGGTTCTTGTAAACAGAGCCGTCCCAAACTTTGGGGTGGCTGTGTCTTTTGGATTTTAATTTCCCTAAGCTATAGGACCATAAGTGGAAGTGCCCTAGGCTCTGTTGCTTTGTTTTTTAGATGTTTCAGGAAACACCATACACTTCTCCAGAGTGGCTGTTGGCAATTTACATCCCGCCCATCAGCATAACAAGGCTCCCAGTTCTCCATGGCCTGTCCTGCCTTTCTGGATTTTACACTTTTTTCAGATGGCTCTTTTGACTGGGGGGCAGTGAGACTTCATTGTAGTGCAGATTTCCTTTGCAAGCTTGCTTGGTTGGCCAAAAAGGGCGTATGCGTTTTTTCCTGAATATATTCAGGAAAAAACGCATACGCCCTTTTTGGCCAAGTGCATCATTGTGGACGTTCTGCCTCTTTTCCTATGCTTTACATGCAATTCCAGTCTACTTCCTGAAATCGGTTTCCTGCAATTCTGCCCCGCTTTCAAGTCCTCTTGGCAGCCTTACTTCAATATATTTTTGGACGATAGCTGTCATTTATAACTCTGCAGGTTTGTGAATGACAGTGCCCCTGAGCTCCTTTCTTCAACTCGCTTTCTTGTGAGCTGGCCGCAACACCGCAGGATTGCTTCAGGCCCTAGTGTGGTTCCGGCATGGCACGCTGAGCCTTTGGTTAATTCCTCTTCCTGGTGGGAAATGAGAGTTAAATTTGCCCGTCCAGACACCTCCAGCTAGTCTCTCATTGGTTCTCCCTATTCCTGTTCATTTTCCGCAGAAATTGCAAACTGGGCCAAACAGGAGGTTAAAGGCACTGACTCTCCAAGTGGGGAGAGTGTTAGTAAAGCGTCTGGAATGTTGCACCCGAGTACCAGGGGACGCAAACTGAGACACCTTTGAACACGTTTCCCAATCACACGGTGGATCATAGTCTGGGTTCCACATGCATGTTTTAGCTGAAGGAAGAATCCCTTAAACCTGGAGAGTTGAGACCCATGTAATGGGTACCATGCAATATGACTTCAAAGGGTCTGCATTTGCTCACCGATCCTCACCAATCCTATCACTGCTGCGTTTATGCCGCTGTACACACACTTGATTCTCTTTCAGAGACATATAAATCCATAGGTTTTAAGATTCTTACTAGTCAGGTATATTCTTAGGCGTTTAATATGGGGTGTTGAGTCCACTTCGTTGAGCAAGGAGTAGCTCTTGTCTATTACATATTTGGCTTATGGAACGGTATCTGTGCTAATTTCAATCTCTGGTTTTATGCAGCACCCCAACTCACCTTTCTCCTTAAGGAAGCATAAGTTGGTTTTCTACATTAGAGACCCTGTTCTGTTTTGTAATTCAGTTCCTGTGTAGCCAAGTTTACATTCCGTGTAGTAGTGATAACCTATGATGTTTCTTTTTCTGTGTGACTTATTTCACTTAGAATCATCGTACCTGAATCCACTCATTATGCTGCTACGGGCCTGATGACATAGATTTCATTGCTGAGTGATATTGCATTGTACGTAAGTACCACAACTTCTTTATCCATTTTTTGCTTTCTGTGATATTGAACTTGTACCGTAAACGAGGTTCTTGTAAACAGAGCCGTCCCAAACTTTGGGGTGGCTGTGTCTTTTTGATTTTAATTTCCCTAAGCTATAGGACCATAAGTGGAAGTGCCCTAGGCTCTGTTGCTTTGTTTTTTAGATGTTTCAGGAAACACCATACACTTCTCCAGAGTGGCTGTTGGCAATTTACATCCCGCCCATCAGCATAACAAGGCTCCCAGTTCTCCATGGCCTGTCCTGCCTTTCTGGATTTTACACTTTTTTCAGATGGCTCTTTTGACTGGGGGGCAGTGAGACTTCATTGTAGTGCAGATTTCCTTTGCAAGCTTGCTTGGTTGGCCAAAAAGGGCGTATGCGTTTTTTCCTGAATATATTCAGGAAAAAACGCATACGCCCTTTTTGGCCAAGTGCATCATTGTGGACGTTCTGCCTCTTTTCCTATGCTTTACATGCAATTCCAGTCTACCTCCTGAAATCGGTTTCCTGCAATTCTGCCCCGCTTTCAAGTCCTCTTGGCAGCCTTACTTCAATATATTTTTGGACGATAGCTGTCATTTATAACTCTGCAGGTTTGTGAATGACAGTGCCCCTGAGCTCCTTTCTTCAACTCGCTTTCTTGTGAGCTGGCCGCAACACCGCAGGATTGCTTCAGGCCCTAGTGTGGTTCCGGCATGGCACGCTGAGCCTTTGGTTAATTCCTCTTCCTGGTGGGAAATGAGAGTTAAATTTGCCCGTCCAGACACCTCCAGCTAGTCTCTCATTGGTTCTCCCTATTCCTGTTCATTTTCCGCAGAAATTGCAAACTGGGACAAACAGGAGGTTAAAGGCACTGAGTCTCCAAGTGGGGAGAGTGTTAGTAAAGCGTCTGGAATGTTGCACCCGAGTACCAGGGGACGAGAACGGAGACATATTTGATGACGTCTCCCGATCACACGGTTGATCATACTCTGGGTTCCACATGCATGTTTTAGCTGAGGAAGAATCCCTTAAACCTGGAGAGTTGAGACCCGTGGAATGGGTACCGTGCAATATGACTTCAAAGGGTCTTCATTTGCTCACCGAACCTCTCCAATTCTATCACTGCTGCGTTTATGCCCCTGTACACACGCTTGATTCTCTTTCGGAGACATAGCAATCCATAGGTTTTAAGATACTTACTTGTCAGGTACATTCTTAGGTGTTTAATATGGGGTGTTGAATCCATTTCGTTGAGCAAGGAGTAGCTCTTGTCTATTCCATATTTGCCTTAAGGAACTTTATCTGTGCTCATTTCAATCTCTGGTTTTATGCAGCACCTCAACTCACCTTTCCTCTTAAGCAAGCATAAGCTGGTTTTCTAAATTTGAGACCCTGTTCTGTTTTGTAATCCAGTTCCTGTGTAGCCAAGTTTACATTCCGTGTATTAGTGATATCTTATGATGTTTCTTTTTCTGTGTGACTTATTTCAGTTAGAATCATCATACCTGAATCCACTCATTATGCTGCTACGTGCCTGATGACATAGATGTCATTGCTGAGTGATATTGCATTGTACGTAAGTACCACAACTTCTTCATCCATTTTTCACTTTCTGCGATATTGAACTTGTACCGTAAATGAGGTTCTTGTAAACAGAGCCGTCCCAAACTTTGGGGTGGCTGTGTCTTTTTGATTTTCATTTCCCTAAGCTATAGGACCATAAGTGGAAGTGCCCTAGGCTCTGTTGCTTTGTTTTTTAGATGTTTCAGGAAACACCATACACTTCTCCCGAGTGGCTGTTGGCAATTTACATCCCGCCCATCAGCATAACAAGGCTCCCAGTTCTCCATGGCCTGTCCTGCCTTTCTGGATTTTACACTTTTATCAGATGGCCCTTTTGACCGGGGGGAAGTGAGACTTCATTGTAGTGCAGATTTCCTTTGCAAGCTTGCTTGGTTGGCCAAAAAGTGCATATGCGTTTTTTCCTGAATATATTCAGGAAAAAACGCATACGCCCTTTTTGGCCAAGTGCATCATTGTGGACGGTCTGCCTCTTTTCCTATGCTTTACATGCAATTCCAGTCTACCTCCTGAAATCGGTTTCCTGCAATTCTGCCTTGCTTTCAATGCCTCTTCATAGCCTTACCTCAATATATTTTTTGAAAATAGTTGGCCTTTATAACTCTGCAGGTTTTTGAATTGCAGTGGCCCTTAGCTCCATTTTTCAGCTCTTATTTTTGTGATCTTGCCTCATAACCACAGGATTCCTTCAGGCCCTATTCTTCTTCTGGGACACCTGCTGTGCCTTTGGTTTATTCTTCTTACTGATGTGAAATTAGAGTGACATGTGCCCATTGAAACCGCTACAGCTAGTTTCTCACTGGTTCCCCCTATTCCCATTCATCCTCCGCACTAACTGCAGACTGTGTGATACCAGAACTTAAAGGCATTGACTCTCCATGTGGGGATGTTGTTAGTAAAGCGGCTGGAATGTCGATCCGGAGCCCCAGGAGAGGAAAAATGAGGTGCGTTTTAGAAACCTTTCCCGATCATATGGTATACCAGTCGCTGGGTTTCCCAAGCATGGTGTAGCTGTAGGAAGATTCCCTTCAACCTGGAGTGTTGGGACCCTTGGAATGAGTAGCATGAAGTATTGCATTAAACTTTTGGCAGTTGCTCACCAAAGCTCACCAATCCTCTCAGTCCCAAGTGTCCAGCCTTATGCCTTATCCGGCTGTGGGTTTATATGTGGTCAATCCAGGTTGCATCACAGCCCCTGAACAAATTTTGTAAGAATTTTTCTCTCTTTCATTGTTTCTGCGTTTTGTTTTTAAAATTTATTTCTATAATGGGGTTTAGCTCATTTTCACTGCTGTGTTTGTGCCGCTCTGCACACACTTGATTCCCTTATGGAGATATATCAATACATGGGTTTTAAGATTCTTATTACTCAGATATATTTCTCTGCGGTGTATAGGGTGTGTTGAGGCCAGTTCATTGTGCAAGGTGTAGATCTTGTCTAATATCTATTTGGTTTATTGAATGGTATCTGTGCTAATTTCAAACTCTTGTTTTATGCATCACCCCACCTCTCCTTTCCCCTTAAGCTGACATAAGTGTGTTTTCTAAATGTGAGACACTGTTCTGTTCTGTAATTCATTTCTTGTGCAGCCATATTTACCCTCCCTCTATAAGTGATATCTTATGATATGTTTCTTTTTCTGTTTGACTTATTTCAAGTAGTATTATCGGACCTAAATCCACTCTTTATCCTTCTACTAGCCTTATTACATTGATTTCATGGTGAAGAGATATTCCATTGTACATAAGTACCACATCTTCTTTATCCATTGTTCTCTTTCCTGGGATATTTAAGGTGTACTGAAGTTGAGGTTCTTGTAAACAGAGTAGCCCTAAACTGTGGTGTGCTTGTGTCTTGTTGATTTTTAGACTTCCCTAGATATACTCCCATGATTGGAAGTGTCCTATGCTCTGTAGCTCTGTTTTTTAGATGATTTAGGAACCACCATACACTTCTCCAGAGTGGCTCTCGGCAGTTCACACACTGCCCATCAGCGTATAAAGGCTCCCTGTTCTCCATGGCCTGTCCTGCATTTCTGGTTTTACAATGTTTTAGGATGGCCCTTTTGACCGGTGGTAAATGAGACTTCTTTGTTGTGCACATTTGCATTGCTTGCTTGCTTCGTTGCCCATAAAGTGCGTATGCGTTTTTTCCTGGATATAATCAGGAAAAAACGCACACGCCCTTTTGGGCCAACTGCATCATTGTCGAAATTCTGCCGCTTTTCATGTGCTTTAAAGACGAGTCCAATCTATCTCTTGAAATCTGTTTCTTGCAATTCTGTCTTGCATTCAGATCCTCTTCTTTGCCTTACCTCAACATATTTTTGGACGTTAGTTTTCATTTATAACTCTGCAGGTTTGTGAATTGCAGTGACCCTGAGCTCCATTTTTTAAGTTGCTCTTTTGTGAGCTGGCCTCAAACCCGCAGGATTGCTTCAGGCCCTATTTTGGCTCCGGCGAGGTGGGCTGAGCCTTTTTTCAATTCTTATTCTTAATGGGAAATTAGAGTGATATGTGCCCGTCCAAACCCCTACAACTATTCTCTCATTGGTTCCCCCTCTTCCCGTTCATCCTCCTCACAATTTGCAAAATGTGTGAAACAGAAGTTGAAATGTGCTGATTCTTCAAGTGGGGAGATTCTAAGTAACGTGGCTGGAATGGTGAACAGGAGCACCAGGAGAGGATAAATGAGCTGCATTTTAGACACATCTCCCGATCACATGGTGTACAGTCCTCTGGGTTTTCCATGCATGTTTTAGCTGTAGGAAGATCCCTTGAACCTGCAGATTTGGGACCCATTGAATGGGTACCAGGTAGTATTACTTTAAAGGGTGTGCATTTCCTCACCCAACCTCACATTTCTCTTAGTGCAAACAGTTTCCAGCCTTATGTCTCATCCTGCTGTGGGTCTAGATGTGTTCAATCCATGTTGCATCACCGTCCCTGAGGAAAAGTTGTAAGAGGTTTTCTCTGTCTCTCTGTCGTTTATTTTTTTCAATTTATTACTATATTGGTTACAGCTGATTTTCAAAGCTCTGTTTCTTGCTGCTGTACATTCACTTGATTCACGTACAGAGAGACATCAGTAAATTCTTTTTCAGATTCTTACCAGTCGTATATATTCTTTTCCGGTGACCTGAGTGTGCTGAGTGCAGTTCTTTCAGCTACCGTGTAGGCCTTGTTGATTATCAGTTTGGTATTTGGAATGGTATCTTTGCTAATTTCAACCTCCTGGATGATGCCTCACCCCTCCCCACCTTTCCCGTTTAGCAGCCTTGTGCGTGTTTTCTACATATTTGACTATGTTTTTGTTTTGTAATTTATTTCATGTGTAGCCATTTTGGATTCCACCTTTAAGTGATATCTTATGATATGTGTCTTTTTCTTTTTGAATTATGTCACTTAGAATGATCATACGTAACTCCTCCGGAGTTGTTACAACTGGCCATATTTCATTGATTTCCAGGCTGAATAATATTCCACTCTACCTAAGTACCACATCTCTATCCATTTTTTCTCTCCAGAGACATTTAAGTTATATCCTAGTTGAGGATCTTTTAAACAGAGAGGGGGTAAACATTGGGGTGCCTGTGTCCTCTCGATTTTTGTTTTTCCCAAGATATACACCCATGAGTGCAAGTGCCCTATGCTCTGTAGCTCATTTTTTAGATGCTTTAGTAAACACAATACACTTCTCCAGAATGGCCGTTGGCAATATACATTTCCACTATAAGTCTCACAGGGCTCCCTCTTCTCCTTGCCCTGTCCTGCATTTCTGTTGTTTACGCTTTATGAGGATGGCTCTTCTGACTGATGCGAAGTGATATCTTTTGTAGTATTGACTTCCAGTGCCCACCTGTTTGGTTGGCTAAAAAAGTGTATGCTCTTTTCTTGAATATATACAGAAAAAAACGCATACACCCTTTTTGGCCAACTGCAATGTTGGCAATGTTCAGCTCCTTTTCTTGTGCTTAATGGCGAGTCCTTTCTACCTCCTCAGATCCCTTTCCTGCCATTCTCCCTTGCTTACAAGTCCTTTTCTCTGACTTTCCTCAAGACATTTTTCAGTGATGGATATTTTCAACTCTGCAGTTTCGTGAATTTTACTGCCCCTGAGTTCCATTGTTCAGCTTGTGTTTATGGGAACTGGCCACAAAGCAGCGGGATTTCCTCAAGCCCTATACTGTTTCCATGGGCAACCCTAGCCTTTGGTCAATTCGTCTTCCTGATTGGAAATTAGAGTGACATGTGCCTGTCTGAACACCTAGGACTTGTCTCTCTTTGTTCCTCATCCTTCCGCTTCATCCTCTGGACAAATTCCAAACTGTACGCAACAGGATGTTGACAGTGCTGACATCTCCAAGTGGGGAGACTGTTAGTAAAGACACTGGAGGGGTGAACCCGAGCACCAGGAGATGAGGAGATGAGATGCCTTTTCCAAACTCTTCCCGATCAGACGGTATACCATCCTCTGGGTGTGACAGACATGTTTTAGCAGTAGGAAGAGTCCCATTCATGTAAGGAGAACACCAGGGCTTTTTCAAAATCAGTGTCTCCCCGAAACCCAAACTGGGGAATTTTTTAAGCTACGGCTACACATATGTTCATTAAGGGCCTTGTGAAGTAGGCAGAGTCCAAACTTTAGATGATTGAAGTCTTCAGGGTCAGAAGCACTCACCACCAGCTTCCCTTAGGTTACACTTTAACTGTCATTGATAGATGATGTCAATAAAAATATCTATTCTTTTTCAGATTATTTCCCCTTATAGGTTATTGCAAAATGTTGAGTGTAGTTCCCTGTGCTATACAGTAGTTCCTTGTTGATGATCTATTTTATACATAGCAGTGTGTATGTGTTAATCCCAAACTGTTAATTTATCCCTCCTCCCACCTTTCCCCTTTGGTAATAATAAATTATAAGATTTTATACTTCTCAGAAATGGGGGAGCTGAAAGAGAGGTATCATTTTCAATGGAAAAGCATTTAAAACAAGATTGAAGCTTTAACCAAGATTATTAGATGTACATCCTTGGAAAGAAATCACTTCGTTTCTCTAATATTGACCTGACAAATAAGACAAACCTTTTCACTGAACTTGCTTATAATAAAGTGATGGAAATATCAAATGGAAGTGTTAGAAACATCTTATTTTACCCGAGCCTTATACACTGTTCTATGTTAACTACAGTTTGGCTCACACATCTGTTCATTGAGGTTACAATAGTCTCAATTTCTGTTACTGATCCTCCAGAGTGGACCCCAACAAGTGTCCCCCTGCCCAGTGTCATTGGGGCCAACAGATCGAGACTGAGTTTGGTTCACAAGCAAAGGAAACTTTATATTTTGATCAGAGAATGGAGAGGTGAGAGCATGCACTACCCCGTGGGCTGTGGGCTGGGCTGCTGTGTAGAGATCCTGTCAGAGTCAGTGGGAGGGAGGGGGCGGAGCTCTCGAGGGCCGGGTTGGCTGCAGCTCAGGCTCTATATCGTGGAGTCTGCACTGGGCCCCAGGAGCTGAGGTGTCGTCCCAGCCATTCTGCACTAGGAAATCTGGTCTGAAGTGCCGGGTGTGGAACCTCTGCATGCGGGACCCTAGGAGCACATGAAATTAGACAAAGCACAAAGGATAAAAAAGGTTAGACTTGACTTTATTGCCCAGATTCTATTTTTATCTCCCAGGGATTTTTAATGGGCTTTGCTGGGGACAAACCCCTCCTCTGCCTTTTGTCCCGTTCCTCATTCTTGGAGTGCTGAGGGTGCAGACCCTTCTTCTGTAACTGCTGAGTGCTGAGTTGGGAGCCCTCATACCTGGGGGCGAGGGTCAGAGCTTCTCCCCAGCAGCCTCCAGGTGACGTTGATTGTCCCCAGGCCCCCTGCCTCCCTGCTCGTCCACCTGAGCACCAGCATTGGAAGTGCTATAGATTCTAATGACCTTTAAGGGTCCAGGAAAGAGATGTGCAGAGACGCTGTGGGGGCCGGTTTCACCCCGCCCCACATTTGTTCGGCCACCTTAGGCTGACCGTTTCTGCCAGCCTAGATGCTCTGACCAGTAGTCTGCGCTTTCTTCAATTAGGCCCCTGAATTAATGTACAAACAGCACCAGGTGTCAGAGCCCTGCCCGCTCCACTCCCAGACAGTCCAGGGTCAGTAGTGATCAAGGACCATGATGGCCACTGAGTCAACAGCCTTTTGAAGTAAACAGGAGTCCAGCCGGTCTTATTGGCCACCATCAGCACAGTGTCTGTAGGCTTTTCTATGGTGACAGTGTGATATACGGTTCCCCCGCCAAGATTATTAGCTCCCCTCTGGGTGCAGTAAGTCCTGCAAGCAGTAGTCTACTCTTTTGGGACACACTCTTGTTGTTTTATGAGAGAAACTCCAGGTCAAGTGATGTTCACACGAGTCGTCATGGTGCCCTGTTGCCCCTGGTTATCTCTCTGGATGTTGGAGTTGGAGGGCCTCCTCACTCGAGGTTGGTGTGCCCACGGAGCGAACCCTGCAACTTCAGGGCATGGTTGGTGGTTAGGATCACCACGTGGGGTCCTTTTCCCTTAGGAAGGAGGTGGCCTTTTGGGCTGTTGATTTCCAGGTTTTTAGATACCGCCAGTATCTTGGCCAGATGTGGCAGTGGGCCAAGCCCCTTGGTGACCGTAGTTTATCCTACCTGGATGGCATTCTTGCATTGTTCCATTTCAAGTGGTCCCAGTTTTTGCACTAATTCTCCAATGGCGATTCACCTTTCACCGGGAATGTAAAGGTCAAAGGGTTTAGCTAAATTAGGGAGTTCCAGGGCAAGGGTCTGAATTGACTGCTCTTTCCATTCTTGAAAGGCCACTTCTGGATTCTATTCAAAAGGATCATCATCTTTTCCTTTCAGTGTTTCATATAGAGGCCCAGCTAGTAGACTGTAGTTAGGGATCCAGAAGCAGGAAACCCTGGCCTCCCCAGGAACCCCTAAGCTGTCTTCTAGTTTTAGAAAGGGGTAAGGCTGAAAATGGTTTCTTCCCTTTCCTGGGATGGGCTTCTCCGACCTTCTGTGAGAATGAAGCCCAGGCAGGTCACCGCAGTCTGTGATATTTGAGCTTTTTCTTGGACAACTTCTATCCTTTATTGGCTTGGTAGTTCAGAGGCCTCCTTAGTAGGGCTGGCGATCAGAATGTCGTCTGCATACTGAAGGAGGATTTCCTTTTCCAGAGGTAGAACTTTTAGGTCTTTAGCTAAGCTTTCCCCAAAGATAGTGTGGGAATTTTTGCACCCTTGGGGCAAGACGGCCCGGAAGTATTGTTTTAGTTGTATGTTGAGTCCTGCCACTCACAAGCCAAAATTTCTTGTGACTCTGGGACTAATGGAATGCAAAAGAAGGCATCATTGAAGACTAATACAGAATACCATGTCCTGGTGGTTGGTAGAATGACCAGCAGGGTGTAGGAATTAGGAGCAACTGGAGGTATATCCTCGGTGGCTTCACTGACTGTCCTGACATCCTTTACCAGGTCCCCAGCAGCCCATGGGGCTCTCGTGGTCAGACCAATCCCAGAATATGGAGCTCACCTGGGCAGGTACCCCACCCCCACCCCAGCCCACGGGGCTCTCGTGGTCAGGCCCCTCCCAGGATACAGAGCTACCCTTGCAGGTACCGTGGCAGGGCTGGGCACACAGGAATTGTGCGCATAGCCCTCATTGCAGAGCACCCCCAGCTCACCTGTCGCTCAGAGCTGACACAGAGCACCTCAGAGCAGGACTTGAACTAACAAACAGCAGCTGTGACAGGTCTGTGACCCTGGGCATCACTCTGTGCGGTCTCCCTCCACCTGGTCTTCCAGAGACTTCCACTGCACCCGGGGCACCAGGCCTCTGTCTCCAACCACCACCCACCCCTCCTCTCCCTGACTCCTGGTTTCCTCTCATTAGGAGAGGGTTTTCTTGAAGTTGTCTCCCACTCATGGGCCAGATAAAATGATTAGAAAACAAGCCAAAGCTGCAGCCCCTTGTCTATCCTGACTCTCAGGAGCCCACACCTGTTCCTTGGACCTGGCCGGTTCAGCAAGTTCCATTTTCTGCAACTGTGAGCCCCTGAGGGGTGATGATTGGCTGAGCTGGGCAGCCTTACCGTGCAGGCCAGCCCTCCCCAGGTGTGCCTGGGTTGAGATCAATATAAATACCACTCCAGGCAGCAAGAGCCCCTGCAGCCGTGCCTGACGCCATTTTCTCTGCCCTGTCAGCAGTCTCGGGGCTGGGCTGGTGGGAGGGAGTGAGAGGCCACAGGTTTGTGGGTGGCCCAGTGTGAGTGGGGCTCTGCTGGACTTTCTGCAGCAGTTGCCAGGCTGCCACCTGCTAAAGAAGAGGATGTGTCACCCATACCTGCTGCTGGAATTTCTCCCTGGGCAGAGGTGAGGAAGGAAAAAAGCAGTGGGGGCAGGGACAGGACGGGTATCTCAGGCAGGGAAATGGAAATCTTCCAGAAGAGCACCCAGGGCCAGGACCATCCTGGTTGGCCTGCAGGCACCAAGTCGGCCGGCATGCTGTCACTCGTGTGGCTCTATGGCCCTTCCTCTAGGCTTTCAAGTCCTTGTATATATTCAGGTGTTTTACCTGGGACGGGTGGGAATAGTTCAGCAGCAACTGGCCTGGGGCTCAGCTCACGTTTACTCACAGATGCCTCGGCACGGTGCCCCAGCTTTGCAATGAGGACGCTTGTTGCGTGGGGGCTGCTGGCTGAATGGGAGACGATTCCCCACCACTGACCAACTTCAGAATTGTTTACAACTGGAGCAAGTGCCCTGATATGGTTTTCCTCTGTGGAACTGGTGGGTTCTGTGTTTTTTTTCTCTTTTTCGTTTTTGGTTCAAGGTAGATTTTATTCCTCTTTTTTGTATTTACAGATATAAGCATGGAAATAATTTATTCATATAAATACATGTATGTGAAGGGAATAATTGTTTTTTCTGTTTTATTTTTTAAATTTTATTTCTTTTTAATTTTGAATTTTATTTTATATTTTTATACAGCAGGTTCTTATTGGTTATCTATTTTATACATATAAATGTATACATGCCAATCCCAGTCTCTCAACTCCTCCCACCACCACCCCCCCAACAGCTTTCCCCCCTTGTTGTCCATACATTTGTTGTCTACATCTGTTGCTCTATTTATGCCTTGCAAAAGGGTTAACCTGTACAGTTTTTCTAGGTTCCACATATATGCATGAATATACAAGATTTGTTTTTCTCTTTCTGACTTACTTCACTCTGTATGACAGTCTCTAGATCCATCGACGTCTCTACAAATGACCCAATTTCATTCCTTTTCATGGCTTAGTAATATTCCATTATAAATATGTACCACAGCTTTATGCATTCGTCTGTCTGTGGGCATTTAGGTTGCTTCCATTACCTCGATATTGTAAATAGTGATGCAATGAACATTGCGGTGAATGTCTCTTTTTTTGATTTATGGTTTTGTCTGGGTATATGTCCAGTACTGGGATTGCTGTATCATATGGTAATTCTATTGTTAGTTTCTTAAGAAACTCCATATTGTTCTCCATAGTGACTGTATCAATTTACATTGCCAACAATAGTGGAAGAGGGTTCCTTTTCTCCACACCCTTTCCAGCATTTTTGTTTGTAGATTTTCTGATGATGCCCATTCTATCAGGTGAGAGGTGATACCTCATTGTTGAGTCCATTTTGTTGAGCAAGGGGTAGGTCTTGTCTATTACATATTTGGCTTATGGAACGGTATCTGTGCTAATTTCAAACTCTGGTTTTATGCAGCACCCCAACTCACCTTCCCCCTAAAGCAAACATAAGTTGGTTTTCTAAACTTGAGACCCTGTTCTGTTTTGTAACTCAGTTCATGTGTAGCCAAGTACACATTCCGTGTATTAGTGATACCTTATGATGTTTCATTTTCTGTGTGACTTCTTTCAGTTAGAATCATCATACCTGAATCCACTCATTATGCTGCTACGGGCCTGATGACATAGATTTCATGGCTGAGTGATATTGCATTGTACGTACGTACCACAACTTCTTCATCCATTTTTCACTTTCTGCGATATTGAACTTGTACCATAAACGAGGTTCTTGTAAACAGAGCCGTCCCAAACTTTGGGGTGGCTGTGTCTTTTTGATTTTCATTGCCCTAAGCTATAGGACCATAAGTGGAAGTGCCCTGGGCTCTGTTGCTTTGTTTTTTAGATGTTTCAGGAAACACCATACACTTCTCCTGAGTGGCTGTTGGCAATTTACATCCCGCCCATCAGCATAACAAGGCTGCCAGTTCTCCATGGCCTGTCCTGCCTTTCTGGATTTTACACTTTTTTCAGATGGCCCTTTTGACCGGGGGGAGTGAGACTTCATTGTAGTGCAGATTTCCTTTTGCAAGCTTGCTTGGTTGACCAAAAAGGGCGTATGCGTTTTTTCCTGAATATATTCAGGAAAAAACGCATACGCCCTTTTTGGCCAAGTGCATCATTGTGGACGTTCTGCCTCTTTTCCTATGCTTTACATGCAATTCCAGTCTACCTCCTGAAATCGGTTTCCTGCAATTCTGCCCCGCTTTCAAGTCCTCTTGGCAGCCTTACTTCAGTATATTTTTGGACGATAGCTGTCATTTATAACTCTGCAGGTTTGTGAATGACAGTGCCCCTGAGCTCGTTTCTTCAACTCGCTTTCTTGTGAGCTGGCCGCAACACCGCAGGATTGCTTCAGGCCCTAATCTGGTTCCGGCATGGCACGCTGAGCCTTTGGTTAATTCCTCTTCCTGGTGGGAAATGAGAGTTAAATTTACCCGTCCAGACACCTCCAGCTGGTCTCTCATTGGTTCTCCCTATTCCTGTTCATCTTCCGCAGAAATTGCAAACTGGGCCATACAGGAGGTTAAAGGCACTGACTCTCCAAGTCGGGACAGTGTTAGTGAAGAATCTGGAATGTTTCACCCAAGTACCAGGGGACGGGAACGGAGATATATTTGAACACGTCTCCCAATCACACGGTTGATCATACTCTGGGTTCCACATGCATGTTTTAGCTGAAGGAAGAATCCCTTAAATCTGGAGAGTTGAGACCCGTGGAATGAATACCGTGCAATATGACTTCAAAGGGTCTTCATTTGCTCACCGAACCTCTCCAATTCTATCACTGCTGCGTTTATGCCCCTGTACACACGCTTGATTCTCTTTCGGAGACATAGCAATCCATAGGTTTTAAGATACTTACTAGTCAGGTACATTCTTAGGCGTTTAATATGGGGTGTTGAGTCCATTTCGTTGAGCAAGGAGTAGCTCTTGTCTATTCCATATTTGGCTTAAGGAACTTTATCTGTGCTCATTTCAATCTCTGGTTTTATGCAGCACCCCAACTCACCTTTCCCCTTAAGCAAGCATAAGTTGGTTTTCTAAATTTGAGACCCTGTTCTGTTTTATAATCCAGTTCCTGTGTAGCCAAGTTTACATTCTGTGTATTAGTGATATCTTATGATGTTTCTTTTTCTGTGTGACTTATTTCAGTTAGAATCATCATACCTGAATCCACTCATTATGCTGCTCCGGGCCTGATGACATAGATGTCATTGCTGAGTGATATTGCATTGTACGTAAGTACCACAACTTCTTCATCCATTTTTCACTTTCTGCGATATTGAACTTGTACCGTAAACGAGGTTCTTGTAAACAGAGCCGTCCCAAACTTTGGGGTGGCTGTGTCTTTTTGATTTTCATTTCCCTAAGCTATAGGACCATAAGTGGAAGTGCCCTAGGCTCTGTTGCTTTGTTTTTTAGATGTTTCAGGAAACACCATACACTTCTCCCGAGTGGCTGTTGGCAATTTACATCCCGCCCATCAGCATAACAAGGCTCCCAGTTCTCCATGGCCTGTCCTGCCTTTCTGGATTTTACACTTTTTTCAGATGGCCCTTTTGACCGGGGGGAAGTGAGACTTCATTGTAGTGCAGATTTCCTTTACAAGCTTGCTTGGTTGGCCAAAAAGGGCGTATGCGTTTTTTCCTGAATATATTCAGGAAAAAACGCATACGCCCTTTTTGGCCAAGTGCATCGTTGTGGACGTTCTGCCTCTTTTCCTATGCTTTACATGCAATTCCAGTCTACCTCCTGAAATCGGTTTCCTGCAATTCTGCCTTGCTTTCAATGCCTCTTCATAGCCTTACCTCAATATATTTTTTGAAAATAGTTGGCCTTTATAACTCTGCAGGTTTTTGAATTGCAGTGGCCCTTAGCTCCATTTTTCAGCTCTTATTTTTGTGATCTTGCCTCATAACCACAGGATTCCTTCAGGCCCTATTCTTCTTCTGGGACACCTGCTGTGCCTTTGGTTTATTCTTCTTACTGATGTGAAATTAGAGTGACATGTGCCCATTGAAACCACTACAGCTAGTTTCTCACTGGTTCCCCCTATTCCCATTCATCCTCCGCACTAACTGCAGACTGTGTGATACCAGAACTTAAAGGCATTGACTCTCCATGTGGGGATGTTGTTAGTAAAGCGGCTGGAATGTCGATCCGGAGCCCCAGGAGAGGAAAAATGAGGTGCGTTTTAGAAACCTTTCCCGATCATATGGTATACCAGTCGCTGGGTTTCCCAAGCATGGTGTAGCTGTAGGAAGATTCCCTTCAACCTGGAGTGTTGGGACCCTTGGAATGAGTAGCATGAAGTATTGCATTAAACTTTTGGCAGTTGCTCACCAAAGCTCACCAATCCTCTCAGTCCCAAGTGTCCAGCCTTATGCCTTATCCGGCTGTGGGTTTATATGTGGTCAATCCAGGTTGCATCACAGCCCCTGAACAAATTTTGTAAGAATTTTTCTCTCTTTCATTGTTTCTGCGTTTTGTTTTTAAAATTTATTTCTATAATGGGGTTTAGCTCATTTTCACTGCTGTGTTTGTGCCGCTCTGCACACACTTGATTCCCTTATGGAGATATATCAATACATGGGTTTTAAGATTCTTATTACTCAGATATATTTCTCTGCGGTGTATAGGGTGTGTTGAGGCCAGTTCATTGTGCAAGGTGTAGATCTTGTCTAATATCTATTTGGTTTATTGAACGGTATCTGTGCTAATTTCAAACTCTTGTTTTATGCATCACCCCACCTCTCCTTTCCCCTTAAGCTGACATAAGTGTGTTTTCTAAATGTGAGACACTGTTCTGTTCTGTAATTCATTTCTTGTGCAGCCATATTTACCCTCCCTCTATAAGTGATATCTTATGATATGTTTCTTTTTCTGTTTGACTTATTTCAAGTAGTATTATCGGACCTAAATCCACTCTTTATCCTTCTACTAGCCTTATTACATTGATTTCATGGTGAAGAGATATTCCATTGTACATAAGTACCACATCTTCTTTATCCATTGTTCTCTTTCCTGGGATATTTAAGGTGTACTGAAGTTGAGGTTCTTGTAAACAGAGTAGCCCTAAACTGTGGTGTGCTTGTGTCTTGTTGATTTTTAGACTTCCCTAGATATACTCCCATGATTGGAAGTGTCCTATGCTCTGTAGCTCTGTTTTTTAGATGATTTAGGAACCACCATACACTTCTCCAGAGTGGCTCTCGGCAGTTCACACACTGCCCATCAGCGTATAAAGGCTCCCTGTTCTCCATGGCCTGTCCTGCATTTCTGGTTTTACAATGTTTTAGGATGGCCCTTTTGACCGGTGGTAAATGAGACTTCTTTGTTGTGCACATTTGCATTGCTTGCTTGCTTCGTTGCCCATAAAGTGCGTATGCGTTTTTTCCTGGATATAATCAGGAAAAAACGCACACGCCCTTTTGGGCCAACTGCATCATTGTCGAAATTCTGCCGCTTTTCATGTGCTTTAAAGACGAGTCCAATCTATCTCTTGAAATCTGTTTCTTGCAATTCTGTCTTGCATTCAGATCCTCTTCTTTGCCTTACCTCAACATATTTTTGGACGTTAGTTTTCATTTATAACTCTGCAGGTTTGTGAATTGCAGTGACCCTGAGCTCCATTTTTTAAGTTGCTCTTTTGTGAGCTGGCCTCAAACCCGCAGGATTGCTTCAGGCCCTATTTTGGCTCCGGCGAGGTGGGCTGAGCCTTTTTTCAATTCTTATTCTTAATGGGAAATTAGAGTGATATGTGCCCGTCCAAACCCCTACAACTATTCTCTCATTGGTTCCCCCTCTTCCCGTTCATCCTCCTCACAATTTGCAAAATGTGTGAAACAGAAGTTGAAATGTGCTGATTCTTCAAGTGGGGAGATTCTAAGTAACGTGGCTGGAATGGTGAACAGGAGCACCAGGAGAGGATAAATGAGCTGCATTTTAGACACATCTCCCGATCACATGGTGTACAGTCCTCTGGGTTTTCCATGCATGTTTTAGCTGTAGGAAGATCCCTTGAACCTGCAGATTTGGGACCCATTGAATGGGTACCAGGTAGTATTACTTTAAAGGGTGTGCATTTCCTCACCCAACCTCACATTTCTCTTAGTGCAAACAGTTTCCAGCCTTATGTCTCATCCTGCTGTGGGTCTAGATGTGTTCAATCCATGTTGCATCACCGTCCCTGAGGAAAAGTTGTAAGAGGTTTTCTCTGTCTCTCTGTCGTTTATTTTTTTCAATTTATTACTATATTGGTTACAGCTGATTTTCAAAGCTCTGTTTCTTGCTGCTGTACATTCACTTGATTCACGTACAGAGAGACATCAGTAAATTCTTTTTCAGATTCTTACCAGTCGTATATATTCTTTTCCGGTGACCTGAGTGTGCTGAGTGCAGTTCTTTCAGCTACCGTGTAGGCCTTGTTGATTATCAGTTTGGTATTTGGAATGGTATCTTTGCTAATTTCAACCTCCTGGATGATGCCTCACCCCTCCCCACCTTTCCCGTTTAGCAGCCTTGTGCGTGTTTTCTACATATTTGACTATGTTTTTGTTTTGTAATTTATTTCATGTGTAGCCATTTTGGATTCCACCTTTAAGTGATATCTTATGATATGTGTCTTTTTCTTTTTGAATTATGTCACTTAGAATGATCATACGTAACTCCTCCGGAGTTGTTACAACTGGCCATATTTCATTGATTTCCAGGCTGAATAATATTCCACTCTACCTAAGTACCACATCTCTATCCATTTTTTCTCTCCAGAGACATTTAAGTTATATCCTAGTCGAGGATCTTTTAAACAGAGAGGGGGTAAACATTGGGGTGCCTGTGTCCTCTCGATTTTTGTTTTTCCCAAGATATACACCCATGAGTGCAAGTGCCCTATGCTCTGTAGCTCATTTTTTAGATGCTTTAGTAAACACAATACACTTCTCCAGAATGGCCGTTGGCAATATACATTTCCACTATAAGTCTCACAGGGCTCCCTCTTCTCCTTGCCCTGTCCTGCATTTCTGTTGTTTACGCTTTATGAGGATGGCTCTTCTGACTGATGCGAAGTGATATCTTTTGTAGTATTGACTTCCAGTGCCCACCTGTTTTGTTGGCTAAAAAAGTGTATGCCCTTTTCTTGAATATATACAGAAAAAAACGCATACACCCTTTTTGGCCAACTGCAATGTTGGCAATGTTCAGCTCCTTTTCTTGTGCTTAATGGCGAGTCCTTTCTACCTCCTCAGATCCCTTTCCTGCCATTCTCCCTTGCTTACAAGTCCTTTTCTCTGACTTTCCTCAAGACATTTTTCAGTGATGGATATTTTCAACTCTGCAGTTTCGTGAATTTTACTGCCCCTGAGTTCCATTGTTCAGCTTGTGTTTATGGGAACTGGCCACAAAGCAGCGGGATTTCCTCAAGCCCTATACTGTTTCCATGGGCAACCCTAGCCTTTGGTCAATTCATCTTCCTGATTGGAAATTAGAGTGACATGTGCCTGTCTGAACACCTAGGACTTGTCTCTCTTTGTTCCTCATCCTTCCGCTTCATCCTCTGGACAAATTCCAAACTGTACGCAACAGGATGTTGACAGTGCTGACATCTCCAAGTGGGGAGACTGTTAGTAAAGACACTGGAGGGGTGAACCCGAGCACCAGGAGATGAGGAGATGAGATGCCTTTTCCAAACTCTTCCCGATCAGACGGTATACCATCCTCTGGGTGTGACAGACATGTTTTAGCAGTAGGAAGAGTCCCATTCATGTAAGGAGAACACCAGGGCTTTTTCAAAATCAGTGTCTCCCCGAAACCCAAACTGGGGAATTTTTTAAGCTACGGCTACACATATGTTCATTAAGGGCCTTGTGAAGTAGGCAGAGTCCAAACTTTAGATGATTGAAGTCTTCAGGGTCAGAAGCACTCACCACCAGCTTCCCTTAGGTTACACTTTAACTGTCATTGATAGATGATGTCAATAAAAATATCTATTCTTTTTCAGATTATTTCCCCTTATAGGTTATTGCAAAATGTTGAGTGTAGTTCCCTGTGCTATACAGTAGTTCCTTGTTGATGATCTATTTTATACATAGCAGTGTGTATGTGTTAATCCCAAACTGTTAATTTATCCCTCCTCCCACCTTTCCCCTTTGGTAATAATAAATTATAAGATTTTATACTTCTCAGAAATGGGGGAGCTGAAAGAGAGGTATCATTTTCAATGGAAAAGCATTTAAAACAAGATTGAAGCTTTAACCAAGATTATTAGATGTACATCCTTGGAAAGAAATCACTTCGTTTCTCTAATATTGACCTGACAAATAAGACAAACCTTTTCACTGAACTTGCTTATAATAAAGTGATGGAAATATCAAATGGAAGTGTTAGAAACATCTTATTTTACCCGAGCCTTATACACTGTTCTATGTTAACTACAGTTTGGCTCACACATCTGTTCATTGAGGTTACAATAGTCTCAATTTCTGTTACTGATCCTCCAGAGTGGACCCCAACAAGTGTCCCCCTGCCCAGTGTCATTGGGGCCAACAGATCGAGACTGAGTTTGGTTCACAAGCAAAGGAAACTTTATATTTTGATCAGAGAATGGAGAGGTGAGAGCATGCACTACCCCGTGGGCTGTGGGCTGGGCTGCTGTGTAGAGATCCTGTCAGAGTCAGTGGGAGGGAGGGGGCGGAGCTCTCGAGGGCCGGGTTGGCTGCAGCTCAGGCTCTATATCGCGGAGTCTGCACTGGGCCCCAGGAGCTGAGGTGTCGTCCCAGCCATTCTGCACTAGGAAATCTGGTCTGAAGTGCCGGGTGTGGAACCTCTGCATGCGGGACCCTAGGAGCACATGAAATTAGACAAAGCACAAAGGATAAAAAAGGTTAGACTTGACTTTATTGCCCAGATTCTATTTTTATCTCCCAGGGATTTTTAATGGGCTTTGCTGGGGACAAACCCCTCCTCTGCCTTTTGTCCCGTTCCTCATTCTTGGAGTGCTGAGGGTGCAGACCCTTCTTCTGTAACTGCTGAGTGCTGAGTTGGGAGCCCTCATACCTGGGGGCGAGGGTCAGAGCTTCTCCCCAGCAGCCTCCAGGTGACGTTGATTGTCCCCAGGCCCCCTGCCTCCCTGCTCGTCCACCTGAGCACCAGCATTGGAAGTGCTATAGATTCTAATGACCTTTAAGGGTCCAGGAAAGAGATGTGCAGAGACGCTGTGGGGGCCGGTTTCACCCCGCCCCACATTTGTTCGGCCACCTTAGGCTGACCGTTTCTGCCAGCCTAGATGCTCTGACCAGTAGTCTGTGCTTTCTTCAATTAGGCCCCTGAATTAATGTACAAACAGCACCAGGTGTCAGAGCCCTGCCCGCTCCACTCCCAGACAGTCCAGGGTCAGTAGTGATCAAGGACCATGATGGCCACTGAGTCAACAGCCTTTTGAAGTAAACAGGAGTCCAGCCGGTCTTATTGGCCACCATCAGCACAGTGTCTGTAGGCTTTTCTATGGTGACAGTGTGATATACGGTTCCCCCGCCAAGATTATTAGCTCCCCTCTGGGTGCAGTAAGTCCTGCAAGCAGTAGTCTACTCTTTTGGGACACACTCTTGTTGTTTTATGAGAGAAACTCCAGGTCAAGTGATTTTCACACGAGTCGTCATGGTGCCCTGTTGCCCCTGGTTATCTCTCTGGATGTTGGAGTTGGAGGGCCTCCTCACTCGAGGTTGGTGTGCCCACGGAGCGAACCCTGCAACTTCAGGGCATGGTTGGTGGTTAGGATCACCACGTGGGGTCCTTTTCCCTTAGGAAGGAGGTGGCCTTTTGGGCTGTTGATTTCCAGGTTTTTAGATACCGCCAGTATCTTGGCCAGATGTGGCAGTGGGCCAAGCCCCTTGGTGACCGTAGTTTATCCTACCTGGATGGCATTCTTGCATTGTTCCATTTCAAGTGGTCCCAGTTTTTGCACTAATTCTCCAATGGCGATTCACCTTTCACCGGGAATGTAAAGGTCAAAGGGTTTAGCTAAATTAGGGAGTTCCAGGGCAAGGGTCTGAATTGACTGCTCTTTCCATTCTTGAAAGGCCACTTCTGGATTCTATTCAAAAGGATCATCATCTTTTCCTTTCAGTGTTTCATATAGAGGCCCAGCTAGTAGACTGTAGTTAGGGATCCAGAAGCAGGAAACCCTGGCCTCCCCAGGAACCCCTAAGCTGTCTTCTAGTTTTAGAAAGGGGTAAGGCTGAAAATGGTTTCTTCCCTTTCCTGGGATGGGCTTCTCCGACCTTCTGTGAGAATGAAGCCCAGGCAGGTCACCGCAGTCTGTGATATTTGAGCTTTTTCTTGGACAACTTCTATCCTTTATTGGCTTGGTAGTTCAGAGGCCTCCTTAGTAGGGCTGGCGATCAGAATGTCGTCTGCATACTGAAGGAGGATTTCCTTTTCCAGAGGTAGAACTTTTAGGTCTTTAGCTAAGCTTTCCCCAAAGATAGTGTGGGAATTTTTGCACCCTTGGGGCAAGACGGCCCGGAAGTATTGTTTTAGTTGTATGTTGAGTCCTGCCACTCACAAGCCAAAATTTCTTGTGACTCTGGGACTAATGGAATGCAAAAGAAGGCATCATTGAAGACTAATACAGAATACCATGTCCTGGTGGTTGGTAGAATGACCAGCAGGGTGTAGGAATTAGGAGCAACTGGAGGTATATCCTCGGTGGCTTCACTGACTGTCCTGACATCCTTTACCAGGTCCCCAGCAGCCCATGGGGCTCTCGTGGTCAGACCAATCCCAGAATATGGAGCTCACCTGGGCAGGTACCCCACCCCCACCCCAGCCCACGGGGCTCTCGTGGTCAGGCCCCTCCCAGGATACAGAGCTACCCTTGCAGGTACCGTGGCAGGGCTGGGCACACAGGAATTGTGCGCATAGCCCTCATTGCAGAGCACCCCCAGCTCACCTGTCGCTCAGAGCTGACACAGAGCACCTCAGAGCAGGACTTGAACTAACAAACAGCAGCTGTGACAGGTCTGTGACCCTGGGCATCACTCTGTGCGGTCTCCCTCCACCTGGTCTTCCAGAGACTTCCACTGCACCCGGGGCACCAGGCCTCTGTCTCCAACCACCACCCACCCCTCCTCTCCCTGACTCCTGGTTTCCTCTCATTAGGAGAGGGTTTTCTTGAAGTTGTCTCCCACTCATGGGCCAGATAAAATGATTAGAAAACAAGCCAAAGCTGCAGCCCCTTGTCTATCCTGACTCTCAGGAGCCCACACCTGTTCCTTGGACCTGGCCGGTTCAGCAAGTTCCATTTTCTGCAACTGTGAGCCCCTGAGGGGTGATGATTGGCTGAGCTGGGCAGCCTTACCGTGCAGGCCAGCCCTCCCCAGGTGTGCCTGGGTTGAGATCAATATAAATACCACTCCAGGCAGCAAGAGCCCCTGCAGCCGTGCCTGACGCCATTTTCTCTGCCCTGTCAGCAGTCTCGGGGCTGGGCTGGTGGGAGGGAGTGAGAGGCCACAGGTTTGTGGGTGGCCCAGTGTGAGTGGGGCTCTGCTGGACTTTCTGCAGCAGTTGCCAGGCTGCCACCTGCTAAAGAAGAGGATGTGTCACCCATACCTGCTGCTGGAATTTCTCCCTGGGCAGAGGTGAGGAAGGAAAAAAGCAGTGGGGGCAGGGACAGGACGGGTATCTCAGGCAGGGAAATGGAAATCTTCCAGAAGAGCACCCAGGGCCAGGACCATCCTGGTTGGCCTGCAGGCACCAAGTCGGCCGGCATGCTGTCACTCGTGTGGCTCTATGGCCCTTCCTCTAGGCTTTCAAGTCCTTGTATATATTCAGGTGTTTTACCTGGGACGGGTGGGAATAGTTCAGCAGCAACTGGCCTGGGGCTCAGCTCACGTTTACTCACAGATGCCTCGGCACGGTGCCCCAGCTTTGCAATGAGGACGCTTGTTGCGTGGGGGCTGCTGGCTGAATGGGAGACGATTCCCCACCACTGACCAACTTCAGAATTGTTTACAACTGGAGCAAGTGCCCTGATATGGTTTTCCTCTGTGGAACTGGTGGGTTCTGTGTTTTTTTTCTCTTTTTCGTTTTTGGTTCAAGGTAGATTTTATTCCTCTGTTTTGTATTTACAGATATAAGCATGGAAATAATTTATTCATATAAATACATGTATGTGAAGGGAATAATTGTTTTTTCTGTTTTATTTTTTAAATTTTATTTCTTTTTAATTTTGAATTTTATTTTATATTTTTATACAGCAGGTTCTTATTGGTTATCTATTTTATACATATAAATGTATACATGCCAATCCCAGTCTCTCAACTCCTCCCACCACCACCCCCCCAACAGCTTTCCCCCCTTGTTGTCCATACATTTGTTGTCTACATCTGTTGCTCTATTTATGCCTTGCAAAATGGTTAATCTGTACAGTTTTTCTAGGTTCCACATATATGCATGAATATACAAGATTTGTTTTTCTCTTTCTGACTTACTTCACTCTGTATGACAGTCTCTAGATCCATCGACGTCTCTACAAATGACCCAATTTCATTCCTTTTCATGGCTTAGTAATATTCCATTTTAAATATGTACCACAGCTTTATGCATTCGTCTGTCTGTGGGCATTTAGGTTGCTTCCATTACCTCGATATTGTAAATAGTGATGCAATGAACATTGCGGTGAATGTCTCTTT
Organism: Grampus griseus; assembly: GCF_964374135.1. Lineage (NCBI taxonomy): Eukaryota > Metazoa > Chordata > Mammalia > Artiodactyla > Delphinidae > Grampus > Grampus griseus. The sequence continues at coordinate 282,900 of NW_028133372.1, forward strand.
TTTTGATTTATGGTTTTGTCTGGGTATATGTCCAGTACTGGGATTGCTGTATCATATGGTAATTCTATTGTTAGTTTCTTAAGAAACTCCATATTGTTCTCCATAGTGACTGTATCAATTTACATTGCCAACAATAGTGGAAGAGGGTTCCTTTTCTCCACACCCTTTCCAGCATTTTTGTTTGTAGATTTTCTGATGATGCCCATTCTATCAGGTGTGAGGTGATACCTCATTGTTGAGTCCATTTTGTTGAGCAAGGGGTAGGTCTTGTCTATTACATATTTGGCTTATGGAACGGTATCTGTGCTAATTTCAAACTCTGGTTTTATGCAGCACCCCAACTCACCTTCCCCCTAAAGCAAACATAAGTTGGTTTTCTAAACTTGAGACCCTGTTCTGTTTCGTAACTCAGTTCATGTGTAGCCAAGTACACATTCCGTGTATTAGTGATACCTTATGATGTTTCTTTTTCTGTGTGACTTCTTTCAGTTAGAATCATCATACCTGAATCCACTCATTATGCTGCTACGGGCCTGATGACATAGATTTCATGACTGAGTGATATTGCATTGTACGTACGTACCACAACTTCTTCATCCATTTTTCACTTTCTGCGATATTGAACTTGTACCATAAACGAGGTTCTTGTAAACAGAGCCGTCCCAAACTTTGGGGTGGCTGTGTCTTTTTGATTTTCATTGCCCTAAGCTATAGGACCATAAGTGGAAGTGCCCTGGGCTCTGTTGCTTTGTTTTTTAGATGTTTCAGGAAACACCATACACTTCTCCTGAGTGGCTGTTGGCAATTTACATCCCGCCCATCAGCATAACAAGGCTGCCAGTTCTCCATGGCCTGTCCTGCCTTTCTGGATTTTACACTTTTTTCAGATGGCCCTTTTGACCAGGGGGCAGTGAGACTTCATTGTAGTGCAGATTTCCTTTTGCAAGCTTGCTTGGTTGACCAAAAAGGGCGTATGCGTTTTTTCCTGAATATATTCAGGAAAAAACGCATACGCCCTTTTTGGCCAAGTGCATCATTGTGGACGTTCTGCCTCTTTTCCTATGCTTTACATGCAATTCCAGTCTACCTCCTGAAATCGGTTTCCTGCAATTCTGCCCCGCTTTCAAGTCCTCTTGGCAGCCTTACTTCAGTATATTTTTGGACGATAGCTGTCATTTATAACTCTGCAGGTTTCTGAATTACAGTGCTCCTGAGTTCCATTCTTCAACTCGCTTTCTTGTGAGCTGGCCGCAACACCGCAGGATTGCTTCAGGCCCTAATCTGGTTCCGGCACGGCACGCTGAGCCTTTGGTTAATTCCTCTTCCTGGTGGGAAATGAGAGTTAAATTTGCCCGTCCAGACACCTCCAGCTAGTCTCTCATTGGTTCTCCCTATTCCTGTTCATCTTCCGCAGAATTTGCAAACTGGGCCAAACAGGAGGTTAAAGGCACTGACTCTCCAAGTCGGGAGAGTGTTAGTAAAGCATCTGGAATGTTGCACCCGAGTACCAGGGGACGAAAACGGAGACATATTTGAACACGTCTCCCGATCACACGGTTGATCATACTCTGGGTTCCACATGCATGTTTTAGCTGAAGGAAGAATCCCTTAAACCTGGAGAGTTGAGACCCGTGGAATGGGTACCATGCAATATGACTTCAAAGGGTCTTCATTTGCTCACCGAACCTCTCCAATCCTATCACTGCTGCGTTTATGCCCCTGTACACACGCTTGAATCTCTTTCGGAGACATAGCAATCCATAGGTTTTAAGATACTTACTAGACAGGTACATTCATAGGCGTTTAATATGGGGTGTTGAGTCCATTTCGTTGAGCAAGGAGTAGCTCTTGTCTATTCCATATTTGGCTTAAGGAACTTTATCTGTGCTCATTTCAATCTCTGGTTTTATGCAGCACCCCAACTCACCTTTCCCCTTAAGCAAGCATAAGTTGGTTTTCTAAATTTGAGACCCTGTTCTGTTTTTGTAATCCAGTTCCTGTGTAGCCAAGTTTACATTCCGTGTATTAGTGATATCTTATGATGTTTCTTTTTCTGTGTGACTTATTTCAGTTAGAATCATCATACCTGAATCCACTCATTATGCTGCTCCGGGCCTGATGATATAGATGTCATTGCTGAGTGATATTGCATTGTACGTAAGTACCACAACTTCTTCATCCATTTTTCACTTTCTGCGATATTGAACTTGTACCGTAAACGAGGTTCTTGTAAACAGAGCCGTCCCAAACTTTGGGGTGGCTGTGTCTTTTTGATTTTAATTTCCCTAAGCTATAGGACCATAAGTGGAAGTGCCCTAGGCTCTGTTGCTTTGTTTTTTAGATGTTTCAGGAAACACCATACACTTCTCCAGAGTGGCTGTTGGCAATTTACATCCCGCCCATCAGCATAACAAGGCTCCCAGTTCTCCATGGCCTGTCCTGCCTTTCTAGATTTTACACTTTTTTCAGATGGCCCTTTTGACCGGGGGGAAGTGAGACTTCATTGTAGTGCAGATTTCCTTTACAAGCTTGCTTGGTTGACCAAAAAGGGCGTATGCATTTTTTCCTGAATATATTCAGGAAAAAACGCATATGCCCTTTTTGGCGAAGTGCATCGTTGTGGACGTTCTGCCTCTTTTCCTATGCTTTAAATGCAATTCCAGTCTACCTCCTGAAATCGGTTTCCTGCAATTCTGCCCCACTTTCAAGTCCTCTTGGCAGCCTTACTTCAGTATATTTTTGGACGATAGCTGTCATTTATAACTCTGCAGGTTTGTGAATGACAGTGCCCCTGAGCTCCTTTCTTCAACTCGCTTTCTTGTGAGCTGGCCGCAACACCGCAGGATTGCTTCAGGCCCTAATCTGGTTCCGGCACGGCACGCTGAGCCTTTGGTTAATTCCTCTTCCTGGTGGGAAATGAGAGTTAAATTTGCCCGTCCAGACACCTCCAGCTAGTCTCTCATTGGTTCTCCCTATTCCTGTTCATCTTCCGCAGAATTTGCAAACTGGGCCAAACAGGAGGTTAAAGGCACTGACTCTCCAAGTCGGGAGAGTGTTAGTAAAGCATCTGGAATGTTGCACCCGAGTACCAGGGGATGAAAACGGAGACATATTTGAAGACGTCTCCCGATCACACGGTTGATCATACTCTGGGTTCCACATGCATGTTTTAGCTGAAGGAAGAATCCCTTAAACCTGGAGAGTTGAGACCCGTGGAATGGGTACCATGCAATATGACTTCAAAGTGTCTTCATTTGCTCACCGAAACTCTCCAATCCTATCACTGCTGCGTTTATGCCCCTGTACACACGCTTGATTCTCTTTCGGAGACATAACAATCCATAGGTTTTAAGATACTTACTAGTCAGGTACATTCTTAGGCGTTTAATATGGGGTGTTGAGTCCATTTCGTTGAGCAAGGAGTAGCTCTTGTCTATTACGTATTTGGCTTAAGGAAACTTATCTGTGCTCATTTCAATCTCTGGTTTTATGCAGCACCCCAAATCACCTTTCCCCTTAAGCAAGCATAAGTTGGTTTTCTAAATTTGAGACCCTGTTCTGTTTTGTAATCCAGTTTCTGTGTAGCCAAGTTTACATTCCGTGTTTTAGTGATTTCTTATGATGTTTCTTTTTCTGTGTGACTTATTTCAGTTAGAATCATCATACCTGAATCCACTCATTATGCTGCTACGGGCCTGATGACACAGATGTCATTGCTGAGTGATATTGCATTGTACGTAAGTACCACAACTTCTTCATCCATTTTTCACTTTCTGCGATATTGAACTTGTACCGTAAACGAGGTTCTTGTAAACAGAGCCGTCCCAAACTTTGGGGTGGCTGTGTCTTTTTGATTTTCATTTCCCTAAGCTATAGGACCATAAGTGGAAGTGCCCTAGGCTCTGTTGCTTTGTTTTTTAGATGTTTCAGGAAACACCATACACTTCTCCCGAGTGGCTGTTGGCAATTTACATCCCGCCCATCAGCATAACAAGGCTCCCAGTTCTCCATGGCCTGTCCTGCCTTTCTGAATTTTACACGTTTTTCAGATGGCCCTTTTGACCGGGAGGAAGGGAGACTTCATTGTAGTGCAGATTTCCTTTACAAGCTTGCTTGGTTGGCCAAAAAGGGCGTATGCGTTTTTTCCTGAATATATTCAGGAAAAAACGCATACGCCCTTTTTGGCCAAGTGCATCGTTGTGGACGTTCTGCCTCTTTTCCTATGCTTTAAATGCAATTCCAGTCTACCTCCTGAAATCGGTTTCCTGCAATTCTGCCCCGCTTTCAAGTCCTCTTGGCAGCCTTACTTCAGTATATTTTTGGACGATAGCTGTCATTTATAACTCTGCAGGTTTGTGAATGACAGTGCTCCTGAGCTCCTTTCTTCAACTCGCTTTCTTGTGAGCTGGCCGCAACACCGCAGGATTGCTTCAGGCCCTAATCTGGTTCCGGCACGGCACGCTGAGCCTTTGGTTAATTCCTCTTCCTGGTGGGAAATGAGAGTTAAATTTGCCCGTCCAGACACCTCCAGCTAGTCTCTCATTGGTTCTCCCTATTCCTGTTCATCTTCCGCAGAAGTTGCAAACTGGGCCAAACAGGAGGTTAAAGGCACTGACTCTCCAAGTCGGGAGAGTGTTAGTAAAGCATCTGGAATGTTGCACCCGAGTACCAGGGGACGAAAACGGAGACATATTTGAACACGTCTCCCGATCACACGGTTGATCATACTCTGGGTTCCACATGCATGTTTTAGCTGAAGGAAGAATCCCTTAAACCTGGAGAGTTGAGACCCGTGGAATGGGTACCATGCAATATGACTTCAAAGGGTCTTCATTTGCTCACCGAAACTCTCCAATCCTATCACTGCTGCGTTTATGCCCCTGTACACACGCTTGATTCTCTTTCGGAGACATAGCAATCCATAGGTTTTAAGATACTTACTAGTCAGGTACATTCTTAGGCGTTTAATATGGGGTGTTGAGTCCATTTCGTTGAGCAAGGAGTAGCTCTTGTCTATTACGTATTTGGCTTAAGGAAACTTATCTGTGCTCATTTCAATCTCTGGTTTTATGCAGCACCCCAAATCACCTTTCCCCTTAAGCAAGCATAAGTTGGTTTTCTAAATTTGAGGCCCTGTTCTGTTTTGTAATCCAGTTTCTGTGTAGCCAAGTTTACATTCCGTGTTTTAGTGATTTCTTATGATGTTTCTTTTTCTGTGTGACTTATTTCAGTTAGAATCATCATACCTGAATCCACTCATTATGCTGCTACGGGCCTGATGACACAGATGTCATTGCTGAGTGATATTGCATTGTACGTAAGTACCACAACTTCTTCATCCATTTTTCACTTTCTGCGATATTGAACTTGTACCGTAAACGAGGTTCTTGTAAACAGAGCCGTCCCAAACTTTGGGGTGGCTGTGTCTTTTTGATTTTCATTTCCTTAAGCTATAGGACCATAAGTGGAAGTGCCCTAGGCTCTGTTGCTTTGTTTTTTAGATGTTTCAGGAAACACCATACACTTCTCCCGAGTGGCTGTTGGCAATTTACATCCCGCCCATCAGCATAACAAGGCTCCCAGTTCTCCATGGCCTGTCCTGCCTTTCTGAATTTTACACGTTTTTCAGATGGCCCTTTTGACCGGGGGGAAGTGAGACTTCATTGTAGTGCAGATTTCCTTTACAAGCTTGCTTGGTTGGCCAAAAAGGGCGTATGCATTTTTTCCTGAATATATTCAGGAAAAAACGCATACGCCCTTTTTGGCCAAGTGCATCGTTGTGGACGTTCTGCCTCTTTTCCTATGCTTTAAATGCAATTCCAGTCTACCTCCTGAAATCGGTTTCCTGCAATTCTGCCCCGCTTTCAAGTCCTCTTGGCAGCCTTACTTCAGTATATTTTTGGACGATAGCTGTCATTTATAACTCTGCAGGTTTGTGAATGACAGTGCCCCTGAGCTCCTTTCTTCAACTCGCTTTCTTGTGAGCTGGCCGCAACACCGCAGGATTGCTTCAGGCCCTAATCTGGTTCCGGCACGGCACGCTGAGCCTTTGGTTAATTCCTCTTCCTGGTGGGAAATGAGAGTTAAATTTGCCCGTCCAGACACCTCCAGCTAGTCTCTCATTGGTTCTCCCTATTCCTGTTCATCTTCCGCAGAAGTTGCAAACTGGGCCAAACAGGAGGTTAAAGGCACTGACTCTCCAAGTCGGGAGAGTGTTAGTAAAGCATCTGGAATGTTGCACCCGAGTACCAGGGGACGAAAACGGAGACATATTTGAACACGTCTCCCGATCACACGGTTGATCATACTCTGGGTTCCACATGCATGTTTTAGCTGAAGGAAGAATCCCTGAAACCTGGAGAGTTGAGACCCGTGGAATGGGTACCATGCAATATGACTTCAAAGGGTCTTCATTTGCTCACCGAAACTCTCCAATCCTATCACTGCTGCGTTTATGCCCCTGTACACACGCTTGATTCTCTTTCGGAGACATAGCAATCCATAGGTTTTAAGATACTTACTAGTCAGGTACATTCTTAGGCGTTTAATATGGGGTGTTGAGTCCATTTCGTTGAGCAAGGAGTAGCTCTTGTCTATTCCATATTTGGCTTAAGGAAACTTATCTGTGCTCATTTCAATCTCTGGTTTTATGCAGCACCCCAAATCACCTTTCCCCTTAAGCAAGCATAAGTTGGTTTTCTAAATTTGAGACCCTGTTCTGTTTTGTAATCCAGTTTCTGTGTAGCCAAGTTTACATTCCGTGTTTTAGTGATTTCTTATGATGTTTCTTTTTCTGTGTGACTTATTTCAGTTAGAATCATCATACCTGAATCCACTCATTATGCTGCTACGGGCCTGATGACACAGATGTCATTGCTGAGTGATATTGCATTGTACGTAAGTACCACAACTTCTTCATCCATTTTTCACTTTCTGCGATATTGAACTTGTACCGTAAACGAGGTTCTTGTAAACAGAGCCGTCCCAAACTTTGGGGTGGCTGTGTCTTTTTGATTTTCATTTCCCTAAGCTATAGGACCATAAGTGGAAGTGCCCTAGGCTCTGTTGCTTTGTTTTTTAGATGTTTCAGGAAACACCATACACTTCTCCCGAGTGGCTGTTGGCAATTTACATCCCGCCCATCAGCATAACAAGGCTCCCAGTTCTCCATGGCCTGTCCTGCCTTTCTGAATTTTACACGTTTTTCAGATGGCCCTTTTGACCGGGGGGAAGTGAGACTTCATTGTAGTGCAGATTTCCTTTACAAGCTTGCTTGGTTGGCCAAAAAGGGCGTATGCATTTTTTCCTGAATATATTCAGGAAAAAACGCATACGCCCTTTTTGGCCAAGTGCATCGTTGTGGACGTTCTGCCTCTTTTCCTATGCTTTAAATGCAATTCCAGTCTACCTCCTGAAATCGGTTTCCTGCAATTCTGCCCCGCTTTCAAGTCCTCTTGGCAGCCTTACTTCAGTATATTTTTGGACGATAGCTGTCATTTATAACTCTGCAGGTTTGTGAATGACAGTGCCCCTGAGCTCCTTTCTTCAACTCGCTTTCTTGTGAGCTGGCCGCAACACCGCAGGATTGCTTCAGGCCCTAATCTGGTTCCGGCACGGCACGCTGAGCCTTTGGTTAATTCCTCTTCCTGGTGGGAAATGAGAGTTAAATTTGCCCGTCCAGACACCTCCAGCTAGTCTCTCATTGGTTCTCCCTATTCCTGTTCATCTTCCGCAGAAGTTGCAAACTGGGCCAAACAGGAGGTTAAAGGCACTGACTCTCCAAGTCGGGAGAGTGTTAGTAAAGCATCTGGAATGTTGCACCCGAGTACCAGGGGACGAAAACGGAGACATATTTGAACACGTCTCCCGATCACACGGTTGATCATACTCTGGGTTCCACATGCATGTTTTAGCTGAAGGAAGAATCCCTGAAACCTGGAGAGTTGAGACCCGTGGAATGGGTACCATGCAATATGACTTCAAAGGGTCTTCATTTGCTCACCGAAACTCTCCAATCCTATCACTGCTGCGTTTATGCCCCTGTACACACGCTTGATTCTCTTTCGGAGACATAGCAATCCATAGGTTTTAAGATACTTACTAGTCAGGTACATTCTTAGGCGTTTAATATGGGGTGTTGAGTCCATTTCGTTGAGCAAGGAGTAGCTCTTGTCTATTCCATATTTGGCTTAAGGAAACTTATCTGTGCTCATTTCAATCTCTGGTTTTATGCAGCACCCCAAATCACCTTTCCCCTTAAGCAAGCATAAGTTGGTTTTCTAAATTTGAGACCCTGTTCTGTTTTGTAATCCAGTTTCTGTGTAGCCAAGTTTACATTCCGTGTTTTAGTGATTTCTTATGATGTTTCTTTTTCTGTGTGACTTATTTCAGTTAGAATCATCATACCTGAATCCACTCATTATGCTGCTACGGGCCTGATGACACAGATGTCATTGCTGAGTGATATTGCATTGTACGTAAGTACCACAACTTCTTCATCCATTTTTCACTTTCTGCGATATTGAACTTGTACCGTAAACGAGGTTCTTGTAAACAGAGCCGTCCCAAACTTTGGGGTGGCTGTGTCTTTTTGATTTTCATTTCCCTAAGCTATAGGACCATAAGTGGAAGTGCCCTAGGCTCTGTTGCTTTGTTTTTTAGATGTTTCAGGAAACACCATACACTTCTCCCGAGTGGCTGTTGGCAATTTACATCCCGCCCATCAGCATAACAAGGCTCCCAGTTCTCCATGGCCTGTCCTGCCTTTCTGAATTTTACACGTTTTTCAGATGGCCCTTTTGACCGGGGGGAAGTGAGACTTCATTGTAGTGCAGATTTCCTTTACAAGCTTGCTTGGTTGGCCAAAAAGGGCATATGCGTTTTTTCCTGAATATATTCAGGAAAAAACGCATATGCCCTTTTTGGCCAAGTGCATCGTTGTGGACGTTCTGCCTCTTTTCCTATGCTTTAAATGCAATTCCAGTCTACCTCCTGAAATCGGTTTCCTGCAATTCTGCCCCGCTTTCAAGTCCTCTTGGCAGCCTTACTTCAGTATATTTTTGGACGATAGCTGTCATTTATAACTCTGCAGGTTTGTGAATGACAGTGCCCCTGAGCTCCTTTCTTCAACTCGCTTTCTTGTGAGCTGGCCGCAACACCGCAGGATTGCTTCAGGCCCTAATCTGGTTCCGGCACGGCACGCTGAGCCTTTGGTTAATTCCTCTTCCTGGTGGGAAATGAGAGTTAAATTTGCCCGTCCAGACACCTCCAGCTAGTCTCTCATTGGTTCTCCCTATTCCTGTTCATCTTCCGCAGAAGTTGCAAACTGGGCCAAACAGGAGGTTAAAGGCACTGACTCTCCAAGTCGGGAGAGTGTTAGTAAAGCATCTGGAATGTTGCACCCGAGTACCAGGGGACGAAAACGGAGACATATTTGAAGACGTCTCCCGATCACACGGTTGATCATACTCTGGGTTCCACATGCATGTTTTAGCTGAAGGAAGAATCCCTTAAACCTGGAGAGTTGAGACCCGTGGAATGGGTACCATGCAATATGACTTCAAAGGGTCTTCATTTGCTCACCGAAACTCTCCAATCCTATCACTGCTGCGTTTATGCCCCTGTACACACGCTTGATTCTCTTTTGGAGACATAGCAATCCATAGGTTTTAAGATACTTACTAGTCAGGTACATTCTTAGGCGTGTAATATGGGGTGTTGAGTCCATTTCGTTGAGCAAGGAGTAGCTCTTTTCTATTACGTATTTGGCTTAAGGAAACTTATCTGTGCTCATTTCAATCTCTGGTTTTATGCAGCACCCCAAATCACCTTTCCCCTTAAGCAAGCATAAGTTGGTTTTCTAAATTTGAGACCCTGTTCTGTTTTGTAATCCAGTTTCTGTGTAGCCAAGTTTACATTCCGTGTTTTAGTGATTTATTATGATGTTTCTTTTTCTGTGTGACTTATTTCAGTTAGAATCATCATACCTGAATCCACTCATTATGCTGCTACGGGCCTGATGACACAGATGTCATTGCTGAGTGATATTGCATTGTACGTAAGTACCACAAATTCTTCATCCATTTTTCACTTTCTGCGATATTGAACTTGTACCGTAAACGAGGTTCTTGTAAACAGAGCCGTCCCAAACTTTGGGGTGGCTGTGTCTTTTTGATTTTCATTTCCCTAAGCTATAGGACCATAAGTGGAAGTGCCCTAGGCTCTGTTGCTTTGTTTTTTAGATGTTTCAGGAAACACCATACACTTCTCCCGAGTGGCTGTTGGCAATTTACATCCCGCCCATCAGCATAACAAGGCTCCCAGTTCTCCATGGCCTGTCCTGCCTTTCTGAATTTTACACGTTTTTCAGATGGCCCTTTTGACCGGGGGGAAGTGAGACTTCATTGTAGTGCAGATTTCCTTTACAAGCTTCCTTGGTAGGCCAAAAAGTGCGTATGCATTTTTTCCTGAATATATTCAGGAAAAAACGCATACGCCCTTTTTGGCCAAGTGCATCGTTGTGGACGTTCTGCCTCTTTTCCTATGCTTTACATGCAATTCCAGTCTACCTCCTGAAATCGGTTTCCTGCAATTCTGCCCCGCTTTCAAGTCCTCTTGGCAGCCTTACTTCAGTATATTTTTGGACGATAGCTGTCATTTATAACTCTGCAGGTTTGTGAATGACAGTGCCTCTGAGCTCCTTTCTTCAACTCGCTTTCTTGTGAGCTGGCCGCAACACCGCAGGATTGCTTCAGGCCCTAATCTGGTTCCGGCACGGCACGCTGAGCCTTTGGTTAATTCCTCTTCCTGGTGGGAAATGAGAGTTAAATTTGCCCGTCCAGACACCTCCAGCTAGTCTCTCATTGGTTCTCCCTATTCCTGTTCATCTTCCGCAGAATTTGCAAACTGGGCCAAACAGGAGGTTAAAGGCACTGACTCTCCAAGTCGGGAGAGTGTTAGTAAAGCATCTGGAATGTTGCACCCGAGTACCAGGGGATGAAAACGGAGACATATTTGAAGATGTCTCCCGATCACACGGTTGATCATACTCTGGGTTCCACATGCATGTTTTAGCTGAAGGAAGAATCCCTTAAACCTGGAGAGTTGAGACCCGTGGAATGGGTACCATGCAATATGACTTCAAAGGGTCTTCATTTGCTCACCGAAACTCTCCAATCCTATCACTGCTGCGTTTATGCCCCTGTACACACGCTTGATTCTCTTTCGGAGACATAGCAATCCATAGGTTTTAAGATACTTACTAGTCAGGTACATTCTTAGGCGTTTAATATGGGGTGTTGAGTCCATTTCGTTGAGCAAGGAGTAGCTCTTGTCTATTACGTATTTGGCTTAAGGAAACTTATCTGTGCTCATTTCAATCTCTGGTTTTATGCAGCACCCCAAATCACCTTTCCCCTTAAGCAAGCATAAGTTGGTTTTCTAAATTTGAGACCCTGTTCTGTTTTGTAATCCAGTTTCTGTGTAGCCAAGTTTACATTCCGTGTTTTAGTGATTTCTTATGATGTTTCTTTTTCTGTGTGACTTATTTCAGTTAGAATCATCATACCTGAATCCACTCATTATGCTGCTACGGGCCTGATGACACAGATGTCATTGCTGAGTGATATTGCATTGTACGTAAGTACCACAACTTCTTCATCCATTTTTCACTTTCTGCGATATTGAACTTGTACCGTAAACGAGGTTCTTGTAAACAGAGCCGTCCCAAACTTTGGGGTGGCTGTGTCTTTTTGATTTTCATTTCCCTAAGCTATAGGACCATAAGTGGAAGTGCCCTAGGCTCTGTTGCTTTGTTTTTTAGATGTTTCAGGAAACACCATACACTTCTCCCGAGTGGCTGTTGGCAATTTACATCCCGCCCATCAGCATAACAAGGCTCCCAGTTCTCCATGGCCTGTCCTGCCTTTCTGAATTTTACACGTTTTTCAGATGGCCCTTTTGACCGGGGGGAAGGGAGACTTCATTGTAGTGCAGATTTCCTTTACAAGCTTGCTTGGTTGGCCAAAAAGGGCGTATGCATTTTTTCCTGAATATATTCAGGAAAAAACGCATACGCCCTTTTTGGCCAAGTGCATCGTTGTGGACGTTCTGCCTCTTTTCCTATGCTTTAAATGCAATTCCAGTCTACCTCCTGAAATCGGTTTCCTGCAATTCTGCCCCGCTTTCAAGTCCTCTTGGCAGCCTTACTTCAGTATATTTTTGGACGATAGCTGTCATTTATAACTCTGCAGGTTTGTGAATGACAGTGCCCCTGAGCTCCTTTCTTCAACTCGCTTTCTTGTGAGCTGGCCGCAACACCGCAGGATTGCTTCAGGCCCTAATCTGGTTCCGGCACGGCACGCTGAGCCTTTGGTTAATTCCTCTTCCTGGTGGGAAATGAGAGTTAAATTTGCCCGTCCAGACACCTCCAGCTAGTCTCTCATTGGTTCTCCCTATTCCTGTTCATCTTCCGCAGAAGTTGCAAACTGGGCCAAACAGGAGGTTAAAGGCACTGACTCTCCAAGTCGGGAGAGTGTTAGTAAAGCATCTGGAATGTTGCACCCGAGTACCAGGGGACGAAAACTGAGACACCTTTGAACACGTTTCCCAAGCACACGGTGGATCATAATCTGGGTTCCACATGCATGTTTTAGCTGAAGGAAGAATCCCTTAAACCTGGAGAGTTGAGACCCATGGAATGGGTACCATGCAATATGACTTCAAAGGGTCTGAATTTGCTCAACGATCCTCACCAATCCTATCACTGCTGCGTTTATGCCGCTGTACACACGCTTGATTCTCCTTCGGAGACATATAAATCCATAGGTTTTAAGATTCTTACTAATCAGGTATATTCTTAGGCGTTTAATATGGGGTGTTGAGTCCACTTCATTGAGCAAGGAGTAGCTCTTCTCTATTACATATTTGGCTTATGGAACGGTATCTGTGCTAATTTCAATCTCTGGTTTTATGCAGCACCCCAACTCACCTTTCCCCTTAAGCAAGCATAAGTTGGTTTTCTACATTTGAGACCCTGTTCTGTTTTGTAATTCAGTTCCTGTGTAGCCAAGTTTACATTCCGTGTAGTAGTGATATCTTATGATGTTTCTTTTTCTATGTGAATTATTTCACTTAGAATCATCGTACCTGAATCCACTCATTATGCTGCTACGGGCCTGATGACATAGATTTCATTGCTGAGTTATATTGCATTGTACGTAAGTAGAACAACTTCTTTATCCATTTTTCGCTTTCTGCGATATTGAACTTGTACCGTAAACGAGGTTCTTGTAAACAGAGCCATCTCAAACTTTGGGGTGGCTGTGTCTTTTTGATTTTAATTTCCCTAAGCTATAGGTCCATAAGCGGAAGTGCCCTAGGCTCTGTTGCTTTGTTTTTTAGATGTTTCAGGAAACACCATACACTTCTCCAGAGTGGCTGTTGGCAATTTACATCCCGCCCATCAGCATAACAAGGCTCCCAGTTCTCCATGGCCTGTCCTGACTTTCTGGATTTTACACTTTTTTCAGATGGCCCTTTTGACCGGGGGGCAGTGAGACTTCATTGTAGTGCAGATTTCCTTTGCAAGCTTGCTTGGTTGGCCAAAAAGGGCGTATGCGTTTTTTCCTGAATATATTCAGGAAAAAACGCATACGCCCTTTTTGGCCAAGTGCATCATTGTGGACGTTCTGCCTCTTTTCCTATGCTTTACATGCAATTCCAGTCTACCTCCTGAAATCGGTTTCCTGCAATTCTGCCCCGCTTTCAAGTCCTCTTGGCAGCCTTACTTCAATATATTTTTGGACGATAGCTGTCATTTATAACTCTGCAGGTTTGTGAATGACAGTGCCCCTGAGCTCCTTTCTTCAACTCGCTTTCTTGTGAGCTGGCCGCAACACCGCAGGATTGCTTCAGGCCCTAGTGTGGTTCCAGCATGGCACGCTGAGCCTTTGGTTAATTCCTCTTCCTGGTGGGAAATGAGAGTTAAATTTGCCCGTCCAGACACCTCCAGCTAGTCTCTCATTGGTTCTCCCTATTCCTGTTCATGTTCCGCAGAAATTGCAAACTGGGCCAAACAGGAGGTTAAAGGCACTGACTCTCCAAGTCGGGAGAGTGTTAGTAAAGCATCTGGAATGTTGCACCCGAGTACCAGGGGACGAAAACGGAGACATATTTGAACACGTCTCCCGATCACACGGTTGATCATACTCTGGGTTCCACATGCATGTTTTAGCTGAAGGAAGAATCCCTTAAACCTGGAGAGTTGAGACCCGTGGAATGGGTACCATGCAATATGACTTCAAAGGGTCTTCATTTGCTCACCGAAACTCTCCAATCCTATCACTGCTGCGTTTATGCCCCTGTACACACGCTTGATTCTCTTTCGGAGACATAGCAATCCATAGGTTTTAAGATACTTACTAGTCAGGTACATTCTTAGGCGTTTAATATGGGGTGTTGAGTCCATTTCGTTGAGCAAGGAGTAGCTCTTGTCTATTATGTATTTGGCTTAAGGAAACTTATCTGTGCTCATTTCAATCTCTGGTTTTATGCAGCACCCCAAATCACTTTTCCCCTTAAGCAAGCATAAGTTGGTTTTCTAAATTTGAGGCCCTGTTCTGTTTTGTAATCCAGTTTCTGTGTAGCCAAGTTTACATTCCGTGTTTTAGTGATTTCTTATGATGTTTCTTTTTCTGTGTGACTTATTTCAGTTAGAATCATCATACCTGAATCCACTCATTATGCTGCTACGGGCCTGATGACACAGATGTCATTGCTGAGTGATATTGCATTGTACGTAAGTACCACAACTTCTTCATCCATTTTTCACTTTCTGCGATATTGAACTTGTACCGTAAACGAGGTTCTTGTAAACAGAGCCGTCCCAAACTTTGGGGTGGCTGTGTCTTTTTGATTTTCATTTCCCTAAGCTATAGGACCATAAGTGGAAGTGCCCTAGGCTCTGTTGCTTTGTTTTTTAGATGTTTCAGGAAACACCATACACTTCTCCCGAGTGGCTGTTGGCAATTTACATCCCGCCCATCAGCATAACAAGGCTCCCAGTTCTCCATGGCCTGTCCTGCCTTTCTGAATTTTACACGTTTTTCAGATGGCCCTTTTGACCGGGGGGAAGTGAGACTTCATTGTAGTGCAGATTTCCTTTACAAGCTTGCTTGGTTGGCCAAAAAGGGCGTATGCATTTTTTCCTGAATATATTCAGGAAAAAACGCATACGCCCTTTTTGGCCAAGTGCATCGTTGTGGACGTTCTGCCTCTTTTCCTATGCTTTAAATGCAATTCCAGTCTACCTCCTGAAATCGGTTTCCTGCAATTCTGCCCCGCTTTCAAGTCCTCTTGGCAGCCTTACTTCAGTATATTTTTGGACGATAGCTGTCATTTATAACTCTGCAGGTTTGTGAATGACAGTGCCCCTGAGCTCCTTTCTTCAACTCGCTTTCTTGTGAGCTGGCCGCAACACCGCAGGATTGCTTCAGGCCCTAATCTGGTTCCGGCACGGCACGCTGAGCCTTTGGTTAATTCCTCTTCCTGGTGGGAAATGAGAGTTAAATTTGCCGGTCCAGACACCTCCAGCTAGTCTCTCATTGGTTCTCCCTATTCCTGTTCATCTTCCGCAGAAGTTGCAAACTGGGCCAAACAGGAGGTTAAAGGCACTGACTCTCCAAGTCGGGAGAGTGTTAGTAAAGCATCTGGAATGTTGCACCCGAGTACCAGGGGACGAAAACGGAGACATATTTGAACACGTCTCCCGATCACACGGTTGATCATACTCTGGGTTCCACATGCATGTTTTAGCTGAAGGAAGAATCCCTTAAACCTGGAGAGTTGAGACCCGTGGAATGGGTACCATGCAATATGACTTCAAAGGGTCTTCATTTGCTCACCGAAACTCTCCAATCCTATCACTGCTGCGTTTATGCCCCTGTACACACGCTTGATTCTCTTTCGGAGACATAGCAATCCATAGGTTTTAAGATACTTACTAGTCAGGTACATTCTTAGGCGTTTAATATGGGGTGTTGAGTCCATTTCGTTGAGCAAGGAGTAGCTCTTGTCTATTCCATATTTGGCTTAAGGAAACTTATCTGTGCTCATTTCAATCTCTGGTTTTATGCAGCACCCCAAATCACCTTTCCCCTTAAGCAAGCATAAGTTGGTTTTCTAAATTTGAGACCCTGTTCTGTTTTGTAATCCAGTTTCTGTGTAGCCAAGTTTACATTCCGTGTTTTAGTGATTTCTTATGATGTTTCTTTTTCTGTGTGACTTATTTCAGTTAGAATCATCATACCTGAATCCACTCATTATGCTGCTACGGGCCTGATGACACAGATGTCATTGCTGAGTGATATTGCATTGTACGTAAGTACCACAACTTCTTCATCCATTTTTCACTTTCTGCGATATTGAACTTGTACCGTAAACGAGGTTCTTGTAAACAGAGCCGTCCCAAACTTTGGGGTGGCTGTGTCTTTTTGATTTTCATTTCCCTAAGCTATAGGACCATAAGTGGAAGTGCCCTAGGCTCTGTTGCTTTGTTTTTTAGATGTTTCAGGAAACACCATACACTTCTCCCGAGTGGCTGTTGGCAATTTACATCCCGCCCATCAGCATAACAAGGCTCCCAGTTCTCCATGGCCTGTCCTGCCTTTCTGAATTTTACACGTTTTTCAGATGGCCCTTTTGACCGGGGGGAAGTGAGACTTCATTGTAGTGCAGATTTCCTTTACAAGCTTGCTTGGTTGGCCAAAAAGGGCATATGCATTTTTTCCTGAATATATTCAGGAAAAAACGCATATGCCCTTTTTGGCCAAGTGCATCGTTGTGGACGTTCTGCCTCTTTTCCTATGCTTTAAATGCAATTCCAGTCTACCTCCTGAAATCGGTTTCCTGCAATTCTGCCCCGCTTTCAAGTCCTCTTGGCAGCCTTACTTCAGTATATTTTTGGACGATAGCTGTCATTTATAACTCTGCAGGTTTGTGAATGACAGTGCCCCTGAGCTCCTTTCTTCAACTCGCTTTCTTGTGAGCTGGCCGCAACACCGCAGGATTGCTTCAGGCCCTAATCTGGTTGCGGCACGGCACGCTGAGCCTTTGGTTAATTCCTCTTCCTGGTGGGAAATGAGAGTTAAATTTGCCCGTCCAGACACCTCCAGCTAGTCTCTCATTGGTTCTCCCTATTCCTGTTCATCTTCCGCAGAAGTTGCAAACTGGGCCAAACAGGAGGTTAAAGGCACTGACTCTCCAAGTCGGGAGAGTGTTAGTAAAGCATCTGGAATGTTGCACCCGAGTAGCAGGGGACGAAAACGGAGACATATTTGAAGACGTCTCCCGATCACACGGTTGATCATACTCTGGGTTCCACATGCATGTTTTAGCTGAAGGAAGAATCCCTTAAACCTGGAGAGTTGAGACCCGTGGAATGGGTACCATGCAATATGACTTCAAAGGGTCTTCATTTGCTCACCGAAACTCTCCAATCCTATCACTGCTGCGTTTATGCCCCTGTACACACGCTTGATTCTCTTTTGGAGACATAGCAATCCATAGGTTTTAAGATACTTACTAGTCAGGTACATTCTTAGGCGTGTAATATGGTGTGTTGAGTCCATTTCGTTGAGCAAGGAGTAACTCTTTTCTATTACGTATTTGGCTTAAGGAAACTTATCTGTGCTCATTTCAATCTCTGGTTTTATGCAGCACCCCAAATCACCTTTCCCCTTAAGCAAGCATAAGTTGGTTTTCTAAATTTGAGACCCTGTTCTGTTTTGTAATCCAGTTTCTGTGTAGCCAAGTTTACATTCCGTGTTTTAGTGATTTCTTATGATGTTTCTTTTTCTGTGTGACTTATTTCAGTTAGAATCATCATACCTGAATCCACTCATTATGCTGCTACGGGCCTGATGACACAGATGTCATTGCTGAGTGATATTGCATTGTACGTAAGTACCACAACTTCTTCATCCATTTTTCACTTTCTGCGATATTGAACTTGTACCGTAAACGAGGTTCTTGTAAACAGAGCCGTCCCAAACTTTGGGGTGGCTGTGTCTTTTTGATTTTCATTTCCCTAAGCTATAGGACCATAAGTGGAAGTGCCCTAGGCTCTGTTGCTTTGTTTTTTAGATGTTTCAGGAAACACCATACACTTCTCCCGAGTGGCTGTTGGCAATTTACATCCCGCCCATCAGCATAACAAGGCTCCCAGTTCTCCATGGCCTGTCCTGCCTTTCTGAATTTTACACGTTTTTCAGATGGCCCTTTTGACCGGGGGGAAGTGAGACTTCATTGTAGTGCAGATTTCCTTTACAAGCTTGCTTGGTAGGCCAAAAAGTGCGTATGCATTTTTTCCTGAATATATTCAGGAAAAAACGCATACGCCCTTTTTGGCCAAGTGCATCGTTGTGGACGTTCTGCCTCTTTTCCTATGCTTTACATGCAATTCCAGTCTACCTCCTGAAATCGGTTTCCTGCAATTCTGCCCCGCTTTCAAGTCCTCTTGGCAGCCTTACTTCAGTATATTTTTGGACGATAGCTGTCATTTATAACTCTGCAGGTTTGTGAATGACAGTGCCTCTGAGCTCCTTTCTTCAACTCGCTTTCTTGTGAGCTGGCCGCAACACCGCAGGATTGCTTCAGGCCCTAATCTGGTTCCGGCACGGCACGCTGAGCCTTTGGTTAATTCCTCTTCCTGGTGGGAAATGAGAGTTAAATTTGCCCGTCCAGACACCTCCAGCTAGTCTCTCATTGGTTCTCCCTATTCCTGTTCATCTTCCGCAGAATTTGCAAACTGGGCCAAACAGGAGGTTAAAGGCACTGACTCTCCAAGTCGGGAGAGTGTTAGTAAAGCATCTGGAATGTTGCACCCGAGTACCAGGGGATGAAAACGGAGACATATTTGAAGACGTCTCCCGATCACACGGTTGATCATACTCTGGGTTCCACATGCATGTTTTAGCTGAAGGAAGAATCCCTTAAACCTGGAGAGTTGAGACCCGTGGAATGGGTACCATGCAATATGACTTCAAAGGGTCTTCATTTGCTCACCGAAACTCTCCAATCCTATCACTGCTGCGTTTATGCCCCTGTACACACGCTTGATTCTCTTTCGGAGACATAGCAATCCATAGGTTTTAAGATACTTACTAGTCAGGTACATTCTTAGGCGTTTAATATGGGGTGTTGAGTCCATTTCGTTGAGCAAGGAGTAGCTCTTGTCTATTACGTATTTGGCTTAAGGAAACTTATCTGTGCTCATTTCAATCTCTGGTTTTATGCAGCACCCCAAATCACCTTTCCCCTTAAGCAAGCATAAGTTGGTTTTCTAAATTTGAGACCCTGTTCTGTTTTGTAATCCAGTTTCTGTGTAGCCAAGTTTACATTCCGTGTTTTAGTGATTTCTTATGATGTTTCTTTTTCTGTGTGACTTATTTCAGTTAGAATCATCATACCTGAATCCACTCATTATGCTGCTACGGGCCTGATGACACAGATGTCATTGCTGAGTGATATTGCATTGTACGTAAGTACCACAACTTCTTCATCCATTTTTCACTTTCTGCGATATTGAACTTGTACCGTAAACGAGGTTCTTGTAAACAGAGCCGTCCCAAACTTTGGGGTGGCTGTGTCTTTTTGATTTTCATTTCCCTAAGCTATAGGACCATAAGTGGAAGTGCCCTAGGCTCTGTTGCTTTGTTTTTTAGATGTTTCAGGAAACACCATACACTTCTCCCGAGTGGCTGTTGGCAATTTACATCCCGCCCATCAGCATAACAAGGCTCCCAGTTCTCCATGGCCTGTCCTGCCTTTCTGAATTTTACACGTTTTTCAGATGGCCCTTTTGACCGGGGGGAAGGGAGACTTCATTGTAGTGCAGATTTCCTTTACAAGCTTGCTTGGTTGGCCAAAAAGGGCATATGCATTTTTTCCTGAATATATTCAGGAAAAAACGCATATGCCCTTTTTGGCCAAGTGCATCGTTGTGGACGTTCTGCCTCTTTTCCTATGCTTTAAATGCAATTCCAGTCTACCTCCTGAAATCGGTTTCCTGCAATTCTGCCCCGCTTTCAAGTCCTCTTGGCAGCCTTACTTCAGTATATTTTTGGACGATAGCTGTCATTTATAACTCTGCAGGTTTGTGAATGACAGTGCCCCTGAGCTCCTTTCTTCAACTCGCTTTCTTGTGAGCTGGCCGCAACACCGCAGGATTGCTTCAGGCCCTAATCTGGTTGCGGCACGGCACGCTGAGCCTTTGGTTAATTCCTCTTCCTGGTGGGAAATGAGAGTTAAATTTGCCCGTCCAGACACCTCCAGCTAGTCTCTCATTGGTTCTCCCTATTCCTGTTCATCTTCCGCAGAAGTTGCAAACTGGGCCAAACAGGAGGTTAAAGGCACTGACTCTCCAAGTCGGGAGAGTGTTAGTAAAGCATCTGGAATGTTGCACCCGAGTAGCAGGGGACGAAAACGGAGACATATTTGAAGACGTCTCCCGATCACACGGTTGATCATACTCTGGGTTCCACATGCATGTTTTAGCTGAAGGAAGAATCCCTTAAACCTGGAGAGTTGAGACCCGTGGAATGGGTACCATGCAATATGACTTCAAAGGGTCTTCATTTGCTCACCGAAACTCTCCAATCCTATCACTGCTGCGTTTATGCCCCTGTACACACGCTTGATTCTCTTTTGGAGACATAGCAATCCATAGGTTTTAAGATACTTACTAGTCAGGTACATTCTTAGGCGTGTAATATGGTGTGTTGAGTCCATTTCGTTGAGCAAGGAGTAACTCTTTTCTATTACGTATTTGGCTTAAGGAAACTTATCTGTGCTCATTTCAATCTCTGGTTTTATGCAGCACCCCAAATCACCTTTCCCCTTAAGCAAGCATAAGTTGGTTTTCTAAATTTGAGACCCTGTTCTGTTTTGTAATCCAGTTTCTGTGTAGCCAAGTTTACATTCCGTGTTTTAGTGATTTCTTATGATGTTTCTTTTTCTGTGTGACTTATTTCAGTTAGAATCATCATACCTGAATCCACTCATTATGCTGCTACGGGCCTGATGACACAGATGTCATTGCTGAGTGATATTGCATTGTACGTAAGTACCACAACTTCTTCATCCATTTTTCACTTTCTGCGATATTGAACTTGTACCGTAAACGAGGTTCTTGTAAACAGAGCCGTCCCAAACTTTGGGGTGGCTGTGTCTTTTTGATTTTCATTTCCCTAAGCTATAGGACCATAAGTGGAAGTGCCCTAGGCTCTGTTGCTTTGTTTTTTAGATGTTTCAGGAAACACCATACACTTCTCCCGAGTGGCTGTTGGCAATTTACATCCCGCCCATCAGCATAACAAGGCTCCCAGTTCTCCATGGCCTGTCCTGCCTTTCTGAATTTTACACGTTTTTCAGATGGCCCTTTTGACCGGGGGGAAGTGAGACTTCATTGTAGTGCAGATTTCCTTTACAAGCTTGCTTGGTAGGCCAAAAAGTGCGTATGCATTTTTTCCTGAATATATTCAGGAAAAAACGCATACGCCCTTTTTGGCCAAGTGCATCGTTGTGGACGTTCTGCCTCTTTTCCTATGCTTTACATGCAATTCCAGTCTACCTCCTGAAATCGGTTTCCTGCAATTCTGCCCCGCTTTCAAGTCCTCTTGGCAGCCTTACTTCAGTATATTTTTGGACGATAGCTGTCATTTATAACTCTGCAGGTTTGTGAATGACAGTGCCTCTGAGCTCCTTTCTTCAACTCGCTTTCTTGTGAGCTGGCCGCAACACCGCAGGATTGCTTCAGGCCCTAATCTGGTTCCGGCACGGCACGCTGAGCCTTTGGTTAATTCCTCTTCCTGGTGGGAAATGAGAGTTAAATTTGCCCGTCCAGACACCTCCAGCTAGTCTCTCATTGGTTCTCCCTATTCCTGTTCATCTTCCGCAGAATTTGCAAACTGGGCCAAACAGGAGGTTAAAGGCACTGACTCTCCAAGTCGGGAGAGTGTTAGTAAAGCATCTGGAATGTTGCACCCGAGTACCAGGGGATGAAAACGGAGACATATTTGAAGACGTCTCCCGATCACACGGTTGATCATACTCTGGGTTCCACATGCATGTTTTAGCTGAAGGAAGAATCCCTTAAACCTGGAGAGTTGAGACCCGTGGAATGGGTACCATGCAATATGACTTCAAAGGGTCTTCATTTGCTCACCGAAACTCTCCAATCCTATCACTGCTGCGTTTATGCCCCTGTACACACGCTTGATTCTCTTTCGGAGACATAGCAATCCATAGGTTTTAAGATACTTACTAGTCAGGTACATTCTTAGGCGTTTAATATGGGGTGTTGAGTCCATTTCGTTGAGCAAGGAGTAGCTCTTGTCTATTACGTATTTGGCTTAAGGAAACTTATCTGTGCTCATTTCAATCTCTGGTTTTATGCAGCACCCCAAATCACCTTTCCCCTTAAGCAAGCATAAGTTGGTTTTCTAAATTTGAGACCCTGTTCTGTTTTGTAATCCAGTTTCTGTGTAGCCAAGTTTACATTCCGTGTTTTAGTGATTTCTTATGATGTTTCTTTTTCTGTGTGACTTATTTCAGTTAGAATCATCATACCTGAATCCACTCATTATGCTGCTACGGGCCTGATGACACAGATGTCATTGCTGAGTGATATTGCATTGTACGTAAGTACCACAACTTCTTCATCCATTTTTCACTTTCTGCGATATTGAACTTGTACCGTAAACGAGGTTCTTGTAAACAGAGCCGTCCCAAACTTTGGGGTGGCTGTGTCTTTTTGATTTTCATTTCCCTAAGCTATAGGACCATAAGTGGAAGTGCCCTAGGCTCTGTTGCTTTGTTTTTTAGATGTTTCAGGAAACACCATACACTTCTCCCGAGTGGCTGTTGGCAATTTACATCCCGCCCATCAGCATAACAAGGCTCCCAGTTCTCCATGGCCTGTCCTGCCTTTCTGAATTTTACACGTTTTTCAGATGGCCCTTTTGACCGGGGGGAAGGGAGACTTCATTGTAGTGCAGATTTCCTTTACAAGCTTGCTTGGTTGGCCAAAAAGGGCGTATGCATTTTTTCCTGAATATATTCAGGAAAAAACGCATACGCCCTTTTTGGCCAAGTGCATCGTTGTGGACGTTCTGCCTCTTTTCCTATGCTTTAAATGCAATTCCAGTCTACCTCCTGAAATCGGTTTCCTGCAATTCTGCCCCGCTTTCAAGTCCTCTTGGCAGCCTTACTTCAGTATATTTTTGGACGATAGCTGTCATTTATAACTCTGCAGGTTTGTGAATGACAGTGCCCCTGAGCTCCTTTCTTCAACTCGCTTTCTTGTGAGCTGGCCGCAACACCGCAGGATTGCTTCAGGCCCTAATCTGGTTCCGGCACGGCACGCTGAGCCTTTGGTTAATTCCTCTTCCTGGTGGGAAATGAGAGTTAAATTTGCCCGTCCAGACACCTCCAGCTAGTCTCTCATTGGTTCTCCCTATTCCTGTTCATCTTCCGCAGAAGTTGCAAACTGGGCCAAACAGGAGGTTAAAGGCACTGACTCTCCAAGTCGGGAGAGTGTTAGTAAAGCATCTGGAATGTTGCACCCGAGTACCAGGGGACGAAAACGGAGACATATTTGAACACGTCTCCCGATCACATGGTTGATCATACTCTGGGTTCCACATGCATGTTTTAGCTGAAGGAAGAATCCCTTAAACCTGGAGAGTTGAGACCCGTGGAATGGGTACCATGCAATATGACTTCAAAGGGTCTTCATTTGCTCACCGAAACTCTCCAATCCTATCACTGCTGCGTTTATGCCCCTGTACACACGCTTGATTCTCTTTCGGAGACATAGCAATCCATAGGTTTTAAGATACTTACTAGTCAGGTACATTCTTAGGCGTTTCATATGGGGTGTTGAGTCCATTTCGTTGAGCAAGGAGTAGCTCTTGTCTATTCCATATTTGGCTTAAGGAACTTTATCTGTGCTCATTGCAATCTCTGGTTTTATGCAGCACCCCAACTCACCTTTCCCCTTAAGCAAGCATAAGTTGGTTTTCTAAATTTGAGACCCTGTTCTGTTTTGTAATCCAGTTCCTGTGTAGCCAAGTTTACATTCTGTGTATTAGTGATATCTTATGATGTTTCTTTTTCTGTGTGACTTATTTCAGTTAGAATCATCATACCTGAATCCACTCATTATGCTGCTACGGGCCTGATGACATAGATGTCATTGCTGAGTGATATTGCATTGTACGTAAGTACCACAACTTCTTCATCCATTTTTCACTTTCTGTGATATTGAACTTGTACCGTAAACGAGGTTCTTGTAAACAGAGCCATCCCAAACTTTGGGGTGGCTGTGTCTGTTTGATTTTCATTTCCCTAAGCTATAGGACCATAAGTGGAAGTGCCCTAGGCTCTGTTGCTTTATTTTTTAGATGTTTCAGGAAACACCATACACTTCTCCAGAGTGGCTGTTGGCAATTTACATCCCGCCCATCAGCATAACAAGGCTCCCAGTTCTCCATGGCCTGTCCTGCCTTTCTGGATTTTACACTTTTTTCAGATGGCCCTTTTGACCGGGGGGAAGTGAGACTTCATTGTAGTGCAGATTTCCTTTGCAAGCTTGCTTGGTTGGCCAAAAAGGGCGTATGCATTTTTTCCTGAATATATTCAGGATAAAAAGGCATACGCCCTTTTTGGCCAAGTGCATCATTGTGGACGTTCTGCCTCTTTTCCTATGCTTTACATGCAATTCCAGTCTAACTCCTGAAATCGGTGTCCTTCAATTCTGCCCCGCTTTGAAGTCCTCTTGGCAGCCTTACTTCAGTATATTTTTGGACGATAGCTGTCATTTATAACTCTGCAGGTTTGTGAATTACAGTGTCCCTGAGCTCCTTTCTTCAACTCGCTTTCTTGTGAGCTGGCCGCAACACCGCAGGATTGCTTCAGGCCCTAATCTGGTTGAGGCACGGCACGCTGAGCCTTTGGTAAATTCCTCTTCCTGGTGGGAAATGAGAGTTAAATTTGCTCGTCCAGACACCTCCAGCTAGTCTCTCATTGGTTCTCCCTATTCCTGTTCATTTTCCGCAGAAATTGCAAACTGGGCCAAACAGGTGGTTAAAGGCACTGACTCTCCAAGTGGGGAGAGTGTTAGTAAAGCGTCTGGAATGTTGCACCCGAGTACCAGGGGACGAAAACTGAGACACCTTTGAACACATTTCCCAATCACACGGTGGATCATACTCTGGGTTCCACATGCATGTTTTAGCTGAAGGAAGAATCCCTTAAACCAGGAGAGTTGAGACCCATGGAATGGGTACCATGCAATATGACTTCAAAGAGTATACATTTGCTCACCGATCCTCACCAATCCTATCACTGCTGCATTTATGGCGCTGTACACACGCTTGATTCTCTTTCGGAGACATATAAATCCATAGGTTTTAAGATTCTTACTAGTCAGGTATATTCTTAGGCGTTTAATATGGGGTGTTGAGTCCACTTCGTTGAGCAAGGAGTAGCTCTTGTCTATTACATATTTGGCTTATGGAACGGTATCTGTGCTAATTTCAATCTCTGGTTTTATGCAGCACCCCAACTCACCTTTCCCCTTAAGCAAGCATAAGTTGGTTTTCTACATTTGAGACCCTGTTCTGTTTTGTAATTCAGTTCCTGTGTAGCCAAGTTTACATTTCGTGTAGTAGTGATATCTTATGATGTTTCTTTTTCTGTGTGACTTATTTCACTTAGAATCATCGTACCTGAATCCACTCATTATGCTGCTACGGGCCTGATGACATAGATTTCATTGCTGAGTGATATTGCATTGTACGTAAGTAGAACAACTTCTTTATCCATTTTTCGCTTTCTGCGATATTGAACTTGTACCGTAAACGAGGTTCTTGTAAACAGAGCCGTCCCAAACTTTGGGGTGGCTGTGTCTTTTGGATTTTAATTTCCCTAAGCTATAGGACCATAAGTGGAAGTGCCCTAGGCTCTGTTGCTTTGTTTTTTAGATGTTTCAGGAAACACCATACACTTCTCCTGAGTGGCTGTTGGCAATTTACATCCCGCCCATCAGCATAACAAGGCTCCCAGTTCTCCATGGCCTGTCCTGCCTTTCTCGATTTTACACTTTTTTCAGATGGCCCTTTTGACCGGGGGGCAGTGAGACTTCATTGTAGTGCAGATTTCCTTTGCAAGCTTTCTTGGTTGGCCAAAAAGGGCGTATGCGTTTTTTCCTGAATATATTCAGGAATAAACGCATACGCCCTTTTTGGCCAAGTGCATCATTGTGGACGTTCTGCCTCTTTTCCTATGCTTTACATGCAATTCCAGTCTACCTCCTGAAATTGGTTTCCTGCAATTCTGCCCCGCTTTAAAGTCCTCTTGGCAGCCTTACTTCAGTATATTTTTGGACGATAGCTGTCATTTATATCTCTGCAGGTTTGTGAATGACAGTGCCCCTGAGCTCCTTTCTTCAACTCGCTTTCTTGTGAGCTGGACGCAACACCACAGGATTGCTTCAGGCCCTAATCTGGTTCCGGCATGGCACGCTGAGCCTTTGGTTAATTCCTCTTCCTGGTGGGAAATGAGAGTTAAATTTGCCCGTCCAGACACCTCCAGCTAGTCTCTCATTGGTTCTCCCTATTCCTGTTCATTTTCCGCAGAATTTGCAAACTGGGCCAAACAGGAGGTTAAAGGCACTGACTCTCCAAGTGGGGAGAGTGTTAGTAAAGCGTCTGGAATGTTGCACCCGAGTACCAGGGGACGAAAACTGAGACACCTTTGAACACGTTTCCCAAGCACACGGTGGATCATAATCTGGGTTCCACATGCATGTTTTAGCTGAAGGAAGAATCCCTTAAACCTGGAGAGTTGAGACCCATGGAATGGGTACCATGCAATATGACTTCAAAGGGTCTGAATTTGCTCAACGATCCTCACCAATCCTATCACTGCTGCGTTTATGCCGCTGTACACACGCTTGATTCTCCTTCGGAGACATATAAATCCATAGGTTTTAAGATTCTTACTAATCAGGTATATTCTTAGGCGTTTAATATGGGGTGTTGAGTCCACTTCATTGAGCAAGGAGTAGCTCTTCTCTATTACATATTTGGCTTATGGAACGGTATCTGTGCTAATTTCAATCTCTGGTTTTATGCAGCACCCCAACTCACCTTTCCCCTTAAGCAAGCATAAGTTGGTTTTCTACATTTGAGACCCTGTTCTGTTTTGTAATTCAGTTCCTGTGTAGCCAAGTTTACATTCCGTGTAGTAGTGATATCTTATGATGTTTCTTTTTCTATGTGAATTATTTCACTTAGAATCATCGTACCTGAATCCACTCATTATGCTGCTACGGGCCTGATGACATAGATTTCATTGCTGAGTTATATTGCATTGTACGTAAGTAGAACAACTTCTTTATCCATTTTTCGCTTTCTGCGATATTGAACTTGTACCGTAAACGAGGTTCTTGTAAACAGAGCCATCTCAAACTTTGGGGTGGCTGTGTCTTTTTGATTTTAATTTCCCTAAGCTATAGGTCCATAAGCGGAAGTGCCCTAGGCTCTGTTGCTTTGTTTTTTAGATGTTTCAGGAAACACCATACACTTCTCCAGAGTGGCTGTTGGCAATTTACATCCCGCCCATCAGCATAACAAGGCTCCCAGTTCTCCATGGCCTGTCCTGACTTTCTGGATTTTACACTTTTTTCAGATGGCCCTTTTGACCGGGGGGCAGTGAGACTTCATTGTAGTGCAGATTTCCTTTGCAAGCTTGCTTGGTTGGCCAAAAAGGGCGTATGCGTTTTTTCCTGAATATATTCAGGAAAAAACGCATACGCCCTTTTTGGCCAAGTGCATCATTGTGGACGTTCTGCCTCTTTTCCTATGCTTTACATGCAATTCCAGTCTACCTCCTGAAATCGGTTTCCTGCAATTCTGCCCCGCTTTCAAGTCCTCTTGGCAGCCTTACTTCAATATATTTTTGGACGATAGCTGTCATTTATAACTCTGCAGGTTTGTGAATGACAGTGCCCCTGAGCTCCTTTCTTCAACTCGCTTTCTTGTGAGCTGGCCGCAACACCGCAGGATTGCTTCAGGCCCTAGTGTGGTTCCAGCATGGCACGCTGAGCCTTTGGTTAATTCCTCTTCCTGGTGGGAAATGAGAGTTAAATTTGCCCGTCCAGACACCTCCAGCTAGTCTCTCATTGGTTCTCCCTATTCCTGTTCATGTTCCGCAGAAATTGCAAACTGGGCCAAACAGGAGGTTAAAGGCACTGACTCTCCAAGTCGGGAGAGTGTTAGTAAAGCATCTGGAATGTTGCACCCGAGTACCAGGGGACGAAAACGGAGACATATTTGAACACGTCTCCCGATCACACGGTTGATCATACTCTGGGTTCCACATGCATGTTTTAGCTGAAGGAAGAATCCCTTAAACCTGGAGAGTTGAGACCCGTGGAATGGGTACCATGCAATATGACTTCAAAGGGTCTTCATTTGCTCACCGAAACTCTCCAATCCTATCACTGCTGCGTTTATGCCCCTGTACACACGCTTGATTCTCTTTCGGAGACATAGCAATCCATAGGTTTTAAGATACTTACTAGTCAGGTACATTCTTAGGCGTTTAATATGGGGTGTTGAGTCCATTTCGTTGAGCAAGGAGTAGCTCTTGTCTATTATGTATTTGGCTTAAGGAAACTTATCTGTGCTCATTTCAATCTCTGGTTTTATGCAGCACCCCAAATCACTTTTCCCCTTAAGCAAGCATAAGTTGGTTTTCTAAATTTGAGGCCCTGTTCTGTTTTGTAATCCAGTTTCTGTGTAGCCAAGTTTACATTCCGTGTTTTAGTGATTTCTTATGATGTTTCTTTTTCTGTGTGACTTATTTCAGTTAGAATCATCATACCTGAATCCACTCATTATGCTGCTACGGGCCTGATGACACAGATGTCATTGCTGAGTGATATTGCATTGTACGTAAGTACCACAACTTCTTCATCCATTTTTCACTTTCTGCGATATTGAACTTGTACCGTAAACGAGGTTCTTGTAAACAGAGCCGTCCCAAACTTTGGGGTGGCTGTGTCTTTTTGATTTTCATTTCCCTAAGCTATAGGACCATAAGTGGAAGTGCCCTAGGCTCTGTTGCTTTGTTTTTTAGATGTTTCAGGAAACACCATACACTTCTCCCGAGTGGCTGTTGGCAATTTACATCCCGCCCATCAGCATAACAAGGCTCCCAGTTCTCCATGGCCTGTCCTGCCTTTCTGAATTTTACACGTTTTTCAGATGGCCCTTTTGACCGGGGGGAAGTGAGACTTCATTGTAGTGCAGATTTCCTTTACAAGCTTGCTTGGTTGGCCAAAAAGGGCGTATGCATTTTTTCCTGAATATATTCAGGAAAAAACGCATACGCCCTTTTTGGCCAAGTGCATCGTTGTGGACGTTCTGCCTCTTTTCCTATGCTTTAAATGCAATTCCAGTCTACCTCCTGAAATCGGTTTCCTGCAATTCTGCCCCGCTTTCAAGTCCTCTTGGCAGCCTTACTTCAGTATATTTTTGGACGATAGCTGTCATTTATAACTCTGCAGGTTTGTGAATGACAGTGCCCCTGAGCTCCTTTCTTCAACTCGCTTTCTTGTGAGCTGGCCGCAACACCGCAGGATTGCTTCAGGCCCTAATCTGGTTCCGGCACGGCACGCTGAGCCTTTGGTTAATTCCTCTTCCTGGTGGGAAATGAGAGTTAAATTTGCCGGTCCAGACACCTCCAGTTAGTCTCTCATTGGTTCTCCCTATTCCTGTTCATCTTCCGCAGAAGTTGCAAACTGGGCCAAACAGGAGGTTAAAGGCACTGACTCTCCAAGTCGGGAGAGTGTTAGTAAAGCATCTGGAATGTTGCACCCGAGTACCAGGGGACGAAAACGGAGACATATTTGAACACGTCTCCCGATCACACGGTTGATCATACTCTGGGTTCCACATGCATGTTTTAGCTGAAGGAAGAATCCCTTAAACCTGGAGAGTTGAGACCCGTGGAATGGGTACCATGCAATATGACTTCAAAGGGTCTTCATTTGCTCACCGAAACTCTCCAATCCTATCACTGCTGCGTTTATGCCCCTGTACACACGCTTGATTCTCTTTCGGAGACATAGCAATCCATAGGTTTTAAGATACTTACTAGTCAGGTACATTCTTAGGCGTTTAATATGGGGTGTTGAGTCCATTTCGTTGAGCAAGGAGTAGCTCTTGTCTATTCCATATTTGGCTTAAGGAACTTTATCTGTGCTCATTTCAATCTCTGGTTTTATGCAGCACCCCAACTCACCTTTCCCCTTAAGCAAGCATAAGTTGGTTTTCTAAATTTGAGACCCTGTTCTGTTTTTGTAATCCAGTTCCTGTGTAGCCAAGTTTACATTCCGTGTATTAGTGATATCTTATGATGTTTCTTTTTCTGTGTGACTTATTTCAGTTAGAATCATCATACCTGAATCCACTCATTATGCTGCTGCGGGCCTGATGACATAGATGTCATTGCTGAGTGATATTGCATTGTACGTAAGTACCACAACTACTTCATCCATTTTTCACTTTCTGCGATATTGAACTTGTACCGTAAACGAGGTTCTTGTAAACAGAGCTGTCCCAAACTTTGGGGTGGCTGTGTCTTTTTGATTTTCATTTTCCTAAGCTATAGGACCATAAGTGGAAGTGCCCTAGGCTCTGTTGCTTTGTTTTTTAGATGTTTCAGGAAACACCATACACTTCTCCAGAGTGGCTGTTGGCAATTTACATCCCGCCCATCAGCATAACAAGGCTCCCAGTTCTCCATGGCCTGTCCTGCCTTTCTGGATTTTACACTTTTTTCAGATGGCCCTTTTGACCGGGGGGAAGGGAGACTTCATTGTAGTGCAGATTTCCTTTACAAGCTTGCTTGGTTGGCCAAAAAGGGCGTATGCGTTTTTTCCTGAATATATTCAGGAAAAAACGCATACGCCCTTTTTGGCCAAGTGCATCATTGTGGACGTTCTGCCTCTTTTCCTATGCTTTACATGCAATTCCAGTCTACCTCCTGAAATCGGTTTCCTGCAATTCTGCCCCGCTTTCAAGTCCTCTTGGCAGCCTTACTTCAGTATATTTTTGGACGATAGCTGTCATTTATAACTCTGCAGGTTTGTGAATGACAGTGCCCCTGAGCTCCTTTCTTCAACTCGCTTTCTTGTGAGCTGGCCGCAACACCGCAGGATTGCTTCAGGCCCTAATCTGGTTCCGGCACGGCACGCTGAGCCTTTGGTTAATTCCTCTTCCTGGTGGGAAATGAGAGTTAAATTTGCCCGTCCAGACACCTCCAGCTAGTCTCTCATTGGTTCTCCCTATTCCTGTTCATCTTCCGCAGAAGTTGCAAACTGGGCCAAACAGGAGGTTAAAGGCACTGACTCTCCAAGTCGGGAGAGTGTTAGTAAAGCATCTGGAATGTTGCACCCGAGTACCAGGGGACGAAAACGGAGACATATTTGAAGACGTCTCCCGATCACACGGTTGATCATACTCTGGGTTCCACATGCATGTTTTAGCTGAAGGAAGAATCCCTGAAACCTGGAGAGTTGAGACCCGTGGAATGGGTACCATGCAATATGACTTCAAAGGGTCTTCATTTGCTCACCGAAACTCTCCAATCCTATCACTGCTGCGTTTATGCCCCTGTACACACGCTTGATTCTCTTTCGGAGACATAGCAATCCATAGGTTTTAAGATACTTACTAGTCAGGTACATTCTTAGGCGTTTAATATGGGGTGTTGAGTCCATTTCGTTGAGCAAGGAGTAGCTCTTGTCTATTCCATATTTGGCTTAAGGAAACTTATCTGTGCTCATTTCAATCTCTGGTTTTATGCAGCACCCCAAATCACCTTTCCCCTTAAGCAAGCATAAGTTGGTTTTCTAAATTTGAGACCCTGTTCTGTTTTGTAATCCAGTTTCTGTGTAGCCAAGTTTACATTCCGTGTTTTAGTGATTTCTTATGATGTTTCTTTTTCTGTGTGACTTATTTCAGTTAGAATCATCATACCTGAATCCACTCATTATGCTGCTACGGGCCTGATGACACAGATGTCATTGCTGAGTGATATTGCATTGTACGTAAGTACCACAACTTCTTCATCCATTTTTCACTTTCTGCGATATTGAACTTGTACCGTAAACGAGGTTCTTGTAAACAGAGCCGTCCCAAACTTTGGGGTGGCTGTGTCTTTTTGATTTTCATTTCCCTAAGCTATAGGACCATAAGTGGAAGTGCCCTAGGCTCTGTTGCTTTGTTTTTTAGATGTTTCAGGAAACACCATACACTTCTCCCGAGTGGCTGTTGGCAATTTACATCCCGCCCATCAGCATAACAAGGCTCCCAGTTCTCCATGGCCTGTCCTGCCTTTCTGAATTTTACACGTTTTTCAGATGGCCCTTTTGACCGGGGGGAAGTGAGACTTCATTGTAGTGCAGATTTCCTTTACAAGCTTGCTTGGTTGGCCAAAAAGGGCATATGCATTTTTTCCTGAATATATTCAGGAAAAAACGCATATGCCCTTTTTGGCCAAGTGCATCGTTGTGGACGTTCTGCCTCTTTTCCTATGCTTTAAATGCAATTCCAGTCTACCTCCTGAAATCGGTTTCCTGCAATTCTGCCCCGCTTTCAAGTCCTCTTGGCAGCCTTACTTCAGTATATTTTTGGACGATAGCTGTCATTTATAACTCTGCAGGTTTGTGAATGACAGTGCCCCTGAGCTCCTTTCTTCAACTCGCTTTCTTGTGAGCTGGCCGCAACACCGCAGGATTGCTTCAGGCCCTAATCTGGTTGCGGCACGGCACGCTGAGCCTTTGGTTAATTCCTCTTCCTGGTGGGAAATGAGAGTTAAATTTGCCCGTCCAGACACCTCCAGCTAGTCTCTCATTGGTTCTCCCTATTCCTGTTCATCTTCCGCAGAAGTTGCAAACTGGGCCAAACAGGAGGTTAAAGGCACTGACTCTCCAAGTCGGGAGAGTGTTAGTAAAGCATCTGGAATGTTGCACCCGAGTAGCAGGGGACGAAAACGGAGACATATTTGAAGACGTCTCCCGATCACACGGTTGATCATACTCTGGGTTCCACATGCATGTTTTAGCTGAAGGAAGAATCCCTTAAACCTGGAGAGTTGAGACCCGTGGAATGGGTACCATGCAATATGACTTCAAAGGGTCTTCATTTGCTCACCGAAACTCTCCAATCCTATCACTGCTGCGTTTATGCCCCTGTACACACGCTTGATTCTCTTTTGGAGACATAGCAATCCATAGGTTTTAAGATACTTACTAGTCAGGTACATTCTTAGGCGTGTAATATGGTGTGTTGAGTCCATTTCGTTGAGCAAGGAGTAACTCTTTTCTATTACGTATTTGGCTTAAGGAAACTTATCTGTGCTCATTTCAATCTCTGGTTTTATGCAGCACCCCAAATCACCTTTCCCCTTAAGCAAGCATAAGTTGGTTTTCTAAATTTGAGACCCTGTTCTGTTTTGTAATCCAGTTTCTGTGTAGCCAAGTTTACATTCCGTGTTTTAGTGATTTCTTATGATGTTTCTTTTTCTGTGTGACTTATTTCAGTTAGAATCATCATACCTGAATCCACTCATTATGCTGCTACGGGCCTGATGACACAGATGTCATTGCTGAGTGATATTGCATTGTACGTAAGTACCACAACTTCTTCATCCATTTTTCACTTTCTGCGATATTGAACTTGTACCGTAAACGAGGTTCTTGTAAACAGAGCCGTCCCAAACTTTGGGGTGGCTGTGTCTTTTTGATTTTCATTTCCCTAAGCTATAGGACCATAAGTGGAAGTGCCCTAGGCTCTGTTGCTTTGTTTTTTAGATGTTTCAGGAAACACCATACACTTCTCCCGAGTGGCTGTTGGCAATTTACATCCCGCCCATCAGCATAACAAGGCTCCCAGTTCTCCATGGCCTGTCCTGCCTTTCTGAATTTTACACGTTTTTCAGATGGCCCTTTTGACCGGGGGGAAGTGAGACTTCATTGTAGTGCAGATTTCCTTTACAAGCTTGCTTGGTAGGCCAAAAAGTGCGTATGCATTTTTTCCTGAATATATTCAGGAAAAAACGCATACGCCCTTTTTGGCCAAGTGCATCGTTGTGGACGTTCTGCCTCTTTTCCTATGCTTTACATGCAATTCCAGTCTACCTCCTGAAATCGGTTTCCTGCAATTCTGCCCCGCTTTCAAGTCCTCTTGGCAGCCTTACTTCAGTATATTTTTGGACGATAGCTGTCATTTATAACTCTGCAGGTTTGTGAATGACAGTGCCTCTGAGCTCCTTTCTTCAACTCGCTTTCTTGTGAGCTGGCCGCAACACCGCAGGATTGCTTCAGGCCCTAATCTGGTTCCGGCACGGCACGCTGAGCCTTTGGTTAATTCCTCTTCCTGGTGGGAAATGAGAGTTAAATTTGCCCGTCCAGACACCTCCAGCTAGTCTCTCATTGGTTCTCCCTATTCCTGTTCATCTTCCGCAGAATTTGCAAACTGGGCCAAACAGGAGGTTAAAGGCACTGACTCTCCAAGTCGGGAGAGTGTTAGTAAAGCATCTGGAATGTTGCACCCGAGTACCAGGGGATGAAAACGGAGACATATTTGAAGACGTCTCCCGATCACACGGTTGATCATACTCTGGGTTCCACATGCATGTTTTAGCTGAAGGAAGAATCCCTTAAACCTGGAGAGTTGAGACCCGTGGAATGGGTACCATGCAATATGACTTCAAAGGGTCTTCATTTGCTCACCGAAACTCTCCAATCCTATCACTGCTGCGTTTATGCCCCTGTACACACGCTTGATTCTCTTTCGGAGACATAGCAATCCATAGGTTTTAAGATACTTACTAGTCAGGTACATTCTTAGGCGTTTAATATGGGGTGTTGAGTCCATTTCGTTGAGCAAGGAGTAGCTCTTGTCTATTACGTATTTGGCTTAAGGAAACTTATCTGTGCTCATTTCAATCTCTGGTTTTATGCAGCACCCCAAATCACCTTTCCCCTTAAGCAAGCATAAGTTGGTTTTCTAAATTTGAGACCCTGTTCTGTTTTGTAATCCAGTTTCTGTGTAGCCAAGTTTACATTCCGTGTTTTAGTGATTTCTTATGATGTTTCTTTTTCTGTGTGACTTATTTCAGTTAGAATCATCATACCTGAATCCACTCATTATGCTGCTACGGGCCTGATGACACAGATGTCATTGCTGAGTGATATTGCATTGTACGTAAGTACCACAACTTCTTCATCCATTTTTCACTTTCTGCGATATTGAACTTGTACCGTAAACGAGGTTCTTGTAAACAGAGCCGTCCCAAACTTTGGGGTGGCTGTGTCTTTTTGATTTTCATTTCCCTAAGCTATAGGACCATAAGTGGAAGTGCCCTAGGCTCTGTTGCTTTGTTTTTTAGATGTTTCAGGAAACACCATACACTTCTCCCGAGTGGCTGTTGGCAATTTACATCCCGCCCATCAGCATAACAAGGCTCCCAGTTCTCCATGGCCTGTCCTGCCTTTCTGAATTTTACACGTTTTTCAGATGGCCCTTTTGACCGGGGGGAAGGGAGACTTCATTGTAGTGCAGATTTCCTTTACAAGCTTGCTTGGTTGGCCAAAAAGGGCGTATGCATTTTTTCCTGAATATATTCAGGAAAAAACGCATACGCCCTTTTTGGCCAAGTGCATCGTTGTGGACGTTCTGCCTCTTTTCCTATGCTTTAAATGCAATTCCAGTCTACCTCCTGAAATCGGTTTCCTGCAATTCTGCCCCGCTTTCAAGTCCTCTTGGCAGCCTTACTTCAGTATATTTTTGGACGATAGCTGTCATTTATAACTCTGCAGGTTTGTGAATGACAGTGCCCCTGAGCTCCTTTCTTCAACTCGCTTTCTTGTGAGCTGGCCGCAACACCGCAGGATTGCTTCAGGCCCTAATCTGGTTCCGGCACGGCACGCTGAGCCTTTGGTTAATTCCTCTTCCTGGTGGGAAATGAGAGTTAAATTTGCCCGTCCAGACACCTCCAGCTAGTCTCTCATTGGTTCTCCCTATTCCTGTTCATCTTCCGCAGAAGTTGCAAACTGGGCCAAACAGGAGGTTAAAGGCACTGACTCTCCAAGTCGGGAGAGTGTTAGTAAAGCATCTGGAATGTTGCACCCGAGTACCAGGGGACGAAAACGGAGACATATTTGAACACGTCTCCCGATCACATGGTTGATCATACTCTGGGTTCCACATGCATGTTTTAGCTGAAGGAAGAATCCCTTAAACCTGGAGAGTTGAGACCCGTGGAATGGGTACCATGCAATATGACTTCAAAGGGTCTTCATTTGCTCACCGAAACTCTCCAATCCTATCACTGCTGCGTTTATGCCCCTGTACACACGCTTGATTCTCTTTCGGAGACATAGCAATCCATAGGTTTTAAGATACTTACTAGTCAGGTACATTCTTAGGCGTTTCATATGGGGTGTTGAGTCCATTTCGTTGAGCAAGGAGTAGCTCTTGTCTATTCCATATTTGGCTTAAGGAACTTTATCTGTGCTCATTGCAATCTCTGGTTTTATGCAGCACCCCAACTCACCTTTCCCCTTAAGCAAGCATAAGTTGGTTTTCTAAATTTGAGACCCTGTTCTGTTTTGTAATCCAGTTCCTGTGTAGCCAAGTTTACATTCTGTGTATTAGTGATATCTTATGATGTTTCTTTTTCTGTGTGACTTATTTCAGTTAGAATCATCATACCTGAATCCACTCATTATGCTGCTACGGGCCTGATGACATAGATGTCATTGCTGAGTGATATTGCATTGTACGTAAGTACCACAACTTCTTCATCCATTTTTCACTTTCTGTGATATTGAACTTGTACCGTAAACGAGGTTCTTGTAAACAGAGCCATCCCAAACTTTGGGGTGGCTGTGTCTGTTTGATTTTCATTTCCCTAAGCTATAGGACCATAAGTGGAAGTGCCCTAGGCTCTGTTGCTTTATTTTTTAGATGTTTCAGGAAACACCATACACTTCTCCAGAGTGGCTGTTGGCAATTTACATCCCGCCCATCAGCATAACAAGGCTCCCAGTTCTCCATGGCCTGTCCTGCCTTTCTGGATTTTACACTTTTTTCAGATGGCCCTTTTGACCGGGGGGAAGTGAGACTTCATTGTAGTGCAGATTTCCTTTGCAAGCTTGCTTGGTTGGCCAAAAAGGGCGTATGCATTTTTTCCTGAATATATTCAGGATAAAAAGGCATACGCCCTTTTTGGCCAAGTGCATCATTGTGGACGTTCTGCCTCTTTTCCTATGCTTTACATGCAATTCCAGTCTAACTCCTGAAATCGGTGTCCTTCAATTCTGCCCCGCTTTGAAGTCCTCTTGGCAGCCTTACTTCAGTATATTTTTGGACGATAGCTGTCATTTATAACTCTGCAGGTTTGTGAATTACAGTGTCCCTGAGCTCCTTTCTTCAACTCGCTTTCTTGTGAGCTGGCCGCAACACCGCAGGATTGCTTCAGGCCCTAATCTGGTTGAGGCACGGCACGCTGAGCCTTTGGTAAATTCCTCTTCCTGGTGGGAAATGAGAGTTAAATTTGCTCGTCCAGACACCTCCAGCTAGTCTCTCATTGGTTCTCCCTATTCCTGTTCATTTTCCGCAGAAATTGCAAACTGGGCCAAACAGGTGGTTAAAGGCACTGACTCTCCAAGTGGGGAGAGTGTTAGTAAAGCGTCTGGAATGTTGCACCCGAGTACCAGGGGACGAAAACTGAGACACCTTTGAACACATTTCCCAATCACACGGTGGATCATACTCTGGGTTCCACATGCATGTTTTAGCTGAAGGAAGAATCCCTTAAACCAGGAGAGTTGAGACCCATGGAATGGGTACCATGCAATATGACTTCAAAGAGTATACATTTGCTCACCGATCCTCACCAATCCTATCACTGCTGCATTTATGGCGCTGTACACACGCTTGATTCTCTTTCGGAGACATATAAATCCATAGGTTTTAAGATTCTTACTAGTCAGGTATATTCTTAGGCGTTTAATATGGGGTGTTGAGTCCACTTCGTTGAGCAAGGAGTAGCTCTTGTCTATTACATATTTGGCTTATGGAACGGTATCTGTGCTAATTTCAATCTCTGGTTTTATGCAGCACCCCAACTCACCTTTCCCCTTAAGCAAGCATAAGTTGGTTTTCTACATTTGAGACCCTGTTCTGTTTTGTAATTCAGTTCCTGTGTAGCCAAGTTTACATTTCGTGTAGTAGTGATATCTTATGATGTTTCTTTTTCTGTGTGACTTATTTCACTTAGAATCATCGTACCTGAATCCACTCATTATGCTGCTACGGGCCTGATGACATAGATTTCATTGCTGAGTGATATTGCATTGTACGTAAGTAGAACAACTTCTTTATCCATTTTTCGCTTTCTGCGATATTGAACTTGTACCGTAAACGAGGTTCTTGTAAACAGAGCCGTCCCAAACTTTGGGGTGGCTGTGTCTTTTTGATTTTAATTTCCCTAAGCTATAGGACCATAAGTGGAAGTGCCCTAGGCTCTGTTGCTTTGTTTTTTAGATGTTTCAGGAAACACCATACACTTCTCCTGAGTGGCTGTTGGCAATTTACATCCCGCCCATCAGCATAACAAGGCTCCCAGTTCTCCATGGCCTGTCCTGCCTTTCTGGATTTTACACTTTTTTCAGATGGCCCTTTTGACCGGGGGGCAGTGAGACTTCATTGTAGTGCAGATTTCCTTTGCAAGCTTTCTTGGTTGGCCGAAAAGGGCGTATGCGTTTTTTCCTGAATATATTCAGGAATAAACGCATACGCCCTTTTTGGCCAAGTGCATCATTGTGGACGTTCTGCCTCTTTTCCTATGCTTTACATGCAATTCCAGTCTACCTCCTGAAATCGGTTTCCTGCAATTCTGCCCTGCTTTAAAGTCCTCTTGGCAGCCTTACTTCAGTATATTTTTGGACGATAGCTGTCATTTATATCTCTGCAGGTTTGTGAATGACAGTGCCCCTGAGCTCCTTTCTTCAACTCGCTTTCTTGTGAGCTGGACGCAACACCACAGGATTGCTTCAGGCCCTAATCTGGTTCCGGCATGGCACGCTGAGCCTTTGGTTAATTCCTCTTCCTGGTGGGAAATGAGAGTTAAATTTGCCCGTCCAGACACCTCCAGCTAGTCTCTCATTGGTTCTCCCTATTCCTGTTCATTTTCCGCAGAAATTGCAAACTGGGCCAAACAGGAGGTTAAAGGCACTGACTCTCCAAGTGGGGAGAGTGTTAGTAAAGCGTCTGGAATGTTGCACCCGAGTACCAGGGGACGAAAACTGAGACACCTTTGAACACGTTTCCCAAGCACACGGTGGATCATAATCTGGGTTCCACATGCATGTTTTAGCTGAAGGAAGAATCCCTTAAACCTGGAGAGTTGAGACCCATGGAATGGGTACCATGCAATATGACTTCAAAGGGTCTGAATTTGCTCAACGATCCTCACCAATCCTATCACTGCTGCGTTTATGCCGCTGTACACACGCTTGATTCTCCTTCGGAGACATATAAATCCATAGGTTTTAAGATTCTTACTAATCAGGTATATTCTTAGGCGTTTAATATGGGGTGTTGAGTCCACTTCATTGAGCAAGGAGTAGCTCTTCTCTATTACATATTTGGCTTATGGAACGGTATCTGTGCTAATTTCAATCTCTGGTTTTATGCAGCACCCCAACTCACCTTTCCCCTTAAGCAAGCATAAGTTGGTTTTCTACATTTGAGACCCTGTTCTGTTTTGTAATTCAGTTCCTGTGTAGCCAAGTTTACATTCCGTGTAGTAGTGATATCTTATGATGTTTCTTTTTCTATGTGAATTATTTCACTTAGAATCATCGTACCTGAATCCACTCATTATGCTGCTACGGGCCTGATGACATAGATTTCATTGCTGAGTTATATTGCATTGTACGTAAGTAGAACAACTTCTTTATCCATTTTTCGCTTTCTGCGATATTGAACTTGTACCGTAAACGAGGTTCTTGTAAACAGAGCCATCTCAAACTTTGGGGTGGCTGTGTCTTTTTGATTTTAATTTCCCTAAGCTATAGGTCCATAAGCGGAAGTGCCCTAGGCTCTGTTGCTTTGTTTTTTAGATGTTTCAGGAAACACCATACACTTCTCCAGAGTGGCTGTTGGCAATTTACATCCCGCCCATCAGCATAACAAGGCTCCCAGTTCTCCATGGCCTGTCCTGACTTTCTGGATTTTACACTTTTTTCAGATGGCCCTTTTGACCGGGGGGCAGTGAGACTTCATTGTAGTGCAGATTTCCTTTGCAAGCTTGCTTGGTTGGCCAAAAAGGGCGTATGCGTTTTTTCCTGAATATATTCAGGAAAAAACGCATATGCCCTTTTTGGCCAAGTGCATCATTGTGGACGTTCTGCCTCTTTTCCTATGCTTTACATGCAATTCCAGTCTACCTCCTGAAATCGGTTTCCTGCAATTCTGCCCCGCTTTCAAGTCCTCTTGGCAGCCTTACTTCAATATATTTTTGGACGATAGCTGTCATTTATAACTCTGCAGGTTTGTGAATGACAGTGCCCCTGAGCTCCTTTCTTCAACTCGCTTTCTTGTGAGCTGGCCGCAACACCGCAGGATTGCTTCAGGCCCTAGTGTGGTTCCAGCATGGCACGCTGAGCCTTTGGTTAATTCCTCTTCCTGGTGGGAAATGAGAGTTAAATTTGCCCGTCCAGACACCTCCAGCTAGTCTCTCATTGGTTCTCCCTATTCCTGTTCATGTTCCGCAGAAATTGCAAACTGGGACAAACAGGAGGTTAAAGGCACTGACTCTCCAAGTGGGGAGAGTGTTAGTAAAGAGTCTGCAATGTTGCACGCGAGTACCAGGGGACGAAAACTGAGACACCTTTGAACACGTTTCCCAATCACACGGTGGATCATACTCTGGGTTCCACATGCATGTTTTAGCTGAAGGAAGAATCCCTTAAACCAGGAGAGTTGAGACCCATGGAATGGGTACCATGCAATATGACTTCAAAGAGTATACATTTGCTCACCGATCCTCAGCA
This sequence comes from Grampus griseus, assembly GCF_964374135.1. Classification (NCBI taxonomy): domain Eukaryota; kingdom Metazoa; phylum Chordata; class Mammalia; order Artiodactyla; family Delphinidae; genus Grampus; species Grampus griseus. The sequence goes on from NW_028133372.1 coordinate 324,097, forward strand.
ATCCTATCACTGCTGCGTTTATGCCGCTGTACACACGCTTGATTCTCTTTTGGAGACATATAAATCCATAGGTTTTATGATTCTTACTAGTCAGGTATATTCTTTAGGCGTTTAATATGGGGTGTTGAGTCCATTTCGTTGAGCAAGGAGTAGCTCTTGTCTATTACATATTTGGCTTATGGAACGGTATCTGTGCTAATTTCAATCTCTGGTTTTATGCAGCACCCCAACTCACCTTTCCTCCTTAAGCAAGCATAAGTTCGTTTTCTACATTTGAGACCCTGTTCTGTTTTGTAATTCAGTTCCTGTGTAGCCAAGTTTACATTCCGTGTAGTAGTGATATCTTATGATGTTTCTTTTTCTGTGTGACTTATTTCACTTAGAATCATCTTACCTGAATCCACTCATTATGCTGATACGGGCCTGATGACATAGATTTCATTGCTGAGTGATATTGCATTGTACGTAAGTAGAACAACTTCTTTATCCATTTTTCGCTTTCTGAATGTTGAACTTGTACCGTAAACGAGGTTCTTGTAAACAGAGCCGTCCCAAACTTTGGAGTGGCTGTGTCTTTTGGATTTTAATTTCCCTAAGCTATAGGACCATAAGTGGAAGTGCCCTAGGCTCTGTTGCTTTGTTTTTTAGATGTTTCAGGAAACACCATACACTTCTCCAGAGTGGCTGTTGGCAATTTACATCCCGCCCATCAGCATAACAAGGCTCCCAGTTCTCCATGGCCTGTGCTGCCTTTCTGGATTTTACACTTTTTTCAGATGGCCCTTTTGACCGGGGGGCAGTGAGACTTCATTGTAGTGCAGATTTCCTTTGCAAGCTTGCTTGGTTGGCCAAAAAGTGCGTATGCGTTTTTTCCTGAATATATTCAGGAATAAACGCATACGCCCTTTTTGGCCAAGTGCATCATTGTGGACGTTCTGCCTCTTTTCCTATGCTTTACATGCAATTCCAGTCTACCTCCTGAAATCGGTTTCCTGCAATTCTGCCCCGCTTTAAAGTCCTCTTGGCAGCCTTACTTCAATATATTTTTGGACGATAGATGTCATTTATAACTCTGCAGGTTTGTGAATGACAGTGCCCCTGAGCTCCTTTCTTCAACTCGCTTTCTTGTGAGCTGGCCGCAACACCGCAGGATTGCTTCAGGCCCTAGTGTGGTTCCGGCACGGCACGCTGAGCCTTTGGTTAATTCCTCTTCCTGGTGGGAAATGAGAGTTAAATTTGCCCGTCCAGACACCTCCAGCTAGTCTCTCATTGGTTCTCCCTATTCCTGTTCATTTTCCGCAGAAATTGCTAACTGGGACAAACAGGAGGTTAAAGGCACTGACTCTCCAAGTGGGGAGAGTGTTAGTAAAGCGTCTGGAATGTTGCACCCGAGTACCAGGGGACGAAAACTGAGACACCTTTGAACACGTTTCCCAAGCACACGGTGGATCATAATCTGGGTTCCACATGCATGTTTTGGCTGAAGGAAGAATCCCTTAAACCTGGAGTTTTGAGACCCATGGAATAGGTACCATGCAATATGACTTCAAAGTTTCTGCATTTGCTCAACGATCCTCACCAATCCTATCACTGCTGCGTTTATGCCGCTGTACACACGCTTGATTCTCCTTCGGAGACATATAAATCCATAGGTTTTAAGATTCTTACTAATCAGGTATATTCTTAGGCGTTTAATATGGGGTGTTGAGTCCACTTCATTGAGCAAGGAGTAGCTCTTCTCTATTACATATTTGGCTTATGGAACGGTATCTGTGCTAATTTCAATCTCTGGTTTTATGCAGCACCCCAACTCACCTTTCCCCTTAAGCAAGCATAAGTTGGTTTTCTACATTTGAGACCCTGTTCTGTTTTGTAATTCAGTTCCTGTGTAGCCAAGTTTACATTCCGTGTAGTAATGATATCTTATGATGTTTCTTTTTCTATGTGAATTATTTCACTTAGAATCATCGTACCTGAATCCACTCATTATGCTGCTACGGGCCTGATGACATAGATTTCATTGCTGAGTGATATTGCATTGTACGTAAGTACCACAACTTCTTTATCCATTTTTCGCTTTCTGCGATATTGAACTTGTACCGTAAACGAGGTTCTTGTAAACAGAGCCATCTCAAACTTTGGGGTGGCTGTGTCTTTTTGATTTTAATTTCCCTAAGCTATAGGTCCATAAGCAGAAGTGCCCTAGGCTTTGTTGCTTTGTTTTTTAGATGTTTCAGGAAACACCATACACTTCTCCAGAGTGGCTGTTGGCAATTTACATCCCGCCCATCAGCATAACAAGGCTCCCAGTTCTCCATGGCCTGTCCTGACTTTCTGGATTTTACACTTTTTTCAGATGGCCCTTTTGACCGGGGGGCAGTGAGACTTCATTGTAGTGCAGATTTCCTTTGCAAGCTTGCTTGGTTGGCCAAAAAGGGCATATGCGTTTTTTCCTGAATATATTCAGGAAAAAACGCATACGCCCTTTTTGGCTAAGTGCATCATTGTGGACGTTCTGCCTCTTTTCCTATGCTTTACATGCAATTCCAGTCTACCTCCTGAAATCGGTTTCCTGCAATTCTGCCCCGCTTTCAAGTCCTCTTGGCAGCCTTATTTCAGTATATTTTTGGACGATAGCTGTCATTTATATCTCTGCAGGTTTGTGAATGACAGTGCCCCTGAGCTCCTTTCTTCAACTCGCTTTCTTGTGAGCTGGCCGCAACACCACAGGATTGCTTCAGGCCCTAATCTGGTTCTGGCATGGCACGTTGAGCCTTTGGTTAATTCCTCTTCCTGGTGGGAAATGAGAGTTAAATTTGCCCGTCCAGACACCTCCAGCTAGTCTCTCATTGGTTCTCCCTATTCCTGTTCATTTTCCGCAGAAATTGCAAACTGGGCCAAACAGGAGGTTAACGGCACTGACTCTCCAAGTGGGGAGAGTGTTAGTAAAGCGTCTGGAATGTTGCACCCGAGTACCAGGGGACGAAAACTGAGACACCTTTGAACACGTTTCCCAAGCACACGGTGGATCATAATCTGGGTTCCACATGCATGTTTTAGCTGAAGGAAGAATCCCTTAAACCTGGAGAGTTGAGACCCATGGAATGGGTACCATGCAATATGACTTCAAAGGGTCTGAATTTGCTCAACGATCCTCACCAATCCTATCACTGCTGCGTTTATGCCGCTGTACACACGCTTGATTCTCCTTCGGAGACATATAAATCCATAGGTTTTAAGATTCTTACTAATCAGGTATATTCTTAGGCGTTTAATATGGGGTGTTGAGTCCACTTCATTGAGCAAGGAGTAGCTCTTCTCTATTACATATTTGGCTTATGGAACGGTATCTGTGCTAATTTCAATCTCTGGTTTTATGCAGCACCCCAACTCACCTTTCCCCTTAAGCAAGCATAAGTTGGTTTTCTACATTTGAGACCCTGTTCTGTTTTGTAATTCAGTTCCTGTGTAGCCAAGTTTACATTCCGTGTAGTAGTGATATCTTATGATGTTTCTTTTTCTATGTGAATTATTTCACTTAGAATCATCGTACCTGAATCCACTCATTATGCTGCTACGGGCCTGATGACATAGATTTCATTGCTGAGTTATATTGCATTGTACGTAAGTAGAACAACTTCTTTATCCATTTTTCGCTTTCTGCGATATTGAACTTGTACCGTAAACGAGGTTCTTGTAAACAGAGCCATCTCAAACTTTGGGGTGGCTGTGTCTTTTTGATTTTAATTTCCCTAAGCTATAGGTCCATAAGCGGAAGTGCCCTAGGCTCTGTTGCTTTGTTTTTTAGATGTTTCAGGAAACACCATACACTTCTCCAGAGTGGCTGTTGGCAATTTACATCCCGCCCATCAGCATAACAAGGCTCCCAGTTCTCCATGGCCTGTCCTGACTTTCTGGATTTTACACTTTTTTCAGATGGCCCTTTTGACTGGGGGGCAGTGAGACTTCATTGTAGTGCAGATTTCCTTTGCAAGCTTGCTTGGTTGGCCAAAAAGGGCGTATGCGTTTTTTCCTGAATATATTCAGGAAAAAACGCATACGCCCTTTTTGGCCAAGTGCATCATTGTGGACGTTCTGCCTCTTTTCCTATGCTTTACATGCAATTCCAGTCTACCTCCTGAAATCGGTTTCCTGCAATTCTGCCCCGCTTTCAAGTCCTCTTGGCAGCCTTACTTCAATATATTTTTGGACGATAGCTGTCATTTATAACTCTGCAGGTTTGTGAATGACAGTGCCCCTGAGCTCCTTTCTTCAACTCGCTTTCTTGTGAGCTGGCCGCAACACCGCAGGATTGCTTCAGGCCCTAGTGTGGTTCCAGCATGGCACGCTGAGCCTTTGGTTAATTCCTCTTCCTGGTGGGAAATGAGAGTTAAATTTGCCCGTCCAGACACCTCCAGCTAGTCTCTCATTGGTTCTCCCTATTCCTGTTCATGTTCCGCAGAAATTGCAAACTGGGACAAACAGGAGGTTAAAGGCACTGACTCTCCAAGTGGGGAGAGTGTTAGTAAAGAGTCTGCAATGTTGCACGCGAGTACCAGGGGACGAAAACTGAGACACCTTTGAACACGTTTCCCAATCACACGGTGGATCATACTCTGGGTTCCACATGCATGTTTTAGCTGAAGGAAGAATCCCTTAAACCAGGAGAGTTGAGACCCATGGAATGGGTACCATGCAATATGACTTCAAAGAGTATACATTTGCTCACCGATCCTCAGCAATCCTATCACTGCTGCGTTTATGCCGCTGTACACACGCTTGATTCTCTTTTGGAGACATATAAATCCATAGGTTTTATGATTCTTACTAGTCAGGTATATTCTTTAGGCGTTTAATATGGGGTGTTCAGTCCATTTCGTTGAGCAAGGAGTAGCTCTTGTCTATTACATATTTGGCTTATGGAACGGTATCTGTGCTAATTTCAATCTCTGGTTTTATGCAGCACCCCAACTCACCTTTCCTCCTTAAGCAAGCATAAGTTCGTTTTCTACATTTGAGACCCTGTTCTGTTTTGTAATTCAGTTCCTGTGTAGCCAAGTTTACATTCCGTGTAGTAGTGATATCTTATGATGTTTCTTTTTCTGTGTGACTTATTTCACTTAGAATCATCTTACCTGAATCCACTCATTATGCTGATACGGGCCTGATGACATAGATTTCATTGCTGAGTGATATTGCATTGTACGTAAGTAGAACAACTTCTTTATCCATTTTTCGCTTTCTGAATGTTGAACTTGTACCGTAAACGAGGTTCTTGTAAACAGAGCCGTCCCAAACTTTGGAGTGGCTGTGTCTTTTGGATTTTAATTTCCCTAAGCTATAGGACCATAAGTGGAAGTGCCCTAGGCTCTGTTGCTTTGTTTTTTAGATGTTTCAGGAAACACCATACACTTCTCCAGAGTGGCTGTTGGCAATTTACATCCCGCCCATCAGCATAACAAGGCTCCCAGTTCTCCATGGCCTGTCCTGCCTTTCTGGATTTTACACTTTTTTCAGATGGCCCTTTTGACCGGGGGGCAGTGAGACTTCATTGTAGTGCAGATTTCCTTTGCAAGCTTGCTTGGTTGGCCAAAAAGTGCGTATGCGTTTTTTCCTGAATATATTCAGGAATAAACGCATACGCCCTTTTTGGCCAAGTGCATCATTGTGGACGTTCTGCCTCTTTTCCTATGCTTTACATGCAATTCCAGTCTACCTCCTGAAATCGGTTTCCTGCAATTCTGCCCCGCTTTAAAGTCCTCTTGGCAGCCTTACTTCAATATATTTTTGGACGATAGATGTCATTTATAACTCTGCAGGTTTGTGAATGACAGTGCCCCTGAGCTCCTTTCTTCAACTCGCTTTCTTGTGAGCTGGCCGCAACACCGCAGGATTGCTTCAGGCCCTAGTGTGGTTCCGGCACGGCACGCTGAGCCTTTGGTTAATTCCTCTTCCTGGTGGGAAATGAGAGTTAAATTTGCCCGTCCAGACACCTCCAGCTAGTCTCTCATTGGTTCTCCCTATTCCTGTTCATTTTCCGCAGAAATTGCTAACTGGGACAAACAGGAGGTTAAAGGCACTGACTCTCCAAGTGGGGAGAGTGTTAGTAAAGCGTCTGGAATGTTGCACCCGAGTACCAGGGGACGAAATCTGAGACACCTTTGAACACGTTTCCCAAGCACACGGTGGATCATACTCTGGGATCCACATGCATGTTTTAGCTGAAGGAAGAATCCCTTAAACCAGGAGAGTTGAGACCCATGGAATGGGTACCATGCAATATGACTTCAAAGAGTATACATTTGCTCACCGATCCTCACCAATCCTATCACTGCTGCATTTATGGCGCTGTACACACGCTTGATTCTCTTTCGGAGACATATAAATCCATAGGTTTTAAGATTCTTACTAGTCAGGTATATTCTTAGGCGTTTAATATGGGGTGTTGAGTCTACTTCGTTGAGCAAGGAGTAGCTCTTGTCTATTACATATTTGGCTTATGGAACGGTATCTGTGCTAATTTCAATCTCTGGTTTTATGCAGCACCCCAACTCACCTTTCCCCTTAAGCAAGCATAAGTTGGTTTTCTACATTTGAGACCCTGTTCTGTTTTGTAATTCAGTTCCTGTGTAGCCAAGTTTACATTCCGTGTAGTAGTGATATCTTATGATGTTTCTTTTTCTGTGTGACTTATTTCACTTAGAATCATCGTACCTGAATCCACTCATTATGCTGCTACGGGCCTGATGACATAGATTTCATTGCTGAGTGATATTGCATTGTACGTAAGTAGAACAACTTCTTTATCCATTTTTCGCTTTCTGCGATATTGAACTTGTACCGTAAACGAGGTTCTTGTAAACAGAGCTGTCCCAAACTTTAGGGTGGCTGTGTCTTTTGGATTTTAATTTCCCTAAGCTATAGGACCATAAGTGGAAGTGCCCTAGGCTCTGTTGCTTTGTTTTTTAGATGTTTCAGGAAACACCATACACTTCTCCAGAGTGGCTGTTGGCAATTTACATCCCGCCCATCAGCATAACAAGGCTCCCAGTTCTCCATGGCCTGTCCTGCCTTTCTGGATTTTACACTTTTTTCAGATGGCCCTTTTGACCGGGGGGCAGTGAGACTTCATTGTAGTGCAGATTTCCTTTGCAAGCTTGCTTGGTTGGCCAAAAAGGGCGTATGCGTTTTTTCCTGAATATATTCAGGAATAAACGCATACGCCCTTTTTGGCCAAGTGCATCATTGTGGACGTTCTGCCTCTTTTCCTATGCTTTACATGCAATTCCAGTCTACCTCCTGAAATCGGTTTCCTGCAATTCTGCCCCGCTTTAAAGTCCTCTTGGCAGCCTTATATCAGTATATTTTTGGACGATAGCTGTCATTTATATCTCTGCAGGTTTGTGAATGACAGTGCCCCTGAGCTCCTTTCTTCAACTCGCTTTCTTGTGAGCTGGCCGCAACACCACAGGATTGCTTCAGGCCCTAATCTGGTTCCGGCATGGCACGCTGAGCCTTTGGTTAATTCCTCTTCCTGGTGGGAAATGAGAGTTAAATTTGCCCGTCCAGACACCTCCAGCTAGTCTCTCATTGGTTCTCCCTATTCCTGTTCATTTTCCGCAGAAATTGCAAACTGGGCCAAACAGGAGGTTAAAGGCACTGACTCTCCAAGTGGGGAGAGTGTTAGTAAAGCGTCTGGAATGTTGCACCCGAGTACCAGGGGACGAAAACTGAGACACCTTTGAACACGTTTCCCAAGCACATGGTGGATCATAATCTGGGTTCCACATGCATGTTTTAGCTGAAGGAAGAATCCCTTAAACCTGGAGAGTTGAGACCCATGGAATGGGTACCATGCAATATGACTTCAAAGTTTCTGCATTTGCTCAACGATCCTCACCAATCCTATCACTGCTGCGTTTATGCCGCTGTACACACGCTTGATTCTCCTTCGGAGACATATAAATCCATAGGTTTTAAGATTCTTACTAGTCAGGTATATTCTTAGGCGTTTAATATGGGGTGTTGAGTCCACTTCATTGAGCAAGGAGTAGCTCTTCTCTATTACATATTTGGCTTATGGAAAGGTATCTGTGCTAATTTCAATCTCTGGTTTTATGCAGCACCCCAACTCACCTTTCCCCTTAAGCAAGCATAAGTTGGTTTTCTACATTTGAGACCCTGTTCTGTTTTGTAATTCAGTTCCTGTGTAGCCAAGTTTACATTCCGTGTAGTAATGATATCTTATGATGTTTCTTTTTCTATGTGAATTATTTCACTTAGAATCATCGTACCTGAATCCACTCATTATGCTGCTACGGGCCTGATGACATAGATTTCATTGCTGAGTGATATTGCATTGTACGTAAGTACCACAACTTCTTTATCCATTTTTCGCTTTCTGCGATATTGAACTTGTACCGTAAACGAGGTTCTTGTAAACAGAGCCATCTCAAACTTTGGGGTGGCTGTGTCTTTTTGATTTTAATTTCCCTAAGCTATAGGTCCATAAGCGGAAGTGCCCTAGGCTCTGTTGCTTTGTTTTTTAGATGTTTCAGGAAACACCATACACTTCTCCAGAGTGGCTGTTGGCAATTTACATCCCGCCCATCAGCATAACAAGGCTCCCAGTTCTCCATGGCCTGTCCTGACTTTCTGGATTTTACACTTTTTTCAGATGGACCTTTTGACCGGGGGGCAGTGAGACTTCATTGTAGTGCAGATTTCCTTTGCAAGCTTGCTTGGTTGGCCAAAAAGGGCGTATGCGTTTTTTCCTGAATATATTCAGGAAAAAACGCATACGCCCTTTTTGGCCAAGTGCATCATTGTGGACGTTCTGCCTCTTTTCCTATGCTTTACATGCAATTCCAGTCTACCTCCTGAAATCGGTTTCCTGCAATTCTGCCCCGCTTTCAAGTCCTCTTGGCAGCCTTACTTCAATATATTTTTGGACGATAGCAGTCATTTATAACTCTGCAGGTTTGTGAATGACAGTGCCCCTGAGCTCCTTTCTTCAACTCGCTTTCTTGTGAGCTGGCCGCAACACCGCAGGATTGCTTCAGGCCCTAGTGTGGTTCCGGCATGGCACGCTGAGCCTTTGGTTAATTCCTCTTCCTGGTGGGAAATGAGAGTTAAATTTGCCCGTCCAGACACCTCCAGCTAGTCTCTCATTGGTTCTCCCTATTCCTGTTCATTTTCCGCAGAAATTGCTACCTGGGACAAACAGGAGGTTAAAGGCACTGACTCTCCAAGTGGGGAGAGTGTTAGTAAAGTGTTTGGAATGTTGCACCCGAGTACCAGTGGACGAAAACTGAGACACCTTTGAACACGTTTCCCAATCACACGGTGGATCATACTCTGGGTTCCACATGCATGTTGTAGCTGAAGGAAGAATTCCTTAAACCAGGAGAGTTGAGACCCATGGAATGGGTACCATGCAATATGACTTCAAAGAGTATACATTTGCTCACCGATCCTCACCAATCCTATCACTGCTGCGTTTATGCCGCTGTACACACGCTTGATTCTCTTTCAGAGACATATAAATCCATAGGTTTTATGATTCTTACTAGTCAGGTATATTCTTTAGGCGTTTAATATGGGGTGTTGAGTCCACTTCGTTGAGCAAGGAGTAGCTCTTGTCTATTACATATTTGGCTTATGGAACGGTATCTGTGCTCATTTCAATCTCTGGTTTTATGCAGCACCCCAACTCACCTTTCCCCTTAAGCAAGCATAAGTTGGTTTTCTACATTTGAGACCCTGTTCTGTTTTGTAATTCAGTTCCTGTGTAGCCAAGTTTACATTCCGTGTAGTAGTGATATCTTATGATGTTTCTTTTTCTGTGTGACTTATTTCACTTAGAATCATCGTACCTGAATCCACTCATTATGCTGCTACGGGCCTGATGACATAGATTTCATTGCTGAGTGATATTGCATTGTACGTAAGTAGAACAACTTCTTTATCCATTTTTCGCTTTCTGCGATATTGAACTTGTACCGTAAACGAGGTTCTTGTAAACAGAGCCGTCCCAAACTTTGGGGTGGCTGTGTCTTTTTGATTTTAATTTCCCTAAGCTATAGGACCATAAGTGGAAGTGCGCTAGGCTCTGTTGCTTTGTTTTTTAGATGTTTCAGGAAACACCATACACTTCTCCAGAGTGGCTGTTGGCAATTTACATCCTGCCCATCAGCATAACAAGGCTCCCAGTTCTCCATGGCCTGTCCTGCCTTTCTGGATTTTACACTTTTTTCAGATAGCCCTTTTGACCGGGGGGCAGTGAGACTTCATTGTAGTGCAGATTTCCTTTGCAAGCTTGCTTGGTTGGCCAAAAAGGGCGTATGCGTTTTTTCCTGAATATATTCAGGAAAAAACGCATACGCCCTTTTTGGCCAAGTGCATCATTGTGGACGTTCTGCCTCTTTTCCTATGCTTTACATGCAATTCCTGTCTACCTCCTGAAATCGGTTTCCTGCAATTCTGCCTCGCTTTCAAGTCCTCTTGGCAGCCTTATTTCAGTATATTTTTGGACGATAGCTGTCATTTATAACTCTGCAGGTTTGTGAATGACAGTGCCCCTGAGCTTCTTTCTTCAACTCGCTTTCTTGTGAGCTGGCCACAACACCGCAGGATTGCTTCAGGCCCTAGTGTGGTTCCGGCATGGCACGCTGAGCCTTTGGTTAATTCCTCTTCCTGGTGGGAAATGAGAGTTAAATTTGCCCGTCCAGACACCTCCAGCTAGTCTCTCATTGGTTCTCCCTATTCCTGTTCATTTTCCGCAGAATTTGCAAACTGGGACAAACAGGAGGTTAAAGGCACTGACTCTCCAAGTGGGGAGAGTGTTAGTAAAGCGTCTGGAATGTTGCACCCGAGTACCAGGGGACGAAAACTGAGACACCTTTGAACACGTTTCCCAAGCACACGGTGTATCATAATCTGGGTTCCACATGCATGTTTTAGCTGAAGGAAGAATCCCTTAATCCTGGAGAGTTGAGACCCATGTAATGGGTACCATGCAATATGACTTCAAAGGGTCTGCATTTGCTCAACGATCCTCACCAATCCTATCACTGCTGCGTTTATGCCGCTGTACACACGCTTGATTCTCTTTCAGAGACATATAAATCCATAGGTTTTATGATTCTTACAAGTCAGGTATATTCTTTAGGCGTTTAATATGGGGTGTTGAGTCCACTTCGTTGAGCAAGGAGTAGCTCTTGTCTATTACATATTTGGCTTATGGAACGGTATCTGTGCTAATTTCAATCTCTGGTTTTATGCAGCACCCCAACTCACCTTTCCCCTTAAGCAAGCATAAGTTGGTTTTCTACAATTGAGACCCTGTTCTGTTTTGTAATTCAGTTCCTGTGTAGCCAAGTTTACATTCCATGTAGTAGTGATATCTTTTGATGTTTCTTTTTCTATGTGACTTATTTCACTTAGAATCATCGTACCTGAATCCACTCATTATGCTGATACGGGCCTGATGACATAGATTTCATTGCTGAGTGATATTGCATTGTACGTAAGTAGAACAACTTCTTTATCCATTTTTCGCTTTCTGCGATATTGAACTTGTACCGTAAACGAGGTTCTTGTAAACAGAGCCGTCCCAAATTTTGGGGTGGCTGTGTGTTTTTGATTTTCATTTCCCTAAGCTATAGGACCATAAGTGGAAGTGCCCTAGGCTCTGTTGCTTTGTTTTTTAGATGTTTCAGGAAACACCATACACTTCTCCAGAGTGGCTGTTGGCAATTTACATCCCGCACATCAGCATAACAAGGCTCCCAGTTCTCCATGGCCTGTCCTGCCTTTCTGGATTTTACACTTTTTTCAGATGGCCCTTTTGACCGGGGGGCAGTGAGACTTCATTGTAGTGCAGATTTCTTTTGCAAGCTTGCTTGGTTGGCCAAAAAGGGCGTATGCGTTTTTTCCTGAATATATTCAGGAAAAAACGCATACGCCCTTTTTGGCCAAGTGCATCATTGTGGACGTTCTGCCTCTTTTCCTATGCTTTACATGCAATTCCAGTCTACCTCCTGAAATCGGTTTCCTGCAATTCTGCCCCGCTTTCAAGTCCTCTTGGCAGCCTTACTTCAATATATTTTTGGACGATAGCTGTCATTTATAACTCTGCAGGTTTGTGAATGACAGTGCCCCTGAGCTCCTTTCTTCAACTCGCTTTCTTGTGAGCTGGCCGCAACACCGCAGGATTGCTTCAGGCCCTAGTGTGGTTCCGGCATGGCACGCTGAGCCTTTGGTTAATTCCTCTTCCTGGTGGGAAATGAGAGTTAAATTTGCCCGTCCAGGCACCTCCAGCTAGTCTCTCATTGGTTCTCCATATTCCTGTTCATTTTCCGCAGAAATTGCAAACTGGGCCAAACAGGAGGTTAAAGGCACTGAGTCTCCAAGTGGGGAGAGTGTTAGTAAAGCGTCTGGAATGTTGCACCCGAGTACCAGGGGACGAAAACTGAGACACCTTTGAACACGTTTCCCAATCACACGGTGGATCATAGTCTGGGTTCCACATGCATGTTTTAGCTGAAGGAAGAATCCCTTAAACCTGGAGAGTTGAGACCCATGGAATGGGTACCATGCAATATGACTTCAAAGGGTCTGCATTTGCTCACCGATCCTCACCAATGCTATCACTGCTGCGTTTATGCCGCTGTACACACGCTTGATTCTCTTTCGGAGACATATAAATCCATAGGTTTTAAGATTCTTACTAGTCAGGTATATTCTTAGGCGTTTAATATGGGGTGTTGAGTCCACTTCGTTGAGCAAGGAGTAGCTCTTGTCTATTACATATTTGGCTTATGGAACGGTATCTGTCCTAATTTCAATCTCTGGTTTTATGCAGCACCCCAACTCACCTTTCTCCCTAGGGAAGCATAAGTTGGTTTTCTACATTTGAGACCCTGTTCTGTTTTGTAATTCAGTTCCTGTGTAGCCAAGTTTACATTCCATGTAGTAGTGATAACTTATGATGTTTCTTTTTCTGTGTGACTTATTTCACTTAGAATCATTGTACCTGAATCCACTCGTCATGCTGCTACGGGCCTGATGACATAGATTTCATTGCTGAGTGATATTGCATTGTACGTAAGTACCACAACTTCTTTATCCATTTTTCGCTTTCTGTGATATTGAACTTGTACCGTAAACGAGGTTCTTGTAAACAGAGCCGTCCCAAACTTTGCGGTGGCTGTGTCTTTTTGATTTTAATTTCCCTAAGCTATAGGACCATAAGTGGAAGTGCCCTAGGCTCTGTTGCTTTGTTTTTTAGATGTTTCAGGAAACACCATACACTTCTCCAGAGTGGCTGTTGGCAATTTACGTCCCGCCCATCAGCATAACAAGGCTCCCAGTTCTACATGGCCTGCCCTGCCTTTCTGGATTTTACACTTTTTTCAGATGGCGCTGTTGACCGGGGGGCAGTGAGACTTCATTGTACTGCAGATTTCCTTTGCAAGCTTGCTTGATTGGCCAAAAAGGGCGTATGCGTTTTTTCCTGAATATATTCAGGAAAAAACGCATACGCCCTTTTTGGCCACGTGCATCATTGTGGACGTTCTGCCTCTTTTCCTATGCTTTACATGCAATTCCAGTCTACCTCCTGAAATCGGTTTCCTGCAATTCTGCCCCGCTTTCAAGTCCTCTTGGCAGCCTTACTTCAATATATTTTTGGACGATAGCTGTCATTTATAACTCTGCAGGTTTGTGAATGACAGTGCCCCTGAGCTCCTTTCTTCAACTCGCTTTCTTGTGAGCTGGCCGCAACACCGCAGGATTGCTTCAGGCCCTAGTGTGGTTCCGGCATGGCACGCTGAGCCTTTGGTTAATTCCTCTTCCTGGTGGGAAATGAGAGTTAAATTTGCCCGTCCAGACACCTCCAGCTAGTTTCTCATTGGTTCTCCCTATTCCTGTTCATTTTCTGCAGAAATTGCAAACTGGGACAAACAGGAGGTTAAAGGCACTGAGTCTCCAAGTGGGGAGAGTGTTAGTAAAGCGTCTGGAATGTTGCACCCGAGTACCAGGGGACGAAAACTGAGACACCTTTGAAAACGTTTCCCAATCACATGGTGGATCATAGTCTGGGTTCCACATGCATGTTTTAGCTGAAGGAAGAATCCCTTAAACCTGGAGAGTTGAGACCCATGTAATGGGTACCATGCAATATGACTTCAAAGGGTCTGCATTTGCTCACCGATCCTCACCAATCCTATCACTGCTGCGTTTATGCCGCTGTACACACGCTTGATTCTCTTTCGGAGACCTATAAATCCATAGGTTTTAAGATTCTTACTAGTCAGGTATATTCTCAGGCGTTTAATATGGGGTGTTGAGTCCACTTCGTTGAGCAAGTAGTAGCTCTTGTCTATTACATATTTGGCTTATGGAACGGTATCTGTCCTAATTTCAATCTCTGGTTTTATGCAGCACCCCAACTCACCTTTCTCCTTAGGGAAGCATAAGTTGGTTTTCTACATTTGAGACCCTGTTCTGTTTTGTAATTCAGTTCCTGTGTAGCCAAGTTTACATTCCATGTAGTAGTGATAACTTATGATGTTTCTTTTTCTGTGTGACTTATTTCACTTAGAATCATTGTACCTGAATCCACTCGTCATGCTGCTACGGGCCTGATGACATAGATTTCATTGCTGAGTGATATTTCATTGTACGTAAGTACCACAACTTCTTTATCCATTTTTCGCTTTCTGTGATATTGAACTTGTACCGTAAACGATGTTCTTGTAAACAGAGCCGTCCCAAACTTTGGGGTGGCTGTGTCTTTTTGATTTTAATTTCCCTAAGCTATAGGACCATAAGTGGAAGTGCCCTAGGCTCTGTTGCTTTGTTTTTTAGATGTTTCAGGAAACACCATACACTTCTCCAGAGTGGCTGTTGGCAATTTACGTCCCGCCCATCAGCATAACAAGGCTCCCAGTTCTACATGGCCTGCCCTGCCTTTCTGGATTTTACACTTTTTTCAGATGGCGCTGTTGACCGGGGGGCAGTGAGACTTCATTGTACTGCAGATTTCCTTTGCAAGCTTGCTTGATTGGCCAAAAAGGGCGTATGCGTTTTTTCCTGAATATATTCAGGAAAAAACGCATACGCCCTTTTTGGCCAAGTGCATTATTGTGGACGTTCTGCCTCTTTTCCTATGCTTTACATGCAATTCCAGTCTACCTCCTGAAATCGGTTTCCTGCAATTCTGCCCCGCTTTCAAGTCCTCTTGGCAGCCTTACTTCAATATATTTTTGGACGATAGCTGTCATTTATAACTCTGCAGGTTTGTGAATGACAGTGCCCCTGAGCACCTTTCTTCAACTCGCTTTCTTGTGAGCTGGCCGCAACACCGCAGGATTGCTTCAGGCCCTAGTGTGGTTCCGGCATGGCACGCTGAGCCTTTGGTTAATTCCTCTTCCTGGTGGGAAATGAGAGTTAAATTTGCCCGTCCAGACACCTCCAGCTAGTTTCTCATTGGTTCTCCCTATTCCTGTTCATTTTCCGCAGAAATTGCAAACTGGGCCAAACAGGAGGTTAAAGGCACTGAGTCTCCAAGTGGGGAGAGTGTTAGTAAAGCGTCTGGAATGTTGCACCCGAGTACCAGGGGACGAAAACTGAGACACCTTTGAAAACGTTTCCCAATCACACGGTGGATCATAGTCTGGGTTCCACATGCATGTTTTAGCTGAAGGAAGAATCCCTTAAACCTGGAGAGTTGAGACCCATGGAATGGGTACCATGCAATATGACTTCAAAGGGTCTGCATTTGCTCACCGATCCACACCAATCCTATCACTGCTGCGTTTATGCCGCTGTACACACGCTTGATTCTCTTTCGGAGACATATAAATCCATAGGTTTTAAGATTCTTACTAGTCAGGTATATTCTTAGGCGTTTAATATGGGGTGTTGAGTCCACTTCGTTGAGCAAGGAGTAGCTCTTGTCTATTACATATTTGGCTTATGGAACGGTATCTGTGCTAATTTCAATCTCTGGTTTTATGCAGCACCCCAACTCACCTTTCTCCTTAAGGAAGCATAAGTTGGTTTTCTACATTTGAGACCCTGTTCTGTTTTGTACTTCAGTTCCTGTGTAGCCAAGTTTACATTCCGTGTAGTAGTGATAACTTATGATGTTTCTTTTTCTGTGTGACTTATTTCACTTAGAATCATTGTACCTGAATCCACTCATCATGCTGCTACGGGCCTGATGACATAGATTTCATTGCTGAGTGATATTTCATTGTACGTAAGTACCACAACTTCTTTATCCATTTTTCGCTTTCTGTGATATTGAACTTGTACCGTAAACGAGGTTCTTGTAAACAGAACCATCCCAAACTTTTGGGTGGCTGTGTCTTTTTTATTTTAATTTCCCTAAACTATAGGACCATAAGTGGAAGTGCCCTAGGCTCTGTAGCTTTGTTTTTTAGATGTTTCAGGAAACACCATACACTTCTCCAGAGTGGCTGTTGGCAATTTACGTCCCGCCCATCAGCATAACAAGGCTCCCAGTTCTCCATGCCCTGTCCTGCCTTTCTGGATTTTACACTTTTTTCAGATGGCGCTGTTGACCGGGGGGCAGTTGGACTTCATTGTAGTTCAGATTTCCTTTGCAAGCTTGCTTGATTGGCCAAAAAGGGCGTATGCGTTTTTTCCTGAATATATTCAGGAAAAAACGCATACGCCCTTTTTGGCCAAGTGCATCATTGTGGACGTTCTGCCTCTTTTCCTATGCTTTACATGCAATTCCAGTCTACCTCCTGAAATCGGTTTCCTGCAATTCTGCCCCGCTTTCAAGTCCTCTTGGCAGCCTTACTTCAATATATTTTTGGACGATAGCTGTCATTTATAACTCTGCAGGTTTGTGAATGACAGTGCCCCTGAGCTCCTTTCTTCAACTCGCTTTCTTGTGAGCTGGCCGCAACACCGCAGGATTGCTTCAGGCCCTAGTGTGGTTCCGGCATGGCACGCTGAGCCTTTGGTTAATTCCTCTTCCTGGTGGGAAATGAGAGTTAAATTTGCCCGTCCAGACACCTCCAGCTAGTTTCTCATTGGTTCTCCCTATTCCTGTTCATTTTCCGCAGAAATTGCAAACTGGGCCAAACAGGAGGTTAAAGGCACTGAGTCTCCAAGTGGTGAGAGTGTTAGTAAAGCGTCTGGAATGTTGCACCCGAGTACCAGGGGACGAAAACTGAGACACCTTTGAACACGTTTCCCAATCACACGGTGGATCATAGTCTGGGTTCCACATGCATGTTTTAGCTGAAGGAACAATCCCTTAAACCTGGAGAGTTGAGACCCATGTAATGGGTACCATGCAATATGACTTCAAAGGGTCTGCATTTGCTCACCGATCCTCACCAATCCTATCACTGCTGCGTTTATGCCACTGTACACACGCTTGTTTCTCTTTTGGAGACATATAAATCCATAGGTTTTAAGATTCTTACTAGTCACGTATATTCTTAGGCGTTTAATATGGGGTGTTGAGTCCACTTCGTTGAGCAAGGAGTAGCTCTTGTCTATTACATATTTGGCTTATGGAACGGTATCTGTGCTAATTTCAATCTCTGGTTTTATGCAGCACCCCAACTCACCTTTCCCCTTAAGCAAGCATAAGTTGGTTTTCTACATTTGAGACCCTGTTCTGTTTTGTAATTCAGTTCCTGTGTAGCCAAGTTTACATTCCGTGTAGTAGTGATATCTTATGATGTTTCTTTTTCTGTGTGACTTATTTCACTTAGAATCATCGTACCTGAATCCACTCATTATGCTGCTACGGGCCTGATGACATAGATTTCATTGCTGAGTGATATTGCATTGTACGTAAGTACCACAACTTCTTTATCCATTTATCACTTTCTGCGATATTGAACTTGTACCGTAAACGAGGTTCTTGTAAACAGAGCCGTCCCAAACTTTGGGGTGGCTGTGTCTTTTGGATTTTAATTTCCCTAAGCTATAGGACCATAAGTGGAAGTGGGCTAGGCTCTGTTGCTTTGTTTTTTAGATGTTTCAGGAAACACCATACACTTCTCCAGAGTGGCTGTTGGCAATTTACATCCCGCCCATCAGCATAACAAGGCTCCCAGTTCTCCATGGCCTGTCCTGCCTTTCTGGATTTTACACTTTTTTCAGATGGCCCTTTTGACCGGGGGGCAGTGAGACTTCATTGTAGTGCAGATTTCCTTTGCAAGCTTGCTTGGTTGGCCAAAAAGGGCGTATGCGTTTTTTCCTGAATATATTCAGGAAAAAACGCATACGCCCTTTTTGGCCAAGTGCATCATTGTGGACGTTCTGCCTCTTTTCCTATGCTTTACATGCAATTCCAGTCTACCTCCTGAAATCGGTTTCCTGCAATTCTGCCCCGCTTTCAAGTCCTCTTGGCAGCCTTACTTCAATATATTTTTGGACGATAGCAGTCATTTATAACTCTGCAGGTTTGTGAATGACAGTGCCCCTGAGCTCCTTTCTTCAACTCACTTTCTTGTGAGCTGGCCGCAACACCGCAGGATTGCTTCAGGCCCTAGTGTGGTTCCGGCATGGCACGCTGAACCTTTGGTTAATTCCTCTTCCTGGTGGGAAATGAGAGTTAAATTTGCCCGTCCAGACACCTCCAGCTAGTCTCTCATTGGTTCTCCCTATTCCTGTTCATTTTCCGCAGAAATTGCTAACTGGGACAAACAGGAGGTTAAAGGCACTGAGTCTCCAAGTGGGGAAAGGGTTAGTAAAGCGTCCGGAATGTTGCACCCGAGTACCAGGGGACGAAAACTGAGACACCTTTGAACACGTTTCCCAATCACACGGTGGATCATACTCTGGGTTCCACATGCATGTTGTAGCTGAAGGAAGAATCCCTTAAACCAGGAGAGTTGAGACCCATGGAATGGATACCATGCAATATGACTTCAAAGAGTATACATTTGCTCACCGATCCTCACCAATCCTATCACTGCTGCGTTTATGCCGCTGTACACACGCTTGATTCTCTTTCGGAGACATATAAATCCATAGGTTTTATGATTCTTACTAGTCAGGTATATTCTTTAGGCGTTTAATATGGGGTGTTGAGTCCACTTCGTTGAGCAAGGAGTAGCTCTTGTCTATTACATATTTGGCTTATGGAACGGTATCTGTGCTAATTTCAATCTCTGGTTTTATGCAGCACCCCAACTCACCTTTCCCCTTAAGCAAGCATAAGTTGGTTTTCTACATTTGAGACCCTGTTCTGTTTTGTAATTCAGTTCCTGTGTAGCCAAGTTTACATTCCGTGTAGTAGTGATATCTTATGATGTTTCTTTTTCTGTGTGACTTATTTCACTTAGAATCATCGTACCTGAATCCACTCATTATGCTGCTATGGGCCTGATGACATAGATTTCATTGCTGAGTGATATTGCATTGTACATAAGTAGAACAACTTCTTTATCCATTTTTCGCTTTCTGCAATATTGAACTTGTACCGTAAACGAGGTTCTTGTAAGCAGAGCCGTCCCAAACTTTGGGGTGGCTGTGTCTTTTGGATTTTAATTTCCCTAAGCTATAGGACCATAAGTGGAAGTGCCCTAGGCTCTGTTGCTTTGTTTTTTAGATGTTTCAGGAAACACCATACACTTCTCCAGAGTGGCTCTTGGCAATTTACATCCTGCCCATCAGCATAACAAGGCTCCCAGTTCTCCATGGCCTGTCCTGCCTTTCTGGATTTTACACTTTTTTCAGATGGCCCTTTTGACCGGGGGGCAGTGAGACTTCATTGTAGTGCAGATTTCCTTTGCAAGCTTGCTTGGTTGGCCAAAAAGGGCGTATGCGTTTTTTCCTGAATATATTCAGGAAAAAACGCATACGCCCTTTTTGGCCAAGTGCATCATTGTGGACGTTCTGCCTCTTTTCCTATGCTTTACATGCAATTCCAGTCTACCTCCTGAAATCGGTTTCCTGCAATTCTGCCCCGCTTTCAAGTCCTCTTGGCAGCCTTACTTCAATATATTTTTGGACGATAGATGTCATTTATAACTCTGCAGGTTTGTGAATGACAGTGCCCCTGAGCTCCTTTCTTCAACTCACTTTCTTGTGAGCTGGCCACAACACCGCAGGATTGCTTCAGGCCCTAGTGTGGTTCCGGCATGGCACGCTGAGCCTTTGGTTAATTCCTCTTCCTGGTGGGAAATGAGAGTTAAATTTGCCCGTCCAGACACCTCCAGCTAGTCTCTCATTGGTTCTCCCTATTCCTGTTCATTTTCCGCAGAAATTGCAAACTGGGACAAACAGGAGGTTAAAGGCACTGAGTCTCCAAGTGGGGAGAGTGTTAGTAAAGCGTCTGGAATGTTGCACCCGAGTACCAGGGGACGAAAACTGAGACACCTTTGAAAACGTTTCCCAATCACACGGTGGATCATAGTCTGGGTTCCACATGCATGTTTTAGCTGAAGGAAGAATCCCTTAAACCTGGAGAGTTGAGACCCATGTAATGGGTACCATGCAATATGACTTCAAAGGGTCTGCATTTGCTCACTGATCCTCACCAATCCTATCACTGCTGCGTTTATGCCGCTGTACACACGCTTGATTCTCTTTCGGAGACATATAAATCCATAGGTTTTAAGATTCTTACTAGTCAGGTATATTCTTAGGCGTTTAATATGGGGTGTTGAGTCCACTTCGTTGAGCAAGGAGTAGCTCTTGTCTATTACATATTTGGCTTATGGAACGGTATCTGTGCTAATTTCAATCTCTGGTTTTATGCAGCACCCCAACTCACCTTTCCCCTTAAGCAAGCATAAGTTGGTTTTCTACATTTGAGACCCTGTTCTGTTTTGTAATTCAGTTCCTGTGTAGCCAAGTTTACATTCCGTGTAGTAGTGATATCTTATGATGTTTCTTTTTCTCTGTAACATATTTCACTTAGAATCATCGTACCTGAATCCACTCATTATGCTGCTACGGGCCTGATGACATAGATTTCATTGCTGAGTGATATTGCATTGTACGTAAGTACCACAACTTCTTTATCCATTTATCACTTTCTGCGATATTGAACTTGTACCGTAAACGAGGTTCTTGTAAAGAGAGCCGTCCCAAACTTTGGGGTGGCTGTGTCTTTTGGATTTTAATTTCCCTAAGCTATAGGACCATAAGTGGAAGTGCCCTAGGCTCTGTTGCTTTGTTTTTTAGATGTTTCAGGAAACACCATACACTTCTCCAGAGTGGCTGTTGGCAATTTACATCCCGCCCATCAGCATAACAAGGCTCCCAGTTCTCCATGGCCTGTCCTGCCTTTCTGGATTTTACACTTTTTTCAGATGGCCCTTTTGACCGGGGGGCAGTGAGACTTCATTGTAGTGCAGATTTCCTTTGCAAGCTTGCTTGGTTGGCCAAAAAGGGCGTATGCATTTTTTCCTGAATATATTCAGGAAAAAACGCATACGCCCTTTTTGGCCAAGTGCATCATTGTGGACGTTCTGCCTCTTTTCCTATGCTTTACATGCAATTCCAGTCTACCTCCTGAAATCGGTTTCCTGCAATTCTGCCCCGCTTTCAAGTCCTCTTGGCAGCCTTACTTCAATATATTTTTGGACGATAGCAGTCATTTATAACTCTGCAGGTTTGTGAATGACAGTGCCCCTGAGCTCCTTTCTTCAACTCGCTTTCTTGAGAGCTGGCCGCAACACCGCAGGATTGCTTCAGGCCCTAGTGTGGTTCCGGCATGGCACGCTGAGCCTTTGGTTAATTCCTCTTCCTGGTGGGAAATGAGAGTTAAATTTGCCCGTCCAGACACCTCCAGCTAGTCTCTCATTTGTTCTCCCTATTCCTGTTCATTTTCCGCAGAAATTGCTAACTGGGACAAACAGGAGGTTAAAGGCACTGACTCTCCAAGTGGGGAAAGTGTTAGTAAAGCGTCTGCAATGTTGCACCCGAGTACCAGGGGATGAAAACTGAGACACCTTTGAACACGTTTCCCAATCACACGGTGGATCATACTCTGGGTTCCACATGCATGTTGTAGCTGAAGGAAGAATCCCTTAAACCAGGAGAGTTGAGACCCATGGAATGGATACCATGCAATATGACTTCAAAGAGTATACATTTGCTCACCGATCCTCAACAATCCTATCACTGCTGCGTTTATGCCGCTGTACACACGCTTGATTCTCTTTCGGAGACATATAAATCCATAGGTTTTATGATTCTTACTAGTCAGGTATATTCTTTAGGCGTTTAATATGGGGTGTTGAGTCCACTTCGTTGAGCAAGGAGTAGCTCTTGTCTATTACATATTTGGCTTATGGAACGGTATCTGTGCTAATTTTAATCTCTGGTTTTATGCAGCACCCCAACTCACCTTTCCCCTTAAGCAAGCATAAGTTGGTTTTCTACATTTGAGACCCTGTTCTGTTTTGTAATTCAGTTCCTGTGTAGCCAAGTTTACATTCCATGTAGTAGTGATAACTTATGATGTTTCTTTTTCTGTGTGACTTATTTCACTTAGAATCATTGTACCTGAATCCACTCGTCATGCTGCTACGGGCCTGATGACATAGATTTCATTGCTGAGTGATATTGCATTGTACGTAAGTACCACAACTTCTTTATCCATTTTTCGCTTTCTGTGATATTGAACTTGTACCGTAAACGAGGTTCTTGTAAACAGAGCCGTCCCAAACTTTGGGGTGGCTGTGTCTTTTTGATTTTAATTTCCCTAAGCTATAGGACCATAAGTGGAAGTGCCCTAGGCTCTGCTGCTTTGTTTTTTAGATGTTTCAGGAAACACCATACACTTCTCCAGAGTGGCTGTTGGCAATTTACGTCCCGCCCATCAGCATAACAAGGCTCCCAGTTCTACATGGCCTGTCCTGCCTTTCTGGATTTTACACTTTATTCAGATGGAGCTGTTGACCGGTGGGCAGTGAGACTTCATTGTAGTGCAGATTTCCTTTGCAAGCTTGCTTGATTGGCCAAAAAGGGCGTATGCGTTTTTTCCTGAATATATTCAGGAAAAAACGCATACGCCCTTTTTGGCCAAGTGCATCATTGTGGACGTTCTGCCTCTTTTCCTATGCTTTACATGCAATTCCAGTCTACCTCCTGAAATCGGTTTCCTGCAATTCTGCCCCGCTTTCAAGTCCTCTTGGCAGCCTTACTTCAATATATTTTTGGACGATAGCTGTCATTTATAACTCTGCAGGTTTGTGAATGACAGTGCCCCTGAGCTCCTTTCTTCAACTCACTTTCTTGTGAGCTGGCCGCAACACCGCAGGATTGCTTCAGGCCCTAGTGTGGTTCCGGCATGGCACGCTGAGCCTTTGGTTAATTCCTCTTCCTGGTGGGAAATGAGAGTTAAATTTGCCCGTCCAGACACCTCCAGCTAGTTTCTCATTGGTTCTCCCTATTCCTGTTCATTTTCCGCAGAAATTGCAAACTGGGCCAAACAGGAGGTTAAAGGCACTGAGTCTCCAAGTGGGGAGAGTGTTAGTAAAGCGTCTGGAATGTTGCACCCGAGTACCAGGGGACGAAAACTGAGACACCTTTGAAAACGTTTCCCAATCACACGGTGGATCATAGTCTGGGTTCCACATGCATGTTTTAGCTGAAGGAAGAATCCCTTAAACCTGGAGAGTTGAGACCCATGTAATGGGTACCATGCAATATGACTTCAAAGGGTCTGCATTTGCTCACCGATCCTCATCAATCCTATCACTGCTGCGTTTATGCCGCTGTACACACGCTTGATTCTCTTTCGGAGACATATAAATCCATAGGTTTTATGATTCTTACTAGTCAGGTATATTCTTTAGGCGTTTAATATGGGGTGTTGAGTCCACTTCGTTGAGCAAGGAGTAGCTCTTGTCTATTACATATTTGGCTTATGGAACGGTATCTGTGCTAATTTCAATCTCTGGTTTTATGCAGCACCCCAACTCACCTTTCCCCTTAAGCAAGCATAAGTTGGTTTTCTACATTTGAGACCCTGTTCTGTTTTGTAATTCAGTTCCTGTGTAGACAAGTTTACATTCCATGTAGTAGTGATAACTTATGATGTTTCTTTTTCTGTGTGACTTATTTCACTTAGAATCATTGTACCTGAATCCACTCGTCATGCTGCTACGGGCCTGATGACATAGATTTCATTGCTGAGTGATATTGCATTGTACGTAAGTACCACAACTTCTTTATCCATTTTTCGCTTTCTGTGATATTGAACTTGTACCGTAAACGAGATTCTTGTAAACAGAGCCGTCCCAAACTTTGGGGTGGCTGTGTCTTTTTGATTTTAATTTCCCTAAGCTATAGGACCATAAGTGGAAGTGCCCTAGGCTCTGCTGCTTTGTTTTTTAGATGTTTCAGGAAACACCATACACTTCTCCAGAGTGGCTGTTGGCAATTTACGTCCCGCCCATCAGCATAACAAGGCTCCCAGTTCTACATGGCCTGTCCTGCCTTTCTGGATTTTACACTTTTTCCAGATGGAGCTGTTGACCGGGGGGCAGTGAGACTTCATTGTAGTGCAGATTTCCTTTGCAAGCTTGCTTGATTGGCCAAAAAGGGCGTATGCGTTTTTTCCTGAATATATTCAGGAAAAAACGCATACGCCCTTTTTGGCCAAGTGCATCATTGTGGACGTTCTGCCTCTTTTCCTATGCTTTACATGCAATTCCAGTCTACCTCCTGAAATCGGTTTCCTGCAATTCTGCCCCGCTTTCAAGTCCTCTTGCCAGCCTTACTTCAATATATTTTTGGACGATAGCTGTCATTTATAACTCTGCAGGTTTGTGAATGACAGTGCCCCTGAGCTCCTTTCTTCAACTCGCTTTCTTGTGAGCTGGCCGCAACACCGCAGGATTGCTTCAGGCCCTAGTGTGGTTCCGGCATGGCACGCTGAGCCTTTGGTTAATTCCTCTTCCTGGTGGGAAATGAGAGTTAAATTTGCCCGTCCAGACACCTCCAGCTAGTTTCTCATTGGTTCTCCCTATTCCTGTTCATTTTCCGCAGAAATTGCAAACTGGGCCAAACAGGAGGTTAAAGGCACTGAGTCTCCAAGTGGGGAGAGTGTTAGTAAAGCGTCTGGAATGTTGCACCCGAGTACCAGGGGACGAAAACTGAGACACCTTTGAAAACGTTTCCCAATCACACGGTGGATCATAGTCTGGGTTCCACATGCATGTTTTAGCTGAAGGAAGAATCCCTTAAACCTGGAGAGTTGAGACCCATGTAATGGGTACCATGCAATATGACTTCAAAGGGTCTGCATTTGCTCACCGATCCTCACCAATCCTATCACTGCTGCGTTTATGCCGCTGTACACACGCTTGATTCTCTTTCGGAGACATATAAATCCATAGGTTTTAAGATTCTTACTAGTCAGGTATATTCTTAGGCGTTTAATATGGGGTGTTGAGTCCACTTCGTTGAGCAAGGAGTAGCTCTTGTCTATTACATATTTGGCTTATGGAACGGTATCTGTGCTAATTTCAATCTCTGGTTTTATGCAGCACCCCAACTCACCTTTCTCCTTAAGGAAGCATAAGTTGGTTTTCTACATTAGAGACCCTGTTCTGTTTTGTAATTCAGTTCCTGTGTAGCCAAGTTTACATTCCGTGTAGTAGTGATAACTTATGATGTTTCTTTTTCTGTGTTACTTATTTCACTTAGAATCATTGTACCTGAATCCACTCGTCATGCTGCTATGGGCCTGATGACATAGATTTCATTGCTGAGTGATATTTCATTGTACGTAAGTACCACAACTTCTTTATCCATTTTTCGCTTTCTGTGATATTGAACTTGTACCGTAAACGAGGTTCTTGTAAACAGAACCATCCCAAACTTTTGGGTGGCTGTGTCTTTTTGATTTTAATTTCCCTAAGCTATAGGACCATAAGTGGAAGTGCCCTAGGCTCTGTTGCTTTGTTTTTTAGATGTTTCAGGAAACACCATACACTTCTCCAGAGTGGCTGTTGGCAATTTACGTCCCGCCCATCAGCATAACAAGGCTCCCAGTTCTCCATGCCCTGTCCTGCCTTTCTGGATTTTACACTTTTTTCAGATGGCGCTGTTGACCGGGGGGCAGTGAGACTTCATTGTAGTTCAGATTTCCTTTGCAAGCTTGCTTGATTGGCCAAAAAGGGCGTATGCGTTTTTTCCTGAATATATTCAGGAAAAAACGCATACGCCCTTTTTGGCCAAGTGCATCATTGTGGACGTTCTGCCTCTTTTCCTATGCTTTACATGCAATTCCAGTCTACCTCCTGAAATCGGTTTCCTGCAATTCTGCCCCGCTTTCAAGTCCTCTTTGCAGCCTTACTTCAATATATTTTTGGACGATAGATGTCATTTATAACTCTGCAGGTTTGTGAATGACAGTGCCCCTGAGCTCCTTTCTTCAACTCGCTTTCTTGTGAGCAGGCCGCAACACCGCAGGATTGCTTCAGGCCCTAGTGTGGTTCCGGCATGGCACGCTGAGCCTTTGGTTAATTCCTCTTCCTGGTGGGAAATGAGAGTTAAATTTGCCCGTCCAGACACCTCCAGCTAGTCTCTCATTTGTTCTCCCTATTCCTGTTCATTTTCCGCAGAAATTGCTAACTGGGACAAACAGGAGGTTAAAGGCACTGACTCTCCAAGTGGGGAAAGTGTTAGTAAAGCGTCTGGAATGTTGCACCCGAGTACCAGGGGACGAAAACTGAGACACCTTTGAACACGTTTCCCAATCACACGGTGGATCATACTCTGGGTTCCACATGCATGTTGTAGCTGAAGGAAGAATCCCTTAAACCAGGAGAGTTGAGACCCATGGAATGGATACCATGCAATATGACTTCAAAGAGTATACATTTGCTCACCGATCCTCAACAATCCTATCACTGCTGCGTTTATGCCGCTGTACACACGCTTGATTCTCTTTCGGAGACATATAAATCCATAGGTTTTATGATTCTTACTAGTCAGGTATATTCTTTAGGCGTTTAATATGGGGTGTTGAGTCCACTTCGTTGAGCAAGGAGTAGCTCTTGTCTATTACATATTTGGCTTATGGAACGGTATCTGTGCTAATTTCAATCTCTGGTTTTATGCAGCACCCCAACTCACCTTTCCCCTTAAGCAAGCATAAGTTGGTTTTCTACATTTGAGACCCTGTTCTGTTTTGTAATTCAGTTCCTGTGTAGACAAGTTTACATTCCATGTAGTAGTGATAACTTATGATGTTTCTTTTTCTGTGTGACTTATTTCACTTAGAATCATTGTACCTGAATCCACTCGTCATGCTGCTACGGGCCTGATGACATAGATTTCATTGCTGAGTGATATTGCATTGTACGTAAGTACCACAACTTCTTTATCCATTTTTCGCTTTCTGTGATATTGAACTTGTACCGTAAACGAGGTTCTTGTAAACAGAGCCGTCCCAAACTTTGGGGTGGCTGTGTCTTTTTGATTTTAATTTCCCTAAGCTATAGGACCATAAGTGGAAGTGCCCTAGGCTCTGCTGCTTTGTTTTTTAGATGTTTCAGGAAACACCATACACTTCTCCAGAGTGGCTGTTGGCAATTTACGTCCCGCCCATCAGCATAACAAGGCTCCCAGTTCTACATGGCCTGTCCTGCCTTTCTGGATTTTACACTTTTTCCAGATGGAGCTGTTGACCGGGGGGCAGTGAGACTTCATTGTAGTGCAGATTTCCTTTGCAAGCTTGCTTGATTGGCCAAAAAGGGCGTATGCGTTTTTTCCTGAATATATTCAGGAAAAAACGCATACGCCCTTTTTGGCCAAGTGCATCATTGTGGACGTTCTGCCTCTTTTCCTATGCTTTACATGCAATTCCAGTCTACCTCCTGAAATCGGTTTCCTGCAATTCTGCCCCGCTTTCAAGTCCTCTTGCCAGCCTTACTTCAATATATTTTTGGACGATAGCTGTCATTTATAACTCTGCAGGTTTGTGAATGACAGTGCCCCTGAGCTCCTTTCTTCAACTCGCTTTCTTGTGAGCTGGCCGCAACACCGCAGGATTGCTTCAGGCCCTAGTGTGGTTCCGGCATGGCACGCTGAGCCTTTGGTTAATTCCTCTTCCTGGTGGGAAATGAGAGTTAAATTTGCCCGTCCAGACACCTCCAGCTAGTTTCTCATTGGTTCTCCCTATTCCTGTTCATTTTCCGCAGAAATTGCAAACTGGGCCAAACAGGAGGTTAAAGGCACTGAGTCTCCAAGTGGGGAGAGTGTTAGTAAAGCGTCTGGAATGTTGCACCCGAGTACCAGGGGACGAAAACTGAGACACCTTTGAAAACGTTTCCCAATCACACGGTGGATCATAGTCTGGGTTCCACATGCATGTTTTAGCTGAAGGAAGAATCCCTTAAACCTGGAGAGTTGAGACCCATGTAATGGGTACCATGCAATATGACTTCAAAGGGTCTGCATTTGCTCACCGATCCTCACCAATCCTATCACTGCTGCGTTTATGCCGCTGTACACACGCTTGATTCTCTTTCGGAGACATATAAATCCATAGGTTTTAAGATTCTTACTAGTCAGGTATATTCTTAGGCGTTTAATATGGGGTGTTGAGTCCACTTCGTTGAGCAAGGAGTAGCTCTTGTCTATTACATATTTGGCTTATGGAACGGTATCTGTGCTAATTTCAATCTCTGGTTTTATGCAGCACCCCAACTCACCTTTCTCCTTAAGGAAGCATAAGTTGGTTTTCTACATTTGAGACCCTGTTCTGTTTTGTAATTCAGTTCCTGTGTAGCCAAGTTTACATTCCGTGTAGTAGTGATAACTTATGATGTTTCTTTTTCTGTGTTACTTATTTCACTTAGAATCATTGTACCTGAATCCACTCGTCATGCTGCTATGGGCCTGATGACATAGATTTCATTGCTGAGTGATATTTCATTGTACGTAAGTACCACAACTTCTTTATCCATTTTTCGCTTTCTGTGATATTGAACTTGTACCGTAAACGAGGTTCTTGTAAACAGAACCATCCCAAACTTTTGGGTGGCTGTGTCTTTTTGATTTTAATTTCCCTAAGCTATAGGACCATAAGTGGAAGTGCCCTAGGCTCTGTTGCTTTGTTTTTTAGATGTTTCAGGAAACACCATACACTTCTCCAGAGTGGCTGTTGGCAATTTACGTCCCGCCCATCAGCATAACAAGGCTCGCAGTTCTCCATGCCCTGTCCTGCCTTTCGGGATTTTACACTTTTTTCAGATGGCGCTGTTGACCGGGGGGCAGTGAGACTTCATTGTAGTTCAGATTTCCTTTGCAAGCTTGCTTGATTGGCCAAAAAGGGCGTATGCGTTTTTTCCTGAATATATTCAGGAAAAAACGCATACGCCCTTTTTGGCCAAGTGCATCATTGTGGACGTTCTGCCTCTTTTCCTATGCTTTACATGCAATTCCAGTCTACCTCCTGAAATCGGTTTCCTCCAATTCTGCCCCGCTTTCAAGTCCTCTTGGCAGCCTTACTTCAATATATTTTTGGACGATAGATGTCATTTATAACTCTGCAGGTTTGTGAATGACAGTGCCCCTGAGCTCCTTTCTTCAACTCGCTTTCTTGTGAGCAGGCCGCAACACCGCAGGATTGCTTCAGGCCCTAGTGTGGTTCCGGCATGGCACGCTGAGCCTTTGGTTAATTCCTCTTCCTGGTGGGAAATGAGAGTTAAATTTGCCCGTCCAGACACCTCCAGCTAGTCTCTCATTGGTTCTCCCTATTCCTGTTCAGTTTCCGCAGAAATTGCAAACTGGGACAAACAGGAGGTTAAAGGCACTGAGTCTCCAAGTGGGGAGAGTGTTAGTAAAGCGTCTGGAATGTTGCACCCGAGTACCAGGGGACGAAAACTGAGACACCTTTGAAAACGTTTCCCAATCACACGGTGGATCATAGTCTGGGTTCCACATGCATGTTTTAGCTGAAGGAAGAATCCCTTAAACCTGGAGAGTTGAGACCCATGGAATGGGTACCATGCAATATGACTTCAAAGGGTCTGCATTTGCTCACCGATCCTCACCAATCCTATCACTGCTGCGTTTATGCCACTGTACACACGCTTGTTTCTCTTTTGGAGGCATATAAATCCATAGGTTTTAAGATTCTTACTAGTCAGGTATATTCTTAGGCGTTTAATATGGGGTGTTGAGTCCACTTCGTTGAGCAAGTAGTAGCTCTTGTCTCTTACATATTTGGCTTATGGAACGGTATCTGTGCTAATTTCAATCTCTGGTTTTATGCAGCACCCCAACTCACCTTTCCCCTTAAGCAAGCATAAGTTGGTTTTCTACATTTGAGACCCTGTTCTGTTTTGTAATTCAGTTCCTGTGTAGCCAAGTTTACATTCCGTGTAGTAGTGATATCTTATGATGTTTCTTTTTCTGTGTGACTTATTTCACTTAGAATCATCGTACCTGAATCCACTCATTATGCTGCTATGGGCCTGATGACATAGATTTCATTGCTGAGTGATATTGCATTGTACATAAGTAGAACAACTTCTTTATCCATTTTTCGCTTTCTGCGATATTGAACTTGTACCGTAAACGAGGTTCTTGTAAACAGAGCCGTCCCAAACTTTGGGTTGGCTGTGTCTTTTTGATTTTAATTTCCCTAAGCTATAGGACCATAAGTGGAAGTGCGCTAGGCTCTGTTGCTTTGTTTTTTAGATGTTTCAGGAAACACCATACACTTCTCCAGAGTGGCTCTTGGCAATTTACATCCTGCCCATCAGCATAACAAGGCTCCCAGTTCTCCATGGCCTGTCCTGCCTTTCTGGATTTTACACTTTTTTCAGATGGCCCTTTTGACCAGGGGGCAGTGAGACTTCATTGTAGTGCAGATTTCTTTGCAAGCTTGCTTGGTTTGCCAAAAAGGGCGTATGCGTTTTTTCCTGAATATATTCAGGAAAAAACGCATACGCCCTTTTTGGCCAAGTGCATCATTGTGGACGTTCTGCCTCTTTTCCTATGCTTTACATGCAATTCCAGTCTACCTCCTGAAATCGGTTTCCTGCAATTCTGCCCCGCTTTCAAGTCCTTTTGGCAGCCTTACTTCAATATATTTTTGGACGATAGCTGTCATTTATAAGTCTGCAGGTTTGTGAATGACAGTGCCCCTGAGCTCCTTTCTTCAACTCGCTTTCTTGTGAGCTGGCCGCAACACCGCAGGATTGCTTCAGGCCCTAGTGTGGTTCCGGCATGGCACGCTGAGCCTTTGGTTAATTCCTCTTCCTGGTGGGAAATGAGAGTTAAATTTGCCCGTCCAGACACCTCCAGCTAGTTTCTCATTGGTTCTCCCTATTCCTGTTCATTTTCCGCAGAAATTGCAAACTGGGCCAAACAGGAGGTTAAAGGCACTGAGTCTCCAAGTGGGGAGAGTGTTAGTAAAGCGTCTGGAATGTTGCACCCGAGTACCAGGGGACGAAAACTGCGACACCTTTGAAAACGTTTCCCAATCACACGGTGGATCATAGTCTGGGTTCCACATGCATGTTTTAGCTGAAGGAAGAATCCCTTAAACCTGGAGAGTTGAGACCCATGGAATGGGTACCATGCAATATGACTTCAAAGGGTCTGCATTTGCTCACCGATCCTCACCAATCCTATCACTGCTGCGTTTATGCCACTGTACACACGCTTGATTCTCTTTCGGAGACATATAAATCCATAGGTTTTAAGATTCTTACTAGTCAGGTATATTCTTAGGCGTTTAATATGGTGTGTTGAGTCCACTTCGTTGAGCAAGGAGTAGCTCTTGTCTATTACATATTTGGCTTATGGAACGGTATCTGTGCTAATTTCAATCTCTGGTTTTATGCAGCACCCCAACTCACCTTTCTCCTTAAGGAAGCATAAGTTGGTTTTCTACATTTGAGACCCTGTTCTGTTTTGTAATTCAGTTCCTGTGTAGCCAAGTTTACATTCCGTGTAGTAGTGATAACTTATGATGTTTCTTTTTCTGTGTGACTTATTTCACTTAGAATCATTGTACCTGAATCCACTCGTCATGCTGCTACGGGCCTGATGACATAGATTTCATTGCTGAGTGATATTGCATTGTACGTAAGTACCACAACTTCTTTATCCATTTTTCGCTTTCTGTGATATTGAACTTGTACCATAAATGAGGTTCTTGTAAACAGAGCCGTCCCAAACTTTGGGGTGGCTGTGTCTTTTGGATTTTAATTTCCCTAAGCTATAGGACCATAAGTGGAAGTGCCCTAGGCTCTGTTGCTTTGTTTTTTAGATGTTTCAGGAAACACCATACACTTCTCCAGAGTGGCTGTTGGCAATTTACGTCCCGCCCATCAGCATAACAAGGCTCCCAGTTCTACATGGCCTGTCCTGCCTTTCTGGATTTTACACTTTTTTCAGATGGCGCTGTTGACCGGGGGGCAGTGAGACTTCATTGTAGTGCAGATTTCCATTGCAATATTGCTTGATTGGCC
This sequence comes from Grampus griseus, assembly GCF_964374135.1. Lineage (NCBI taxonomy): Eukaryota > Metazoa > Chordata > Mammalia > Artiodactyla > Delphinidae > Grampus > Grampus griseus. Next base: position 356,553 of record NW_028133372.1, read on the forward strand.
AAAAAGGGCGTATGCGTTTTTTCCTGAATATATTCAGGAAAAAACGCATACGCCCTTTTTGGCCAAGTGCATCATTGTGGACGTTCTGCCTCTTTTCCTATGCTTTACATGCAATTCCAGTCTACCCCCTGAAATCGGTTTCCTGCAATTCTGCCCCGCTTTCAAGTCCTCTTGGCAGCCTTACTTCAATATATTTTTGGACGATAGCTGTCATTTATAACTCTGCAGGTTTGTGAATGACAGTGCCCCTGAGCTCCTTTCTTCAACTCGCTTTCTTGTGAGCTGGCCACAACACCGCAGGATTGCTTCAGGCCCTAGTGTGGTTCCAGCATGGCACGCTGAGCCTTTGGTTAATTCCTCTTCCTGGTGGGAAATGAGAGTTAAATTTGCCCGTCCAGACACCTCCAGCTAGTTTCTCATTGGTTCTCCCTATTCCTGTTCATTTTCCACAGAAATTGCAAACTGGGCCAAACAGGAGGTTAAAGGCACTGAGTCTCCAAGTGGGGAGAGTGTTAGTAAAGCGTCTGGAATGTTGCACCCGAGTACCAGGGGACGAAAACTGAGACACCTTTGAAAACGTTTCCCAATCACACGGTGGATCATAGTCTGGGTTCCACATGCATGTTTTAGCTGAAGGAAGAATCCCTTAAACCTGGAGAGTTGAGACCCATGTAATGGGTACCATGCAATATGACTTCAAAGGGTCTGCATTTGCTCACCGATCCTCACCAATCCTATCACTGCTGCGTTTATGCCGCTGTACACACGCTTGATTCTCTTTCGGAGACATATAAATCCATAGGTTTTAAGATTCTTACTAGTCAGGTATATTCTTAGGCGTTTAATATGGGGTGTTGAGTCCACTTCGTTGAGCAAGGAGTAGCTCTTGTCTATTACATATTTGGCTTATGGAATGGTATCTGTGCTAATTTCAATCTCTGGTTTTATGCAGCACCCCAAGTCACCTTTCTCCTTAAGGAAGCATAAGTTGGTTTTCTACATTAGAGACCCTGTTCTGTTTTGTAATTCAGTTCCTGTGTAGCCAAGTTTACATTCCGTGTAGTAGTGATAACTTATGATGTTTCTTTTTCTGTGTGACTTATTTCACTTAGAATCATTGTACCTGAATCCACTCGTCATGCTGCTACGGGCCTGATGACATAGATTTCATTGCTGAGTGATATTTCATTGTACGTAAGTACCACAACTTCTTTATCCATTTTTCGCTTTCTGTGATATTGAACTTGTACCGTAAACAAGGTTCTTGTAAACAGAACCATCCCAAACTTTGGGGTGGCTGTGTCTTTTTGATTTTAATTTCCCTAAGCTATAGGACCATAAGTGGAAGTGCCCTAGGCTCTGTTGCTTTGTTTTTTAGATGTTTCAGGAAACACCGTACACTTCTCCAGAGTGGCTGTTGGCAATTTACGTCCCGCCCATCAGCATAACAAGGCTCCCAGTTCTCCATGGCCTGTCCTGCCTTTCTGGATTTTACACTTTTTTCAGATGGCGCTGTTGACCGGGGGGCAGTGAGACTTCATTGTAGTGCAGATTTCCTTTGCAATATTGCTTGATTGGCCAAAAAGGGCGTATGCGTTTTTTCCTGAATATATTCAGGAAAAAACGCATACGCCCTTTTTGGCCAAGTGCATCATTGTGGACGTTCTGCCTCTTTTCCTATGCTTTACATGCAATTCCAGTCTACCTCCTGAAATCGGTTTCCTGCAATTCTGCCCCGCTTTCAAGTCCTCTTGGCAGCCTTACTTCAATATATTTTTGGACGATAGATGTCATTTATAACTCTGCAGGTTTGTGAATGACAGTGCCCCTGAGCTCCTTTCTTCAACTCGCTTTCTTGTGAGCAGGCCGCAACACCGCAGGATTGCTTCAGGCCCTAGTGTGGTTCCGGCATGGCACGCTGAGCCTTTGGTTAATTCCTCTTCCTGGTGGGAAATGAGAGTTAAATTTGCCCGTCCAGACACCTCCAGCTAGTTTCTCATTGGTTCTCCCTTTTCCTGTTCATTTTCCGCAGAAATTGCAAACTGGGCCAAACAGGAGGTTAAAGGCACTGAGTCTCCAAGTGGGGAGAGTGTTAGTAAAGCGTATGGAATGTTGCACCCGAGTACCAGGGGACGAAAACTGAGACACCTTTGAAAACGTTTCCCAATCACACGGTGGATCATAGTGTGGGTTCCACATGCATGTTTTAGCTGAAGGAAGAATCCCTTAAACCTGGAGAGTTGAGACCCATGGAATGGGTACCATGCAATATGACTTCAAAGGGTCTGCATTTGCTCACCGATCCTCACCAATCCTATCACTGCTGCGTTTATGCCGCTGTACACACGCTTGATTCTCTTTCGGAGACATATAAATCCATAGGTTTTAAGATTCTTACTAGTCAGGTATATTCTTAGGCGTTTAATATGGGGTGTTGAGTCCACTTCATTGAGCAAGGAGTAGCTCTTGTCTATTACATATTTGGCTTATGGAACGGTATCTGTCCTAATTTCAATCTCTGGTTTTATGCAGCACCCCAACTCACCTTTCTCCTTAAGGAAGCATAAGTTGGTTTTCTACATTTGAGACCCTGTTCTGTTTTGTAATTCAGTTCCTGTGTAGCCAAGTTTACATTCCGTGTAGAAGTGATAACTTATGATGTTTCTTTTTCTGTGTGACTTATTTCACTTAGAATCATTGTACCTGAATCCACTCGTCATGCTGCTACGGGCCTGATGACATAGATTTCATTGCTGAGTGATATTGCATTGTACGTAAGTACCACAACTTCTTTATCCATTTTTCGCTTCCTGTGATATTGAACTTGTACCGTAAACGAGGTTCTTGTAAACAGAACCATCCCAAACTTTGGGGTGGCTGTGTCTTTTTGATTTTAATTTCCGTAAGCTATAGGACCATAAGTGGAAGTGCCCTAGGCTCTGCTGCTTTGTTTTTTAGATGTTTCAGGAAACACCATACACTTCCCCAGACTGGCTGTTGGCAATTTACGTCCCGCCCATCAGCATAACAAGGCTCCCAGTTCTACATGGCCTGTCCTGCCTTTCTGGATTTTACACTTTTTTCAGATGGCGCTGTTGACCGGGGTGGCAGTGAGACTTTATTGTAGTGCAGATTTCCTTTGCAAGCTTGCTTGATTGGCCAAAAAGGGCGTATGCGTTTTTTCCTGAATATATTCAGGAAAAAACGCATACGCCCTTTTTGGCCAAGTGCATCATTGTGGACGTTCTGCCTCTTTTCCTATGCTTTACATGCAATTCCAGTCTACCTCCTGAAATCGGTTTCCTGCAATTCTGCCCCACTTTCAAGTCCTCTTGGCAGCCTTACTTCAATATATTTTTGGACGATAGATGTCATTTACAATTCTGCAGGTTTCTGAATGACAGTGCCCCTGAGCTCCTTTCTTCAACTCGCTTTCTTGTGAGCTGGCCGCAACACCGCAGGATTGCTTCAGGCCCTAGTGTGGTTCCGGCATGGCACGCTGAGCCTTTGGTTAATTCCTCTACCTGGTGGGAAATGAGAGTTAAATTTGCCTGTCCAGACACCTCCAGCTAGTCTCTCATTGGTTCTCCCTATTCCTCTTCGTTTTCCACAGAAATTGCAAACTGGGCCAAACAGGAGGTTAAAGGCACTGACTCTCCAAGTGGGGAGAGTGTTAGTAAAGCGTCTGGAATATTGCACCCGAGTACCGGGTGACGAAAACAGAGTCACATTTGAACGTTTCCCGATCACACGGTGGATCATACTCTGGGTTCCACATGCATGTTTTAGCTGAAGGAAGAATCCCTTAAACCTTTACAGTTGAGACCCATGGAATGGGTACCATGCAATATGACATCAAAGGGTCTGCATTCGCTCACCGATCCTCACCAATCCTATCACTGCTGCGTTTATGGCGCTGTACACACGCTTGATTCTCTTTTGGAGACATATACATCCATAGGTTTTAAGATACTTACTAGTCAGGTATATTCTTAGGCGTTTAATATGGGGTGTTGAGTCCACTTCGTTGAGCAAGGAGTAGCTCTTCTCTATTACATATTTGGCTTATGGAATGGTATCTGTGCTAATTTCAGTCTCTGGTATTATGCAGCACCCCAACTCACCTTTCCCCTTAAGCAAGCATAAGTTGGTTTTCTACATTTGAGACCCTGTTCTGTTTTGTAATTCAGTTCCTGTGTAGCCAAGTTTACATTCCGTGTAGTAGTGATATCTTATGATGTTTCTTTTTCTGTGTGACTTATTTCACTTAGAATCATCGTACCTGAATCCACTCATTATGCTGCTACGGGCCTGATGACATAGATTTCATTGCTGAGTGATATTGCATTGTACGTAAGTACCACAACTTCTTTATCCATTTTTCGCTTTCTGCGATATTGAACTTGTACCGTAAACGAGGTTCTTGTAAAGAGAGCCGTCCCAAACTTTGGGGTGGCTGTGTCTTTTGATTTTAATTTCCCTAAGCTATAGGACCATAAGAGCAAGTGCCCTAGGCTCTGCTGCTTTGTTTTTTAGATATTTCAGTAAATATCATACACTTCTCCAGAGTGGCTGTTGGCAATTTACATCCCGCCCATCAGCATAACAAGGCTCCCACATCTCCATGGCCTGTCCTGCCTTTCTGGATTTTACACTTTTTTCAGATGGCCCTTTTGACCGGGGGGCAGTGAGACTTCATTGTAGTGCAGATTTCCTTTGCAAGCTTGCTTGGTTGGCCAAAAAGGGCGTATGCGTTTTTTCCTGAATATATTCAGGAAAAAACGCATACGCCCTTTTTGGCCAAGTGCATCATTGTGGACGTTCTGCCTCTTTTCCTATGCTTTACATGCAATTCCAGTCTACCTCCTGAAATCAGTTTCCTGCAATTCTGCCCCGCTTTCAAGTCCTCTTGGCAGGCTTACTTCAGTATATTTTTGGACGATAGCTGTCATTTATAACTCTGCAGGTTTGTGAATGACAGTGCCCCTGAGCTCCTTTCTTCAACTCGCTTTCTTGTGAGCTGGCCGCAACACCGCAGGTTTGCTTCAGGCCCTAGTGTAGTTCCGGCATGGCACGCTGAGGCTTTGCTTAATTCCTCTTCCTGGTGGGAAATGAGAGTTAAATTTGCCAGTCCAGACACCTCCAGCTAGTCTCTCATTGGTTCTCCCTATTCCTGTTCATTTTCCGCAGAAATTGCAAACTGGGCCAAACAGGAGGTTAAAGGCACTGAGTCTCCAAGTGGGGAGAGTGTTAGTAAAGCGTCTGGAATGTTGCACCCGAGTACCAGGGGACGAAAACTGAGACACCTTTGAACACGTTTCCCAAGCACACGGTGGATCATAATCTGGGTTCCACATGCATGTTTTAGCTGAAGGAAGAATCCCTCAAACCTGGAGAGTTGAGACCCATGGAATGGGTACCATGCAATATGACTTCAAAGTTTCTGCGTTTGCTCACCGATCCTCACCAATCCTATCACTGCTGCATTTATGCCGCTGTACACACTCTTGATTCTCCTTCGGAGACATATAAATCCATAGGTTTTAAGATTCTTACTAGTCAGGTATATTCTTAGGCGTTTAATATGGGGTGTTGAGTCCACTTCGTTGAGCAAGGAGTAGCTCTTGTCTATTACATATTTGGCTTATGGAACGGTATCTGTGCTAATTTCAATCTCTGGTTTTATGCAGCACCCCAACTCACCTGTCCCCTTAAGCAATCATAAGTTGGTTTTCTACATTTGAGACCCTGCTCTGTTTTGTAATTCAGTTCCTGTGTAGCCAAGTGTACATTCCGTGTAGTAGTGATATCTTATGATGTTTTTTTCTGTGTGACTTATTTCACTTAGAATCATCGTACCTGAATCCACTCATTATGCTGCTACGGGCCTGATGACATAGATTTCATTGCTGAGTGATATTGCATTGTACGTAAGTACCACAACTTCTTTATCCATTTATCACTTTCTGCAATATTGAACTTGTACCGTAAACGAGGTTCTTGTAAACAGAGCCGTCCCAAACTTTGGGGTGGCTGTGTCTTTTGGATTTTAATTTCCCTAAACTATAGGACCATAAGTGGAAGTGCCCTAGGCTCTGTTGCTTTGTTTTTTAGATGTTTCAGGAAACACCATACACTTCTCCAGAGTGGCTGTTGGCAATTTACGTCCCGCCCATCAGCATAACAAGGCTCCCAGTTCTCCATGGCCTGTCCTGCGTTTCTGGATTTTACACTTTTTTCAGATGGCCCTTTTGACCGGGGGGCAGTGAGACTTCATTGTAGTGCAGATTTCCTTTGCAAGCTTGCTTGGTTGGCCAAAAAGGGCGTATGCGTTTTTTCCTGAATATATTCAGGAAAAAACGCATACGCCCTTTTTGGCCAAGTGCATCATTGTGGACGTTCTGCCTCTTTTCCTATGCTTTACATGCAATTCCAGTCTACCTCCTGAAATCGGTTTCCTGCAATTCTGCCCCGCTTTCAAGTCCTCTTGGCAGCCTTACTTCAATATATTTTTGGACGATAGCTGTCATTTATAACTCTGCAGGTTTGTGAATGACAGTGCCCCTGAGATCCTTTCTTCAACTCGCTTTCTTGTGAGCTGGCCCCAACACCGCAGGATTGCTTCAGGCCCTCGTGTGGTTCCGGCATGTCACGCTGAGGCTTTGGTTAATTCCTCTTCCTGGTGGGAAATGAGAGTTAAATTTGCCCGTCCAGACACCTCCAGCTAGTCTCTCATTGGTTCTCCCTATTCCTGTTCATTTTCCGCAGAAATTGCAAACTGGGCCAAACAGGAGGTTAAAGGCACTGAGTCTCCAAGTGGGGAGAGTGTTAGTAAAGCGTCTGGAATGTTGCACCCGAGTACCAGGGGACGAAAACTGAGACACCTTTGAACACGTTTCCCAATCACACGGTGGATCATAGTCTGGGTTCCACATGCATGTTTTAGCTGAAGGAAGAATCCCTTAAACCTGGAGAGTTGAGACCCATGGAATGGGTACCATGCAATATGACTTCAAAGGGTCTGCATTTGCTCACCGATCCTCACCAATCCTATCACTGCTGCGTTTATGCCACTGTACACACGCTTGATTCCCTTTCGGAGATATATAAATCCATAGGTTTTAAGATTCTTACTAGTCAGGTATATTCTTAGGCGTTTAATATGGGGTGTTGAGTCCACTTCGTTGAGCAAGGAGTAGCTCTTGTCTATTACATATTTGGCTTATGGAACAGTATCTGTGCTAATTTCAATCTCTGGTTTTATGCAGCACCCCAACTCACCTTTCCCCTTAAGCAAGCATAAGTTGGTTTTCTACATTTGAGACCCTGTTCTGTTTTGTAATTCAGTTCCTGTGTAGCCAAGTTTACATTCCGTGTACTAGTGATATCTTATGATGTTTCTTTTTCTGTGTGACTTATTTCACTTAGAATCATCGTACCTGAATCCACTCATTATGCTGCTACGGGCCTAATGACATAGATTTCATTGCTGAGTGATATTGCATTGTACGTAAGTACCACAACTTCTTTATCCATTTTTCGCTTTCTGCAATATTGAACTTGTACCGTAAACGAGGTTCTTGTAAAGAGAACCGTCCCAAACTTTGGGGTGGCTGTGTCTTTTTTATTTTAATTTCCCTAAGCTATAGGACCATAAGCGGAAGTGCACTAGGCTCTGTTGCTTTGTTTTTTAGATGTTTCAGGAAACACCATACACTTCTCCAGAGTGGCTGTTGGCAATTTACATCCTGCCCATGAGCATAACAAGGTTCCCAGTTCTCCATGGCCTGTCCTGCCTTTCTGGATTTTACACTTTTTTCAGATGGCCCTTTTGACCGGGGGGCAGTGAGACTTCATTGTAGTGCAGATTTCCTTTGCAAGCTTCCTTGGTTGGCCAAAAAGGGCGTATGCGTTTTTTCCTGAATATATTCAGCAAAAAATGCATACGCCCTTTTTGGCCAAGTGCATCATTGTGGACGTTCTGCCTCTTTTCCTATGCTTTACATGCAATTCCAGTCTACCTCCTGAAATCAGTTTCCTGCAATTCTGCCCCGCTTTCAAGTCCTCTTGGCAGCCTTACTTCAGTATATTTTTGGACGATAGCTGTCATTTATAACTCTGCAGGTTTGTGAATGACAGTGCCCCTGAGCTCCTTTCTTCAACTCGCTTTCTTGTGAGCTGGCCGCAACACCGCAGGATTGTTTCAGGCCCTAGTGTGGTTCCGGCATGGCACGCTGAGCCTTTGGTTAATTCCTCTTCCTGGTGGGAAATGAGAGTTAAATTTGCCCGTCCAGACACCTCCAGCTAGTCTCTCATTGGTTCTCCCTATTCCTGTTCATTTTCCGCAGAAATTGCAAACTGGGCCAAACAGGAGGTTAAAGGCACTGACTCTCCAAGTGGGGAGAGTGTTAGTAAAGCGTCTGGAATGTTGCACCCGTGTACCGGGGGACGAAAACTGAGACACATTTGAACACCTTTCCTGATCACATGGTGGATCATACTCTGGGTTCCACATGCATGTTTTAGCTGAAGGAAGAATCCCTTAAACCTGGAGAGTTGAGACCCATGGAATGGGTACCATGCAATATGACTTCAAAGGGTCTGCATTGGCTCACCGATCCTCACCAATCCTATCACTGCTGCGTTTATGCCACTGTACACACTCTTGTTTCTCTTTTGGAGACATATAAATCCATAGGTTTTAAGATTCTTACTAGTCACGTATATTCTTAGGCGTTTAATATGGGGTGTTGAGTCCACTTCGTTGAGCAAGGAGTAGCTCTTGTCTATTACATATTTGGCTTATGGAACGGTATCTGTGCTAATTTCAATCTCTGGTTTTATGCAGCACCCCAACTCACCTTTCCCCTTAAGCAAGCATAAGTTGGTTTTCTACATTTGAGACCCTGTTCTGTTTTGTAATTCAGTTCCTGTGTAGCCAAGTTTACATTCCGTGTAGTAGTGATATCTTATGATGTTTCTTTTTCTCTGTGACATATTTCACTTAGAATCATCGTACCTGAATCCACTCATTATGCTGCTACGGGCCTGATGACATAGATTTCATTGCTGAGTGATATTGCATTGTACGTAAGTACCACAACTTCTTTATCCATTTTTCGCTTTCTGCAATATTGAAATTGTACCGTAAACGAGGTTCTTGTAAACAAAACCGTCCCAAACTTTGGGGTGGCTGTGTCTTTTTTATTATAATTTCCCTAAGCTATAGGACCATAAGTGGAAGTGCCCTAGGCTCTGTTGCTTTGTTTTTTAGATGTTTCAGGAAACACCATACACTTCTCCAGAGTGGCTGTTGGCAATTTACATCCCGCCCATCAGCATAATAAGGCTCCCAGTTCTCCATGGCCTGTCCTGCCTTTCTGGATTTTACACTTTTTTCAGATGGCCCTTTTGACCGGGGGGCAGTGAGACTTCATTGTAATTCAGATTTCCTTTGCAAGCTTGCTTGGTTGTCCAAAAAGGGCGTATGCGTTTTTTCCTGAACATATTCAGGAAAAAACGCATACGCCCTTTTTGGCCAAGTGCATCATTGTGGACGTTCTGCCTCTTTTCCTATGCTTTACATGCAATTCCAGTCTACCTCCTGAAATCGGTTTCCTACAATTCTGCCCCACTTTCAAGTCCTCTTGGCAGCCTTACTTCAGTATATTTTTGGACGATAGCTGTCATTTATAACTCTGCAGGTTTGTGAATGACAGTGCCCCTGAGCTCCTTTCTTCAACTCGCTTTCTTGTGAGCTGGCCGCAACACCGCAGGATTGCTTCAGGCCCTAGTGTGGTTCGGACATGGCACGCTGAGCCTTTGGTTACTTCCTCTTCCTGGTGGGAAATGAGAGTTAAATTTGCCCGTCCAGACACCTCCAGCTAGTCTCTCATTGGTTCTCCCTATTCCTGTTCATTTTCTGCAGAAATTGCAAACTGGGCCAAACAGGATGTTAAAGGCACTGACTCTCCAAGTGGCGAGAGTGTTAGTAAAGCGTCTGGAATGTTGCACCCGAGTACCAGGGGACGAAAACTGAGACACCTTTGAACACGTTTCCCAATCACACGGTGGATCATAGTCTGGGTTCCTCATGCATGTTTTAGCTGAAGGAAGAATCCCTTAAACTTGGAGAGTTGAGACCCATGTAATGGGTACCATGCAATATGACTTCAAAGGGTCTGCATTTGCTCACCGATCCTCACCAATCCTATCACTGCTGCGTTTTTGCCGCTGTACACACGCTTGATTCTCTTTCGGAGACATATAAATCCATAGGTTTTAAGATTCTTACTAGTCAGGTATATTCTTAGGCGTTTAATATGGGGTGTTGAGTCCACTTCGTTGAGCAAGGAGTAGCTCTTGTCTATTACATATTTGGCTTATGGAACGGTATCTGTGCTAATTTCAATCTCTGGTTTTATGCAGCACCCCAACTCACCTTTCCCCTTAAGCAAGCATAAGTTGGTTTTCTACATTTGAGACCCTGTTCTGTTTTGTAATTCAGTTCCTGTGTAGCCAAGTTTACATTCCGTGTAGTAGTGATATCTTATGATGTTTCTTTTTCTCTGTAACATATTTCACTTAGAATCATCGTACCTGAATCCACTCATTATGCTGCTACGGGCCTGATGACATAGATTTCATTGCTGAGTGATATTGCATTGTACGTAAGTACCACAACTTCTTTATCCATTTTTTGCTTTCTGCGATATTGAACTTGTACCGTAAACGAGGTTCTTGTAAACAGAGCCGTCCCAAACTTTGGGGTGGCTGTGTCTTTTTGATTTTAATTTCCCTAAGCTATAGGACCATAAGTGGAAGTGCCCTAGGCTCTGTTGCTTTGTTTTTTAGATGTTTCAGGAAACACCATACACTTCTCCAGAGTGGCTGTTGGCAATTTACATCCCGCCCATCAGCATAACAAGGCTCCCAGTTCTCCATGGCCTGTCCTGCCTTTCTGGATTTTACACTTTTTTCAGATGGCTCTTTTGACTGGGGGGCAGTGAGACTTCATTGTAGTGCAGATTTCCTTTGCAAGCTTGCTTGGTTGGCCAAAAAGGGCGTATGCGTTTTTTCCTGAATATATTCAGGAAAAAACGCATACGCCCTTTTTGGCCAAGTGCATCATTGTGGACGTTCTGCCTCTTTTCCTATGCTTTACATGCAATTCCAGTCTACCTCCTGAAATCGGTTTCCTGCAATTCTGCCCCGTTTTCGAGTCCTCTTGGCAGCCTTACTTCAATATATTTTTGGACGATAGCTGTCATTTATAACTCTGCATGTTTGTGAATTACAGTGCCCCTGAGCCCCTTTCTTCAACTCGCTTTCTTGTGAGCTGGCCGCAACACCGCAGGATTGCTTCAGGCCCTAGTGTGGTTCGGACATGGCACGCTGAGCCTTTGGTTAATTCCTCTTCCTGGTGGGAAATGAGAGTTAAATTTGCCCGTCCAGACACCTCCAGCTAGTCTCTCATTGGTTCTCCCTATTCCTGTTCATTTTCTGCAGAAATTGCAAACTGGGCCAAACAGGATGTTAAAGGCACTGACTCTCCAAGTGGGGAGAGTGTTAGTAAAGCGTCTGGAATGTTGCACCCGAGTACCAGGGGACGAAAACTGAGACACCTTTGAACACGTTTCCCAATCACACAGTGGATCATAGTCTGGGTTCCTCATGCATGTTTTAGCTGAAGGAAGAATCCCTTAAACCAGGAGAGTTGAGACCCATGTAATGGGTACCATGCAATATGACTTCAAAGGGTCTGCATTTGCTCACCGATCCTCACCAATCCTATCACTGCTGCGTTTATGCCGCTGTACACACGCTTGATTCTCTTTCGGAGACATATAAATCCATAGGTTTTATGATTCTTACTAGTCAGGTATATTCTTTAGGCGTTTAATATGGGGTTTTGAGTCCACTTCGTTGAGCAAGGAGTAGCTCTTGTCTATTACATATTTCGCTTATGGAATGGTATCTGTGCTAATTTCAATCTCTGGTTTTATGCAGCACCCCAACTCACCTTTCCCCTTAAGCAAGCATAAGTTGGTTTTCTACATTTGAGACCCTGTTCTGTTTTGTAATTCAGTTCCTGTGTAGCCAAGTTTACATTCCGTGCAGTAGTGATATCTTATGATGTTTCTTTTTCTGTGTGACTTATTTCACTTAGAATCATCGTACCTGAATCCACTCATTATGCTGCTATGGGCCTGATGACATAGATTTCATTGCTGAGTGATATTGCATTGTACGTAAGTAGAACAACTTCTTTATCCATTTTTCGCTTTCTGCGATATTGAACTTGTACTGTAAACGAGGTTCTTGTAAACAGAGCCGTCCCAAACTTTGGGGTGGCTGTGTCTTTTTGATTTTAATTTCCCTAAGCTATAGGACCATACGTGGAAGTGCGCTAGGCTCTGTTGCTTTGTTTTTTAGATGTTTCAGGAAACACCATACACTTCTCCAGAGTGGCTGTTGGCAATTTACATCCCGCCCATCAGCATAACAAGGCTCCCAGTTCTCCATGGCCTGTCCTGCCTTTCTGGATTTTACACTTTTTTCAGATGGCCCTTTTGACCGGGGGGGCAGTGAGACTTCATTGTAGTGCAGATTTCCTTTGCAAGCTTGCTTGGTTGGCCAAAAAGGGCGTATGCGTTTTTTCCTGAATATATTCAGGTAAAAACGCATACGCCCTTTTTGGCCAAGTGCATTATTGTGGACGTTCTGCCTCTTTTCCTATGCTTTACATGCAATTCCAGTCTACCTCCTGAAATCGGTTTCCTGAAATTCTGCCCCGCTTTCAAGTCCTCTTGGCAGCCTTACTTCAGTATATTTTTGGACGATAGCTGTCATTTATAACTCTGCAAGTTTGTGAATGACAGTGCCCCTGAGCTCCTTTCTTCAACTCGCTTTCTTGTGAGCTGGCCACAACACCGCAGGATTGCTTCAGGCCCTAGTGTGGTTCCGGCATGGCACGCTGAGCCTTTGGTTAATTCCTCTTCCTGGTGGGAAATGAGAGTTAAATTTGCCCGTCCAGACACCTCCAGCTAGTCTCTCATTGGTTCTCCCTATTCCTGTTCATTTTCCGCAGAAATTGCAAACTGGGACAAACAGGAGGTTAAAGGCACTGACTCTCCAAGTCGGGAGAGTGTTAGTAAAGCTTCTGGTATGTTTCACCCGAGTACCAGGGGACGAAAACTGAGACACCTTTGAATACGTTTCCTAATCACACGGTGGATCATAATCTGGGTTCCACATGCATGATTTAGCTGAAGGAAGAATCCCTTAAACCTGGAGAGTTGAGACCCATGGAATGGGTACCATGCAATATGACTTCAAAGGGTCTGCATTTGCTCACCGATCCTCACCAATCCTATCACTGCTGCGTTTATGCCGCTGTACACACGCTTGATTCTCCTTCGGAGACATATAAATCCATAGGTTTTAAGATTCTTACTAGTCAGGTATATTCTTAGGCGTTTAATATGGGGTGTTGAGTCCACTTCTTTGAGCAAGGAGTAGCTCTTGTCTATTACATATTTGGCTTATGGAACGGTATCTGTGCTAATTTCAATCTCTGGTTTTATGCAGCACCCCAACTCACCTTTCCCCTTAAGCAAGCATAAGTTGGTTTTCTACATTTGAGACCCTGTTCTGTTTTGTAATTCAGTTCCTGTGTAGCCAAGTTTACATTCCGTGTAGTAGTGATATCTTATGATGTTTCTTTTTCTGTGTGACTTATTTCACTTAGAATCATCGTACCTGAATCCACTCATTATGCTGCTATGGGCCTGATGACATAGATTTCATTGCTGAGTGATATTGCATTGTACATAAGTAGAACAACTTCTTTATCCATTTTTCGCTTTCTGCGATATTGAACTTGTACCGTAAACGAGGTTCTTGTAAACAGAGCCGTCCCAAACTTTGGGGTGGCTGTGTCTTTTTGATTTTAATTTCCCTAAGCTATAGGACCATACGTGGAAGTGCGCTAGGCTCTGTTGCTTTGTTTTTTAGATGTTTCAGGAAACACCATACACTTCTCCAGAGTGGCTCTTAGCAATTTACATCCTGCCCATCAGCATAACAAGGCTCCCAGTTCTCCATGGCCTGTCCTGCCTTTCTGGATTTTACACTTTTTTCAGATGGCCCTTTTGACCGGGGGGCAGTGAGACTTCATTGTAGTGCAGATTTCCTTTGCAAGCTTGCTTGGTTGGCCAAAAAGGGCGTATGCGTTTTTTCCTGAATATATTCAGGAAAAAACGCATACGCCCTTTTTGGCCAAGTGCATCATTGTGGACGTTCTGCCTCTTTTCCTATGCTTTACATGCAATTCCAGTCTACCTCCCGAAATCGGTTTCCTGCAATTCTGCCCCGCTTTCAAGTCCTCTTGGCAGCCTTACTTCAATATATTTTTGGACGATAGCTGTCATTTATAACTCTGCAGGTTTGTGAATGACAGTGCCCCTGAGCTCCTTTCTTCAACTCACTTTCTTGTGAGCTGGCCACAACACCGCAGGATTGCTTCAGGCCCTAGTGTGGTTCCGGCATGGCACGCTGAGCCTTTGGTTAATTCCTCTTCCTGGTGGGAAATGAGAGTTAAATTTGCCCGTCCAGACACCTCCAGCTAGTCTCTCATTGGTTCTCCCTATTCCTGTTCAGTTTCCGCAGAAATTGCAAACTGGGACAAACAGGAGGTTAAAGGCACTGAGTCTCCAAGTGGGGAGAGTGTTAGTAAAGCGTCTGGAATGTTGCACCCGAGTACCAGGGGACGAAAACTGAGACACCTTTGAACACGTTTCCCAAGCACACGGTGGATCATAGTCTGGGTTCCACATGCATGTTTTAGCTGAAGGAAGAATCCCTTAAACCTGGAGAGTTGAGACCCATGTAATTGGTACCATGCAATATGACTTCAAAGGGTCTGCATTTGCTCACCGATCCTCACCAATCCTATCACTGCTGCGTTTATGCCGCTGTACACACGCTTGATTCTCTTTCGGAGACATATAAATCCATAGGTTTTAAGATTCTTACTAGTCAGGTATATTCTTAGGCGTTTAATATGGGGTGTTGAGTCCACTTCGTTGAGCAAGGAGTAGCTCTTGTCTATTACATATTTGGCTTATGGAACGGTATCTGTTCTAATTTCAATCTCTGGTTTTATGCAGCACCCCAACTCACCTTTCTCCTTAAGGAAGCATAAGTTGGTTTTCTACATTTGAGACCCTGTTCTGTTTTGTAATTCAGTTCCTGTGTAGCCAAGTTTACATTCCATGTAGTAGTGATAACTTATGATGTTTCTTTTTCTGTGTGACTTATTTCACTTAGAATCATTGTACCTGAATCCACTCGTCATGCTGCTACGGGCCTGATGACATAGATTTCATTGCTGAGTGATATATGCATTGTACGTAAGTACCACAACTTCTTTATCCATTTTTCGCTTTCTGTGATATTGAACTTGTACCGTAAACGAGGTTCTTGTAAACAGAGCCGTCCCAAACTTTGGGGTGGCTGTGTCTTTTTGATTTTAATTTCCCTAAGCTATAGGACCATAAGTGGAAGTGCCCTAGGCTCTGTTGCTTTGTTTTTTAGATGTTTCAGGAAACACCATACACTTCTCCAGAGTGGCTGTTGGCAATTTACGTCCCGCCCATCAGCATAACAAGGCTCCCAGTTCTACATGGCCTGTCCTGCCTTTCTGGATTTTACACTTTTTTCAGATGGCGCTGTTGACCGGGGGGCAGTGAGACTTCATTGTAGTGCAGATTTCCTTTGCAAGCTTGCTTGATTGGCCAAAAAGGGCGTATGCGTTTTTTCCTGAATATATTCAGGAAAAAACGCATACGCCCTTTTTGGCCAAGTGCATCATTGTGGACGTTCTGCCTCTTTTCCTATGCTTTACATGCAATTCCAGTCTACCTCCTGAAATCGGTTTCCTGCAATTCTGCCCCGCTTTCAAGTCCTCTTGGCAGCCTTACTTCAATATATTTTTGGACGATAGCTGTCATTTATAACTCTGCAGGTTTGTGAATGACAGTGCCCCTGAGCTCCTTTCTTCAACTCGCTTTCTTGTGAGCTGGCCGCAACACCGCAGGATTGCTTCAGGCCCTAGTGTGGTTCCGGCATGGCACGCTGAGCCTTTGGTTAATTCCTCTTCCTGGTGGGAAATGAGAGTTAAATTTGCCCGTCCAGACAGCTCCAGCTAGTCTCTCATTGGTTCTCCCTATTCCTGTTCATTTTCCGCAGAAATTGCAAACTGGGACAAACAGGAGGTTAAAGGCACTGACTCTCCAAGTCGGGAGAGTGTTAGTAAAGCGTCTGGAATGTTTCACCCGAGTACCAGGGGACGAAAACTGAGACACCTTTGAACACGTTTCCTAATCACACGGTGGATCATAATCTGGGTTCCACATGCATGATTTAGCTGAAGGAAGAATCCCTTAAACCTGGAGAGTTGAGACCCATGGAATGGGTACCATGCAATATGACTTCAAAGGGTCTGCATTTGCTCACCGATCCTCACCAATCCTATCACTGCTGCGTTTATGCCGCTGTACACACGCTTGATTCTCCTTCGGAGACATATAAATCCATAGGTTTTAAGATTCTTACTAGTCAGGTATATTCTTAGGCGTTTAATATGGGGTGTTGAGTCCACTTCGTTGAGCAAGGAGTAGCTCTTGTCTATTACATATTTGGCTTATGGAACGGTATCTGTGCTAATTTCAATCTCTGGTTTTATGCAGCACCCCAACTCACCTTTCCCCTTAAGCAAGCATAAGTTGGTTTTCTACATTTGAGACCCTGTTCTGTTTTGTAATTCAGTTCCTGTGTAGCCAAGTTTACATTCCGTGTAGTAGTGATATCTTATGATGTTTCTTTTTCTGTGTGACTTATTTCACTTAGAATCATCGTACCTGAATCCACTCATTATGCTGCTATGGGCCTGATGACATAGATTTCATTGCTGAGTGATATTGCATTGTACATAAGTAGAACAACTTCTTTATCCATTTTTCGCTTTCTGCGATATTGAACTTGTACCGTAAACGAGGTTCTTGTAAACAGAGCCGTCCCAAACTTTGGGGTGGCTGTGTCTTTTTGATTTTAATTTCCCTAAGCTATAGGACCATAAGTGGAAGTGCGCTAGGCTCTGTTGCTTTGTTTTTTAGATGTTTCAGGAAACACCATACACTTCTCCAGAGTGGCTGTTGGCAATTTACATCCTGCCCATCAGCATAACAAGGCTCCCAGTTCTCCATGGCCTGTCCTGCCTTTCTGGATTTTACACTTTTTTCAGATGGCCCTTTTGACCGGGGGGCAGTGAGACTTCATTGTAGTGCAGATTTCCTTTGCAAGCTTGCTTGGTTGGCCAAAAAGGGCATATGCGTTTTTTCCTGAATATATTCAGGAAAAAACGCATACGCCCTTTTTGGCCAAGTGCATCATTGTGGACGTTCTGCCTCTTTTCCTATGCTTTACATGCAATTCCAGTCTACCTCCTGAAATCGGTTTCCTGCAATTCTGCCCCGCTTTCAAGTCCTCTTGGCAGCCTTACTTCAATATATTTTTGGACGATAGCTGTCATTTATAACTCTGCAGGTTTGTGAATGACAGTGCCCCTGAGCTCCTTTCTTCAACTCACTTTCTTGTGAGCTGGCCACAACACCGCAGGATTGCTTCAGGCCCTAGTGTGGTTCCGGCATGGCACGCTGAGCCTTTGGTTAATTCCTCTTCCTGGTGGGAAATGAGAGTTAAATTTGCCCGTCCAGACACCTCCAGCTAGTCTCTCATTGGTTCTCCCTATTCCTGTTCAGTTTCCGCAGAAATTGCAAACTGGGACAAACAGGAGGTTAAAGGCACTGAGTCTCCAAGTGGGGAGAGTGTTAGTAAAGCGTCTGGAACGTTGCACCCGAGTACCAGGGGACGAAAACTGAGACACCTTTGAACACGTTTCCCAAGCACATGGTGGATCATAGTCTGGGTTCCACATGCATGTTTTAGCTGAAGGAAGAATCCCTTAAACCTGGAGAGTTGAGACCCATGTAATGGGTACCATGCAATATGACTTCAAAGGGTCTGCATTTGCTCACCGATCCTCACCAATCCTATCACTGCTGCGTTTATGCCGCTGTACACACGCTTGATTCTCTTTCGGAGACATATAAATCCATAGGTTTTAAGATTCTTACTAGTCAGGTATATTCTTAGGCGTTTAATATGGGGTGTTGAGTCCACTTCGTTGAGCAAGGAGTAGCTCTTGTCTATTACATATTTGGCTTATGGAACGGTATCTGTCCTAATTTCAATCTCTGGTTTTATGCAGCACCCCAACTCACCTTTCTCCTTAAGGAAGCATAAGTTGGTTTTCTACATTTGAGACCCTGTTCTGTTTTGTAATTCAGTTCCTGTGTAGCCAAGTTTACATTCCATGTAGTAGTGATAACTTATGATGTTTCTTTTTCTGTGTGACTTATTTCACTTAGAATCATTGTACCTGAATCCACTCGTCATGCTGCTACGGGCCTGATGACATAGATTTCATTGCTGAGTGATATTGCATTGTACGTAAGTACCACAACTTCTTTATCCATTTTTCGCTTTCTGTGATATTGAACTTGTACCGTAAACGAGGTTCTTGTAAACAGAGCCGTCCCAAACTTTGGGGTGGCTGTGTCTTTTGGATTTTAATTTCCCTAAGCTATAGGACCATAAGTGGAAGTGCCCTAGGCTCTGTTGCTTTGTTTTTTAGATGTTTCAGGAAACACCATACACTTCTCCAGAGTGGCTGTTGGCAATTTACGTCCCGCCCATCAGCATAACAAGGCTCCCAGTTCTACATGGCCTGTCCTGCCTTTCTGGATTTTACACTTTTTTCAGATGGCGCTGTTGACCGGGGGGCAGTGAGACTTCATTGTAGTGCAGATTTCCTTTGCAAGCTTGCTTGATTGGCCAAAAAGGGCGTATGCGTTTTTTCCTGAATATATTCAGGAAAAAACGCATATGCCCTTTTTGGCCAAGTGCATCATTGTGGACGTTCTGCCTCTTTTCCTATGCTTTACATGCAATTCCAGTCTACCTCCTGAAATCGGTTTCCTGCAATTCTGCCCCGCTTTCAAGTCCTCTTGGCAGCCTTACTTCAATATATTTTTGGACGATAGCTGTCATTTATAACTCTGCAGGTTTGTGAATGACAGTGCCCCTGAGCTCCTTTCTTCAACTCGCTTTCTTGTGAGCTGGCCGCAACACCGCAGGATTGCTTCAGGCCCTATTGTGGTTCCGGCATGGCACGCTGAGCCTTTGGTTAATTCCTCTTCCTGGTGGGAAATGAGAGTTAAATTTGCCCGTCCAGACACCTCCAGCTAGTTTCTCATTGGTTCTCCCTATTCCTGTTCATTTTCCGCAGAAATTGCAAACTGGGCCAAACAGGAGGTTAAAGGCACTGAGTCTCCAAGTGGGGAGAGTGTTAGTAAAGCGTCTGGAATGTTGCACCCGAGTACCAGGGGACGAAAACTGAGACACCTTTGAAAACGTTTCCCAATCACACGGTGGATCATAGTCTGGGTTCCACATGCATGTTTTAGCTGAAGGAAGAATCCCTTAAACCTGGAGAGTTGAGACCCATGTAATGGGTACCATGCAATATGACTTCAAAGGGTCTGCATTTGCTCACCGATCCTCACCAATCCTATCGCTGCTGCGTTTATGCCGCTGTACACACGCTTGATTCTCTTTCGGAGACATATAAATCCATAGGTTTTAAGATTCTTACTAGTCAGGTATATTCTTAGGCGTTTAATATGGGGTGTTGAGTCCACTTCGTTGAGCAAGGAGTAGCTCTTGTCTATTACATATTTGGCTTATGGAACGGTATCTGTGCTAATTTCAATCTCTGGTTTTATGCAGCACCCCAACTCACCTTTCTCCTTAAGGAAGCATAAGATGGTTTTCTACATTTGAGACCCTGTTCTGTTTTGTAATTCAGTTCCTGTGTAGCCAAGTTTACATCCCGTGTAGTAGTGATAACTTATGATGTTTCTTTTTCTGTGTGACTTATTTCACTTAGAATCATTGTACCTGAATCCACTCGTCATGCTGCTACGGGCCTGATGACATAGATTTCATTGCTGAGTGATATTTCATTGTACGTAAGTACCACAACTTCTTTATCCATTTTTCGCTTTCTGTGATATTGAACTTGTACCGTAAACGAGGTTCTTGTAAACAGAACCATCCCAAACTTTTGGGTGGCTGTGTCTTTTTGATTTTAATTTCCCTAAGCTATAGGACCATAAGTGGAAGTGCCCTAGGCTCTGTTGCTTTGTTTTTTAGATGTTT
The DNA here is from genome assembly GCF_964374135.1 of Grampus griseus. NCBI lineage: Eukaryota > Metazoa > Chordata > Mammalia > Artiodactyla > Delphinidae > Grampus > Grampus griseus. The sequence goes on from NW_028133372.1 coordinate 376,896, forward strand.
CAGGAAACACCATACACTTCTCCAGAGTGGCTGTTGGCAATTTACGTCCCGCCCATCAGCATAACAAGGCTCCCAGTTCTACATGGCCTGTCCTGCCTTTCTGGATTTTACACTTTTTTCAGATGGCGCTGTTGACCAGGGGGCAGTGAGACTTCATTGTAGTGCAGATTTCCTTTGCAAGCTTGCTTGATTGGCCAAAAAGGGCGTATGCGTTTTTTCCTGAATATATTCAGGAAAAAACGCATACGCCCTTTTTGGCCAAGTGCATCATTGTGGACGTTCTGCCTCTTTTCCTATGCTTTACATGCAATTCCAGTCTACCTCCTGAAATCGGTTTCCTGCAATTCTGCCCCGCTTTCAAGTCCTCTTGGCAGCCTTACTTCAATATATTTTTGGACGATAGCTGTCATTTATAACTCTGCAGGTTTGTGAATGACAGTGCCCCTGAGCTCCTTTCTTCAACTCGCTTTCTTGTGAGCTGGCCGCAACACCGCAGGATTGCTTCAGGCCCTAGTGTGGTTCCGGCATGGCACGCTGAGCCTTTGGTTAATTCCTCTTCCTGGTGGGAAATGAGAGTTAAATTTGCCCGTCCAGACACCTCCAGCTAGCTTCTCATTGGTTCTCCCTATTCCTGTTCATTTTCCGCAGAAATTGCAAACTGGGCCAAACAGGAGGTTAAAGGCACTGAGTCTCCAAGTGGGGAGAGTGTTAGTAAAGCGTCTGGAATGTTGCACCCGAGTACCAGGGGACGAAAACTGAGACACCTTTGAAAACGTTTCCCAATCACACGGTGGATCATAGTCTGGGTTCCACATGCATGTTTTAGCTGAAGGAAGAATCCCTTAAACCTGGAGAGTTGAGACCCATGTAATGGGTACCATGCAATATGACTTCAAAGGGTCTGCATTTGCTCACCGATCCTCACCAATCCTATCACTGCTGCGTTTATGCCGCTGTACACACGCTTGATTCTCTTTCGGAGACATATAAATCCATAGGTTTTAAGATTCTTACTAGTCAGGTATATTCTTAGGCGTTTAATATGGAGTGTTGAGTCCACTTCGTTGAGCAAGGAGTAGCTCTTGTCTATTACATATTTGGCTTATGGAACGGTATCTGTGCTAATTTCAATCTCTGGTTTTATGCAGCACCCCAACTCAACTTTCTCCTTAAGGAAGCATAAGTTGGTTTTCTACATTTGAGACCCTGTTCTGTTTTGTAATTCAGTTCCTGTGTAGCCAAGTTTACATTCCGTGTAGTAGTGATAACTTATGATGTTTCTTTTTCTGTGTGACTTATTTCACTTAGAATCATTGTACCTGAATCCACTCGTCATGCTGCTACGGGCCTGATGACATAGATTTCATTGCTGAGTGATATTTCATTATACGTAAGTACCACAACTTCTTTATCCATTTTTCGCTTTCTGTGATATTGAACTTGTACCGTAAACGAGGTTCTTGTAAACAGAACCATCCCAAACTTTTGGGTGGCTGTGTCTTTTTGATTTTAATTTCCCTAAGCTATAGGACCATAAGTGGAAGTGCCCTAGGCTCTGTTGCTTTGTTTTTTAGATGTTTCAGGAAACACCATACACTTCTCAAGAGTGGCTGTTGGCAATTTACGTCCCGCCCATCAGCATAACAAGGCTCCCAGTTCTCCATGCCCTGTCCTGCCTTTCTGGATTTTACACTTTTTTCAGATGGCGCTGTTGACCGGGGGGCAGTGAGACTTCATTGTAGTTCAGATTTCCTTTGCAAGCTTGCTTGATTGGCCAAAAAGGGCGTATGCGTTTTTTCCTGAATATATTCAGGAAAAAACGCATACGCCCTTTTTGGCCAAGTGCATCATTGTGGACGTTCTGCCTCTTTTCCTATGCTTTACATGCAATTCCAGTCTACCTCCTGAAATCGGTTTCCTGCAATTCTGCCCCGCTTTCAAGTCCTCTTGGCAGCCTTACTTCAATATATTTTTGCACGATAGATGTCATTTATAACTCTGCAGGTTTGTGAATGACAGTGCCCCTGAGCTCCTTTCTTCAACTCGCTTTCTTGTGAGCAGGCCGCAACACCGCAGGATTGCTTCAGGCCCTAGTGTGGTTCCGGCATGGCACGCTGAGCCTTTGGTTAATTCCTCTTCCTGGTGGGAAATGAGAGTTAAATTTGCCCGTCCAGACACCTCCAGCTAGTTTCTCATTGGTTCTCCCTATTCCTGTTCATTTTCCGCAGAAATTGCAAACTGGGCCAAACAGGAGGTTAAAGGCACTGAGTCTCCAAGTGGGGAGAGTGTTAGTAAAGCGTCTGGAATGTTGCACCCGAGTACCAGGGGACGAAAACTGAGACACCTTTGAAAACGTTTCCCAATCACACGGTGGATCATAGTCTGGGTTCCACATGCATGTTTTAGCTGAAGGAAGAATCCCTTAAACCTGGAGAGTTGAGACCCATGGAATGGGTACCATGCAATATGACTTCAAAGGGTCTGCATTTGCTCACCGATCCTCACCAATCCTATCACTGCTGCGTTTATGCCACTGTACACACGCTTGTTTCTCTTTTGGAGACATATAAATCCATAGGTTTTAAGATTCTTACTAGTCAGGTATATTCTTAGGCGTTTAATATGGGGTGTTGAGTCCACTTCGTTGAGCAAGGAGTAGCTCTTGTCTATTACATATTTGGCTTATGGAACGGTATCTGTGCTAATTTCAATCTCTGGTTTTATGCAGCACCCCAACTCACCTTTCCCCTTAAGCAAGCATAAGTTGGTTTTCTACATTTGAGACCCTGTTCTGTTTTGTAATTCAGTTCCTGTGTAGCCAAGTTTACATTCCGTGTAGTAGTGATATCTTATGATGTTTCTTTTTCTCTGTAACATATTTCACTTAGAATCATCGTACCTGAATCCACTCATTATGCTGCTACGGGCCTGATGACATAGATTTCATTGCTGAGTGATATTGCATTGTACGTACGTAGAACAACTTCTTTATCCATTTTTCGCTTTCTGTGATATTGAACTTGTACCGTAAACGAGGTTCTTGTAAACAGTGCCGTCCCAAACTTTGAGGTGGCTGTGTCTTTTTGATTTTAATTTCCCTAAGCTATAGGACCATAAGTGGAAGTGCCCTAGGCTCTGTTGCTTTGTTTTTTAGATGTTTCAGGAAACACCATACACTTCTCCAGAGTGGCTGTTGGCAATTTACATCCCGCCCATCAGCATAACAAGGCTCCCAGTTCTCCATGGCCTGTCCTGCCTTTCTGGATTTTACACATTTTTCAGATGGCACTTTTGACCGGGGGGCCATGAGACTTCATTGTAGTGCAGATTTCCTTTGCAAGCTTGCTTGGTTGGCCAAAAAGGGCATATGCGTTTTTTCCTGAATATATTCAGGAAAAAACGCATACGCCCTTTTTGGCCACGTGCATCATTGTGGACGTTCTGCCTCTTTTCCTATGCTTTACATGCAATTCCAGTCTACCTCCTGAAATCGGTTTCCTGCAATTCTGCCCCGCTTTCAAGTCCTCTTGGCAGCCTTACTTCAATATATTTTTGGACGATAGCTGTCATTTATAACTCTGCAGGTTTGTGAATGACAGTGCCCCTGAGCTCCTTTCTTCAACTCGCTTTCTTGTGAGCTGGCCGCAACACCGCAGGATTGCTTCAGGCCCTAGTGTGGTTCCGGCATGGCACGCTGAGCCTTTGGTTAATTCCTCTTCCTGGTGGGAAATGAGAGTTAAATTTGCCCGTCCAGACACCTCCAGCTAGTCTCTCATTGGTTTTCCCTATTCCTGTTCATTTTCCGCAGAAATTGCAAACTGGGACAAACAGGAGGTTAAAGGCACTGACTCTCCAAGTGGGGAGAGTGTTAGTAAAGCGTCTGGAATGTTGCACCCGAGTACCAGGGGACGAAAACTGAGACACATTTGAACACGTTGCCCGATCACACGGTGGATCATACTCTGGGTTCCACATGCATGTTTTAGCTGAAGGAAGAATCCCTTAAACCTGGAGAGTTGAGACCCATGGAATGGGTACCATGCAATATGACTTCAAAGTTTCTGCATTTGCTCAATGATGCTCACCAATCCTATCACTGCTGCGTTTATGCCCCTGTACACACGCTTGATTCTCTTTCGGAGACATATAAATCCATAGGTTTTAAGATTCTTACTAGTCAGGTATATTCTTAGCCGTTTAATATGGGGTGTTGAGTCCACTTCGTTGAGCAAGGAGTAGCTCTTGTCTATTACATATTTGGCTTATGGAACGGTATCTGTGCTAATTTCAATCTCTGGTTTTATGCAGCACCCCAACTCACCTTTCCCCTTAAGCAAGCATAAGTTGGTTTTCTACATTTGAGACCCTGTTCTGTTTTGTAATTCAGTTCCTGTGTAGCCAAGTTTACATTCCGTTTAGTAGTGATATCTTATGATGTTTCTTTTTCTGTGTGACTTATTTCACTTAGAATCATCGTACCTGAATCCACTCATTATGCTGCTATGGGCCTGATGACATCGATTTCATTGCTGAGTGATATTGCATTGTACATAAGTAGAACAACTTCTTTATCCATTTTTCGCTTTATGCGATATTGAACTTGTACCGTAAACGAGGTTCTTGTAAACAGAGCCGTCCCAAACTTTGGGGTGGCTGTGTCTTTTTGATTTTAATTTCCCTAAGCTATAGAACAATAAGCGCAAGTGCCCTAGGCTCTGTTGCTTTGTTTTTTAGATGTTTCAGGAAACACCATACACTTCTCCAGAGTGGCTCTTGGCAATTTACATCCTGCCCATCAGCATAACAAGGCTCCCAGTTCTCCATGACCTGTCCTGCCTTTCTGGATTTTACACTTTTTTCAGATGGCCCTTTTGACCGGGGGGCAGTGAGACTTCATTGTAGTGCAGATTTCCTTTGCAAGCTTGCTTGGTTGGCCAAAAAGGGCGTATGCGTTTTTTCCTGAATATATTCAGGAAAAAACGCATATGCCCTTTTTGGCCAAGTGCATCATTGTGGACGTTCTGCCTCTTTTCCTATGCTTTACATGCAATTCCAGTCTACCTCCTGAAATCGGTTTCCTGCAATTCTGCCCCGCTTTCAAGTCCTCTTGGCAGCCTTACTTCAATATACTTTTGGACGATAGCTGTCATTTATAACTCTGCAGGTTTGTGAATGACAGTGCCCCTGAGCTCCTTTCTTCAACTCACTTTCTTGTGAGCTGGCCACAACACCGCAGGATTGCTTCAGGCCCTAGTGTGGTTCCGGCATGGCACGCTGAGCCTTTGGTTAATTCCTCTTCCTGGTGGGAAATGAGAGTTAAATTTGCCCGTCCAGACACCTCCAGCTAGTCTCTCATTGGTTCTCCCTATTCCTGTTCATTTTCCGCAGAAATTGCAAACTGGGACAAACAGGAGGTTAAAGGCACTGAGTCTCCAAGTGGGGAGAGTGTTAGTAAAGCGTCTGGAATGTTGCACCCGAGTACCAGGGGACGAAAACTGAGACACCTTTGAAAACGTTTCCCAATCACACGGTGGATCATAGTCTGGGTTCCACATGCATGTTTTAGCTGAAGGAAGAATCCCTTAAACCTGGAGAGTTGAGACCCATGTAATGGGTACCATGCAATATGACTTCAAAGGGTCTGCATTTGCTCACCGATCCTCACCAATCCTATCACTGCTGCGTTTATGCCGCTGTACACACGCTTGATTCTCTTTCGGAGACATATAAATCCATAGGTTTTAAGATTCTTACTAGTCAGGTATATTCTTAGGCGTTTAATATGGGGTGTTGAGTCCACTTCGTTGAGCAAGGAGTAGCTCTTGTCTATTACATATTTGGCTTATGGAACGGTATCTGTCCTAATTTCAATCTCTGGTTTTATGCAGCACCCCAACTCACCTTTCTCCTTAAGGAAGCATAAGTTGGTTTTCTACATTTGAGACCCTGTTCTGTTTTGTAATTCAGTTCCTGTGTAGCCAAGTTTACATTCCATGTAGTAGTGATAACTTATGATGTTTCTTTTTCTGTGTGACTTATTTCACTTAGAATCATTGTACCTGAATCCACTCGTCATGCTGCTACGGGCCTGATGACATAGATTTCATTGCTGAATGATATTGCATTGTACGTAAGTACCACAACTTCTTTATCCATTTTTCGCTTTCTGTGATATTGAACTTGTACCGTAAACGAGGTTCTTGTAAACAGAGCCGTCCCAAACTTTGGGGTGGCTGTGTCTTTTGGATTTTAATTTCCCTAAGCTATAGGACCATAAGTGGAAGTGCCCTAGGCTCTGTTGCTTTGTTTTTTAGATGTTTCAGGAAACACCATACACTTCTCCAGAGTGGCTGTTGGCAATTTACGTCCCGCCCATCAGCATAACAAGGCTCCCAGTTCTCCATGCCCTGTCCTGCCTTTCTGGATTTTACACTTTTTTCAGATGGCGCTGTTGACCGGGGGGCAGTGAGACTTCATTGTAGTGCAGATTTCCTTTGCAAGCTTGCTTGGTTGGCCAAAAAGGGCGTATGCGTTTTTTCCTGAATATATTCAGGAAAAAACGCATACGCCCTTTTTGGCCACGTGCATCATTGTGGACGTTCTGCCTCTTTTCCTATGCTTTACATGCAATTCCAGTCTACCTCCTGAAATCGGTTTCCTGCAATTCTGCCCCGCTTTCAAGTCCTCTTGGCAGCCTTACTTCAATATATTTTTGGACGATAGCTGTCATTTATAACTCTGCAGGTTTGTGAATGACAGTGCCCCTGAGCTCCTTTCTTCAACTCGCTTTCTTGTGAGCTGGCCGCAACACCGCAGGATTGCTTCAGGCCCTAGTGTGGTTCCGGCATGGCACACTGAGCCATTGGTTAATTCCTCTTCCTGGTGGGAAATGAGAGTTAAATTTGCCCGTCCAGACACCTCCAGCTAGTCTCTCATTGGTTTTCCCTATTCCTGTTCATTTTCCGCAGAAATTGCAAACTGGGACAAACAGGAGGTTAAAGGCACTGACTCTCCAAGTCGGGAGAGTGTTAGTAAAGCGTCTGGAATGTTTCACCCGAGTACCAGGGGACGAAAACTGAGACACCTTTGAACACGTTTCCTAATCACACGGTGGATCATAATCTGGGTTCCACATGCATGATTTAGCTGAAGGAAGAATCCCTTAAACCTGGAGAGTTGAGACCCATGGAATGGGTACCATGCAATATGACTTCAAAGGGTCTGCATTTGCTCACCGATCCTCACCAATCCTATCACTGCTGCGTTTATGCCGCTGTACACACGCTTGATTCTCCTTCGGAGACATATAAGTCCATAGGTTTTAAGATTCTTACTAGTCAGGTATATTCTTAGGCGTTTAATATGGGGTGTTGAGTCCACTTCGTTGAGCAAGGAGTAGCTCTTGTCTATTACATATTTGGCTTATGGAACGGTATCTGTGCTAATTTCAATCTCTGGTTTTATGCAGCACCCCAACTCACCTTTCCCCTTAAGCAAGCATAAGTTGGTTTTCTACATTTGAGACCCTGTTCTGTTTTGTAATTCAGTTCCTGTGTAGCCAAGTTTACATTCCGTGTAGTAGTGATATCTTATGATGTTTCTTTTTCTGTGTGACTTATTTCACTTAGAATCATCGTACCTGAATCCACTCATTATGCTGCTATGGGCCTGATGACATAGATTTCATTGCTGAGTGATATTGCATTGTACATAAGTAGAACAACTTCTTTATCCATTTTTCGCTTTCTGCGATATTGAACTTGTACCGTAAACGAGGTTCTTGTAAACAGAGCCGTCCCAAATTTTTGGGGTGGCTGTGTCTTTTTGATTTTAATTTCCCTAAGCTATAGGACCATAAGTGGAAGTGCGCTAGGCTCTGTTGCTTTGTTTTTTAGATGTTTCAGGAAACACCATACACTTCTCCAGAGTGGCTCTTGGCAATTTACATCCTGCCCATCAGCATAACAAGGCTCCCAGTTCTCCATGGCCTGTCCTGCCTTTCTGGATTTTACACTTTTTTCAGATGGCCCTTTTGACCGGGGGGCAGTGAGACTTCATTGTAGTGCAGATTTCCTTTGCAAGCTTGCTTGGTTGGCCAAAAAGGGCGTATGCGTTTTTTCCTGAATATATTCAGGGAAAAACGCATACGCCCTTTTTGGCCAAGTGCATCATTGTGGACGTTCTGCCTCTTTTCCTATGCTTTACATGCAATTCCAGTCTACCTCCTGAAATCGGTTTCCTGCAATTCTGCCCCGCTTTCAAGTCCTCTTGGCAGCCTTACTTCAATATATTTTTGGACGATAGCTGTCATTTATAACTCTGCAGGTTTGTGAATGACAGTGCCCCTGAGCTCCTTTCTTCAACTCGCTTTCTTGTGAGCTGGCCGCAACACCGCAGGATTGCTTCAGGCCCTAGTGTGGTTCCGGCATGGCACGCTGAGCCTTTGGTTAATTCCTCTTCCTGGTGGGAAATGAGAGTTAAATTTGCCCGTCCAGACACCTCCAGCTAGTTTCTCATTGGTTCTCCCTATTCCTGTTCATTTTCCGCAGAAATTGCAAACTGGGCCAAACAGGAGGTTAAAGGCACTGAGTCTCCAAGTGGGGAGAGTGTTAGTAAAGCGTCTGGAATGTTGCACCCGAGTACCAGGGGACGAAAACTGAGACACCTTTGAAAACGTTTCCCAATCACACGGTGGATCATAGTCTGGGTTCCACATGCATGTTTTAGCTGAAGGAAGAATCCCTTAAACCTGGAGAGTTGAGACCCATGTAATGGGCACCATGCAATATGACTTCAAAGGGTCTGCATTTGCTCACCGATCCTCACCAATCCTATCGCTGCTGCGTTTATGCCGCTGTACACACGCTTGATTCTCTTTCGGAGACATATAAATCCATAGGTTTTAAGATTCTTACTAGTCAGGTATATTCTTAGGCGTTTAATATGGGGTGTTGAGTCCACTTCGTTGAGCAAGGAGTAGCTCTTGTCTATTACATATTTGGCTTATGGAACGGTATCTGTGCTAATTTCAATCTCTGGTTTTATGCAGCACCCCAACTCACCTTTCTCCTTAAGGAAGCATAAGTTGGTTTTCTACATTTGAGACCCTGTTCTGTTTTGTAATTCAGTTCCTGTGTAGCCAAGTTTACATTCCGTGTAGTAGTGATAACTTATGATGTTTCTTTTTCTGTGTGACTTATTTCACTTAGAATCATTGTACCTGAATCCACTCGTCATGCTGCTACGGGCCTGATGACATAGATTTCATTGCTGAGTGATATTTCATTGTACGTAAGTACCACAACTTCTTTATCCATTTTTCGCTTTCTGTGATATTGAACTTGTACCGTAAACGAGGTTCTTGTAAACAGAACCATCCCAAACTTTTGGGTGGCTGTGTCTTTTTGATTTTAATTTCCCTAAGCTATAGGACCATAAGTGGAAGTGCCCTAGGCTCTGTTGCTTTGTTTTTTAGATGTTTCAGGAAACACCATACACTTCTCCAGAGTGGCTGTTGGCAATTTACGTCCCGCCCATCAGCATAACAAGGCTCCCAGTTCTCCATGGCCTGTCCTGCCTTTCTGGATTTTACACTTTTTTCAGATGGCGCTGTTGACCGGGGGGCAGTGAGACTTCATTGTAGTGCAGATTTCCTTTGCAAGCTTGCTTGGTTGGCCAAAAAGGGCGTATGCGTTTTTTCCTGAATATATTCAGGAAAAAACGCATACGCCCTTTTTGGCCACGTGCATCATTGTGGACGTTCTGCCTCTTTTCCTATGCTTTACATGCAATTCCAGTCTACCTCCTGAAATCGGTTTCCTGCAATTCTGCCCCGCTTTCAAGTCCTCTTGGCAGCCTTACTTCAATATATTTTTGGACGATAGATGTCATTTATAACTCTGCAGGTTTGTGAATGACAGTGCCCCTGAGCTCCTTTCTTCAACTCGCTTTCTTGTGAGCAGGCCGCAACACCGCAGGATTGCTTCAGGCCCTAGTGTGGTTCCGGCATGGCACGCTGAGCCTTTGGTTAATTCCTCTTCCTGGTGGGAAATGAGAGTTAAATTTGCCCGTCCAGACACCTCCAGCTAGTTTCTCATTGGTTCTCCCTATTCCTGTTCATTTTCCGCAGAAATTGCAAACTGGGCCAAACAGGAGGTTAAAGGCACTGAGTCTCCAAGTGGGGAGAGTGTTAGTAAAGCGTCTGGAATGTTGCACCCGAGTACCAGGGGACGAAAACTGAGACACCTTTGAAAACGTTTCCCAATCACACGGTGGATCATAGTCTGGGTTCCACATGCATGTTTTAGCTGAAGGAAGAATCCCTTAAACCTGGAGAGTTGAGACCCATGGAATGGGTACCATGCAATATGACTTCAAAGGGTCTGCATTTGCTCACCGATCCTCACCAATCCTATCACTGCTGCGTTTATGCCACTGTACACACGCTTGTTTCACTTTCGGAGACATATAAATCCATAGGTTTTAAGATTCTTACTAGTCAGGTATATTCTTAGGCGTTTAATATGGGGTGTTGAGTCCACTTCGTTGAGCAAGGAGTAGCTCTTGTCTATTACATATTTGGCTTATGGAACGGTATCTGGGCTAATTTCAATCTCTGGTTTTATGCAGCACCCCAACTCACCTTTCCCCTTAAGCAAGCATAAGTTGGTTTTCTACATTTGAGACCCTGTTCTGTTTTGTAATTCAGTTCCTGTGTAGCCAAGTTTACATTCCAAGTAGTAGTGATAACTTATGATGTTTCTTTTTCTGTGTGACTTATTTCACTTAGAATCATTGTACCTGAATCCACTCGTCATGCTGCTACGGGACTGATGACATAGATTTCATTGCTGAGTGATATTGCATTGTACGTAAGTACCACAACTTCTTTATCCATTTTTCGCTTTCTGTGATATTGAACTTGTACCGTAAACGAGGTTCTTGTAAACAGAGCCGTCCCAAACTTTGGGGTGGCTGTGTCTTTTGGATTTTAATTTCCCTAAGCTATAGGACCATAAGTGGAAGTGCCCTAGGCTCTGTTGCTTTGTTTTTTAGATGTTTCAGGAAACACCATACACTTCTCCAGAGTGGCTGTTGGCAATTTACGTCCCGCCCATCAGCATAACAAGGCTCCCAGTTCTCCATGGCCTGTCCTGCCTTTCTGGATTTTACACTTTTTTCAGATGGCGCTGTTGACCGGGGGGCAGTGAGACTTCATTGTAGTGCAGATTTCCTTTGCAAGCTTGCTTGATTGGCCAAAAATGGCGTATGCGTTTTTTCCTGAATATATTCAGGAAAAAACGCATACGCCCTTTTTGGCCAAGTGCATCATTGTGGACGTTCTGCCTCTTTTCCTATGCTTTACATGCAATTCCAGTCTACCTCCTGAAATCGGTTTCCTGCAATTCTGCCCCGCTTTCAAGTCCTCTTGGCAGCCTTACTTCAATATATTTTTGGACGATAGCTGTCATTTATAACTCTGCAGGTTTGTGAATGACAGTGCCCCTGAGCTCCTTTCTTCAACTCGCTTTCTTGTGAGCTGGCCGCAACACCGCAGGATTGCTTCAGGCCCTAGTGTGGTTCCGGCATGGCACGCTGAGCCTTTGGTTAATTCCTCTTCCTGGTGGGAAATGAGAGTTAAATTTGCCCGTCCAGACACCTCCAGCTAGTTTCTCATTGGTTCTCTCTATTCCTGTTCATTTTCCGCAGAAATTGCAAACTGGGCCAAACAGGAGGTTAAAGGCACTGAGTCTCCAAGTGGGGAGAGTGTTAGTAAAGCGTCTGGAATGTTGCACCCGAGTACCAGGGGACGAAAACTGAGACACCTTTGAAAACGTTTCCCAATCACACGGTGGATCATAGTCTGGGTTCCACATGCATGTTTTAGCTGAAGGAAGAATCCCTTAAACCTGGAGAGTTGAGACCCATGTAATGGGTACCATGCAATATGACTTCAAAGGGTCTGCATTTGCTCACCGATCCTCACCAATCCTATCACTGCTGCGTTTATGCCGCTGTACACACGCTTGATTCTCTTTCGGAGACATATAAATCCATAGGTTTTAAGATTCTTACTAGTCAGGTATATTCTTAGGCGTTTAATATGGGGTGTTGAGTCCACTTCGTTGAGCAAGGAGTAGCTCTTGTCTATTACATATATGGCTTATGGAACGGTATCTGTGCTAATTTCAATCTCTGGTTTTATGCAGCACCCCAACTCACCTTTCTCCTTAAGGAAGCATAAGTTGGTTTTCTACATTTGAGACCCTGTTCTGTTTTGTAATTCAGTTCCTGTGTAGCCAAGTTTACATTCCGTGTAGTAGTGATAACTTATGATGTTTCTTTTTCTGTGTGACTTATTTCACTTAGAATCATTGTACCTGAATCCACTCGTCATGCTGCTACGGGCCTGATGACATAGATTTCATTGCTGAGTGATATTTCATTGTACGTAAGTACCACAACTTCTTTATCCATTTTTCGCTTTCTGTGATATTGAACTTGTACCGTAAACGAGGTTCTTGTAAACAGAACCATCCCAAACTTTTGGGTGGCTGTGTCTTTTTGATTTTAATTTCCCTAAGCTATAGGACCATAAGTGGAAGTGCCCTAGGCTCTGTTGCTTTGTTTTTTAGATGTTTCAGGAAACACCATACACTTCTCCAGAGTGGCTGTTGGCAATTTACATCCCGCCCATCAGCATAACAAGGCTCCCAGTTCTCCATGCCCTGTCCTGCCTTTCTGGATTTTACACTTTTTTCAGATGGCGCTGTTGACCGGGGGGCAGTGAGACTTCATTGTAGTGCAGATTTCCTTTGCAAGCTTGCTTGATTGGCCAAAAAGGGCGTATGCGTTTTTTCCTGAATATATTCAGGAAAAAACGCATACGCCCTTTTTGGCCAAGTGCATCATTGTGGACGTTCTGCCTCTTTTCCTATGCTTTACATGCAATTCCAGTCTACCTCCTGAAATCGGTTTCCTGCAATTCTGCCCCGCTTTCAAGTCCTCTTGGCAGCCTTACTTCAATATATTTTTGGACGATAGCTGTCATTTATAACTCTGCAGGTTTGTGAATGACAGTGCCCCTGAGCTCCTTTCTTCAACTCGCTTTCTTGTGAGCTGGCCGCAACACCGCAGGATTGCTTCAGGCCCTAGTGTGGTTCCGGCATGGCACGCTGAGCCTTTGGTTAATTCCTCTTCCTGGTGGGAAATGAGAGTTAAATTTGCCCGTCCAGACACCTCCAGCTAGTTTCTCATTGGTTCTCCCTATTCCTGTTCATTTTCCGCAGAAATTGCAAACTGGGCCAAACAGGAGGTTAAAGGCACTGAGTCTCCAAGTGGGGAGAGTGTTAGTAAAGCGTCTGGAATGTTGCACCCGAGTACCAGGGGACGAAAACTGAGACACCTTTGAAAACGTTTCCCAATCACACGGTGGATCATAGTCTGGGTTCCACATGCATGTTTTAGCTGAAGGAAGAATCCCTTAAACCTGGAGAGTTGAGACCCATGGAATGGGTACCATGCAATATGACTTCAAAGGGTCTGCATTTGCTCACCGATCCTCACCAATCCTATCACTGCTGCGTTTATGCCACTGTACACACGCTTGTTTCACTTTTGGAGACATATAAATCCATAGGTTTTAAGATTCTTACTAGTCAGGTATATTCTTAGGCGTTTAATATGGGGTGTTGAGTCCACTTCGTTGAGCAAGGAGTAGCTCTTGTCTATTACATATTTGGCTTATGGAACGGTATCTGTGCTAATTTCAATCTCTGGTTTTATGCAGCACCCCAACTCACCTTTCCCCTTAAGCAAGCATAAGTTGGTTTTCTACATTTGAGACCCTGTTCTGTTTTGTAATTCAGTTCCTGTGTAGCCAAGTTTACATTCCGTGTAGTAGTGATATCTTATGATGTTTCTTTTTCTCTGTAACATATTTCACTTAGAATCATCGTACCTGAATCCACTCCTTATGCTGCTACGGGCCTGATGACATAGATTTCATTGCTGAGTGATATTGCATTGTACGTAAGTAGAACAACTTCTTTATCCATTTTTCGCTTTCTGTGATATTGAACTTGTACCGTAAACGAGGTTCTTGTAAACAGAGCCGTCCCAAACTTTGAGGTGGCTGTGTCTTTTGGATTTTAATTTCCCTAAGCTATAGGACCATAAGTGGAAGTGCCCTAGGCTCTGTTGCTTTGTTTTTTAGATGTTTCAGGAAACACCATACACTTCTCCAGAGTGGCTGTTGGCAATTTACATCCCGCCCATCAGCATAACAAGGCTCCCAGTTCTCCATGGCCTGTCCTGTCTTTCTGGATTTTACACATTTTTCAGATGGCCCTTTTGACCCGGGGGCCGTGAGACTTCATTGTAGTGCAGATTTCCTTTGCAAGCTTGCTTGGTTGGCCAAAAAGGGCGTATGCGTTTTTTCCTGAATATATTCAGGAAAAAACGCATACGCCCTTTTTGGCCACGTGCATCATTGTGGACGTTCTGCCTCTTTTCCTATGCTTTACATGCAATTCCAGTCTACCTCCTGAAATCGGTTTCCTGCAATTCTGCCCCGCTTTCAAGTCCTCTTGGCAGCCTTACTTCAATATATTTTTGGACGATAGCTGTCATTTATAACTCTGCAGGTTTGTGAATGACAGTGCCCCTGAGCTCCTTTCTTCAACTCGCTTTCTTGTGAGCTGGCCGCAACACCGCAGGATTGCTTCAGGCCCTAGTGTGGTTCCGGCATGGCACGCTGAGCCTTTGGTTAATTCCTCTTCCTGGTGGGAAATGAGAGTTAAATTTGCCCGTCCAGACACCTCCAGCTAGTTTCTCATTGGTTCTCCCTATTCCTGTTCATTTTCCGCAGAAATTGCAAACTGGGCCAAACAGGAGGTTAAAGGCACTGAGTCTCCAAGTGGGGAGAGTGTTAGTAAAGCGTCTGGAATGTTGCACCCGAGTACCAGGGGACGAAAACTGAGACACCTTTGAAAACGTTTCCCAATCACACGGTGGATCATAGTCTGGGTTCCACATGCATGTTTTAGCTGAAGGAAGAATCCCTTAAACCTGGAGAGTTGAGACCCATGGAATGGGTACCATGCAATATGACTTCAAAGGGTCTGCATTTGCTCACCGATCCTCACCAATCCTATCACTGCTTCGTTTATGCCGCTGTACACACGCTTGATTCTCTTTCGGAGACATATAAATCCATAGGTTTTAAGATTCTTACTAGTCAGGTATATTCTTAGGCGTTTAATATGGGGTGTTGAGTCCACTTCGTTGAGCAAGGAGTAGCTCTTGTCTATTACATATTTGGCTTATGGAACGGTATCTGTGCTAATTTCAATCTCTGGTTTTATGCAGCACCCCAACTCACCTTTCTCCTTAAGGAAGCATAAGTTGGTTTTCTACATTTGAGACCCTGTTCTGTTTTGTAATTCATTTCCTGTGTAGCCAAGTTTACATTCCGTGTAGTAGTGATAACTTATGATGTTTCTTTTTCTGTGTGACTTATTTCACTTAGAATCATTGTACCTGAATCCACTCGTCATGCTGCTACGGGCCTGATGACATAGATTTCATTGCTGAGTGATATTTCATTGTACGTAAGTACCACAACTTCTTTATCCATTTTTCGCTTTCTGTGATATTGAACTTGTACCGTAAACGAGGTTCTTGTAAACAGAACCATCCCAAACTTTTGGGTGGCTGTGTCTTTTTGATTTTAATTTCCCTAAGCTATAGGACCATAAGTGGAAGTGCCCTAGGCTCTGTTGCTTTGTTTTTTAGATGTTTCAGGAAACACCATACACTTCTCCAGAGTGGCTGTTGGCAATTTACGTCCCGCCCATCAGCATAACAAGGCTCCCAGTTCTCCATGCCCTGTCCTGCCTTTCTGGATTTTACACTTTTTTCAGATGGCGCTGTTGACCGGGGGGCAGTGAGACTTCATTGTAGTGCAGATTTCCTTTGCAAGCTTGCTTGATTGGCCAAAAAGGGCGTATGCGTTTTTTCCTGAATATATTCAGGAAAAAACGCATACGCCCTTTTTGGCCAAGTGCATCATTGTGGACGTTCTGCCTCTTTTCCTATGCTTTACATGCAATTCCAGTCTACCTCCTGAAATCGGTTTCCTGCAATTCTGCCCCGCTTTCAAGTCCTCTTGGCAGCCTTACTTCAATATATTTTTGGACGATAGCTGTCATTTATAACTCTGCAGGTTTGTGAATGACAGTGCCCCTGAGCTCCTTTCTTCAACTCGCTTTCTTGTGAGCAGGCCGCAACACCGCAGGATTGCTTCAGGCCCTAGTGTGGTTCCGGCATGGCACGCTGAGCCTTTGGTTAATTCCTCTTCCTGGTGGGAAATGAGAGTTAAATTTGCCCGTCCAGACACCTCCAGCTAGTTTCTCATTGGTTCTCCCTATTCCTGTTCATTTTCCGCAGAAATTGCAAACTGGGCCAAACAGGAGGTTAAAGGCACTGAGTGTCCAAGTGGGGAGAGTGTTAGTAAAGCGTCTGGAATGTTGCACCCGAGTACCAGGGGACGAAAACTGAGACACCTTTGAAAACGTTTCCCAATCACACGGTGGATCATAGTCTGGGTTCCACATGCATGTTTTAGCTGAAGGAAGAATCCCTTAAACCTGGAGAGTTGAGACCCATGGAATGGGTACCATGCAATATGACTTCAAAGGGTCTGCATTTGCTCACCGATCCTCACCAATCCTATCACTGCTGCGTTTATGCCACTGTACACACGCTTGTTTCACTTTTGGAGACATATAAATCCATAGGTTTTAAGATTCTTACTAGTCAGGTATATTCTTAGGCGTTTAATATGGGGTGTTGAGTCCACTTCGTTGAGCAAGGAGTAGCTCTTGTCTATTACATATTTGGCTTATGGAACGGTATCTGTGCTAATTTCAATCTCTGGTTTTATGCAGCACCCCAACTCACCTTTCCCCTTAAGCAAGCATAAGTTGGTTTTCTACATTTGAGACCCTGTTCTGTTTTGTAATTCAGTTCCTGTGTAGCCAAGTTTACATTCCGTGTAGTAGTGATATCTTATGATGTTTCTTTTTCTCTGTAACATATTTCACTTAGAATCATCGTACCTGAATCCACTCCTTATGCTGCTACGGGCCTGATGACATAGATTTCATTGCTGAGTGATATTGCATTGTACGTAAGTAGAACAACTTCTTTATCCATTTTTCGCTTTCTGTGATATTGAACTTGTACCGTAAACGAGGTTCTTGTAAACAGAGCCGTCCCAAACTTTGAGGTGGCTGTGTCTTTTGGATTTTAATTTCCCTAAGCTATAGGACCATAAGTGGAAGTGCCCTAGGCTCTGTTGCTTTGTTTTTTAGATGTTTCAGGAAACACCATACACTTCTCCAGAGTGGCTGTTGGCAATTTACATCCCGCCCATCAGCATAGCAAGGCTCCCAGTTCTCCATGGCCTGTCCTGCCTTTCTGGATTTTACACATTTTTCAGATGGCCCTTTTGACCGGGGGGCAGTGAGACTTCATTGTAGTGCAGATTTCCTTTGCAAGCTTGCTTGGTTGGCCAAAAAGGGCGTATGCGTTTTTTCCTGAATATATTCAGGAAAAAACGCATACGCCCTTTTTGGCCACGTGCATCATTGTGGACGTTCTGCCTCTTTTCCTATGCTTTACATGCAATTCCAGTCTACCTCCTGAAATCGGTTTCCTGCAATTCTGCCCCGCTTTCAAGTCCTCTTGGCAGCCTTACTTCAATATATTTTTGGACGATAGCTGTCATTTATAACTCTGCAGGTTTGTGAATGACAGTGCCCCTGAGCTCCTTTCTTCAACTCGCTTTCTTGTGAGCTGGCCGCAACACCGCAGGATTGCTTCAGGCCCTAGTGTGGTTCCGGCATGGCACACTGAGCCATTGGTTAATTCCTCTTCCTGGTGGGAAATGAGAGTTAAATTTGCCCGTCCAGACACCTCCAGCTAGTCTCTCATTGGTTTTCCCTATTCCTGTTCATTTTCCGCAGAAATTGCAAACTGGGACAAACAGGAGGTTAAAGGCACTGACTCTCCAAGTGGGGAGAGTGTTAGTAAAGCGTCTGGAATGTTTCACCCGAGTACCAGGGGACGAAAACTGTGACACCTTTGAACACGTTTCCTAATCACACGGTGGATCATAATCTGGGTTCCACATGCATGATTTAGCTGAAGGAAGAATCCCTTAAACCTGGAGAGTTGAGACCCATGGAATGGGTACCATGCAATATGACTTCAAAGGGTCTGCATTTGCTCACCGATCCTCACCAATCCTATCACTGCTGCGTTTATGCCGCTGTACACACGCTTGATTCTCTTTCGGAGACATATAAATCCATAGGTTTTAAGATTCTTACTAGTCAGGTATATTCTTAGGCATTTAATATGGGGTGTTGAGTCCACTTCGTTGAGCAAGGAGTAGCTCTTGTCTATTACATATTTGGCTTATGGAACGGTATCTGTGCTAATTTCAATCTCTGGTTTTATGCAGCACCGCAACTCACCTTTCCCCTTAAGCAAGCATAAGTTGGTTTTCTACATTTGAGACCCTGTTCTGTTTTGTAATTCAGTTCCTGTGTAGCCAAGTTTACATTCCGTGTAGTAGTGATATCTTATGATGTTTCTTTTTCTGTGTGACTTATTTCACTTAGAATCATCGTACCTGAATCCACTCATTATGCTGCTATGGGCCTGATGACATAGATCTCATTGCTGAGTGATATTGCATTGTACATAAGTAGAACAACTTCTTTATCCATTTTTCGCTTTCTGCGATATTGAACTTGTACCGTAAACGAGGTTCTTGTAAACAGAGCCGTCCCAAACTTTGGGGTGGCTGTGTCTTTTTGATTTTAATTTCCCTAAGCTATAGGACCATAAGTGGAAGTGCGCCAGGCTCTGTTGCTTTGTTTTTTAGATGTTTCAGGAAACACCATACACTTCTCCAGAGTGGCTGTTGGCAATTTACGTCCTGCCCATCAGCATAACAAGGCTCCCAGTTCTCCATGGCCTGTCCTGCCATTCTGGATTTTACACTTTTTTCAGATTGCGCTGTTGACCGGGGGGCAGTGAGACTTCATTGTAGTGCAGATTTCCTTTGCAAGCTTGCTTGATTGGCCAAAAAGGGCGTATGCGTTTTTTCCTGAATATATTCAGGAAAAAACGCATACGCCCTTTTTGGCCAAGTGCATCATTGTGGACGTTCTGCCTCTTTTCCTATGCTTTACATGCAATTCCAGTCTACCTCCTGAAATCGGTTTCCTGAAATTCTGCCCCGCTTTCAAGTCCTCTTGGCAGCCTTACTTCAATATATTTTTGGATGATAGCTGTCATTTATAACTCTGCAGGTTTGTGAATGACAGTGCCCCTGAGCTCCTTTCTTCAACTCGCTTTCTTGTGAGCTGGCCGCAACACCGCAGGATTGCTTCAGGCCCTAGTGTGGTTCCGGCATGGCACGCTGAGCCTTTGGTTAATTCCTCTTCCTGGTGGGAAATGAGAGTTAAATTTGCCCGTCCAGACACCTCCAGCTAGTTTCTCATTGGTTCTCCCTATTCCTGTTCATTTTCCGCAGAAATTGCAAACTGGGACAAACAGGAGGTTAAAGGCACTGAGTCTCCAAGTGGGGAGAGTGTTAGTAAAGCGTCTGGAATGTTGCACCCGAGTACCAGGGGACGAAAACTGAGACACCTTTGAAAACGTTTCCCAATCACACGGTGGATCATAGTCTGGGTTCCACATGCATGTTTTAGCTGAAGGAAGAATCCCTTAAACCTGGAGAGTTGAGACCCATGTAATGGGTACCATGCAATATGACTTCAAAGGGTCTGCATTTGCTCACCGATCCTCACCAATCCTATCGCTGCTGCGTTTATGCCGCTGTACACACGCTTGATTCTCTTTCGGAGACATATAAATCCATAGGTTTTAAGATTCTTACTAGTCAGGTATATTCTTAGGCGTTTAATATGGGGTGTTGAGTCCACTTCGTTGAGCAAGGAGTAGCTCTTGTCTATTACATATTTGGCTTATGGAACGGTATCTGTGCTAATTTCAATCTCTGGTTTTATGCAGCACCCCAACTCACCTTTCTCCTTAAGGAAGCATAAGATGGTTTTCTACATTTGAGACCCTGTTCTGTTTTGTAATTCAGTTCCTGTGTAGCCAAGTTTACATCCCGTGTAGTAGTGATAACTTATGATGTTTCTTTTTCTGTGTGACTTATTTCACTTAGAATCATTGTACCTGAATCCACTCGTCATGCTGCTACGGGCCTGATGACATAGATTTCATTGCTGAGTGATATTTCATTGTACGTAAGTACCACAACTTCTTTATCCATTTTTCGCTTTCTGTGATATTGAACTTGTACCGTAAACGAGGTTCTTGTAAACAGAACCATCCCAAACTTTTGGGTGGCTGTGTCTTTTTGATTTTAATTTCCCTAAGCTATAGGACCATAAGTGGAAGTGCCCTAGGCTCTGTTGCTTTGTTTTTTAGATGTTTCAGGAAACACCATACACTTCTCCAGAGTGGCTGTTGGCAATTTACGTCCCGCCCATCAGCATAACAAGGCTCCCAGTTCTACATGGCCTGTCCTGCCTTTCTGGATTTTACACTTTTTTCAGATGGCGCTGTTGACCGGGGGGCAGTGAGACTTCATTGTAGTGCAGATTTCCTTTGCAAGCTTGCTTGATTGGCCAAAAAGGGCGTATGCGTTTTTTCCTGAATATATTCAGGAAAAAACGCATACGCCCTTTTTGGCCAAGTGCATCATTGTGGACGTTCTGCCTCTTTTCCTATGCTTTACATGCAATTCCAGTCTACCTCCTGAAATCGGTTTCCTGCAATTCTGCCCCGCTTTCAAGTCCTCTTGGCAGCCTTACTTCAATATATTTTTGGACGATAGCTGTCATTTATAACTCTGCAGGTTTGTGAATGACAGTGCCCCTGAGCTCCTTTCTTCAACTCGCTTTCTTGTGAGCTGGCCGCAACACCGCAGGATTGCTTCAGGCCCTAGTGTGGTTCCGGCATGGCACGCTGAGCCTTTGGTTAATTCCTCTTCCTGGTGGGAAATGAGAGTTAAATTTGCCCGTCCAGACACCTCCAGCTAGTTTCTCATTGGTTCTCCCTATTCCTGTTCATTTTCCGCAGAAATTGCAAACTGGGCCAAACAGGAGGTTAAAGGCACTGAGTCTCCAAGTGGGGAGAGTGTTAGTAAAGCGTCTGGAATGTTGCACCCGAGTACCAGGGGACGAAAACTGAGACACCTTTGAAAACGTTTCCCAATCACACGGTGGATCATAGTCTGGGTTCCACATGCATGTTTTAGCTGAAGGAAGAATCCCTTAAACCTGGAGAGTTGAGACCCATGTAATGGGTACCATGCAATATGACTTCAAAGGGTCTGCATTTGCTCACCGATCCTCACCAATCCTATCACTGCTGCGTTTATGCCGCTGTACACACGCTTGATTCTCTTTCGGAGACATATAAATCCATAGGTTTTAAGATTCTTACTAGTCAGGTATATTCTTAGGCGTTTAATATGGGGTGTTGAGTCCACTTCGTTGAGCAAGGAGTAGCTCTTGTCTATTACATATTTGGCTTATGGAACGGTATCTGTGCTAATTTCAATCTCTGGTTTTATGCAGCACCCCAACTCACCTTTCTCCTTAAGGAAGCATAAGTTGGTTTTCTACATTTGAGACCCTGTTCTGTTTTGTAATTCAGTTCCTGTGTAGCCAAGCTTACATTCCGTGTAGTAGTGATAACTTATGATGTTTCTTTTTCTGTGTGACTTATTTCACTTAGAATCATTGTACCTGAATCCACTCGTCATGCTGCTACGGGCCTGATGACGTAGATTTCATTGCTGAGTGATATTTCATTGTACGTAAGTACCACAACTTCTTTATCCATTTTTCGCTTTCTGTGATATTGAACTTGTACCGTAAACAAGGTTCTTGTAAACAGAACCATCCCAAACTTTGGGGTGGCTGTGTCTTTTTGATTTTAATTTCCCTAAGCTATAGGACCATAAGTGGAAGTGCCCTAGGCTCTGTTGCTTTGTTTTTTAGATGTTTCAGGAAACACCGTACACTTCTCCAGAGTGGCTGTTGGCAATTTACGTCCCGCCCATCAGCATAACAAGGCTCCCAGTTCTCCATGGCCTGTCCTGCCTTTCTGGATTTTACACTTTTTTCAGATGGCGCTGTTGACCGGGGGGCAGTGAGACTTCATTGTAGTTCAGATTTCCATTGCAAGCTTGCTTGATTGGCCAAAAAGGGCGTATGCGTTTTTTCCTGAATATATTCAGGAAAAAACGCATACGCCCTTTTTGGCCAAGTGCATCATTGTGGACGTTCTGCCTCTTTTCCTATGCTTTACATGCAATTCCAGTCTACCTCCTGAAATCGGTTTCCTGCAATTCTGCCCCGCTTTCAAGTCCTCTTGGCAGCCTTACTTCAATATATTCTTGGACGATAGATGTCATTTATAACTCTGCAGGTTTGTGAATGACAGTGCCCCTGAGCTCCTTTCTTCAACTCGCTTTCTTGTGAGCAGGCCGCAACACCGCAGGATTGCTTCAGGCCCTAGTGTGGTTCCGGCATGGCACGCTGAGCCTTTGGTTAATTCCTCTTCCTGGTGGGAAATGAGAGTTAAATTTGCCCGTCCAGACACCTCCAGCTAGTTTCTCATTGGTTCTCCCTATTCCTGTTCATTTTCCGCAGAAATTGCAAACTGGGCCAAACAGGAGGTTAAAGGCACTGAGTCTCCAAGTGGGGAGAGTGTTAGTAAAGCGTCTGGAATGTTGCACCCGAGTACCAGGGGACGAAAACTGAGACACCTTTGAAAACGTTTCCCAATCACACGGTGGATCATACTCTGGGTTCCACATGCATGTTTTAGCTGAAGGAAGAATCCCTTAAACCTGGAGAGTTGAGACCCATGGAATGGGTACCATGCAATATGACTTCAAAGGGTCTGCATTTGCTCACCGATCCTCACCAATCCTATCACTGCTGCGTTTATGCCGCTGTACACACGCTTGATTCTCTTTCGGAGACATATAAATCCATAGGTTTTAAGATTCTTACTAGTCAGGTATATTCTTAGGCGTTTAATATGGGGTGTTGAGTCCACTTCGTTGAGCAAGGAGTAGCTCTAGTCTATTACATATTTGGCTTATGGAACGGTATCTGTCCTAATTTCAATCTCTGGTTTTATGCAGCACCCCAACTCACCTTTCTCCTTAAGGAAGCATAAGTTGGTTTTCTACATTTGAGACCCTGTTCTGTTTTGTAATTCAGTTCCTGTGTAGCCAAGTTTACATTCCGTGTAGAAGTGATAACTTATGATGTTTCTTTTTCTGTGTGACTTATTTCACTTAGAATCATTGTACCTGAATCCACTCGTCATGCTGCTACGGGCCTGATGACATAGATTTCATTGCTGAGTGATATTGCATTGTACGTAAGTACCACAACTTCTTTATCCATTTTTCGCTTTCTGTGATATTGAACTTGTACCGTAAACGAGGTTCTTGTAAACAGAACCATCCCAAACTTTGGGGTGGCTGTGTGTTTTTGATTTTAATTTCCCTAAGCTATAGGACCATAAGTGGAAGTGCCCTAGGCTCTGCTGCTTTGTTTTTTAGATGTTTCAGGAAACACCATACACTTCCCCAGAGTGGCTGTTGGCAATTTACGTCCCGCCGATCAGCATAACAAGGCTCCCAGTTCTACATGGCCTGTCCTGCCTTTCTGGATTTTACACTTTTTTCAGATGGCGCTGTTGACCGGGGTGGCAGTGAGACTTTATTGTAGTGCAGATTTCCTTTGCAAGCTTGCTTGATTGGCCAAAAAGGGCGTATGCGTTTTTTCCTGAATATATTCAGGAAAAAACGCATACGCCCTTTTTGGCCAAGTGCATCATTGTGGACGTTCTGCCTCTTTTCCTATGCTTTACATGCAATTCCAGTCTACCTCCTGAAATCGGTTTCCTGCAATTCTGCCCCACTTTCAAGTCCTCTTGGCAGCCTTACTTCAATATATTTTTGGACGATAGATGTTATTTACAATTCTGCAGGTTTGTGAATGACAGTGCCCCTGAGCTCCTTTCTTCAACTCGCTTTCTTGTGAGCTGGCCGCAACACCGCAGGATTGCTTCAGGCCCTAGTGTGGTTCCGACATGGCACGCTGAGCCTTTGGTTAATTCCTCTACCTGGTGGGAAATGAGAGTTAAATTTGCCCGTCCAGACACCTCCAGCTAGTCTCTCATTGGTTCTCCCTATTCCTCTTCGTTTTCCACAGAAATTGCAAACTGGGCCAAACAGGAGGTTAAAGGCACTGACTCTCCAAGTGGGGAGAGTGTTAGTAAAGCGTCTGGAATATTGCACCCGAGTACCGGGTGACGAAAACAGAGTCACATTTGAACGTTTCCCGATCACACGGTGGATCATACTCTGGGTTCCACATGCATGTTTTAGCTGAAGGAAGAATCCCTTAAACCTTTACAGTTGAGACCCATGGAATGGGTACCATGCAATATGACATCAAAGGGTCTGCATTTTCTCACCGATCCTCACCAATCCTATCACTGCTGCGTTTATGGCTCTGTACACACGCTTGATTCTCTTTCGGAGACCTATAAATCCATAGGTTTTAAGATACTTACTAGTCAGGTATATTCTTAGGCGTTTAATATGGGGTGTTGAGTCCACTTCGTTGAGCAAGGAGTAGCTCTTCTCTATTACATATTTGGCTTATGGAATGGTATCTGTGCTAATTTCAGTCTGTGGTATTATGCAGCACCCCAACTCACCTTTCCCCTTAAGCAAGCATAAGTTGGTTTTCTACATTTGAGACCCTGTTCTGTTTTGTAATTCAGTTCCTGTGTAGCCAAGTTTACATTCCGTGTAGTAGTGATATCTTATGATGTTTCTTTTTCTATGTGACTTATTTCACTTAGAATCATCGTACCTGAATCCACTCATTATGCTGCTACGGGCCTGATGACATAGATTTCATTGCTGAGTGATATTGCATTGTACGTAAGTACCACAACTTCTTTATCCATTTTTCGCTTTCTGCGATATTGAACTTTTACCGTAAACGAGGTTCTTGTAAAGAGAGCCGTCCCAAACTTTGGGGTGGCTGTGTCTTTTTGATTTTAATTTCCCTAAGCTATAGGACCATACGTGGAAGTGCGCTAGGCTCTGTTGCTTTGTTTTTTAGATGTTTCAGGAAACACCATACACTTCTCCAGAGTGGCTGTTGGCAATTTACATCCCGCCCATCAGCATAACAAGGCTCCCAGTTCTCCATGGCCTGTCCTGCCTTTCTGGATTTTACACTTTTTTCAGATGGCCCTTTTGACCGGGGGGCAGTGAGACTTCATTGTAGTGCAGATTTCCTTTGCAAGCTTGCTTGGTTGGCCAAAAAGGGCGTATGCGTTTTTTCCTGAATATATTCAGGAAAAAACGCATACGCCCTTTTTGGCCAAGTGCATCATTGTGGACGTTCTGCCTCTTTTCCTATGCTTTACATGCAATTCCAGTCTACCTCCTGAAATCGGTTTCCTGCAATTCTGCCCCGCTTTCAAGTCCTCTTGGCAGCCTTACTTCAATATATTTTTGGACGATAGCTGTCATTTATAACTCTGCAGGTTTGTGAATGACAGTGCCCCTGAGCTCCTTTCTTCAGCTCGCTTTCTTGTGAGCTGGCCCCAACACCGCAGGATTGCTTCAGGCCCTCGTGTGGTTCCGGCATGTCACGCTGATGCTTTGGTTAATTCCTCTTCCTGGTGGGAAATGAGAGTTAAATTTGCCCGTCCAGACACCTCCAGCTAGTCTCTCATTGGTTCTCCCTATTCCTGTTCATTTTCCGCAGAAATTGCAAACTGGGCCAAACAGGAGGTTAAAGGCACTGAGTCTCCAAGTGGGGAGAGTGTTAGTAAAGCGTCTGGAATGTTGCACCCGAGTACCAGGGGACGAAAACTGAGACACCTTTGAACACGTTTCCCAATCACACGGTGGATCATAGTCTGGGTTCCACATGCATGTTTTAGCTGAAGGAAGAATCCCTTAAACCTGGAGAGTTGAGACCCATGTAATGGGTACCATGCAATATGACTTCAAAGGGTCTGCATTTGCTCACCGATCCTCACCAATCCTATCACTGCTGCGTTTATGCCGCTCTACACACGCTTGATTCCCTTTCGGAGACATATAAATCCATAGGTTTTAAGATTCTTACTAGTCAGGTATATTCTTAGGCGTTTAATATGGGGTGTTGAGTCCACTTCGTTGAGCAAGGAGTAGCTCTTGTCTATTACATATTTGGCTTATGGAACGGTATCTGTCCTAATTTCAATCTCTGGTTTTATGCAGCACCCCAACTCACCTTTCCCCTTAAGCAAGCATAAGTTGGTTTTCTACATTTGAGACCCTGTTCTGTTTTGTAATTCAGTTCCTGTGTAGCCAAGTTTACATTCCGTGTAGTAGTGATATCTTATGATGTTTCTTTTTCTGTGTGACTTATTTCACTTAGAATCATCGTACCTGAATCCACTCATTATGCTGCTACGGGCCTAATGACATAGATTTCATTGCTGAGTGATATTGCATTGTACGTAAGTACCACAACTTCTTTATCCATTTTTCGCTTTCTGCAATATTGAACTTGTACCGTAAACGAGGTTCTTGTAAACAGAACCGTCCCAAACTTTGGGGTGGCTGTGTCTTTTTTATTTTAATTTCCCTAAGCTATAGGACCATAAGCGGAAGTGCCCTAGGCTCTGTTGCTTTGTTTTTTAGATGTTTCAGGAAACACCATACACTTCTCCAGAGTGGCTGTTGGCAGTTTACATCCCGCCCATGAGCATAACAAGGTTCCCAGTTCTCCATGGCCTGTCCTGCCTTTCTGGATTTTACACTTTTTTCAGATGGCCCTTTTGACCGGGGGGCAGTGAGACTTCATTGTAGTGCAGATTTCCTTTGCAAGCTTGCTTGGTTGGCCAAAAAGGGCGTATGCGTTTTTTCCTGAATATATTCAGGAAAAAACGCATACGCCCTTTTTGGCCAAGTGCATCATTGTGGACGTTCTGCCTCTTTTCCTATGCTTTACATGCAATTCCAGTCTACCTCCTGAAATCAGTTTCCTGCAATTCTGCCCCGCTTTCAAGTCCTCTTGGCAGCCTTACTTCAGTATATTTTTGGACGATAGCTGTCATTTATAACTCTGCAGGTTTGTGAATGACAGTGCCCCTGAGCTCCTTTCTTCAACTCGCTTTCTTGTGAGCTGGCCGCAACACCGCAGGATTGTTTCAGGCCCTAGTGTGGTTCCGGCATGGCACGCTGAGCCTTTGGTTAATTCCTCTTCCTGGTGGGAAATGAGAGTTAAATTTGCCCGTCCAGACACCTCCAGCTAGTCTCTCATTGGTACTCCCTATTCCTGTTCATTTTCCGCAGAAATTGCAAACTGGGCCAAACAGGATGTTAAAGGCACTGACTCTCCAAGTGGGGAGAGTGTTAGTAAAGCGTCTGGAATGTTGTACCCGAGTACCGGGGGACGAAAACTGAGACACATTTGAACACCTTTCCCGATCACATGGTGGATCATACTCTGGGTTCCACATGCCTGTTGTAGCTGAAGGAAGAATCCCTTAAACCAGGAGAGTTGAGACCCATGTAATGGGTACCATGCAATATGACTTCAAAGAGTATACATTTGCTCACCGATCCTCACCAATCCTATCACTGCTGCGTTTATGCCGCTGTACACACGCTTGATTCTCTTTCGGAGACATATAAATCCATAGGTTTTATGATTCTTACTAGTCAGGTATATTCTTTAGGCGTTTAATATGGGGTGTTGAGTCCACTTCGTTGAGCAAGGAGTAGCTCTTGTCTATTACATATTTGGCTTATGGAATGGTATCTGTGCTAATTTCAATCTCTGGTTTTATGCAGCACCCCAACTCACCTTTCCCCTTAAGCAAGCATAAGTTGGTTTTCTACATTTGAGACCCTGTTCTGTTTTGTAATTCAGTTCCTGTGTAGCCAAGTTTACATTCCGTGTAGTAGTGATATCTTATGATGTTTCTTTTTCTGTGTGACTTATTTCACTTAGAATCATCGTACCTGAATCCACTCATTATGCTGCTATGGGCCTGATGACATAGATTTCATTGCTGAGTGATATTGCATTGTACGTAAGTAGAACAACTTCTTTATCCATTTTTCGCTTTCTGCGATATTGAACTTGTACTGTAAACGAGGTTCTTGTAAACAGAGCCGTCCCAAACTTTGGGGTGGCTGTGTCTTTTTGATTTTAATTTCCCTAAGCTATAGGACCATACGTGGAAGTGCGCTAGGCTCTGTTGCTTTGTTTTTTAGATGTTTCAGGAAACACCATACACTTCTCCAGAGTGGCTGTTGGCAATTTACATCCCGCACATCAGCATAACAAGGCTCCCAGTTCTCCATGGCCTGTCCTGCCTTTCTGGATTTTACACTTTTTTCAGATGGCCCTTTTGACCGGGTGGCAGTGAGACTTCATTGTAGTGCAGATTTCCTTTGCAAGCTTGCTTGGTTGGCCAAAAAGGGCGTATGCGTTTTTTCCTGAATATATTCAGGTAAAAACGCATACGCCCTTTTTGGCCAAGTGCATTATTGTGGACGTTCTGCCTCTTTTCCTATGCTTTACATGCAATTCCAGTCTACCTCCTGAAATCGGTTTCCTGAAATTCTGCCCCGCTTTCAAGTCCTCTTGGCAGCCTTACTTCAGTATATTTTTGGACGATAGCTGTCATTTATAACTCTGCAGGTTTGTGAATGACAGTGCCCCTGAGCTCCTTTCTTCAACTCGCTTTCTTGTGAGCTGGCCACAACACCGCAGGATTGCTTCAGGCCCTAGTGTGGTTCCGGCATGGCACGCTGAGCCTTTGGTTAATTCCTCTTCCTGGTGGGAAATGAGAGTTAAATTTGCCTGTCCAGACACCTCCAGCTAGTCTCTCATTGGTTCTCCCTATTCCTGTTCATTTTCCGCAGAAATTGCAAACTGGGACAAACAGGAGGTTAAAGGCACTGACTCTCCAAGTCGGGAGAGTGTTAGTAAAGCGTCTGGAATCTTGCACCCGAGTACCAGGGGACGAAAACTGAGACACCTTTGAACACGTTTCCTAATCACACGGTGGATCATAATCTGGGTTCCACATGCATGATTTAGCTGAAGGAAGAATCCCTTAAACCTGGAGAGTTGAGACCCATGGAATGGGTACCATGCAATATGACTTCAAAGGGTCTGCATTTGCTCACCGATCCTCACCAATCCTATCACTGCTGCGTTTATGCCGCTGTACACACGCTTGATTCTCCTTCGGAGACATATAAATCCATAGGTTTTAAGATTCTTACTAGTCAGGTATATTCTTAGGCGTTTAATATGGGGTGTTGAGTCCACTTCGTTGAGCAAGGAGTAGCTCTTGTCTATTACATATTTGGCTTATGGAACGGTATCTGTGCTAATTTCAATCTCTGGTTTTATGCAGCACCCCAACTCACCTTTCCCCTTAAGCAATCATAAGTTGGTTTTCTACATTTGAGACCCTGCTCTGTTTTGTAATTCAGTTCCTGTGTAGCCAAGTTTACATTCCGTGTAGTAGTGATATCTTATGATGTTTTTTTCTGTGTGACTTATTTCACTTAGAATCATCGTACCTGAATGCACTCATTATGCTGCTACGGGCCTGATGACATAGATTTCATTGCTGAGTGATATTGCATTGTACGTAAGTACCACAACTTCTTTATCCATTTTTTGCTTTCTGCGATATTGAACTTGTACCGTAAACGAGGTTCTTGTAAACAGAGCCGTCCCAAACTTTGGGGTGGCTGTGTCTTTTTGATTTTAATTTCCCTAAGCTATAGGACCATAAGTGGAAGTGCCCTAGGCTCTGTTGCTTTGTTTTTTAGATGTTTCAGGAAACACCATACACTTCTCCAGAGTGGCTGTTGGCAATTTACATCCCGCCCATCAGCATAACAAGGCTCCCAGTTCTCCATGGCCTGTCCTGCCTTTCTGGATTTTACACTTTTTTCAGATGGCTCTTTTGACCGGGGGGCAGTGAGACTTCATTGTAGTGCAGATTTCCTTTGCAAGCTTGTTTGGTTGGCCAAAAAGGGCGTATGCGTTTTTTCCTGAATATATTCAGGAAAAAACGCATACGCCCTTTTTGGCCAAGTGCATCATTGTGGACGTTCTGCCTCTTTTCCTATGCTTTACATGCAATTCCAGTCTACCTCCTGAAATCGGTTTCCTGCAATTCTGCCCCGCTTTCAAGTCCTCTTGGCAGCCTTACTTCAATATGTTTTTGGACGATAGCTGTCATTTATAACTCTGCAGGTTTGTGAATGACAGTGCCCCTGAGCTCCTTTCTTCAACTCGCTTTCTTGTGAGCTGGCCGCAACACCGCAGGATTGCTTCAGGCCCTAGTGTGGTTCCGACATGGCACGCTGAGCCTTTGGTTAATTCCTCTTCCTGGTGGGAAATGTGAGTTAAATTTGCCCGTCCAGACACCTCCAGCTAGTCTCTCATTGGTTCTCCCTATTCCTGTTCATTTTCCGCAGAAATTGCAAACTGGGTCAAACAGGAGGTTAAAGGCAGTGAGTCTCCAAGTGGGGAGAGTGTTAGTAAAGCGTCTGGAATGTTGCACCCGAGTACCAGGGGACGAAAACTGAGACACCTTTGAACACGTTTCCCAAGCACACGGTGGATCATAATCTGGGTTCCACATGCATGTTTTAGCTGAAGGAAGAATCCCTTAAACCTGGAGAGTTGAGACCCATGGAATGGGTACCATGCAATATGACTTCAAAGTTTCTGCATTTGCTCACCGATCCTCACCAATCCTATCACTGCTGCGTTTATGCCGCTGTACACACGCTTGATTCTCCTGCGGAGACATATAAATCCATAGGTTTTAAGATTCTTACTAGTCAGGTATATTCTTAGGCGTTTAATATGGGGTGTTGAGTCCACTTCGTTGAGCAAGGAGTAGCTCTTGTCTATTACATATTTGGCTTATGGAACGGTATCTGTGCTAATTTCAATCTCTGGTTTTATGCAGCATCCCAACTCACCTTTCCCCTTAAGCAAGCATAAGTTGGTTTTCTACATTTGAGACCCTGCTCTGTTTTGTAATTCAGTTCCTGTGTAGCCAAGTTTACATTCCGTGTAGTAGTGATATCTTATGATGTTTTTTTCTGTGTGACTTATTTCACTTAGAATCATCGTACCTGAATCCACTCATTACGCTGCTACGGGCCTGATGACATAGATTTCATTGCTGAGTGATATTGCATTGTACGTAAGTACCACAACTTCTTTATCCATTTTTTGCTTTCTGCGATATTGAACTTGTACTGTAAATGAGGTTCTTGTAAACAGAGCCGTCCCAAACTTTGGGGTGGCTGTGTCTTTTGGATTTTAATTTCCCTAAGCTATAGGACCATAAGTGGAAGTGCCCTAGGCTCTGTTGCTTTGTTTTTTAGATGTTTCAGGAAACACCATACACTTCTCCAGAGTGGCTGTTGGCAGTTTACATCCCGCCCATGAGCATAACAAGGTTCCCAGTTCTCCATGGCCTGTCCTGCCTTTCTGGATTTTACACTTTTTTCAGATGGCCCTTTTGACCGGGGGCCAGTGAGACTTCATTGTAGTGCAGATTTCCTTTGCAAGCTTGCTTGGTTGGCCAAAAAGGGCGTATGCGTTTTTTCCTGAATATATTCAGGAAAAAACGCATACGCCCTTTTTGGCCAAGTGCATCATTGTGGACGTTCTGCCTCTTTTCCTATGCTTTACATGCAATTCCAGTCTACCTCCTGAAATCAGTTTCCTGCAATTCTGCC
Source organism: Grampus griseus (assembly GCF_964374135.1). NCBI lineage: Eukaryota > Metazoa > Chordata > Mammalia > Artiodactyla > Delphinidae > Grampus > Grampus griseus. The sequence goes on from NW_028133372.1 coordinate 408,844, forward strand.
CCGCTTTCAAGTCCTCTTGGCAGCCTTACTTCAGTATATTTTTGGACGATAGCTGTCATTTATAACTCTGCAGGTTTGTGAATGACAGTGCCCCTGAGCTCCTTTCTTCAACTCGCTTTCTTGTGAGCTGGCCGCAACACCGCAGGATTGTTTCAGGCCCTAGTGTGGTTCCGGCATGGCACGCTGAGCCTTTGGTTAATTCCTCTTCCTGGTGGGAAATGAGAGTTAAATTTGCCCGTCCAGACACCTCCAGCTAGTCTCTCATTGGTACTCCCTATTCCTGTTCATTTTCCGCAGAAATTGCAAACTGGGCCAAACAGGATGTTAAAGGCACTGACTCTCCAAGTGGGGAGAGTGTTAGTAAAGCGTCTGGAATGTTGTACCCGAGTACCGGGGGACGAAAACTGAGACACATTTGAACACCTTTCCCGATCACATGGTGGATCATACTCTGGGTTCCACATGCCTGTTGTAGCTGAAGGAAGAATCCCTTAAACCAGGAGAGTTGAGACCCATGTAATGGGTACCATGCAATATGACTTCAAAGAGTATACATTTGCTCACCGATCCTCACCAATCCTATCACTGCTGCGTTTATGCCGCTGTACACACGCTTGATTCTCTTTCGGAGACATATAAATCCATAGGTTTTATGATTCTTACTAGTCAGGTATATTCTTTAGGCGTTTAATATGGGGTGTTGAGTCCACTTCGTTGAGCAAGGAGTAGCTCTTGTCTATTACATATTTGGCTTATGGAATGGTATCTGTGCTAATTTCAATCTCTGGTTTTATGCAGCACCCCAACTCACCTTTCCCCTTAAGCAAGCATAAGTTGGTTTTCTACATTTGAGACCCTGTTCTGTTTTGTAATTCAGTTCCTGTGTAGCCAAGTTTACATTCCGTGTAGTAGTGATATCTTATGATGTTTCTTTTTCTGTGTGACTTATTTCACTTAGAATCATCGTACCTGAATCCACTCATTATGCTGCTATGGGCCTGATGACATAGATTTCATTGCTGAGTGATATTGCATTGTACGTAAGTAGAACAACTTCTTTATCCATTTTTCGCTTTCTGCGATATTGAACTTGTACTGTAAACGAGGTTCTTGTAAACAGAGCCGTCCCAAACTTTGGGGTGGCTGTGTCTTTTTGATTTTAATTTCCCTAAGCTATAGGACCATACGTGGAAGTGCGCTAGGCTCTGTTGCTTTGTTTTTTAGATGTTTCAGGAAACACCATACACTTCTCCAGAGTGGCTGTTGGCAATTTACATCCCGCACATCAGCATAACAAGGCTCCCAGTTCTCCATGGCCTGTCCTGCCTTTCTGGATTTTACACTTTTTTCAGATGGCCCTTTTGACCGGGTGGCAGTGAGACTTCATTGTAGTGCAGATTTCCTTTGCAAGCTTGCTTGGTTGGCCAAAAAGGGCGTATGCGTTTTTTCCTGAATATATTCAGGTAAAAACGCATACGCCCTTTTTGGCCAAGTGCATTATTGTGGACGTTCTGCCTCTTTTCCTATGCTTTACATGCAATTCCAGTCTACCTCCTGAAATCGGTTTCCTGAAATTCTGCCCCGCTTTCAAGTCCTCTTGGCAGCCTTACTTCAGTATATTTTTGGACGATAGCTGTCATTTATAACTCTGCAGGTTTGTGAATGACAGTGCCCCTGAGCTCCTTTCTTCAACTCGCTTTCTTGTGAGCTGGCCACAACACCGCAGGATTGCTTCAGGCCCTAGTGTGGTTCCGGCATGGCACGCTGAGCCTTTGGTTAATTCCTCTTCCTGGTGGGAAATGAGAGTTAAATTTGCCCGTCCAGACACCTCCAGCTAGTCTCTCATTGGTTCTCCCTATTCCTGTTCATTTTCCGCAGAAATTGCAAACTGGGACAAACAGGAGGTTAAAGGCACTGACTCTCCAAGTCGGGAGAGTGTTAGTAAAGCGTCTGGAATGTTTCACCCGAGTACCAGGGGACGAAAACTGAGACACCTTTGAACACGTTTCCTAATCACACGGTGGATCATAATCTGGGTTCCACATGCATGATTTAGCTGAAGGAAGAATCCCTTAAACCTGGAGAGTTGAGACCCATGGAATGGGTACCATGCAATATGACTTCAAAGGGTCTGCATTTGCTCACCGATCCTCACCAATCCTATCACTGCTGCGTTTATGCCGCTGTACACACGCTTGATTCTCCTTCGGAGACATATAAATCCATAGGTTTTAAGATTCTTACTAGTCAGGTATATTCTTAGGCGTTTAATATGGGGTGTTGAGTCCACTTCGTTGAGCAAGGAGTAGCTCTTGTCTATTACATATTTGGCTTATGGAACGGTATCTGTGCTAATTTCAATCTCTGGTTTTATGCAGCACCCCAACTCACCTTTCCCCTTAAGCAATCATAAGTTGGTTTTCTACATTTGAGACCCTGTTCTGTTTTGTAATTCAGTTCCTGTGTAGCCAAGTTTACATTCCGTGTAGTAGTGATATCTTATGATGTTTTTTTCTGTGTGACTTATTTCACTTAGAATCATCGTACCTGAATGCACTCATTATGCTGCTACGGGCCTGATGACATAGATTTCATTGCTGAGTGATATTGCATTGTACGTAAGTACCACAACTTCTTTATCCATTTTTTGCTTTCTGCGATATTGAACTTGTACCGTAAACGAGGTTCTTGTAAACAGAGCCGTCCCAAACTTTGGGGTGGCTGTGTCTTTTTGATTTTAATTTCCCTAAGCTATAGGACCATAAGTGGAAGTGCCCTAGGCTCTGTTGCTTTGTTTTTTAGATGTTTCAGGAAACACCATACACTTCTCCAGAGTGGCTGTTGGCAATTTACATCCCGCCCATCAGCATAACAAGGCTCCCAGTTCTCCATGGCCTGTCCTGCCTTTCTGGATTTTACACTTTTTTCAGATGGCTCTTTTGACCGGGGGGCAGTGAGACTTCATTGTAGTGCAGATTTCCTTTGCAAGCTTGTTTGGTTGGCCAAAAAGGGCGTATGCGTTTTTTCCTGAATATATTCAGGAAAAAACGCATACGCCCTTTTTGGCCAAGTGCATCATTGTGGACGTTCTGCCTCTTTTCCTATGCTTTACATGCAATTCCAGTCTACCTCCTGAAATCGGTTTCCTGCAATTCTGCCCCGCTTTCAAGTCCTCTTGGCAGCCTTACTTCAATATGTTTTTGGACGATAGCTGTCATTTATAACTCTGCAGGTTTGTGAATGACAGTGCCCCTGAGCTCCTTTCTTCAACTCGCTTTCTTGTGAGCTGGCCGCAACACCGCAGGATTGCTTCAGGCCCTAGTGTGGTTCCGACATGGCACGCTGAGCCTTTGGTTAATTCCTCTTCCTGGTGGGAAATGTGAGTTAAATTTGCCCGTCCAGACACCTCCAGCTAGTCTCTCATTGGTTCTCCCTATTCCTGTTCATTTTCCGCAGAAATTGCAAACTGGGTCAAACAGGAGGTTAAAGGCAGTGAGTCTCCAAGTGGGGAGAGTGTTAGTAAAGCGTCTGGAATGTTGCACCCGAGTACCAGGGGACAAAAACTGAGACACCTTTGAACACGTTTCCCAAGCACACGGTGGATCATAATCTGGGTTCCACATGCATGTTTTAGCTGAAGGAAGAATCCCTTAAACCTGGAGAGTTGAGACCCATGGAATGGGTACCATGCAATATGACTTCAAAGTTTCTGCATTTGCTCACCGATCCTCACCAATCCTATCACTGCTGCGTTTATGCCGCTGTACACACGCTTGATTCTCCTGCGGAGACATATAAATCCATAGGTTTTAAGATTCTTACTAGTCAGGTATATTCTTAGGCGTTTAATATGGGGTGTTGAGTCCACTTCGTTGAGCAAGGAGTAGCTCTTGTCTATTACATATTTGGCTTATGGAACGGTATCTGTGCTAATTTCAATCTCTGGTTTTATGCAGCATCCCAACTCACCTTTCCCCTTAAGCAAGCATAAGTTGGTTTTCTACATTTGAGACCCTGCTCTGTTTTGTAATTCAGTTCCTGTGTAGCCAAGTTTACATTCCGTGTAGTAGTGATATCTTATGATGTTTTTTTCTGTGTGACTTATTTCACTTAGAATCATCGTACCTGAATCCACTCATTACGCTGCTACGGGCCTGATGACATAGATTTCATTGCTGAGTGATATTGCATTGTACGTAAGTACCACAACTTCTTTATCCATTTTTTGCTTTCTGCGATATTGAACTTGTACTGTAAATGAGGTTCTTGTAAACAGAGCCGTCCCAAACTTTGGGGTGGCTGTGTCTTTTGGATTTTAATTTCCCTAAGCTATAGGACCATAAGTGGAAGTGCCCTAGGCTCTGTTGCTTTGTTTTTTAGATGTTTCAGGAAACACCATACACTTCTCCAGAGTGGCTGTTGGCAGTTTACATCCCGCCCATGAGCATAACAAGGTTCCCAGTTCTCCATGGCCTGTCCTGCCTTTCTGGATTTTACACTTTTTTCAGATGGCCCTTTTGACCGGGTGGCAGTGAGACTTCATTGTAGTGCAGATTTCCTTTGCAAGCTTGCTTGGTTGGCCAAAAAGGGCGTATGCGTTTTTTCCTGAATATATTCAGGAAAAAACGCATACGCCCTTTTTGGCCAAGTGCATCATTGTGGACGTTCTGCCTCTTTTCCTATGCTTTACATGCAATTCCAGTCTACCTCCTGAAATCAGTTTCCTGCAATTCTGCCCCGCTTTCAAGTCCTCTTGGCAGCCTTACTTCAGTATATTTTTGGACGATAGCTGTCATTTATAACTCTGCAGGTTTGTGAATGACAGTGCCCCTGAGCTCCTTTCTTCAACTCGCTTTCTTGTGAGCTGGCCGCAACACCGCAGGATTGTTTCAGGCCCTAGTGTGGTTCCGGCATGGCACGCTGAGCCTTTGGTTAATTCCTCTTCCTGGTGGGAAATGAGAGTTAAATTTGCCCGTCCAGACACCTCCAGCTAGTCTCTCATTGGTTCTCCCTATTCCTGTTCATTTTCCGCAGAAATTGCAAACTGGGCCAAACAGGATGTTAAAGGCACTGACTCTCCAAGTGGGGAGAGTGTTAGTAAAGCGTCTGGAATGTTGTACCCGAGTACCGGGGGACGAAAACTGAGACACATTTGAACACCTTTCCCGATCACATGGTGGATCATACTCTGGGTTCCACATGCCTGTTGTAGCTGAAGGAAGAATCCCTTAAACCAGGAGAGTTGAGACCCATGTAATGGGTACCATGCAATATGACTTCAAAGAGTATACATTTGCTCACCGATCCTCACCAATCCTATCACTGCTGCGTTTATGCCGCTGTACACACGCTTGATTCTCTTTCGGAGACATATAAATCCATAGGTTTTATGATTCTTACTAGTCAGGTATATTCTTTAGGCGTTTAATATGGGGTGTTGAGTCCACTTCGTTGAGCAAGGAGTAGCTCTTGTCTATTACATATTTGGCTTATGGAATGGTATCTGTGCTAATTTCAATCTCTGGTTTTATGCAGCACCCCAACTCACCTTTCCCCTTAAGCAAGCATAAGTTGGTTTTCTACATTTGAGACCCTGTTCTGTTTTGTAATTCAGTTCCTGTGTAGCCAAGTTTACATTCCGTGTAGTAGTGATATCTTATGATGTTTCTTTTTCTGTGTGACTTATTTCACTTAGAATCATCGTACCTGAATCCACTCATTATGCTGCTATGGGCCTGATGACATAGATTTCATTGCTGAGTGATATTGCATTGTACGTAAGTAGAACAACTTCTTTATCCATTTTTCGCTTTCTGCGATATTGAACTTGTACTGTAAACGAGGTTCTTGTAAACAGAGCCGTCCCAAACTTTGGGGTGGCTGTGTCTTTTTGATTTTAATTTCCCTAAGCTATAGGACCATACGTGGAAGTGCGCTAGGCTCTGTTGCTTTGTTTTTTAGATGTTTCAGGAAACACCATACACTTCTCCAGAGTGGCTGTTGGCAATTTACATCCCGCACATCAGCATAACAAGGCTCCCAGTTCTCCATGGCCTGTCCTGCCTTTCTGGATTTTACACTTTTTTCAGATGGCCCTTTTGACCGGGGGGCAGTGAGACTTCATTGTAGTGCAGATTTCCTTTGCAAGCTTGCTTGGTTGGCCAAAAAGGGCGTATGCGTTTTTTCCTGAATATATTCAGGTAAAAACGCATACGCCCTTTTTGGCCAAGTGCATTATTGTGGACGTTCTGCCTCTTTTCCTATGCTTTACATGCAATTCCAGTCTACCTCCTGAAATCGGTTTCCTGAAATTCTGCCCCGCTTTCAAGTCCTCTTGGCAGCCTTACTTCAGTATATTTTTGGACGATAGCTGTCATTTATAACTCTGCAGGTTTGTGAATGACAGTGCCCCTGAGCTCCTTTCTTCAACTCGCTTTCTTGTGAGCTGGCCACAACACCGCAGGATTGCTTCAGGCCCTAGTGTGGTTCCGGCATGGCACGCTGAGCCTTTGGTTAATTCCTCTTCCTGGTGGGAAATGAGAGTTAAATTTGCCCGTCCAGACACCTCCAGCTAGTCTCTCATTGGTTCTCCCTATTCCTGTTCATTTTCCGCAGAAATTGCAAACTGGGACAAACAGGAGGTTAAAGGCACTGACTCTCCAAGTCGGGAGAGTGTTAGTAAAGCGTCTGGAATGTTTCACCCGAGTACCAGGGGACGAAAACTGAGACACCTTTGAACACGTTTCCTAATCACACGGTGGATCATAATCTGGGTTCCACATGCATGATTTAGCTGAAGGAAGAATCCCTTAAACCTGGAGAGTTGAGACCCATGGAATGGGTACCATGCAATATGACTTCAAAGGGTCTGCATTTGCTCACCGATCCTCACCAATCCTATCACTGCTGCGTTTATGCCGCTGTACACACGCTTGATTCTCCTTCGGAGACATATAAATCCATAGGTTTTAAGATTCTTACTAGTCAGGTATATTCTTAGGCGTTTAATATGGGGTGTTGAGTCCACTTCGTTGAGCAAGGAGTAGCTCTTGTCTATTACATATTTGGCTTATGGAACGGTATCTGTGCTAATTTCAATCTCTGGTTTTATGCAGCACCCCAACTCACCTTTCCCCTTAAGCAATCATAAGTTGGTTTTCTACATTTGAGACCCTGCTCTGTTTTGTAATTCAGTTCCTGTGTAGCCAAGTTTACATTCCGTGTAGTAGTGATATCTTATGATGTTTTTTTCTGTGTGACTTATTTCACTTAGAATCATCGTACCTGAATGCACTCATTATGCTGCTACGGGCCTGATGACATAGATTTCATTGCTGAGTGATATTGCATTGTACGTAAGTACCACAACTTCTTTATCCATTTTTTGCTTTCTGCGATATTGAACTTGAACCGTAAACGAGGTTCTTGTAAACAGAGCCGTCCCAAACTTTGGGGTGGCTGTGTCTTTTTGATTTTAATTTCCCTAAGCTATAGGACCATAAGTGGAAGTGCCCTAGGCTCTGTTGCTTTGTTTTTTAGATGTTTCAGGAAACACCATACACTTCTCCAGAGTGGCTGTTGGCAATTTACATCCCGCCCATCAGCATAACAAGGCTCCCAGTTCTCCATGGCCTGTCCTGCCTTTCTGGATTTTACACTTTTTTCAGATGGCTCTTTTGACCGGGGGGCAGTGAGACTTCATTGTAGTGCAGATTTCCTTTGCAAGCTTGTTTGGTTGGCCAAAAAGGGCGTATGCGTTTTTTCCTGAATATATTCAGGAAAAAACGCATACGCCCTTTTTGGCCAAGTGCATCATTGTGGACGTTCTGCCTCTTTTCCTATGCTTTACATGCAATTCCAGTCTACCTCCTGAAATCGGTTTCCTGCAATTCTGCCCCGCTTTCAAGTCCTCTTGGCAGCCTTACTTCAATATGTTTTTGGACGATAGCTGTCATTTATAACTCTGCAGGTTTGTGAATGACAGTGCCCCTGAGCTCCTTTCTTCAACTCGCTTTCTTGTGAGCTGGCCGCAACACCGCAGGATTGCTTCAGGCCCTAGTGTGGTTCCGACATGGCACGCTGAGCCTTTGGTTAATTCCTCTTCCTGGTGGGAAATGTGAGTTAAATTTGCCCGTCCAGACACCTCCAGCTAGTCTCTCATTGGTTCTCCCTATTCCTGTTCATTTTCCGCAGAAATTGCAAACTGGGTCAAACAGGAGGTTAAAGGCAGTGAGTCTCCAAGTGGGGAGAGTGTTAGTAAAGCGTCTGGAATGTTGCACCCGAGTACCAGGGGACGAAAACTGAGACACCTTTGAACACGTTTCCCAAGCACACGGTGGATCATAATCTGGGTTCCACATGCATGTTTTAGCTGAAGGAAGAATCCCTTAAACCTGGAGAGTTGAGACCCATGGAATGGGTACCATGCAATATGACTTCAAAGTTTCTGCATTTGCTCACCGATCCTCACCAATCCTATCACTGCTGCGTTTATGCCGCTGTACACACGCTTGATTCTCCTGCGGAGACATATAAATCCATAGGTTTTAAGATTCTTACTAGTCAGGTATATTCTTAGGCGTTTAATATGGGGTGTTGAGTCCACTTCGTTGAGCAAGGAGTAGCTCTTGTCTATTACATATTTGGCTTATGGAACGGTATCTGTGCTAATTTCAATCTCTGGTTTTATGCAGCATCCCAACTCACCTTTCCCCTTAAGCAAGCATAAGTTGGTTTTCTACATTTGAGACCCTGCTCTGTTTTGTAATTCAGTTCCTGTGTAGCCAAGTTTACATTCCGTGTAGTAGTGATATCTTATGATGTTTTTTTCTGTGTGACTTATTTCACTTAGAATCATCGTACCTGAATCCACTCATTACGCTGCTACGGGCCTGATGACATAGATTTCATTGCTGAGTGACATTGCATTGTACGTAAGTACCACAACTTCTTTATCCATTTTTTGCTTTCTGCGATATTGAACTTGTACTGTAAACGAGGTTCTTGTAAACAGAGCCGTCCCAAACTTTGGGGTGGCTGTGTCTTTTGGATTTTAATTTCCCTAAGCTATAGGACCATAAGTGGAAGTGCCCTAGGCTCTGATGCTTTGTTTTTTAGATGTTTCAGGAAACACCATACACTTCTCCAGAGTGGCTGTTGGCAATTTACATCCCGCCCATCAGCATAACAAGGCTCCCAGTTCTCCATGGCCTGTCCTGCCTTTCTGGATTTTACACTTTTTTCAGATGGCTCTTTTGACTGGGGGGCAGTGAGACTTCATTGTAGTGCAGATTTCCTTTGCAAGCTTGCTTGGTTGGCCAAAAAGGGCGTATGCGTTTTTTCCTGAATATATTCAGGAAAAAACGCATACGCCCTTTTTGGCCAAGTGCATCATTGTGGACGTTCTGCCTCTTTTCCTATGCTTTACATGCAATTCCAGTCTACCTCCTGAAATCGGTTTCCTGCAATTCTGCCCCGCTTTCAAGTCCTCTTGGCAGCCTTACTTCAATATATTTTTGGACGATAGCTGTCATTTATAACTCTGCAGGTTTGTGAATGACAGTGCCCCTGAGCTCCTTTCTTCAACTCGCTTTCTTGTGAGCTGGCCACAACACCGCAGGATTGCTTCAGGCCCTAGTGTGGTTCCGGCATGGCACGCTGAGCCTTTGGTTAATTCCTCTTCCTGGTGGGAAATGAGAGTTAAATTTGCCCGTCCAGACACCTCCAGCTAGTCTCTCATTGGTTCTCCCTATTCCTGTTCATTTTCCGCAGAAATTGCAAACTGGGACAAACAGGAGGTTAAAGGCACTGACTCTCCAAGTGGGGAGAGTGTTAGTAAAGCGTCTGGAATGTTGCACCCGAGTACCAGGGGACGAAAACTGAGACACCTTTGAACACGTTTCCCAAGCACACGGTGGATCATAATCTGGGTTCCACATGCATGTTTTAGCTGAAGGAAGAATCCCTTAAACCTGGAGAGTTGAGACCCATGGAATGGGTACCATGCAATATGACTTCAAAGGGTCTGCATTTGCTCACCGATCCTCACCAATCCTATCACTGCTGCGTTTATGCCGCTGTACACACACTTGATTCCCTTTCGGAGACATATAAATCCATAGGTTTTAAGATTCTTACTAGTCAGGTATATTCTTAGGCGTTTAATATGGGGTGTTGAGTCCACTTCGTTGAGCAAGGAGTAGCTCTTGTCTATTACATATTTGGCTTATGGAACGGTATCTGTCCTAATTTCAATCTCTGGTTTTATGCAGCACCCCAACTCACCTTTCCCCTTAAGCAAGCATAAGTTGGTTTTCTACATTTGAGACCCTGTTCTGTTTTGTAATTCAGTTCCTGTGTAGCCAAGTTTACATTCCGTGTAGTAGTGATATCTTATGATGTTTCTTTTTCTGTGTGACTTATTTCACTTAGAATCATCGTACCTGAATCCACTCATTATGCTGCTACGGGCCTAATGACATAGATTTCATTGCTGAGTGATATTGCATTGTACGTAAGTACCACAACTTCTTTATCCATTTTTCGCTTTCTGCAATATTGAACTTGTACCGTAAACGAGGTTCTTGTAAACAGAACCGTCCCAAACTTTGGGGTGGCTGTGTCTTTTTTATTTTAATTTCCCTAAGCTATAGGACCATAAGCGGAAGTGCCCTAGGCTCTGTTGCTTTGTTTTTTAGATGTTTCAGGAAACACCATACACTTCTCCAGAGTGGCTGTTGGCAGTTTACATCCCGCCCATGAGCATAACAAGGTTCCCAGTTCTCCATGGCCTGTCCTGCCTTTCTGGATTTTACACTTTTTTCAGATGGCCCTTTTGACCGGGGGGCAGTGAGACTTCATTGTAGTGCAGATTTCCTTTGCAAGCTTGCTTGGTTGGCCAAAAAGGGCGTATGCGTTTTTTCCTGAATATATTCAGGAAAAAACGCATACGCCCTTTTTGGCCAAGTGCATCATTGTGGACGTTCTGCCTCTTTTCCTATGCTTTACATGCAATTCCAGTCTACCTCCTGAAATCAGTTTCCTGCAATTCTGCCCCGCTTTCAAGTCCTCTTGGCAGCCTTACTTCAGTATATTTTTGGACGATAGCTGTCATTTATAACTCTGCAGGTTTGTGAATGACAGTGCCCCTGAGCTCCTTTCTTCAACTCGCTTTCTTGTGAGCTGGCCGCAACACCGCAGGATTGTTTCAGGCCCTAGTGTGGTTCCGGCATGGCACGCTGAGCCTTTGGTTAATTCCTCTTCCTGGTGGGAAATGAGAGTTAAATTTGCCCGTCCAGACACCTCCAGCTAGTCTCTCATTGGTTCTCCCTATTCCTGTTCATTTTCCGCAGAAATTGCAAACTGGGCCAAACAGGATGTTAAAGGCACTGACTCTCCAAGTGGGGAGAGTGTTAGTAAAGCGTCTGGAATGTTGTACCCGAGTACCGGGGGACGAAAACTGAGACACATTTGAACACCTTTCCCGATCACATGGTGGATCATACTCTGGGTTCCACATGCCTGTTGTAGCTGAAGGAAGAATCCCTTAAACCAGGAGAGTTGAGACCCATGTAATGGGTACCATGCAATATGACTTCAAAGAGTATACATTTGCTCACCGATCCTCACCAATCCTATCACTGCTGCGTTTATGCCGCTGTACACACGCTTGATTCTCTTTCGGAGACATATAAATCCATAGGTTTTATGATTCTTACTAGTCAGGTATATTCTTTAGGCGTTTAATATGGGGTGTTGAGTCCACTTCGTTGAGCAAGGAGTAGCTCTTGTCTATTACATATTTGGCTTATGGAATGGTATCTGTGCTAATTTCAATCTCTGGTTTTATGCAGCACCCCAACTCACCTTTCCCCTTAAGCAAGCATAAGTTGGTTTTCTACATTTGAGACCCTGTTCTGTTTTGTAATTCAGTTCCTGTGTAGCCAAGTTTACATTCCGTGTAGTAGTGATATCTTATGATGTTTCTTTTTCTGTGTGACTTATTTCACTTAGAATCATCGTACCTGAATCCACTCATTATGCTGCTATGGGCCTGATGACATAGATTTCATTGCTGAGTGATATTGCATTGTACGTAAGTAGAACAACTTCTTTATCCATTTTTCGCTTTCTGCGATATTGAACTTGTACTGTAAACGAGGTTCTTGTAAACAGAGCCGTCCCAAACTTTGGGGTGGCTGTGTCTTTTTGATTTTAATTTCCCTAAGCTATAGGACCATACGTGGAAGTGCGCTAGGCTCTGTTGCTTTGTTTTTTAGATGTTTCAGGAAACACCATACACTTCTCCAGAGTGGCTGTTGGCAATTTACATCCCGCACATCAGCATAACAAGGCTCCCAGTTCTCCATGGCCTGTCCTGCCTTTCTGGATTTTACACTTTTTTCAGATGGCCCTTTTGACCGGGTGGCAGTGAGACTTCATTGTAGTGCAGATTTCCTTTGCAAGCTTGCTTGGTTGGCCAAAAAGGGCGTATGCGTTTTTTCCTGAATATATTCAGGTAAAAACGCATACGCCCTTTTTGGCCAAGTGCATTATTGTGGACGTTCTGCCTCTTTTCCTATGCTTTACATGCAATTCCAGTCTACCTCCTGAAATCGGTTTCCTGAAATTCTGCCCCGCTTTCAAGTCCTCTTGGCAGCCTTACTTCAGTATATTTTTGGACGATAGCTGTCATTTATAACTCTGCAGGTTTGTGAATGACAGTGCCCCTGAGCTCCTTTCTTCAACTCGCTTTCTTGTGAGCTGGCCACAACACCGCAGGATTGCTTCAGGCCCTAGTGTGGTTCCGGCATGGCACGCTGAGCCTTTGGTTAATTCCTCTTCCTGGTGGGAAATGAGAGTTAAATTTGCCCGTCCAGACACCTCCAGCTAGTCTCTCATTGGTTCTCCCTATTCCTGTTCATTTTCCGCAGAAATTGCAAACTGGGACAAACAGGAGGTTAAAGGCACTGACTCTCCAAGTCGGGAGAGTGTTAGTAAAGCGTCTGGAATGTTTCACCCGAGTACCAGGGGACGAAAACTGAGACACCTTTGAACACGTTTCCTAATCACACGGTGGATCATAATCTGGGTTCCACATGCATGATTTAGCTGAAGGAAGAATCCCTTAAACCTGGAGAGTTGAGACCCATGGAATGGGTACCATGCAATATGACTTCAAAGGGTCTGCATTTGCTCACCGATCCTCACCAATCCTATCACTGCTGCGTTTATGCCGCTGTACACACGCTTGATTCTCCTTCGGAGACATATAAATCCATAGGTTTTAAGATTCTTACTAGTCAGGTATATTCTTAGGCGTTTAATATGGGGTGTTGAGTCCACTTCGTTGAGCAAGGAGTAGCTCTAGTCTATTACATATTTGGCTTATGGAACGGTATCTGTGCTAATTTCAATCTCTGGTTTTATGCAGCACCCCAACTCACCTTTCCCCTTAAGCAATCATAAGTTGGTTTTCTACATTTGAGACCCTGCTCTGTTTTGTAATTCAGTTCCTGTGTAGCCAAGTTTACATTCCGTGTAGTAGTGATATCTTATGATGTTTTTTTCTGTGTGACTTATTTCACTTAGAATCAGCGTACCTGAATGCACTCATTATGCTGCTACGGGCCTGATGACATAGATTTCATTGCTGAGTGATATTGCATTGTACGTAAGTACCACAACTTCTTTATCCATTTTTTGCTTTCTGCGATATTGAACTTGTACCGTAAACGAGGTTCTTGTAAACAGAGCCGTCCCAAACTTTGGGGTGGCTGTGTCTTTTTGATTTTAATTTCCCTAAGCTATAGGACCATAAGTGGAAGTGCCCTAGGCTCTGTTGCTTTGTTTTTTAGATGTTTCAGGAAACACCATACACTTCTCCAGAGTGGCTGTTGGCAATTTACATCCCGCCCATCAGCATAACAAGGCTCCCAGTTCTCCATGGCCTGTCCTGCCTTTCTGGATTTTACACTTTTTTCAGATGGCTCTTTTGACCGGGGGGCAGTGAGACTTCATTGTAGTGCAGATTTCCTTTGCAAGCTTGTTTGGTTGGCCAAAAAGGGCGTATGCGTTTTTTCCTGAATATATTCAGGAAAAAACGCATACGCCCTTTTTGGCCAAGTGCATCATTGTGGACGTTCTGCCTCTTTTCCTATGCTTTACATGCAATTCCAGTCTACCTCCTGAAATCGGTTTCCTGCAATTCTGCCCCGCTTTCAAGTCCTCTTGGCAGCCTTACTTCAATATGTTTTTGGACGATAGCTGTCATTTATAACTCTGCAGGTTTGTGAATGACAGTGCCCCTGAGCTCCTTTCTTCAACTCGCTTTCTTGTGAGCTGGCCGCAACACCGCAGGATTGCTTCAGGCCCTAGTGTGGTTCCGACATGGCACGCTGAGCCTTTGGTTAATTCCTCTTCCTGGTGGGAAATGTGAGTTAAATTTGCCCGTCCAGACACCTCCAGCTAGTCTCTCATTGGTTTTCCCTATTCCTGTTCATTTTCCGCAGAAATTGCAAACTGGGTCAAACAGGAGGTTAAAGGCAGTGAGTCTCCAAGTGGGGAGAGTGTTAGTAAAGCGTCTGGAATGTTGCACCCGAGTACCAGGGGACGAAAACTGAGACACCTTTGAACACGTTTCCCAAGCACACGGTGGATCATAATCTGGGTTCCACATGCATGTTTTAGCTGAAGGAAGAATCCCTTAAACCTGGAGAGTTGAGACCCATGGAATGGGTACCATGCAATATGACTTCAAAGTTTCTGCATTTGCTCACCGATCCTCACCAATCCTATCACTGCTGCGTTTATGCCGCTGTACACACGCTTGATTCTCCTGCGGAGACATATAAATCCATAGGTTTTAAGATTCTTACTAGTCAGGTATATTCTTAGGCGTTTAATATGGGGTGTTGAGTCCACTTCGTTGAGCAAGGAGTAGCTCTTGTCTATTACATATTTGGCTTATGGAACGGTATCTGTGCTAATTTCAATCTCTGGTTTTATGCAGCATCCCAACTCACCTTTCCCCTTAAGCAAGCATAAGTTGGTTTTCTACATTTGAGACCCTGCTCTGTTTTGTAATTCAGTTCCTGTGTAGCCAAGTTTACATTCCGTGTAGTAGTGATATCTTATGATGTTTTTTTCTGTGTGACTTATTTCACTTAGAATCATCGTACCTGAATCCACTCATTACGCTGCTACGGGCCTGATGACATAGATTTCATTGCTGAGTGATATTGCATTGTACGTAAGTACCACAACTTCTTTATCCATTTTTTGCTTTCTGCGATATTGAACTTGTACTGTAAATGAGGTTCTTGTAAACAGAGCCGTCCCAAACTTTGGGGTGGCTGTGTCTTTTGGATTTTAATTTCCCTAAGCTATAGGACCATAAGTGGAAGTGCTCTAGGCTCTGTTGCTTTGTTTTTTAGATGTTTCAGGAAACACCATACACTTCTCCAGAGTGGCTGTTGGCAGTTTACATCCCGCCCATGAGCATAACAAGGTTCCCAGTTCTCCATGGCCTGTCCTGCCTTTCTGGATTTTACACTTTTTTCAGATGGCCCTTTTGACCGGGGGGCAGTGAGACTTCATTGTAGTGCAGATTTCCTTTGCAAGCTTGCTTGGTTGGCCAAAAAGGGCGTATGCGTTTTTTCCTGAATATATTCAGGAAAAAACGCATACGCCCTTTTTGGCCAAGTGCATCATTGTGGACGTTCTGCCTCTTTTCCTATGCTTTACATGCAATTCCAGTCTACCTCCTGAAATCAGTTTCCTGCAATTCTGCCCCGCTTTCAAGTCCTCTTGGCAGCCTTACTTCAGTATATTTTTGGACGATAGCTGTCATTTATAACTCTGCAGGTTTGTGAATGACAGTGCCCCTGAGCTCCTTTCTTCAACTCGCTTTCTTGTGAGCTGGCCGCAACACCGCAGGATTGTTTCAGGCCCTAGTGTGGTTCCGGCATGGCACGCTGAGCCTTTGGTTAATTCCTCTTCCTGGTGGGAAATGAGAGTTAAATTTGCCCGTCCAGACACCTCCAGCTAGTCTCTCATTGGTTCTCCCTATTCCTGTTCATTTTCCGCAGAAATTGCAAACTGGGCCAAACAGGATGTTAAAGGCACTGACTCTCCAAGTGGGGAGAGTGTTAGTAAAGCGTCTGGAATGTTGTACCCGAGTACCGGGGGACGAAAACTGAGACACATTTGAACACCTTTCCCGATCACATGGTGGATCATACTCTGGGTTCCACATGCCTGTTGTAGCTGAAGGAAGAATCCCTTAAACCAGGAGAGTTGAGACCCATGTAATGGGTACCATGCAATATGACTTCAAAGAGTATACATTTGCTCACCGATCCTCACCAATCCTATCACTGCTGCGTTTATGCCGCTGTACACACGCTTGATTCTCTTTCGGAGACATATAAATCCATAGGTTTTATGATTCTTACTAGTCAGGTATATTCTTTAGGCGTTTAATATGGGGTGTTGAGTCCACTTCGTTGAGCAAGGAGTAGCTCTTGTCTATTACATATTTGGCTTATGGAATGGTATCTGTGCTAATTTCAATCTCTGGTTTTATGCAGCACCCCAACTCACCTTTCCCCTTAAGCAAGCATAAGTTGGTTTTCTACATTTGAGACCCTGTTCTGTTTTGTAATTCAGTTCCTGTGTAGCCAAGTTTACATTCCGTGTAGTAGTGATATCTTATGATGTTTCTTTTTCTGTGTGACTTATTTCACTTAGAATCATCGTACCTGAATCCACTCATTATGCTGCTATGGGCCTGATGACATAGATTTCATTGCTGAGTGATATTGCATTGTACGTAAGTAGAACAACTTCTTTATCCATTTTTCGCTTTCTGCGATATTGAACTTGTACTGTAAACGAGGTTCTTGTAAACAGAGCCGTCCCAAACTTTGGGGTGGCTGTGTCTTTTTGATTTTAATTTCCCTAAGCTATAGGACCATACGTGGAAGTGCGCTAGGCTCTGTTGCTTTGTTTTTTAGATGTTTCAGGAAACACCATACACTTCTCCAGAGTGGCTGTTGGCAATTTACATCCCGCACATCAGCATAACAAGGCTCCCAGTTCTCCATGGCCTGTCCTGCCTTTCTGGATTTTACACTTTTTTCAGATGGCCCTTTTGACCGGGGGGCAGTGAGACTTCATTGTAGTGCAGATTTCCTTTGCAAGCTTGCTTGGTTGGCCAAAAAGGGCGTATGCGTTTTTTCCTGAATATATTCAGGTAAAAACGCATACGCCCTTTTTGGCCAAGTGCATTATTGTGGACGTTCTGCCTCTTTTCCTATGCTTTACATGCAATTCCAGTCTACCTCCTGAAATCGGTTTCCTGAAATTCTGCCCCGCTTTCAAGTCCTCTTGGCAGCCTTACTTCAGTATATTTTTGGACGATAGCTGTCATTTATAACTCTGCAGGTTTGTGAATGACAGTGCCCCTGAGCTCCTTTCTTCAACTCGCTTTCTTGTGAGCTGGCCACAACACCGCAGGATTGCTTCAGGCCCTAGTGTGGTTCCGGCATGGCACGCTGAGCCTTTGGTTAATTCCTCTTCCTGGTGGGAAATGAGAGTTAAATTTGCCCGTCCAGACACCTCCAGCTAGTCTCTCATTGGTTCTCCCTATTCCTGTTCATTTTCCGCAGAAATTGCAAACTGGGACAAACAGGAGGTTAAAGGCACTGACTCTCCAAGTGGGGAGAGTGTTAGTAAAGCGTCTGGAATGTTTCACCCGAGTACCAGGGGACGAAAACTGAGACACCTTTGAACACGTTTCCTAATCACACGGTGGATCATAATCTGGGTTCCACATGCATGATTTAGCTGAAGGAAGAATCCCTTAAACCTGGAGAGTTGAGACCCATGGAATGGGTACCATGCAATATGACTTCAAAGGGTCTGCATTTGCTCACCGATCCTCACCAATCCTATCACTGCTGCGTTTATGCCGCTGTACACACGCTTGATTCTCCTTCGGAGACATATAAATCCATAGGTTTTAAGATTCTTACTAGTCAGGTATATTCTTAGGCGTTTAATATGGGGTGTTGAGTCCACTTCGTTGAGCAAGGAGTAGCTCTTGTCTATTACATATTTGGCTTATGGAACGGTATCTGTGCTAATTTCAATCTCTGGTTTTATGCAGCACCCCAACTCACCTTTCCCCTTAAGCAATCATAAGTTGGTTTTCTACATTTGAGACCCTGCTCTGTTTTGTAATTCAGTTCCTGTGTAGCCAAGTTTACATTCCGTGTAGTAGTGATATCTTATGATGTTTTTTTCTGTGTGACTTATTTCACTTAGAATCATCGTACCTGAATGCACTCATTATGCTGCTACGGGCCTGATGACATAGATTTCATTGCTGAGTGATATTGCATTGTACGTAAGTACCACAACTTCTTTATCCATTTTTTGCTTTCTGCGATATTGAACTTGTACCGTAAACGAGGTTCTTGTAAACAGAGCCGTCCCAAACTTTGGGGTGGCTGTGTCTTTTTGATTTTAATTTCCCTAAGCTATAGGACCATAAGTGGAAGTGCCCTAGGCTCTGTTGCTTTGTTTTTTAGATGTTTCAGGAAACACCATACACTTCTCCAGAGTGGCTGTTGGCAATTTACATCCCGCCCATCAGCATAACAAGGCTCCCAGTTCTCCATGGCCTGTCCTGCGTTTCTGGATTTTACACTTTTTTCAGATGGCTCTTTTGACCGGGGGGCAGTGAGACTTCATTGTAGTGCAGATTTCCTTTGCAAGCTTGTTTGGTTGGCCAAAAAGGGCGTATGCGTTTTTTCCTGAATATATTCAGGAAAAAACGCATACGCCCTTTTTGGCCAAGTGCATCATTGTGGACGTTCTGCCTCTTTTCCTATGCTTTACATGCAATTCCAGTCTACCTCCTGAAATCGGTTTCCTGCAATTCTGCCCCGCTTTCAAGTCCTCTTGGCAGCCTTACTTCAATATGTTTTTGGACGATAGCTGTCATTTATAACTCTGCAGGTTTGTGAATGACAGTGCCCCTGAGCTCCTTTCTTCAACTCGCTTTCTTGTGAGCTGGCCGCAACACCGCAGGATTGCTTCAGGCCCTAGTGTGGTTCCGACATGGCACGCTGAGCCTTTGGTTAATTCCTCTTCCTGGTGGGAAATGTGAGTTAAATTTGCCCGTCCAGACACCTCCAGCTAGTCTCTCATTGGTTCTCCCTATTCCTGTTCATTTTCCGCAGAAATTGCAAACTGGGTCAAACAGGAGGTTAAAGGCAGTGAGTCTCCAAGTGGGGAGAGTGTTAGTAAAGCGTCTGGAATGTTGCACCCGAGTACCAGGGGACGAAAACTGAGACACCTTTGAACACGTTTCCCAAGCACACGGTGGATCATAATCTGGGTTCCACATGCATGTTTTAGCTGAAGGAAGAATCCCTTAAACCTGGAGAGTTGAGACCCATGGAATGGGTACCATGCAATATGACTTCAAAGTTTCTGCATTTGCTCACCGATCCTCACCAATCCTATCACTGCTGCGTTTATGCCGCTGTACACACGCTTGATTCTCCTGCGGAGACATATAAATCCATAGGTTTTAAGATTCTTACTAGTCAGGTATATTCTTAGGCGTTTAATATGGGGTGTTGAGTCCACTTCGTTGAGCAAGGAGTAGCTCTTGTCTATTACATATTTGGCTTATGGAACGGTATCTGTGCTAATTTCAATCTCTGGTTTTATGCAGCATCCCAACTCACCTTTCCCCTTAAGCAAGCATAAGTTGGTTTTCTACATTTGAGACCCTGCTCTGTTTTGTAATTCAGTTCCTGTGTAGCCAAGTTTACATTCCGTGTAGTAGTGATATCTTATGATGTTTTTTTCTGTGTGACTTATTTCACTTAGAATCATCGTACCTGAATCCACTCATTACGCTGCTACGGGCCTGATGACATAGATTTCATTGCTGAGTGATATTGCATTGTACGTAAGTACCACAACTTCTTTATCCATTTTTTGCTTTCTGCGATATTGAACTTGTACTGTAAATGAGGTTCTTGTAAACAGAGCCGTCCCAAACTTTGGGGTGGCTGTGTCTTTTGGATTTTAATTTCCCTAAGCTATAGGACCATAAGTGGAAGTGCCCTAGGCTCTGTTGCTTTGTTTTTTAGATGTTTCAGGAAACACCATACACTTCTCCAGAGTGGCTGTTGGCAGTTTACATCCCGCCCATGAGCATAACAAGGTTCCCAGTTCTCCATGGCCTGTCCTGCCTTTCTGGATTTTACACTTTTTTCAGATGGCCCTTTTGACCGGGGGGCAGTGAGACTTCATTGTAGTGCAGATTTCCTTTGCAAGCTTGCTTGGTTGGCCAAAAAGGGCGTATGCGTTTTTTCCTGAATATATTCAGGAAAAAACGCATACGCCCTTTTTGGCCAAGTGCATCATTGTGGACGTTCTGCCTCTTTTCCTATGCTTTACATGCAATTCCAGTCTACCTCCTGAAATCAGTTTCCTGCAATTCTGCCCCGCTTTCAAATCCTCTTGGCAGCCTTACTTCAGTATATTTTTGGACGATAGCTGTCATTTATAACTCTGCAGGTTTGTGAATGACAGTGCCCCTGAGCTCCTTTCTTCAACTCGCTTTCTTGTGAGCTGGCCGCAACACCGCAGGATTGTTTCAGGCCCTAGTGTGGTTCCGGCATGGCACGCTGAGCCTTTGGTTAATTCCTCTTCCTGGTGGGAAATGAGAGTTAAATTTGCCCGTCCAGACACCTCCAGCTAGTCTCTCATTGGTTCTCCCTATTCCTGTTCATTTTCCGCAGAAATTGCAAACTGGGCCAAACAGGATGTTAAAGGCACTGACTCTCCAAGTGGGGAGAGTGTTAGTAAAGCGTCTGGAATGTTGTACCCGAGTACCGGGGGACGAAAACTGAGACACATTTGAACACCTTTCCCGATCACATGGTGTATCATACTCTGGGTTCCACATGCCTGTTGTAGCTGAAGGAAGAATCCCTTAAACCAGGAGAGTTGAGACCCATGTAATGGGTACCATGCAATATGACTTCAAAGAGTATACATTTGCTCACCGATCCTCACCAATCCTATCACTGCTGCGTTTATGCCGCTGTACACACGCTTGATTCTCTTTCGGAGACATATAAATCCATAGGTTTTATGATTCTTACTAGTCAGGTATATTCTTTAGGCGTTTAATATGGGGTGTTGAGTCCACTTCGTTGAGCAAGGAGTAGCTCTTGTCTATTACATATTTGGCTTATGGAATGGTATCTGTGCTAATTTCAATCTCTGGTTTTATGCAGCACCCCAACTCACCTTTCCCCTTAAGCAAGCATAAGTTGGTTTTCTACATTTGAGACCCTGTTCTGTTTTGTAATTCAGTTCCTGTGTAGCCAAGTTTACATTCCGTGTAGTAGTGATATCTTATGATGTTTCTTTTTCTGTGTGACTTATTTCACTTAGAATCATCGTACCTGAATCCACTCATTATGCTGCTATGGGCCTGATGACATAGATTTCATTGCTGAGTGATATTGCATTGTACGTAAGTAGAACAACTTCTTTATCCATTTTTCGCTTTCTGCGATATTGAACTTGTACTGTAAACGAGGTTCTTGTAAACAGAGCCGTCCCAAACTTTGGGGTGGCTGTGTCTTTTTGATTTTAATTTCCCTAAGCTATAGGACCATACGTGGAAGTGCGCTAGGCTCTGTTGCTTTGTTTTTTAGATGTTTCAGGAAACACCATACACTTCTCCAGAGTGGCTGTTGGCAATTTACATCCCGCACATCAGCATAACAAGGCTCCCAGTTCTCCATGGCCTGTCCTGCCTTTCTGGATTTTACACTTTTTTCAGATGGCCCTTTTGACCGGGGGGCAGTGAGACTTCATTGTAGTGCAGATTTCCTTTGCAAGCTTGCTTGGTTGGCCAAAAAGGGCGTATGCGTTTTTTCCTGAATATATTCAGGTAAAAACGCATACGCCCTTTTTGGCCAAGTGCATTATTGTGGACGTTCTGCCTCTTTTCCTATGCTTTACATGCAATTCCAGTCTACCTCCTGAAATCGGTTTCCTGAAATTCTGCCCCGCTTTCAAGTCCTCTTGGCAGCCTTACTTCAGTATATTTTTGGACGATAGCTGTCATTTATAACTCTGCAGGTTTGTGAATGACAGTGCCCCTGAGCTCCTTTCTTCAACTCGCTTTCTTGTGAGCTGGCCACAACACCGCAGGATTGCTTCAGGCCCTAGTGTGGTTCCGGCATGGCACGCTGAGCCTTTGGTTAATTCCTCTTCCTGGTGGGAAATGAGAGTTAAATTTGCCCGTCCAGACACCTCCAGCTAGTCTCTCATTGGTTCTCCCTATTCCTGTTCATTTTCCGCAGAAATTGCAAACTGGGACAAACAGGAGGTTAAAGGCACTGACTCTCCAAGTGGGGAGAGTGTTAGTAAAGCGTCTGGAATGTTTCACCCGAGTACCAGGGGACGAAAACTGAGACACCTTTGAACACGTTTCCTAATCACACGGTGGATCATAATCTGGGTTCCACATGCATGATTTAGCTGAAGGAAGAATCCCTTAAACCTGGAGAGTTGAGACCCATGGAATGGGTACCATGCAATATGACTTCAAAGGGTCTGCATTTGCTCACCGATCCTCACCAATCCTATCACTGCTGCGTTTATGCCGCTGTACACACGCTTGATTCTCCTTCGGAGACATATAAATCCATAGGTTTTAAGATTCTTACTAGTCAGGTATATTCTTAGGCGTTTAATATGGGGTGTTGAGTCCACTTCGTTGAGCAAGGAGTAGCTCTTGTCTATTACATATTTGGCTTATGGAACGGTATCTGTGCTAATTTCAATCTCTGGTTTTATGCAGCACCCCAACTCACCTTTCCCCTTAAGCAATCATAAGTTGGTTTTCTACATTTGAGACCCTGCTCTGTTTTGTAATTCAGTTCCTGTGTAGCCAAGTTTACATTCCGTGTAGTAGTGATATCTTATGATGTTTTTTTCTGTGTGACTTATTTCACTTAGAATCATCGTACCTGAATGCACTCATTATGCTGCTACGGGCCTGATGACATAGATTTCATTGCTGAGTGATATTGCATTGTACGTAAGTACCACAACTTCTTTATCCATTTTTTGCTTTCTGCGATATTGAACTTGTACCGTAAACGAGGTTCTTGTAAACAGAGCCGTCCCAAACTTTGGGGTGGCTGTGTCTTTTTGATTTTAATTTCCCTAAGCTATAGGACCATAAGTGGAAGTGCCCTAGGCTCTGTTGCTTTGTTTTTTAGATGTTTCAGGAAACACCATACACTTCTCCAGAGTGGCTGTTGGCAATTTACATCCCGCCCATCAGCATAACAAGGCTCCCAGTTCTCCATGGCCTGTCCTGCCTTTCTGGATTTTACACTTTTTTCAGATGGCTCTTTTGACCGGGGGGCAGTGAGACTTCATTGTAGTGCAGATTTCCTTTGCAAGCTTGTTTGGTTGGCCAAAAAGGGCGTATGCGTTTTTTCCTGAATATATTCAGGAAAAAACGCATACGCCCTTTTTGGCCAAGTGCATCATTGTGGACGTTCTGCCTCTTTTCCTATGCTTTACATGCAATTCCAGTCTACCTCCTGAAATCGGTTTCCTGCAATTCTGCCCCGCTTTCAAGTCCTCTTGGCAGCCTTACTTCAATATGTTTTTGGACGATAGCTGTCATTTATAACTCTGCAGGTTTGTGAATGACAGTGCCCCTGAGCTCCTTTCTTCAACTCGCTTTCTTGTGAGCTGGCCGCAACACCGCAGGATTGCTTCAGGCCCTAGTGTGGTTCCGACATGGCACGCTGAGCCTTTGGTTAATTCCTCTTCCTGGTGGGAAATGTGAGTTAAATTTGCCCGTCCAGACACCTCCAGCTAGTCTCTCATTGGTTCTCCCTATTCCTGTTCATTTTCCGCAGAAATTGCAAACTGGGTCAAACAGGAGGTTAAAGGCAGTGAGTCTCCAAGTGGGGAGAGTGTTAGTAAAGCGTCTGGAATGTTGCACCCGAGTACCAGGGGACGAAAACTGAGACACCTTTGAACACGTTTCCCAAGCACACGGTGGATCATAATCTGGGTTCCACATGCATGTTTTAGCTGAAGGAAGAATCCCTTAAACCTGGAGAGTTGAGACCCATGGAATGGGTACCATGCAATATGACTTCAAAGTTTCTGCATTTGCTCACCGATCCTCACCAATCCTATCACTGCTGCGTTTATGCCGCTGTACACACGCTTGATTCTCCTGCGGAGACATATAAATCCATAGGTTTTAAGATTCTTACTAGTCAGGTATATTCTTAGGCGTTTAATATGGGGTGTTGAGTCCACTTCGTTGAGCAAGGAGTAGCTCTTGTCTATTACATATTTGGCTTATGGAACGGTATCTGTGCTAATTTCAATCTCTGGTTTTATGCAGCATCCCAACTCACCTTTCCCCTTAAGCAAGCATAAGTTGGTTTTCTACATTTGAAACCCTGCTCTGTTTTGTAATTCAGTTCCTGTGTAGCCAAGTTTACATTCCGTGTAGTAGTGATATCTTATGATGTTTTTTTCTGTGTGACTTATTTCACTTAGAATCATCGTACCTGAATCCACTCATTACGCTGCTACGGGCCTGATGACATAGATTTCATTGCTGAGTGATATTGCATTGTACGTAAGTACCACAACTTCTTTATCCATTTTTTGCTTTCTGCGATATTGAACTTGTACTGTAAACGAGGTTCTTGTAAACAGAGCCGTCCCAAACTTTGGGGTGGCTGTGTCTTTTGGATTTTAATTTCCCTAAGCTATAGGACCATAAGTGGAAGTGCCCTAGGCTCTGTTGCTTTGTTTTTTAGATGTTTCAGGAAACACCATACACTTCTCCAGAGTGGCTGTTGGCAATTTACATCCCGCCCATCAGCATAACAAGGCTCCCAGTTCTCCATGGCCTGTCCTGCCTTTCTGGATTTTACACTTTTTTCAGATGGCTCTTTTGACTGGGGGGCAGTGAGACTTCATTGTAGTGCAGATTTCCTTTGCAAGCTTGCTTGGTTGGCCAAAAAGGGCGTATGCGTTTTTTCCTGAATATATTCAGGAAAAAACGCATACGCCCTTTTTGGCCAAGTGCATCATTGTGGACGTTCTGCCTCTTTTCCTATGCTTTACATGCAATTCCAGTCTACCTCCTGAAATCGGTTTCCTGCAATTCTGCCCCGCTTTCAAGTCCTCTTGGCAGCCTTACTTCAATATATTTTTGGACGATAGCTGTCATTTATAACTCTGCAGGTTTGTGAATGACAGTGCCCCTGAGCTCCTTTCTTCAACTCGCTTTCTTGTGAGCTGGCCACAACACCGCAGGATTGCTTCAGGCCCTAGTGTGGTTCCGGCATGGCACGCTGAGCCTTTGGTTAATTCCTCTTCCTGGTGGGAAATGAGAGTTAAATTTGCCCGTCCAGACACCTCCAGCTAGTCTCTCATTGGTTCTCCCTATTCCTGTTCATTTTCCGCAGAAATTGCAAACTGGGACAAACAGGAGGTTAAAGGCAGTGAGTCTCCAAGTGGGGAGAGTGTTAGTAAAGCGTCTGGAATGTTGCACCCGAGTACCAGGGGACGAAAACTGAGACACCTTTGAACACGTTTCCCAAGCACACGGTGGATCATAATCTGGGTTCCACATGCATGTTTTAGCTGAAGGAAGAATCCCTTAAACCTGGAGAGTTGAGACCCATGGAATGGGTACCATGCAATATGACTTCAAAGTTTCTGCATTTGCTCACCGATCCTCACCAATCCTATCACTGCTGCGTTTATGCCGCTGTACACAC
Organism: Grampus griseus; assembly: GCF_964374135.1. NCBI lineage: Eukaryota > Metazoa > Chordata > Mammalia > Artiodactyla > Delphinidae > Grampus > Grampus griseus. Next base: position 434,721 of record NW_028133372.1, read on the forward strand.
GCTTGATTCTCCTGCGGAGACATATAAATCCATAGGTTTTAAGATTCTTACTAGTCAGGTATATTCTTAGGCGTTTAATATGGGGTGTTGAGTCCACTTCGTTGAGCAAGGAGTAGCTCTTGTCTATTACATATTTGGCTTATGGAACGGTATCTGTGCTAATTTCAATCTCTGGTTTTATGCAGCATCCCAACTCACCTTTCCCCTTAAGCAAGCATAAGTTGGTTTTCTACATTTGAGACCCTGCTCTGTTTTGTAATTCAGTTCCTGTGTAGCCAAGTTTACATTCCGTGTAGTAGTGATATCTTATGATGTTTTTTTCTGTGTGACTTATTTCACTTAGAATCATCGTACCTGAATCCACTCATTACGCTGCTACGGGCCTGATGACATAGATTTCATTGCTGAGTGATATTGCATTGTACGTAAGTACCACAACTTCTTTATCCATTTTTTGCTTTCTGCGATATTGAACTTGTACTGTAAACGAGGTTCTTGTAAACAGAGCCGTCCCAAACTTTGGGGTGGCTGTGTCTTTTGGATTTTAATTTCCCTAAGCTATAGGACCATAAGTGGAAGTGCCCTAGGCTCTGATGCTTTGTTTTTTAGATGTTTCAGGAAACACCATACACTTCTCCAGAGTGGCTGTTGGCAATTTACATCCCGCCCATCAGCATAACAAGGCTCCCAGTTCTCCATGGCCTGTCCTGCCTTTCTGGATTTTACACTTTTTTCAGATGGCTCTTTTGACTGGGGGGCAGTGAGACTTCATTGTAGTGCAGATTTCCTTTGCAAGCTTGCTTGGTTGGCCAAAAAGGGCGTATGCGTTTTTTCCTGAATATATTCAGGAAAAAACGCATACGCCCTTTTTGGCCAAGTGCATCATTGTGGACGTTCTGCCTCTTTTCCTATGCTTTACATGCAATTCCAGTCTACCTCCTGAAATCGGTTTCCTGCAATTCTGCCCCGCTTTCAAGTCCTCTTGGCAGCCTTACTTCAATATATTTTTGGACGATAGCTGTCATTTATAACTCTGCAGGTTTGTGAATGACAGTGCCCCTGAGCTCCTTTCTTCAACTCGCTTTCTTGTGAGCTGGCCACAACACCGCAGGATTGCTTCAGGCCCTAGTGTGGTTCCGGCATGGCACGCTGAGCCTTTGGTTAATTCCTCTTCCTGGTGGGAAATGAGAGTTACATTTGCCCGTCCAGACACCTCCAGCTAGTCTCTCATTGGTTCTCCCTATTCCTGTTCATTTTCCGCAGAAATTGCAAACTGGGACAAACAGGAGGTTAAAGGCACTGACTCTCCAAGTCGGGAGAGTGTTAGTAAAGCGTCTGGAATGTTGCACCCGAGTACCAGGGGACGAAAACTGAGACACCTTTGAACACGTTTCCCAAGCACACGGTGGATCATAATCTGGGTTCCACATGCATGTTTTAGCTGAAGGAAGAATCCCTTAAACCTGGAGAGTTGAGACCCATGGAATGGGTACCATGCAATATGACTTCAAAGTTTCTGCATTTGCTCACCGATCCTCACCAATCCTATCACTGCTGCGTTTATGCCGCTGTACACACGCTTGATTCTCCTGCGGAGACATATAAATCCATAGGTTTTAAGATTCTTACTAGTCAGGTATATTCTTAGGCGTTTAATATGGGGTGTTGAGTCCACTTCGTTGAGCAAGGAGTAGCTCTTGTCTATTACATATTTGGCTTATGGAACGGTATCTGTGCTAATTTCAATCTCTGGTTTTATGCAGCATCCCAACTCACCTTTCCCCTTAAGCAAGCATAAGTTGGTTTTCTACATTTGAGACCCTGCTCTGTTTTGTAATTCAGTTCCTGTGTAGCCAAGTTTACATTCCGTGTAGTAGTGATATCTTATGATGTTTTTTTCTGTGTGACTTATTTCACTTAGAATCATCGTACCTGAATCCACTCATTATGCTGCTACGGGCCTGATGACATAGATTTCATTGCTGAGTGATATTGCATTGTACGTAAGTACCACAACTTCTTTATCCATTTTTTGCTTTCTGCGATATTGAACTTGTACCGTAAACGAGGTTCTTGTAAACAGAGCCGTCCCAAACTTTGGGGTGGCTGTGTCTTTTTGATTTTAATTTCCCTAAGCTATAGGACCATAAGTGGAAGTGCCCTAGGCTCTGTTGCTTTGTTTTTTAGATGTTTCAGGAAACACCATACACTTCTCCAGAGTGGCTGTTGGCAATTTACATCCCGCCCATCAGCATAACAAGGCTCCCAGTTCTCCATGGCCTGTCCTGCCTTTCTGGATTTTACACTTTTTTCAGATGGCTCTTTTGACTGGGGGGCAGTGAGACTTCATTGTAGTGCAGATTTCCTTTGCAAGCTTGCTTGGTTGGCCAAAAAGGGCGTATGCGTTTTTTCCTGAATATATTCAGGAAAAAACGCATACGCCCTTTTTGGCCAAGTGCATCATTGTGGACGTTCTGCCTCTTTTCCTATGCTTTACATGCAATTCCAGTCTACCTCCTGAAATCGGTTTCCTGCAATTCTGCCCCGCTTTCAAGTCCTCTTGGCAGCCTTACTTCAATATATTTTTGGACGATAGCTGTCATTTATAACTCTGCAGGTTTGTGAATGACAGTGCCCCTGAGCTCCTTTCTTCAACTCGCTTTCTTGTGAGCTGGCCACAACACCGCAGGATTGCTTCAGGCCCTAGTGTGGTTCCGGCATGGCACGCTGAGCCTTTGGTTAATTCCTCTTCCTGGTGGGAAATGAGAGTTACATTTGCCCGTCCAGACACCTCCAGCTAGTCTCTCATTGGTTCTCCCTATTCCTGTTCATTTTCCGCAGAAATTGCAAACTGGGACAAACAGGAGGTTAAAGGCACTGACTCTCCAAGTGGGGAGAGTGTTAGTAAAGCGTCTGGAATGTTGCACCCGAGTACCAGGGGACGAAAACTGAGACACCTTTGAACACGTTTCCCAAGCACACGGTGGATCATAATCTGGGTTCCACATGCATGTTTTAGCTGAAGGAAGAATCCCTTAAACCTGGAGAGTTGAGACCCATGGAATGGGTACCATGCAATATGACTTCAAAGTTTCTGCATTTGCTCACCGATCCTCACCAATCCTATCACTGCTGCGTTTATGCCGCTGTACACACGCTTGATTCTCCTGCGGAGACATATAAATCCATAGGTTTTAAGATTCTTACTAGTCAGGTATATTCTTAGGCGTTTAATATGGGGTGTTGAGTCCACTTCGTTGAGCAAGGAGTAGCTCTTGTCTATTACATATTTGGCTTATGGAACGGTATCTGTGCTAATTTCAATCTCTGGTTTTATGCAGCATCCCAACTCACCTTTCCCCTTAAGCAAGCATAAGTTGGTTTTCTACATTTGAGACCCTGCTCTGTTTTGTAATTCAGTTCCTGTGTAGCCAAGTTTACATTCCGTGTAGTAGTGATATCTTATGATGTTTTTTTCTGTGTGACTTATTTCACTTAGAATCATCGTACCTGAATCCACTCATTATGCTGCTACGGGCCTGATGACATAGATTTCATTGCTGAGTGATATTGCATTGTACGTAAGTACCACAACTTCTTTATCCATTTTTTGCTTTCTGCGATATTGAACTTGTACCGTAAACGAGGTTCTTGTAAACAGAGCCGTCCCAAACTTTGGGGTGGCTGTGTCTTTTTGATTTTAATTTCCCTAAGCTATAGGACCATAAGTGGAAGTGCCCTAGGCTCTGTTGCTTTGTTTTTTAGATGTTTCAGGAAACACCATACACTTCTCCAGAGTGGCTGTTGGCAATTTACATCCCGCCCATCAGCATAACAAGGCTCCCAGTTCTCCATGGCCTGTCCTGCCTTTCTGGATTTTACACTTTTTTCAGATGGCTCTTTTGACTGGGGGGCAGTGAGACTTCATTGTAGTGCAGATTTCCTTTGCAAGCTTGCTTGGTTGGCCAAAAAGGGCGTATGCGTTTTTTCCTGAATATATTCAGGAAAAAACGCATACGCCCTTTTTGGCCAAGTGCATCATTGTGGACGTTCTGCCTCTTTTCCTATGCTTTACATGCAATTCCAGTCTACCTCCTGAAATCGGTTTCCTGCAATTCTGCCCCGCTTTCAAGTCCTCTTGGCAGCCTTACTTCAATATATTTTTGGACGATAGCTGTCATTTATAACTCTGCATGTTTGTGAATGACAGTGCCCCTGAGCTCCTTTCTTCAACTCGCTTTCTTGTGAGCTGGCCGCAACACCGCAGGATTGCTTCAGGCCCTAGTGTGGTTCCGGCATGGCACGCTGAGCCTTTGGTTAATTCCTCTTCCTGGTGGGAAATGAGAGTTAAATTTGCCCGTCCAGACACCTCCAGCTAGTCTCTCATTGGTTCTCCCTATTCCTGTTCATTTTCCGCAGAAATTGCAAACTGGGACAAACAGGAGGTTAAAGGCACTGACTCTCCAAGTGGGGAGAGTGTTAGTAAAGCGTCTGGAATGTTGCACCCGAGTACCAGGGGACGAAAACTGAGACACCTTTGAACACGTTTCCTAATCACACGGTGGATCATAATCTGGGTTCCACATGCATGATTTAGCTGAAGGAAGAATCCCTTAAACCTGGAGAGTTGAGACCCATGTAATGGGTACCATGCAATATGACTTCAAAGGGTCTGCATTTGCTCACCGATCCTCACCAATCCTATCACTGCTGCGTTTATGCCGCTGTACACACGCTTGATTCTCCTTCGGAGACATATAAATCCATAGGTTTTAAGATTCTTACTAGTCAGGTATATTCTTAGGCGTTTAATATGGGGTGTTGAGTCCACTTCGTTGAGCAAGGAGTAGCTCTTGTCTATTACATATTTGGCTTATGGAACGGTATCTGTGCTAATTTCAATCTCTGGTTTTATGCAGCACCCCAACTCACCTTTCCCCTTAAGCAATCATAAGTTGGTTTTCTACATTTGAGACCCTGCTCTGTTTTGTAATTCAGTTCCTGTGTAGCCAAGTTTACATTCCGTGTAGTAGTGATATCTTATGATGTTTTTTTCTGTGTGACTTATTTCACTTAGAATCATCGTACCTGAATCCACTCATTATGCTGCTACGGGCCTGATGACATAGATTTCATTGCTGAGTGATATTGCATTGTACGTAAGTACCACAACTTCTTTATCCATTTTTTGCTTTCTGCGATATTGAACTTGTACCGTAAACGAGGTTCTTGTAAACAGAGCCGTCCCAAACTTTGGGGTGGCTGTGTCTTTTGGATTTTAATTTCCCAAAGCTATAGGACCATAAGTGGAAGTGCCCTAGGCTCTGTTGCTTTGTTTTTTAGATGTTTCAGGAAACACCATACACTTCTCCAGAGTGGCTGTTGGCAATTTACATCCCGCCCATCAGCATAACAAGGCTCCCAGTTCTCCATGGCCTGTCCTGCCTTTCTGGATTTTACACTTTTTTCAGATGGCTCTTTTGACTGGGGGGCAGTGAGACTTCATTGTAGTGCAGATTTCCTTTTCAAGCTTGCTTGGTTGGCCAAAAAGGGCGTATGCGTTTTTTCCTGAATATATTCAGGAAAAAACGCATACGCCCTTTTTGGCCAAGTGCATCATTGTGGACGTTCTGCCTCTTTTCCTATGCTTTAAATGCAATTCCAGTCTACCTCCTGAAATCGGTTTCCTGCAATTCTGCCCCGCTTTCAAGTCCTCTTGGCAGCCTTACTTCAGTATATTTTTGGACGATAGCTGTCATTTATAACTCTGCAGGTTTGTGAATGACAGTGCCCCTGAGCTCCTTTCTTCAACTCGCTTTCTTGTGAGCTGGCCGCAACACCGCAGGATTGCTTCAGGCCCTAGTGTGGTTCCGGCATGGCATGCTGAGCCTTTGGTTAATTCCTCTTCCTGGTGGGAAATGAGAGTTAAATTTGCCCGTCCAGACACCTCCAGCTAGTCTCTCATTGGTTCTCCCTATTCCTGTTCATTTTCCGCAGAAATTGCAAACTGGGACAAACAGGAGGTTAAAGGCACTGACTCTCCAAGTGGGGAGAGTGTTAGTAAAGCGTCTGGAATGTTGCACCCGAGTACCAGGGGACGAAAACTGAGACACCTTTGAACACGTTTCCTAATCACACGGTGGATCATAATCTGGGTTCCACATGCATGTTTTAGCTGAAGGAAGAATCCCTTAAACCTGGAGAGTTGAGACCCATGGAATGGGTACCATGCAATATGACTTCAAAGGGTCTGCATTTGCTCACCGATCCTCACCAATCCTATCACTGCTGCGTTTATGCCGCTGTACACACGCTTGATTCTCCTTCGGAGACATATAAATCCATAGGTTTTAAGATTCTTACTAGTCAGGTATATTCTTAGGCGTTTAATATGGGGTGTTGAGTCCACTTCGTTGAGCAAGGAGTAGCTCTTGTCTATTACATATTTGGCTTATCGAACGGTATCTGTGCTAATTTCAATCTCTGGTTTTATGCAGCACCCCAACTCACCTTTCCCCTTAAGCAATCATAAGATGGTTTTCTACATTTGAGACCCTGCTCTGTTTTGTAATTCAGTTCCTGTGTAGCCAAGTTTACATTCCGTGTAGTAGTGATATCTTATGATGTTTTTTTCTGTGTGACTTATTTCACTTAGAATCATCGTACCTGAATCCACTCATTATGCTGCTACGGGCCTGATGACATAGATTTCATTGCTGAGTGATATTGCATTGTACGTAAGTACCACATCTTCTTTATCCATTTTTTGCTTTCTGCGATATTGAACTTGTACGTAAACGAGGTTCTTGTAAACAGAGCCGTCCCAAACTTTGGGGTGGCTGTGTCTTTTTGATTTTAATTTCCCTAAGCTATAGGACCATAAGTGGAAGTGCCCTAGGCTCTGTTGCTTTGTTTTTTAGATGTTTCAGGAAACACCATACACTTCTCCAGAGTGGCTGTTGGCAATTTACATCCCGCCCATCAGCATAACAAGGCTCCCAGTTCTCCATGGCCTGTCCTGCCTTTCTGGATTTTACACTTTTTTCAGATGGCTCTTTTGACTGGGGGGCAGTGAGACTTCATTGTAATGCAGATTTCCTTTGCAAGCTTGCTTGGTTGGCCAAAAAGTGCGTATGCGTTTTTTCCTGAATATATTCAGGAAAAAACGCATACGCCCTTTTTGGCCAAGTGCATCATTGTGGACGTTCTGCCTCTTTTCCTATGCTTTACATGCAATTCCAGTCTACCTCCTGAAATCGGTTTCCTGCAATTCTGCCCCGCTTTCAAGTCCTCTTGGCAGCCATACTTCAATATATTTTTGGACGATAGCTGTCATTTATAACTCTGCAGGTTTGTGAATGACAGTGCCCCTGAGCTCCTTTCTTCAACTCGCTTTCTTGTGAGCTGGCCGCAACACCGCAGGATTGCTTCAGGCCCTAGTGTGGTTCCGGCATGGCACGCTGAGCCTTTGGTTAATTCCTCTTCCTGGTGGGAAATGAGAGTTAAATTTGCCCGTCCAGACACCTCCAGCTAGTCTCTCATTGGTTCTCCCTATTCCTGTTCATTTTCCGCAGAAATTGCAAACTGGGACAAACAGGAGGTTAAAGGCACTGACTCTCCAAGTGGGGAGAGTGTTAGTAAAGCGTCTGGAATGTTGCACCCGAGTACCAGGGGACGAAAACTGAGACACCTTTGAACACGTTTCCTAATCACACGGTGGATCATAATCTGGGTTCCACATGCATGATTTAGCTGAAGGAAGAATCCCTTAAACCTGGAGAGTTGAGACCCATGGAATGGGTACCATGCAATATGACTTCAAAGGGTCTGCATTTGCTCACCGATCCTCACCAATCCTATCACTGCTGCGTTTATGCCGCTGTACACACGCTTGATTCTCTTTCGGAGACATATAAATCCATAGGTTTTAAGATTCTTACTAGTCAGGTATATTCTTAGGCATTTAATATGGGGTGTTGAGTCCACTTCGTTGAGCAAGGAGTAGCTCTTGTCTATTACATATTTGGCTTATGGAACGGTATCTGTGCTAATTTCAATCTCTGGTTTTATGCAGCACCGCAACTCACCTTTCCCCTTAAGCAAGCATAAGTTGGTTTTCTACATTTGAGACCCTGTTCTGTTTTGTAATTCAGTTCCTGTGTAGCCAAGTTTACATTCCGTGTAGTAGTGATATCTTATGATGTTTCTTTTTCTGTGTGACTTATTTCACTTAGAATCATCGTACCTGAATCCACTCATTATGCTGCTATGGGCCTGATGACATAGATCTCATTGCTGAGTGATATTGCATTGTACATAAGTAGAACAACTTCTTTATCCATTTTTCGCTTTCTGCGATATTGAACTTGTACCGTAAACGAGGTTCTTGTAAACAGAGCCGTCCCAAACTTTGGGGTGGCTGTGTCTTTTTGATTTTAATTTCCCTAAGCTATAGGACCATAAGTGGAAGTGCGCCAGGCTCTGTTGCTTTGTTTTTTAGATGTTTCAGGAAACACCATACACTTCTCCAGAGTGGCTGTTGGCAATTTACGTCCTGCCCATCAGCATAACAAGGCTCCCAGTTCTCCATGGCCTGTCCTGCCATTCTGGATTTTACACTTTTTTCAGATTGCGCTGTTGACCGGGGGGCAGTGAGACTTCATTGTAGTGCAGATTTCCTTTGCAAGCTTGCTTGATTGGCCAAAAAGGGCGTATGCGTTTTTTCCTGAATATATTCAGGAAAAAACGCATACGCCCTTTTTGGCCAAGTGCATCATTGTGGACGTTCTGCCTCTTTTCCTATGCTTTACATGCAATTCCAGTCTACCTCCTGAAATCGGTTTCCTGAAATTCTGCCCCGCTTTCAAGTCCTCTTGGCAGCCTTACTTCAATATATTTTTGGATGATAGCTGTCATTTATAACTCTGCAGGTTTGTGAATGACAGTGCCCCTGAGCTCCTTTCTTCAACTCGCTTTCTTGTGAGCTGGCCGCAACACCGCAGGATTGCTTCAGGCCCTAGTGTGGTTCCGGCATGGCACGCTGAGCCTTTGGTTAATTCCTCTTCCTGGTGGGAAATGAGAGTTAAATTTGCCCGTCCAGACACCTCCAGCTAGTTTCTCATTGGTTCTCCCTATTCCTGTTCATTTTCCGCAGAAATTGCAAACTGGGACAAACAGGAGGTTAAAGGCACTGAGTCTCCAAGTGGGGAGAGTGTTAGTAAAGCGTCTGGAATGTTGCACCCGAGTACCAGGGGACGAAAACTGAGACACCTTTGAAAACGTTTCCCAATCACACGGTGGATCATAGTCTGGGTTCCACATGCATGTTTTAGCTGAAGGAAGAATCCCTTAAACCTGGAGAGTTGAGACCCATGTAATGGGTACCATGCAATATGACTTCAAAGGGTCTGCATTTGCTCACCGATCCTCACCAATCCTATCGCTGCTGCGTTTATGCCGCTGTACACACGCTTGATTCTCTTTCGGAGACATATAAATCCATAGGTTTTAAGATTCTTACTAGTCAGGTATATTCTTAGGCGTTTAATATGGGGTGTTGAGTCCACTTCGTTGAGCAAGGAGTAGCTCTTGTCTATTACATATTTGGCTTATGGAACGGTATCTGTGCTAATTTCAATCTCTGGTTTTATGCAGCACCCCAACTCACCTTTCTCCTTAAGGAAGCATAAGATGGTTTTCTACATTTGAGACCCTGTTCTGTTTTGTAATTCAGTTCCTGTGTAGCCAAGTTTACATCCCGTGTAGTAGTGATAACTTATGATGTTTCTTTTTCTGTGTGACTTATTTCACTTAGAATCATTGTACCTGAATCCACTCGTCATGCTGCTACGGGCCTGATGACATAGATTTCATTGCTGAGTGATATTTCATTGTACGTAAGTACCACAAATTCTTTATCCATTTTTCGCTTTCTGTGATATTGAACTTGTACCGTAAACGAGGTTCTTGTAAACAGAACCATCCCAAACTTTTGGGTGGCTGTGTCTTTTTGATTTTAATTTCCCTAAGCTATAGGACCATAAGTGGAAGTGCCCTAGGCTCTGTTGCTTTGTTTTTTAGATGTTTCAGGAAACACCATACACTTCTCCAGAGTGGCTGTTGGCAATTTACGTCCCGCCCATCAGCATAACAAGGCTCCCAGTTCTACATGGCCTGTCCTGCCTTTCTGGATTTTACACTTTTTTCAGATGGCGCTGTTGACCGGGGGGCAGTGAGACTTCATTGTAGTGCAGATTTCCTTTGCAAGCTTGCTTGATTGGCCAAAAAGGGCGTATGCGTTTTTTCCTGAATATATTCAGGAAAAAACGCATACGCCCTTTTTGGCCAAGTGCATCATTGTGGACGTTCTGCCTCTTTTCCTATGCTTTACATGCAATTCCAGTCTACCTCCTGAAATCGGTTTCCTGCAATTCTGCCCCGCTTTCAAGTCCTCTTGGCAGCCTTACTTCAATATATTTTTGGACGATAGCTGTCATTTATAACTCTGCAGGTTTGTGAATGACAGTGCCCCTGAGCTCCTTTCTTCAACTCGCTTTCTTGTGAGCTGGCCGCAACACCGCAGGATTGCTTCAGGCCCTAGTGTGGTTCCGGCATGGCACGCTGAGCCTTTGGTTAATTCCTCTTCCTGGTGGGAAATGAGAGTTAAATTTGCCCGTCCAGACACCTCCAGCTAGTTTCTCATTGGTTCTCCCTATTCCTGTTCATTTTCCGCAGAAATTGCAAACTGGGCCAAACAGGAGGTTAAAGGCACTGAGTCTCCAAGTGGGGAGAGTGTTAGTAAAGCGTCTGGAATGTTGCACCCGAGTACCAGGGGACGAAAACTGAGACACCTTTGAAAACGTTTCCCAATCACACGGTGGATCATAGTCTGGGTTCCACATGCATGTTTTAGCTGAAGGAAGAATCCCTTAAACCTGGAGAGTTGAGACCCATGTAATGGGTACCATGCAATATGACTTCAAAGGGTCTGCATTTGCTCACCGATCCTCACCAATCCTATCACTGCTGCGTTTATGCCGCTGTACACACGCTTGATTCTCCTTCGGAGACATATAAATCCATAGGTTTTAAGATTCTTACTAGTCAGGTATATTCTTAGGCGTTTAATATGGGGTGTTGAGTCCACTTCGTTGAGCAAGGAGTAGCTCTTGTCTATTACATATTTGGCTTATGGAACGGTATCTGTGCTAATTTCAATCTCTGGTTTTATGCAGCACCCCAACTCACCTTTCTCCTTAAGGAAGCATAAGTTGGTTTTCTACATTTGAGACCCTGTTCTGTTTTGTAATTCAGTTCCTGTGTAGCCAAGTTTACATTCCGTGTAGTAGTGATAACTTATGATGTTTCTTTTTCTGTGTGACTTATTTCACTTAGAATCATTGTACCTGAATCCACTCGTCATGCTGCTACGGGCCTGATGACGTAGATTTCATTGCTGAGTGATATTTCATTGTACGTAAGTACCACAACTTCTTTATCCATTTTTCGCTTTCTGTGATATTGAACTTGTACCGTAAACAAGGTTCTTGTAAACAGAACCATCCCAAACTTTGGGGTGGCTGTGTCTTTTTGATTTTAATTTCCCTAAGCTATAGGACCATAAGTGGAAGTGCCCTAGGCTCTGTTGCTTTGTTTTTTAGATGTTTCAGGAAACACCGTACACTTCTCCAGAGTGGCTGTTGGCAATTTACGTCCCGCCCATCAGCATAACAAGGCTCCCAGTTCTCCATGGCCTGTCCTGCCTTTCTGGATTTTACACTTTTTTCAGATGGCGCTGTTGACCGGGGGGCAGTGAGACTTCATTGTAGTTCAGATTTCCATTGCAAGCTTGCTTGATTGGCCAAAAAGGGCGTATGCGTTTTTTCCTGAATATATTCAGGAAAAAACGCATACGCCCTTTTTGGCCAAGTGCATCATTGTGGACGTTCTGCCTCTTTTCCTATGCTTTACATGCAATTCCAGTCTACCTCCTGAAATCGGTTTCCTGCAATTCTGCCCCGCTTTCAAGTCCTCTTGGCAGCCTTACTTCAATATATTCTTGGACGATAGATGTCATTTATAACTCTGCAGTTTGTGAATGACAGTGCCCCTGAGCTCCTTTCTTCAACTCGCTTTCTTGTGAGCAGGCCGCAACACCGCAGGATTGCTTCAGGCCCTAGTGTGGTTCCGGCATGGCACGCTGAGCCTTTGGTTAATTCCTCTTCCTGGTGGGAAATGAGAGTTAAATTTGCCCGTCCAGACACCTCCAGCTAGTTTCTCATTGGTTCTCCCTATTCCTGTTCATTTTCCGCAGAAATTGCAAACTGGGCCAAACAGGAGGTTAAAGGCACTGAGTCTCCAAGTGGGGAGAGTGTTAGTAAAGCGTCTGGAATGTTGCACCCGAGTACCAGGGGACGAAAACTGAGACACCTTTGAAAACGTTTCCCAATCACACGGTGGATCATACTCTGGGTTCCACATGCATGTTTTAGCTGAAGGAAGAATCCCTTAAACCTGGAGAGTTGAGACCCATGGAATGGGTACCATGCAATATGACTTCAAAGGGTCTGCATTTGCTCACCGATCCTCACCAATCCTATCACTGCTGCGTTTATGCCGCTGTACACACGCTTGATTCTCTTTCGGAGACATATAAATCCATAGGTTTTAAGATTCTTACTAGTCAGGTATATTCTTAGGCGTTTAATATGGGGTGTTGAGTCCACTTCGTTGAGCAAGGAGTAGCTCTAGTCTATTACATATTTGGCTTATGGAACGGTATCTGTCCTAATTTCAATCTCTGGTTTTATGCAGCACCCCAACTCACCTTTCTCCTTAAGGAAGCATAAGTTGGTTTTCTACATTTGAGACCCTGTTCTGTTTTGTAATTCAGTTCCTGTGTAGCCAAGTTTACATTCCGTGTAGAAGTGATAACTTATGATGTTTCTTTTTCTGTGTGACTTATTTCACTTAGAATCATTGTACCTGAATCCACTCGTCATGCTACTACGGGCCTGATGACATAGATTTCATTGCTGAGTGATATTGCATTGTACGTAAGTACCACAACTTCTTTATCCATTTTTCGCTTTCTGTGATATTGAACTTGTACCGTAAACGAGGTTCTTGTAAACAGAACCATCCCAAACTTTGGGGTGGCTGTGTGTTTTTGATTTTAATTTCCCTAAGCTATAGGACCATAAGTGGAAGTGCCCTAGGCTCTGCTGCTTTGTTTTTTAGATGTTTCAGGAAACACCATACACTTCCCCAGAGTGGCTGTTGGCAATTTACATCCCGCCCATCAGCATAACAAGGCTCCCAGTTCTACATGGCCTGTCCTGCCTTTCTGGATTTTACACTTTTTTCAGATGGCGCTGTTGACCGGGGTGGCAGTGAGACTTTATTGTAGTGCAGATTTCCTTTGCAAGCTTGCTTGATTGGCCAAAAAGGGCGTATGCGTTTTTTCCTGAATATATTCAGGAAAAAACGCATACGCCCTTTTTGGCCAAGTGCATCATTGTGGACGTTCTGCCTCTTTTCCTATGCTTTACATGCAATTCCAGTCTACCTCCTGAAATCGGTTTCCTGCAATTCTGCCCCACTTTCAAGTCCTCTTGGCAGCCTTACTTCAATATATTTTTGGACGATAGATGTTATTTACAATTCTGCAGGTTTGTGAATGACAGTGCCCCTGAGCTCCTTTCTTCAACTCGCTTTCTTGTGAGCTGGCCGCAACACCGCAGGATTGCTTCAGGCCCTAGTGTGGTTCCGACATGGCACGCTGAGCCTTTGGTTAATTCCTCTACCTGGTGGGAAATGAGAGTTAAATTTGCCCGTCCAGACACCTCCAGCTAGTCTCTCATTGGTTCTCCCTATTCCTCTTCGTTTTCCACAGAAATTGCAAACTGGGCCAAACAGGAGGTTAAAGGCACTGACTCTCCAAGTGGGGAGAGTGTTAGTAAAGCGTCTGGAATATTGCACCCGAGTACCGGGTGACGAAAACAGAGTCACATTTGAACGTTTCCCGATCACACGGTGGATCATACTCTGGGTTCCACATGCATGTTTTAGCTGAAGGAAGAATCCCTTAAACCTTTACAGTTGAGACCCATGGAATGGGTACCATGCAATATGACATCAAAGGGTCTGCATTTTCTCACCGATCCTCACCAATCCTATCACTGCTGCGTTTATGGCTCTGTACACACGCTTGATTCTCTTTCGGAGACCTATAAATCCATAGGTTTTAAGATACTTACTAGTCAGGTATATTCTTAGGCGTTTAATATGGGGTGTTGAGTCCACTTCGTTGAGCAAGGAGTAGCTCTTCTCTATTACATATTTGGCTTATGGAATGGTATCTGTGCTAATTTCAGTCTGTGGTATTATGCAGCACCCCAACTCACCTTTCCCCTTAAGCAAGCATAAGTTGGTTTTCTACATTTGAGACCCTGTTCTGTTTTGTAATTCAGTTCCTGTGTAGCCAAGTTTACATTCCGTGTAGTAGTGATATCTTATGATGTTTCTTTTTCTATGTGACTTATTTCACTTAGAATCATCGTACCTGAATCCACTCATTATGCTGCTACGGGCCTGATGACATAGATTTCATTGCTGAGTGATATTGCATTGTACGTAAGTACCACAACTTCTTTATCCATTTTTCGCTTTCTGCGATATTGAACTTTTACCGTAAACGAGGTTCTTGTAAAGAGAGCCGTCCCAAACTTTGGGGTGGCTGTGTCTTTTGATTTTAATTTCCCTAAGCTATAGGACCATAAGAGGAAGTGCCATAGGCTCTGTTGCTTTGTTTTTTAGATATTTCAGGAAATATCATACACTTCTCCAGAGTGGCTGTTGGCAATTTACATCCCGCCCATCAGCATAACAAGGCTCCCACATCTCCATGGCCTGTCCTGCCTTTCTGGATTTTACACTTTTTTCAGATGGCCCTTTTGACCGGGGGGCAGTGAGACTTCATTGTAGTGCAGATTTCCTTTGCAAGCTTGCTTGGTTGGCCAAAAAGGGCGTATGCGTTTTTTCCTGAATATATTCAGGAAAAAACGCATACGCCCTTTTTGGCCAAGTGCATCATTGTGGACGTTCTGCCTCTTTTCCTATGCTTTACATGCAATTCCAGTCTACCTCCTGAAATCAGTTTCCTGCAATTCTGCCCCGCTTTCAAGTCCTCTTGGCAGGCTTACTTCAGTATATTTTTGGACGATAGCTGTCATTTATAACTCTGCAGGTTTGTGAATGACAGTGCCCCTGAGCTCCTTTCTTCAACTCGCTCTCTTGTGAGCTGGCCGCAACACCGCAGGTTTGCTTCAGGCCCTAGTGTGGTTCCGGCATGGCACGCTGAGGCTTTGGTTAATTCCTCTTCCTGGTGGGAAATGAGAGTTAAATTTGCCCGTCCAGACACCTCCAGCTAGTCTCTCATTGGTTCTCCCTATTCCTGTTCATTTTCCGCAGAAATTGCAAACTGGGCCAAACAGGAGGTTAAAGGCACTGAGTCTCCAAGTGGGGAGAGTGTTAGTAAAGCGTCTGGAATGTTGCACCCGAGTACCAGGGGACGAAAACTGAGACACCTTTGAACACGTTTCGCAAGCACATGGTGGATCATAATCTGGGTTCCACATGCATGTTTTAGCTGAAGGAAGAATCCCTCAAACCTGGAGAGTTGAGACCCATGGAATGGGTACCATGCAATATGACTTCAAAGTTTCTGCGTTTGCTCACCGATCCTCACCAATCCTATCACTGCTGCATTTATGCCGCTGTACACACGCTTGATTCTCCTTCGGAGACATATAAATCCATAGGTTTTAAGATTCTTACTAGTCAGGTATATTCTTAGGCGTTTAATATGGGGTGCTGAGTCCACTTCGTTGAGCAAGGAGTAGCTCTTGTCTATTACATATTTGGCTTATGGAACGGTATCTGGGCTAATTTCAATCTCTGGTTTTATGCAGCACCCCAACTCACCTGTCCCCTTAAGCAATCATAAGTTGGTTTTCTACATTTGAGACCCTGTTCTGTTTTGTAATTCAGTTCCTGTGTAGCCAAGTTTACATTCCGTGTAGTAGTGATATCTTATGATGTTTCTTTTTCTGTGTGACTTATTTCACTTAGAATCATCGTACCTGAATCCACTCATTATGCTGCTACGGGCCTAATGACATAGATTTCATTGCTGAGTGATATTGCATTGTACGTAAGTACCACAACTTCTTTATCCATTTTTTGCTTTCTGCAATATTGAACTTCTACCGTAAACGAGATTCTTGTAAACAGAACCGTCCCAAACTTTGGGGTGGCTGTGTCTTTTTTATTTTAATTTCCCTAAGCTATAGGACCATAAGTGGAAGTGCCCTAGGCTCTGTTGCTTTGTTTTTTAGATGTTTCAGGAAACACCATACACTTCTCCAGAGTGGCTGTTGGCAATTTACATCCCGCCCATCAGCATAACAAGGCTCCCAGTTCTCCATGGCCTGTCCTGCCTTTCTGGATTTTACACTTTTTTCAGATGGCCCTTTTGACCGGGGGGCAGTGAGACTTCATTGTAGTGCAGATTTCCTTTGCAAGCTTGCTTGGTTGGCCAAAAAGGGCGTATGCGTTTTTTCCTGAATATATTCAGGAAAAAACGCATACGCCCTTTTTGGCCAAGTGCATCATTGTGGACGTTCTGCCTCTTTTCCTATGCTTTACATGCAATTCCAGTCTACCTCCTGAAATCGGTTTCCTGCAATTCTGCCCCGCTTTCAAGTCCTCTTGGCAGCCTTACTTCAATATATTTTTGGACGATAGCTGTCATTTATAACTCTGCAGGTTTGTGAATGACAGTGCCCCTGAGCTCCTTTCTTCAGCTCGCTTTCTTGTGAGCTGGCCCCAACACCGCAGGATTGCTTCAGGCCCTCGTGTGGTTCCGGCATGTCACGCTGATGCTTTGGTTAATTCCTCTTCCTGGTGGGAAATGAGAGTTAAATTTGCCCGTCCAGACACCTCCAGCTAGTCTCTCATTGGTTCTCCCTATTCCTGTTCATTTTCCGCAGAAATTGCAAACTGGGCCAAACAGGAGGTTAAAGGCACTGAGTCTCCAAGTGGGGAGAGTGTTAGTAAAGCGTCTGGAATGTTGCACCCGAGTACCAGGGGACGAAAACTGAGACACCTTTGAACACGTTTCCCAATCACACGGTGGATCATAGTCTGGGTTCCACATGCATGTTTTAGCTGAAGGAAGAATCCCTTAAACCTGGAGAGTTGAGACCCATGTAATGGGTACCATGCAATATGACTTCAAAGGGTCTGCATTTGCTCACCGATCCTCACCAATCCTATCACTGCTGCGTTTATGCCGCTCTACACACGCTTGATTCCCTTTCGGAGACATATAAATCCATAGGTTTTAAGATTCTTACTAGTCAGGTATATTCTTAGGCGTTTAATATGGGGTGTTGAGTCCACTTCGTTGAGCAAGGAGTAGCTCTTGTCTATTACATATTTGGCTTATGGAACGGTATCTGTCCTAATTTCAATCTCTGGTTTTATGCAGCACCCCAACTCACCTTTCCCCTTAAGCAAGCATAAGTTGGTTTTCTACATTTGAGACCCTGTTCTGTTTTGTAATTCAGTTCCTGTGTAGCCAAGTTTACATTCCGTGTAGTAGTGATATCTTATGATGTTTCTTTTTCTGTGTGACTTATTTCACTTAGAATCATCGTACCTGAATCCACTCATTATGCTGCTACGGGCCTAATGACATAGATTTCATTGCTGAGTGATATTGCATTGTACGTAAGTACCACAACTTCTTTATCCATTTTTCGCTTTCTGCAATATTGAACTTGTACCGTAAACGAGGTTCTTGTAAACAGAACCGTCCCAAACTTTGGGGTGGCTGTGTCTTTTTTATTTTAATTTCCCTAAGCTATAGGACCATAAGCGGAAGTGCCCTAGGCTCTGTTGCTTTGTTTTTTAGATGTTTCAGGAAACACCATACACTTCTCCAGAGTGGCTGTTGGCAGTTTACATCCCGCCCATGAGCATAACAAGGTTCCCAGTTCTCCATGGCCTGTCCTGCCTTTCTGGATTTTACACTTTTTTCAGATGGCCCTTTTGACCGGGGGGCAGTGAGACTTCATTGTAGTGCAGATTTCCTTTGCAAGCTTGCTTGGTTGGCCAAAAAGGGCGTATGCGTTTTTTCCTGAATATATTCAGGAAAAAACGCATACGCCCTTTTTGGCCAAGTGCATCATTGTGGACGTTCTGCCTCTTTTCCTATGCTTTACATGCAATTCCAGTCTACCTCCTGAAATCAGTTTCCTGCAATTCTGCCCCGCTTTCAAGTCCTCTTGGCAGCCTTACTTCAGTATATTTTTGGACGATAGCTGTCATTTATAACTCTGCAGGTTTGTGAATGACAGTGCCCCTGAGCTCCTTTCTTCAACTCGCTTTCTTGTGAGCTGGCCGCAACACCGCAGGATTGTTTCAGGCCCTAGTGTGGTTCCGGCATGGCACGCTGAGCCTTTGGTTAATTCCTCTTCCTGGTGGGAAATGAGAGTTAAATTTGCCCGTCCAGACACCTCCAGCTAGTCTCTCATTGGTACTCCCTATTCCTGTTCATTTTCCGCAGAAATTGCAAACTGGGCCAAACAGGATGTTAAAGGCACTGACTCTCCAAGTGGGGAGAGTGTTAGTAAAGCGTCTGGAATGTTGTACCCGAGTACCGGGGGACGAAAACTGAGACACATTTGAACACCTTTCCCGATCACATGGTGGATCATACTCTGGGTTCCACATGCCTGTTGTAGCTGAAGGAAGAATCCCTTAAACCAGGAGAGTTGAGACCCATGTAATGGGTACCATGCAATATGACTTCAAAGAGTATACATTTGCTCACCGATCCTCACCAATCCTATCACTGCTGCGTTTATGCCGCTGTACACACGCTTGATTCTCTTTCGGAGACATATAAATCCATAGGTTTTATGATTCTTACTAGTCAGGTATATTCTTTAGGCGTTTAATATGGGGTGTTGAGTCCACTTCGTTGAGCAAGGAGTAGCTCTTGTCTATTACATATTTGGCTTATGGAATGGTATCTGTGCTAATTTCAATCTCTGGTTTTATGCAGCACCCCAACTCACCTTTCCCCTTAAGCAAGCATAAGTTGGTTTTCTACATTTGAGACCCTGTTCTGTTTTGTAATTCAGTTCCTGTGTAGCCAAGTTTACATTCCGTGTAGTAGTGATATCTTATGATGTTTCTTTTTCTGTGTGACTTATTTCACTTAGAATCATCGTACCTGAATCCACTCATTATGCTGCTATGGGCCTGATGACATAGATTTCATTGCTGAGTGATATTGCATTGTACGTAAGTAGAACAACTTCTTTATCCATTTTTCGCTTTCTGCGATATTGAACTTGTACTGTAAACGAGGTTCTTGTAAACAGAGCCGTCCCAAACTTTGGGGTGGCTGTGTCTTTTTGATTTTAATTTCCCTAAGCTATAGGACCATACGTGGAAGTGCGCTAGGCTCTGTTGCTTTGTTTTTTAGATGTTTCAGGAAACACCATACACTTCTCCAGAGTGGCTGTTGGCAATTTACATCCCGCACATCAGCATAACAAGGCTCCCAGTTCTCCATGGCCTGTCCTGCCTTTCTGGATTTTACACTTTTTTCAGATGGCCCTTTTGACCGGGTGGCAGTGAGACTTCATTGTAGTGCAGATTTCCTTTGCAAGCTTGCTTGGTTGGCCAAAAAGGGCGTATGCGTTTTTTCCTGAATATATTCAGGTAAAAACGCATACGCCCTTTTTGGCCAAGTGCATTATTGTGGACGTTCTGCCTCTTTTCCTATGCTTTACATGCAATTCCAGTCTACCTCCTGAAATCGGTTTCCTGAAATTCTGCCCCGCTTTCAAGTCCTCTTGGCAGCCTTACTTCAGTATATTTTTGGACGATAGCTGTCATTTATAACTCTGCAGGTTTGTGAATGACAGTGCCCCTGAGCTCCTTTCTTCAACTCGCTTTCTTGTGAGCTGGCCACAACACCGCAGGATTGCTTCAGGCCCTAGTGTGGTTCCGGCATGGCACGCTGAGCCTTTGGTTAATTCCTCTTCCTGGTGGGAAATGAGAGTTAAATTTGCCTGTCCAGACACCTCCAGCTAGTCTCTCATTGGTTCTCCCTATTCCTGTTCATTTTCCGCAGAAATTGCAAACTGGGACAAACAGGAGGTTAAAGGCACTGACTCTCCAAGTCGGGAGAGTGTTAGTAAAGCGTCTGGAATCTTGCACCCGAGTACCAGGGGACGAAAACTGAGACACCTTTGAACACGTTTCCTAATCACACGGTGGATCATAATCTGGGTTCCACATGCATGATTTAGCTGAAGGAAGAATCCCTTAAACCTGGAGAGTTGAGACCCATGGAATGGGTACCATGCAATATGACTTCAAAGGGTCTGCATTTGCTCACCGATCCTCACCAATCCTATCACTGCTGCGTTTATGCCGCTGTACACACGCTTGATTCTCCTTCGGAGACATATAAATCCATAGGTTTTAAGATTCTTACTAGTCAGGTATATTCTTAGGCGTTTAATATGGGGTGTTGAGTCCACTTCGTTGAGCAAGGAGTAGCTCTTGTCTATTACATATTTGGCTTATGGAACGGTATCTGTGCTAATTTCAATCTCTGGTTTTATGCAGCACCCCAACTCACCTTTCCCCTTAAGCAATCATAAGTTGGTTTTCTACATTTGAGACCCTGCTCTGTTTTGTAATTCAGTTCCTGTGTAGCCAAGTTTACATTCCGTGTAGTAGTGATATCTTATGATGTTTTTTTCTGTGTGACTTATTTCACTTAGAATCATCGTACCTGAATGCACTCATTATGCTGCTACGGGCCTGATGACATAGATTTCATTGCTGAGTGATATTGCATTGTACGTAAGTACCACAACTTCTTTATCCATTTTTTGCTTTCTGCGATATTGAACTTGTACCGTAAACGAGGTTCTTGTAAACAGAGCCGTCCCAAACTTTGGGGTGGCTGTGTCTTTTTGATTTTAATTTCCCTAAGCTATAGGACCATAAGTGGAAGTGCCCTAGGCTCTGTTGCTTTGTTTTTTAGATGTTTCAGGAAACACCATACACTTCTCCAGAGTGGCTGTTGGCAATTTACATCCCGCCCATCAGCATAACAAGGCTCCCAGTTCTCCATGGCCTGTCCTGCCTTTCTGGATTTTACACTTTTTTCAGATGGCTCTTTTGACCGGGGGGCAGTGAGACTTCATTGTAGTGCAGATTTCCTTTGCAAGCTTGTTTGGTTGGCCAAAAAGGGCGTATGCGTTTTTTCCTGAATATATTCAGGAAAAAACGCATACGCCCTTTTTGGCCAAGTGCATCATTGTGGACGTTCTGCCTCTTTTCCTATGCTTTACATGCAATTCCAGTCTACCTCCTGAAATCGGTTTCCTGCAATTCTGCCCCGCTTTCAAGTCCTCTTGGCAGCCTTACTTCAATATGTTTTTGGACGATAGCTGTCATTTATAACTCTGCAGGTTTGTGAATGACAGTGCCCCTGAGCTCCTTTCTTCAACTCGCTTTCTTGTGAGCTGGCCGCAACACCGCAGGATTGCTTCAGGCCCTAGTGTGGTTCCGACATGGCACGCTGAGCCTTTGGTTAATTCCTCTTCCTGGTGGGAAATGTGAGTTAAATTTGCCCGTCCAGACACCTCCAGCTAGTCTCTCATTGGTTCTCCCTATTCCTGTTCATTTTCCGCAGAAATTGCAAACTGGGTCAAACAGGAGGTTAAAGGCAGTGAGTCTCCAAGTGGGGAGAGTGTTAGTAAAGCGTCTGGAATGTTGCACCCGAGTACCAGGGGACGAAAACTGAGACACCTTTGAACACGTTTCCCAAGCACACGGTGGATCATAATCTGGGTTCCACATGCATGTTTTAGCTGAAGGAAGAATCCCTTAAACCTGGAGAGTTGAGACCCATGGAATGGGTACCATGCAATATGACTTCAAAGTTTCTGCATTTGCTCACCGATCCTCACCAATCCTATCACTGCTGCGTTTATGCCGCTGTACACACGCTTGATTCTCCTGCGGAGACATATAAATCCATAGGTTTTAAGATTCTTACTAGTCAGGTATATTCTTAGGCGTTTAATATGGGGTGTTGAGTCCACTTCGTTGAGCAAGGAGTAGCTCTTGTCTATTACATATTTGGCTTATGGAACGGTATCTGTGCTAATTTCAATCTCTGGTTTTATGCAGCATCCCAACTCACCTTTCCCCTTAAGCAAGCATAAGTTGGTTTTCTACATTTGAGACCCTGCTCTGTTTTGTAATTCAGTTCCTGTGTAGCCAAGTTTACATTCCGTGTAGTAGTGATATCTTATGATGTTTTTTTCTGTGTGACTTATTTCACTTAGAATCATCGTACCTGAATCCACTCATTACGCTGCTACGGGCCTGATGACATAGATTTCATTGCTGAGTGATATTGCATTGTACGTAAGTACCACAACTTCTTTATCCATTTTTTGCTTTCTGCGATATTGAACTTGTACTGTAAATGAGGTTCTTGTAAACAGAGCCGTCCCAAACTTTGGGGTGGCTGTGTCTTTTGGATTTTAATTTCCCTAAGCTATAGGACCATAAGTGGAAGTGCCCTAGGCTCTGTTGCTTTGTTTTTTAGATGTTTCAGGAAACACCATACACTTCTCCAGAGTGGCTGTTGGCAGTTTACATCCCGCCCATGAGCATAACAAGGTTCCCAGTTCTCCATGGCCTGTCCTGCCTTTCTGGATTTTACACTTTTTTCAGATGGCCCTTTTGACCGGGGGCCAGTGAGACTTCATTGTAGTGCAGATTTCCTTTGCAAGCTTGCTTGGTTGGCCAAAAAGGGCGTATGCGTTTTTTCCTGAATATATTCAGGAAAAAACGCATACGCCCTTTTTGGCCAAGTGCATCATTGTGGACGTTCTGCCTCTTTTCCTATGCTTTACATGCAATTCCAGTCTACCTCCTGAAATCAGTTTCCTGCAATTCTGCCCCGCTTTCAAGTCCTCTTGGCAGCCTTACTTCAGTATATTTTTGGACGATAGCTGTCATTTATAACTCTGCAGGTTTGTGAATGACAGTGCCCCTGAGCTCCTTTCTTCAACTCGCTTTCTTGTGAGCTGGCCGCAACACCGCAGGATTGTTTCAGGCCCTAGTGTGGTTCCGGCATGGCACGCTGAGCCTTTGGTTAATTCCTCTTCCTGGTGGGAAATGAGAGTTAAATTTGCCCGTCCAGACACCTCCAGCTAGTCTCTCATTGGTACTCCCTATTCCTGTTCATTTTCCGCAGAAATTGCAAACTGGGCCAAACAGGATGTTAAAGGCACTGACTCTCCAAGTGGGGAGAGTGTTAGTAAAGCGTCTGGAATGTTGTACCCGAGTACCGGGGGACGAAAACTGAGACACATTTGAACACCTTTCCCGATCACATGGTGGATCATACTCTGGGTTCCACATGCCTGTTGTAGCTGAAGGAAGAATCCCTTAAACCAGGAGAGTTGAGACCCATGTAATGGGTACCATGCAATATGACTTCAAAGAGTATACATTTGCTCACCGATCCTCACCAATCCTATCACTGCTGCGTTTATGCCGCTGTACACACGCTTGATTCTCTTTCGGAGACATATAAATCCATAGGTTTTATGATTCTTACTAGTCAGGTATATTCTTTAGGCGTTTAATATGGGGTGTTGAGTCCACTTCGTTGAGCAAGGAGTAGCTCTTGTCTATTACATATTTGGCTTATGGAATGGTATCTGTGCTAATTTCAATCTCTGGTTTTATGCAGCACCCCAACTCACCTTTCCCCTTAAGCAAGCATAAGTTGGTTTTCTACATTTGAGACCCTGTTCTGTTTTGTAATTCAGTTCCTGTGTAGCCAAGTTTACATTCCGTGTAGTAGTGATATCTTATGATGTTTCTTTTTCTGTGTGACTTATTTCACTTAGAATCATCGTACCTGAATCCACTCATTATGCTGCTATGGGCCTGATGACATAGATTTCATTGCTGAGTGATATTGCATTGTACGTAAGTAGAACAACTTCTTTATCCATTTTTCGCTTTCTGCGATATTGAACTTGTACTGTAAACGAGGTTCTTGTAAACAGAGCCGTCCCAAACTTTGGGGTGGCTGTGTCTTTTTGATTTTAATTTCCCTAAGCTATAGGACCATACGTGGAAGTGCGCTAGGCTCTGTTGCTTTGTTTTTTAGATGTTTCAGGAAACACCATACACTTCTCCAGAGTGGCTGTTGGCAATTTACATCCCGCACATCAGCATAACAAGGCTCCCAGTTCTCCATGGCCTGTCCTGCCTTTCTGGATTTTACACTTTTTTCAGATGGCCCTTTTGACCGGGTGGCAGTGAGACTTCATTGTAGTGCAGATTTCCTTTGCAAGCTTGCTTGGTTGGCCAAAAAGGGCGTATGCGTTTTTTCCTGAATATATTCAGGTAAAAACGCATACGCCCTTTTTGGCCAAGTGCATTATTGTGGACGTTCTGCCTCTTTTCCTATGCTTTACATGCAATTCCAGTCTACCTCCTGAAATCGGTTTCCTGAAATTCTGCCCCGCTTTCAAGTCCTCTTGGCAGCCTTACTTCAGTATATTTTTGGACGATAGCTGTCATTTATAACTCTGCAGGTTTGTGAATGACAGTGCCCCTGAGCTCCTTTCTTCAACTCGCTTTCTTGTGAGCTGGCCACAACACCGCAGGATTGCTTCAGGCCCTAGTGTGGTTCCGGCATGGCACGCTGAGCCTTTGGTTAATTCCTCTTCCTGGTGGGAAATGAGAGTTAAATTTGCCCGTCCAGACACCTCCAGCTAGTCTCTCATTGGTTCTCCCTATTCCTGTTCATTTTCCGCAGAAATTGCAAACTGGGACAAACAGGAGGTTAAAGGCACTGACTCTCCAAGTCGGGAGAGTGTTAGTAAAGCGTCTGGAATGTTTCACCCGAGTACCAGGGGACGAAAACTGAGACACCTTTGAACACGTTTCCTAATCACACGGTGGATCATAATCTGGGTTCCACATGCATGATTTAGCTGAAGGAAGAATCCCTTAAACCTGGAGAGTTGAGACCCATGGAATGGGTACCATGCAATATGACTTCAAAGGGTCTGCATTTGCTCACCGATCCTCACCAATCCTATCACTGCTGCGTTTATGCCGCTGTACACACGCTTGATTCTCCTTCGGAGACATATAAATCCATAGGTTTTAAGATTCTTACTAGTCAGGTATATTCTTAGGCGTTTAATATGGGGTGTTGAGTCCACTTCGTTGAGCAAGGAGTAGCTCTTGTCTATTACATATTTGGCTTATGGAACGGTATCTGTGCTAATTTCAATCTCTGGTTTTATGCAGCACCCCAACTCACCTTTCCCCTTAAGCAATCATAAGTTGGTTTTCTACATTTGAGACCCTGTTCTGTTTTGTAATTCAGTTCCTGTGTAGCCAAGTTTACATTCCGTGTAGTAGTGATATCTTATGATGTTTTTTTCTGTGTGACTTATTTCACTTAGAATCATCGTACCTGAATGCACTCATTATGCTGCTACGGGCCTGATGACATAGATTTCATTGCTGAGTGATATTGCATTGTACGTAAGTACCACAACTTCTTTATCCATTTTTTGCTTTCTGCGATATTGAACTTGTACCGTAAACGAGGTTCTTGTAAACAGAGCCGTCCCAAACTTTGGGGTGGCTGTGTCTTTTTGATTTTAATTTCCCTAAGCTATAGGACCATAAGTGGAAGTGCCCTAGGCTCTGTTGCTTTGTTTTTTAGATGTTTCAGGAAACACCATACACTTCTCCAGAGTGGCTGTTGGCAATTTACATCCCGCCCATCAGCATAACAAGGCTCCCAGTTCTCCATGGCCTGTCCTGCCTTTCTGGATTTTACACTTTTTTCAGATGGCTCTTTTGACCGGGGGGCAGTGAGACTTCATTGTAGTGCAGATTTCCTTTGCAAGCTTGTTTGGTTGGCCAAAAAGGGCGTATGCGTTTTTTCCTGAATATATTCAGGAAAAAACGCATACGCCCTTTTTGGCCAAGTGCATCATTGTGGACGTTCTGCCTCTTTTCCTATGCTTTACATGCAATTCCAGTCTACCTCCTGAAATCGGTTTCCTGCAATTCTGCCCCGCTTTCAAGTCCTCTTGGCAGCCTTACTTCAATATGTTTTTGGACGATAGCTGTCATTTATAACTCTGCAGGTTTGTGAATGACAGTGCCCCTGAGCTCCTTTCTTCAACTCGCTTTCTTGTGAGCTGGCCGCAACACCGCAGGATTGCTTCAGGCCCTAGTGTGGTTCCGACATGGCACGCTGAGCCTTTGGTTAATTCCTCTTCCTGGTGGGAAATGTGAGTTAAATTTGCCCGTCCAGACACCTCCAGCTAGTCTCTCATTGGTTCTCCCTATTCCTGTTCATTTTCCGCAGAAATTGCAAACTGGGTCAAACAGGAGGTTAAAGGCAGTGAGTCTCCAAGTGGGGAGAGTGTTAGTAAAGCGTCTGGAATGTTGCACCCGAGTACCAGGGGACAAAAACTGAGACACCTTTGAACACGTTTCCCAAGCACACGGTGGATCATAATCTGGGTTCCACATGCATGTTTTAGCTGAAGGAAGAATCCCTTAAACCTGGAGAGTTGAGACCCATGGAATGGGTACCATGCAATATGACTTCAAAGTTTCTGCATTTGCTCACCGATCCTCACCAATCCTATCACTGCTGCGTTTATGCCGCTGTACACACGCTTGATTCTCCTGCGGAGACATATAAATCCATAGGTTTTAAGATTCTTACTAGTCAGGTATATTCTTAGGCGTTTAATATGGGGTGTTGAGTCCACTTCGTTGAGCAAGGAGTAGCTCTTGTCTATTACATATTTGGCTTATGGAACGGTATCTGTGCTAATTTCAATCTCTGGTTTTATGCAGCATCCCAACTCACCTTTCCCCTTAAGCAAGCATAAGTTGGTTTTCTACATTTGAGACCCTGCTCTGTTTTGTAATTCAGTTCCTGTGTAGCCAAGTTTACATTCCGTGTAGTAGTGATATCTTATGATGTTTTTTTCTGTGTGACTTATTTCACTTAGAATCATCGTACCTGAATCCACTCATTACGCTGCTACGGGCCTGATGACATAGATTTCATTGCTGAGTGATATTGCATTGTACGTAAGTACCACAACTTCTTTATCCATTTTTTGCTTTCTGCGATATTGAACTTGTACTGTAAATGAGGTTCTTGTAAACAGAGCCGTCCCAAACTTTGGGGTGGCTGTGTCTTTTGGATTTTAATTTCCCTAAGCTATAGGACCATAAGTGGAAGTGCCCTAGGCTCTGTTGCTTTGTTTTTTAGATGTTTCAGGAAACACCATACACTTCTCCAGAGTGGCTGTTGGCAGTTTACATCCCGCCCATGAGCATAACAAGGTTCCCAGTTCTCCATGGCCTGTCCTGCCTTTCTGGATTTTACACTTTTTTCAGATGGCCCTTTTGACCGGGTGGCAGTGAGACTTCATTGTAGTGCAGATTTCCTTTGCAAGCTTGCTTGGTTGGCCAAAAAGGGCGTATGCGTTTTTTCCTGAATATATTCAGGAAAAAACGCATACGCCCTTTTTGGCCAAGTGCATCATTGTGGACGTTCTGCCTCTTTTCCTATGCTTTACATGCAATTCCAGTCTACCTCCTGAAATCAGTTTCCTGCAATTCTGCCCCGCTTTCAAGTCCTCTTGGCAGCCTTACTTCAGTATATTTTTGGACGATAGCTGTCATTTATAACTCTGCAGGTTTGTGAATGACAGTGCCCCTGAGCTCCTTTCTTCAACTCGCTTTCTTGTGAGCTGGCCGCAACACCGCAGGATTGTTTCAGGCCCTAGTGTGGTTCCGGCATGGCACGCTGAGCCTTTGGTTAATTCCTCTTCCTGGTGGGAAATGAGAGTTAAATTTGCCCGTCCAGACACCTCCAGCTAGTCTCTCATTGGTTCTCCCTATTCCTGTTCATTTTCCGCAGAAATTGCAAACTGGGCCAAACAGGATGTTAAAGGCACTGACTCTCCAAGTGGGGAGAGTGTTAGTAAAGCGTCTGGAATGTTGTACCCGAGTACCGGGGGACGAAAACTGAGACACATTTGAACACCTTTCCCGATCACATGGTGGATCATACTCTGGGTTCCACATGCCTGTTGTAGCTGAAGGAAGAATCCCTTAAACCAGGAGAGTTGAGACCCATGTAATGGGTACCATGCAATATGACTTCAAAGAGTATACATTTGCTCACCGATCCTCACCAATCCTATCACTGCTGCGTTTATGCCGCTGTACACACGCTTGATTCTCTTTCGGAGACATATAAATCCATAGGTTTTATGATTCTTACTAGTCAGGTATATTCTTTAGGCGTTTAATATGGGGTGTTGAGTCCACTTCGTTGAGCAAGGAGTAGCTCTTGTCTATTACATATTTGGCTTATGGAATGGTATCTGTGCTAATTTCAATCTCTGGTTTTATGCAGCACCCCAACTCACCTTTCCCCTTAAGCAAGCATAAGTTGGTTTTCTACATTTGAGACCCTGTTCTGTTTTGTAATTCAGTTCCTGTGTAGCCAAGTTTACATTCCGTGTAGTAGTGATATCTTATGATGTTTCTTTTTCTGTGTGACTTATTTCACTTAGAATCATCGTACCTGAATCCACTCATTATGCTGCTATGGGCCTGATGACATAGATTTCATTGCTGAGTGATATTGCATTGTACGTAAGTAGAACAACTTCTTTATCCATTTTTCGCTTTCTGCGATATTGAACTTGTACTGTAAACGAGGTTCTTGTAAACAGAGCCGTCCCAAACTTTGGGGTGGCTGTGTCTTTTTGATTTTAATTTCCCTAAGCTATAGGACCATACGTGGAAGTGCGCTAGGCTCTGTTGCTTTGTTTTTTAGATGTTTCAGGAAACACCATACACTTCTCCAGAGTGGCTGTTGGCAATTTACATCCCGCACATCAGCATAACAAGGCTCCCAGTTCTCCATGGCCTGTCCTGCCTTTCTGGATTTTACACTTTTTTCAGATGGCCCTTTTGACCGGGGGGCAGTGAGACTTCATTGTAGTGCAGATTTCCTTTGCAAGCTTGCTTGGTTGGCCAAAAAGGGCGTATGCGTTTTTTCCTGAATATATTCAGGTAAAAACGCATACGCCCTTTTTGGCCAAGTGCATTATTGTGGACGTTCTGCCTCTTTTCCTATGCTTTACATGCAATTCCAGTCTACCTCCTGAAATCGGTTTCCTGAAATTCTGCCCCGCTTTCAAGTCCTCTTGGCAGCCTTACTTCAGTATATTTTTGGACGATAGCTGTCATTTATAACTCTGCAGGTTTGTGAATGACAGTGCCCCTGAGCTCCTTTCTTCAACTCGCTTTCTTGTGAGCTGGCCACAACACCGCAGGATTGCTTCAGGCCCTAGTGTGGTTCCGGCATGGCACGCTGAGCCTTTGGTTAATTCCTCTTCCTGGTGGGAAATGAGAGTTAAATTTGCCCGTCCAGACACCTCCAGCTAGTCTCTCATTGGTTCTCCCTATTCCTGTTCATTTTCCGCAGAAATTGCAAACTGGGACAAACAGGAGGTTAAAGGCACTGACTCTCCAAGTCGGGAGAGTGTTAGTAAAGCGTCTGGAATGTTTCACCCGAGTACCAGGGGACGAAAACTGAGACACCTTTGAACACGTTTCCTAATCACACGGTGGATCATAATCTGGGTTCCACATGCATGATTTAGCTGAAGGAAGAATCCCTTAAACCTGGAGAGTTGAGACCCATGGAATGGGTACCATGCAATATGACTTCAAAGGGTCTGCATTTGCTCACCGATCCTCACCAATCCTATCACTGCTGCGTTTATGCCGCTGTACACACGCTTGATTCTCCTTCGGAGACATATAAATCCATAGGTTTTAAGATTCTTACTAGTCAGGTATATTCTTAGGCGTTTAATATGGGGTGTTGAGTCCACTTCGTTGAGCAAGGAGTAGCTCTTGTCTATTACATATTTGGCTTATGGAACGGTATCTGTGCTAATTTCAATCTCTGGTTTTATGCAGCACCCCAACTCACCTTTCCCCTTAAGCAATCATAAGTTGGTTTTCTACATTTGAGACCCTGCTCTGTTTTGTAATTCAGTTCCTGTGTAGCCAAGTTTACATTCCGTGTAGTAGTGATATCTTATGATGTTTTTTTCTGTGTGACTTATTTCACTTAGAATCATCGTACCTGAATGCACTCATTATGCTGCTACGGGCCTGATGACATAGATTTCATTGCTGAGTGATATTGCATTGTACGTAAGTACCACAACTTCTTTATCCATTTTTTGCTTTCTGCGATATTGAACTTGAACCGTAAACGAGGTTCTTGTAAACAGAGCCGTCCCAAACTTTGGGGTGGCTGTGTCTTTTTGATTTTAATTTCCCTAAGCTATAGGACCATAAGTGGAAGTGCCCTAGGCTCTGTTGCTTTGTTTTTTAGATGTTTCAGGAAACACCATACACTTCTCCAGAGTGGCTGTTGGCAATTTACATCCCGCCCATCAGCATAACAAGGCTCCCAGTTCTCCATGGCCTGTCCTGCCTTTCTGGATTTTACACTTTTTTCAGATGGCTCTTTTGACCGGGGGGCAGTGAGACTTCATTGTAGTGCAGATTTCCTTTGCAAGCTTGTTTGGTTGGCCAAAAAGGGCGTATGCGTTTTTTCCTGAATATATTCAGGAAAAAACGCATACGCCCTTTTTGGCCAAGTGCATCATTGTGGACGTTCTGCCTCTTTTCCTATGCTTTACATGCAATTCCAGTCTACCTCCTGAAATCGGTTTCCTGCAATTCTGCCCCGCTTTCAAGTCCTCTTGGCAGCCTTACTTCAATATGTTTTTGGACGATAGCTGTCATTTATAACTCTGCAGGTTTGTGAATGACAGTGCCCCTGAGCTCCTTTCTTCAACTCGCTTTCTTGTGAGCTGGCCGCAACACCGCAGGATTGCTTCAGGCCCTAGTGTGGTTCCGACATGGCACGCTGAGCCTTTGGTTAATTCCTCTTCCTGGTGGGAAATGTGAGTTAAATTTGCCCGTCCAGACACCTCCAGCTAGTCTCTCATTGGTTCTCCCTATTCCTGTTCATTTTCCGCAGAAATTGCAAACTGGGTCAAACAGGAGGTTAAAGGCAGTGAGTCTCCAAGTGGGGAGAGTGTTAGTAAAGCGTCTGGAATGTTGCACCCGAGTACCAGGGGACGAAAACTGAGACACCTTTGAACACGTTTCCCAAGCACACGGTGGATCATAATCTGGGTTCCACATGCATGTTTTAGCTGAAGGAAGAATCCCTTAAACCTGGAGAGTTGAGACCCATGGAATGGGTACCATGCAATATGACTTCAAAGTTTCTGCATTTGCTCACCGATCCTCACCAATCCTATCACTGCTGCGTTTATGCCGCTGTACACACGCTTGATTCTCCTGCGGAGACATATAAATCCATAGGTTTTAAGATTCTTACTAGTCAGGTATATTCTTAGGCGTTTAATATGGGGTGTTGAGTCCACTTCGTTGAGCAAGGAGTAGCTCTTGTCTATTACATATTTGGCTTATGGAACGGTATCTGTGCTAATTTCAATCTCTGGTTTTATGCAGCATCCCAACTCACCTTTCCCCTTAAGCAAGCATAAGTTGGTTTTCTACATTTGAGACCCTGCTCTGTTTTGTAATTCAGTTCCTGTGTAGCCAAGTTTACATTCCGTGTAGTAGTGATATCTTATGATGTTTTTTTCTGTGTGACTTATTTCACTTAGAATCATCGTACCTGAATCCACTCATTACGCTGCTACGGGCCTGATGACATAGATTTCATTGCTGAGTGACATTGCATTGTACGTAAGTACCACAACTTCTTTATCCATTTTTTGCTTTCTGCGATATTGAACTTGTACTGTAAACGAGGTTCTTGTAAACAGAGCCGTCCCAAACTTTGGGGTGGCTGTGTCTTTTGGATTTTAATTTCCCTAAGCTATAGGACCATAAGTGGAAGTGCCCTAGGCTCTGATGCTTTGTTTTTTAGATGTTTCAGGAAACACCATACACTTCTCCAGAGTGGCTGTTGGCAATTTACATCCCGCCCATCAGCATAACAAGGCTCCCAGTTCTCCATGGCCTGTCCTGCCTTTCTGGATTTTACACTTTTTTCAGATGGCTCTTTTGACTGGGGGGCAGTGAGACTTCATTGTAGTGCAGATTTCCTTTGCAAGCTTGCTTGGTTGGCCAAAAAGGGCGTATGCGTTTTTTCCTGAATATATTCAGGAAAAAACGCATACGCCCTTTTTGGCCAAGTGCATCATTGTGGACGTTCTGCCTCTTTTCCTATGCTTTACATGCAATTCCAGTCTACCTCCTGAAATCGGTTTCCTGCAATTCTGCCCCGCTTTCAAGTCCTCTTGGCAGCCTTACTTCAATATATTTTTGGACGATAGCTGTCATTTATAACTCTGCAGGTTTGTGAATGACAGTGCCCCTGAGCTCCTTTCTTCAACTCGCTTTCTTGTGAGCTGGCCACAACACCGCAGGATTGCTTCAGGCCCTAGTGTGGTTCCGGCATGGCACGCTGAGCCTTTGGTTAATTCCTCTTCCTGGTGGGAAATGAGAGTTAAATTTGCCCGTCCAGACACCTCCAGCTAGTCTCTCATTGGTTCTCCCTATTCCTGTTCATTTTCCGCAGAAATTGCAAACTGGGACAAACAGGAGGTTAAAGGCACTGACTCTCCAAGTGGGGAGAGTGTTAGTAAAGCGTCTGGAATGTTGCACCCGAGTACCAGGGGACGAAAACTGAGACACCTTTGAACACGTTTCCCAAGCACACGGTGGATCATAATCTGGGTTCCACATGCATGTTTTAGCTGAAGGAAGAATCCCTTAAACCTGGAGAGTTGAGACCCATGGAATGGGTACCATGCAATATGACTTCAAAGGGTCTGCATTTGCTCACCGATCCTCACCAATCCTATCACTGCTGCGTTTATGCCGCTGTACACACGCTTGATTCCCTTTCGGAGACATATAAATCCATAGGTTTTAAGATTCTTACTAGTCAGGTATATTCTTAGGCGTTTAATATGGGGTGTTGAGTCCACTTCGTTGAGCAAGGAGTAGCTCTTGTCTATTACATATTTGGCTTATGGAACGGTATCTGTCCTAATTTCAATCTCTGGTTTTATGCAGCACCCCAACTCACCTTTCCCCTTAAGCAAGCATAAGTTGGTTTTCTACATTTGAGACCCTGTTCTGTTTTGTAATTCAGTTCCTGTGTAGCCAAGTTTACATTCCGTGTAGTAGTGATATCTTATGATGTTTCTTTTTCTGTGTGACTTATTTCACTTAGAATCATCGTACCTGAATCCACTCATTATGCTGCTACGGGCCTAATGACATAGATTTCATTGCTGAGTGATATTGCATTGTACGTAAGTACCACAACTTCTTTATCCATTTTTCGCTTTCTGCAATATTGAACTTGTACCGTAAACGAGGTTCTTGTAAACAGAACCGTCCCAAACTTTGGGGTGGCTGTGTCTTTTTTATTTTAATTTCCCTAAGCTATAGGACCATAAGCGGAAGTGCCCTAGGCTCTGTTGCTTTGTTTTTTAGATGTTTCAGGAAACACCATACACTTCTCCAGAGTGGCTGTTGGCAGTTT
This sequence comes from Grampus griseus, assembly GCF_964374135.1. Classification (NCBI taxonomy): domain Eukaryota; kingdom Metazoa; phylum Chordata; class Mammalia; order Artiodactyla; family Delphinidae; genus Grampus; species Grampus griseus. Next base: position 468,538 of record NW_028133372.1, read on the forward strand.
ACATCCCGCCCATGAGCATAACAAGGTTCCCAGTTCTCCATGGCCTGTCCTGCCTTTCTGGATTTTACACTTTTTTCAGATGGCCCTTTTGACCGGGGGGCAGTGAGACTTCATTGTAGTGCAGATTTCCTTTGCAAGCTTGCTTGGTTGGCCAAAAAGGGCGTATGCGTTTTTTCCTGAATATATTCAGGAAAAAACGCATACGCCCTTTTTGGCCAAGTGCATCATTGTGGACGTTCTGCCTCTTTTCCTATGCTTTACATGCAATTCCAGTCTACCTCCTGAAATCAGTTTCCTGCAATTCTGCCCCGCTTTCAAGTCCTCTTGGCAGCCTTACTTCAGTATATTTTTGGACGATAGCTGTCATTTATAACTCTGCAGGTTTGTGAATGACAGTGCCCCTGAGCTCCTTTCTTCAACTCGCTTTCTTGTGAGCTGGCCGCAACACCGCAGGATTGTTTCAGGCCCTAGTGTGGTTCCGGCATGGCACGCTGAGCCTTTGGTTAATTCCTCTTCCTGGTGGGAAATGAGAGTTAAATTTGCCCGTCCAGACACCTCCAGCTAGTCTCTCATTGGTTCTCCCTATTCCTGTTCATTTTCCGCAGAAATTGCAAACTGGGCCAAACAGGATGTTAAAGGCACTGACTCTCCAAGTGGGGAGAGTGTTAGTAAAGCGTCTGGAATGTTGTACCCGAGTACCGGGGGACGAAAACTGAGACACATTTGAACACCTTTCCCGATCACATGGTGGATCATACTCTGGGTTCCACATGCCTGTTGTAGCTGAAGGAAGAATCCCTTAAACCAGGAGAGTTGAGACCCATGTAATGGGTACCATGCAATATGACTTCAAAGAGTATACATTTGCTCACCGATCCTCACCAATCCTATCACTGCTGCGTTTATGCCGCTGTACACACGCTTGATTCTCTTTCGGAGACATATAAATCCATAGGTTTTATGATTCTTACTAGTCAGGTATATTCTTTAGGCGTTTAATATGGGGTGTTGAGTCCACTTCGTTGAGCAAGGAGTAGCTCTTGTCTATTACATATTTGGCTTATGGAATGGTATCTGTGCTAATTTCAATCTCTGGTTTTATGCAGCACCCCAACTCACCTTTCCCCTTAAGCAAGCATAAGTTGGTTTTCTACATTTGAGACCCTGTTCTGTTTTGTAATTCAGTTCCTGTGTAGCCAAGTTTACATTCCGTGTAGTAGTGATATCTTATGATGTTTCTTTTTCTGTGTGACTTATTTCACTTAGAATCATCGTACCTGAATCCACTCATTATGCTGCTATGGGCCTGATGACATAGATTTCATTGCTGAGTGATATTGCATTGTACGTAAGTAGAACAACTTCTTTATCCATTTTTCGCTTTCTGCGATATTGAACTTGTACTGTAAACGAGGTTCTTGTAAACAGAGCCGTCCCAAACTTTGGGGTGGCTGTGTCTTTTTGATTTTAATTTCCCTAAGCTATAGGACCATACGTGGAAGTGCGCTAGGCTCTGTTGCTTTGTTTTTTAGATGTTTCAGGAAACACCATACACTTCTCCAGAGTGGCTGTTGGCAATTTACATCCCGCACATCAGCATAACAAGGCTCCCAGTTCTCCATGGCCTGTCCTGCCTTTCTGGATTTTACACTTTTTTCAGATGGCCCTTTTGACCGGGGGGCAGTGAGACTTCATTGTAGTGCAGATTTCCTTTGCAAGCTTGCTTGGTTGGCCAAAAAGGGCGTATGCGTTTTTTCCTGAATATATTCAGGTAAAAACGCATACGCCCTTTTTGGCCAAGTGCATTATTGTGGACGTTCTGCCTCTTTTCCTATGCTTTACATGCAATTCCAGTCTACCTCCTGAAATCGGTTTCCTGAAATTCTGCCCCGCTTTCAAGTCCTCTTGGCAGCCTTACTTCAGTATATTTTTGGACGATAGCTGTCATTTATAACTCTGCAGGTTTGTGAATGACAGTGCCCCTGAGCTCCTTTCTTCAACTCGCTTTCTTGTGAGCTGGCCACAACACCGCAGGATTGCTTCAGGCCCTAGTGTGGTTCCGGCATGGCACGCTGAGCCTTTGGTTAATTCCTCTTCCTGGTGGGAAATGAGAGTTAAATTTGCCCGTCCAGACACCTCCAGCTAGTCTCTCATTGGTTCTCCCTATTCCTGTTCATTTTCCGCAGAAATTGCAAACTGGGACAAACAGGAGGTTAAAGGCACTGACTCTCCAAGTCGGGAGAGTGTTAGTAAAGCGTCTGGAATGTTTCACCCGAGTACCAGGGGACGAAAACTGAGACACCTTTGAACACGTTTCCTAATCACACGGTGGATCATAATCTGGGTTCCACATGCATGATTTAGCTGAAGGAAGAATCCCTTAAACCTGGAGAGTTGAGACCCATGGAATGGGTACCATGCAATATGACTTCAAAGGGTCTGCATTTGCTCACCGATCCTCACCAATCCTATCACTGCTGCGTTTATGCCGCTGTACACACGCTTGATTCTCCTTCGGAGACATATAAATCCATAGGTTTTAAGATTCTTACTAGTCAGGTATATTCTTAGGCGTTTAATATGGGGTGTTGAGTCCACTTCGTTGAGCAAGGAGTAGCTCTAGTCTATTACATATTTGGCTTATGGAACGGTATCTGTGCTAATTTCAATCTCTGGTTTTATGCAGCACCCCAACTCACCTTTCCCCTTAAGCAATCATAAGTTGGTTTTCTACATTTGAGACCCTGCTCTGTTTTGTAATTCAGTTCCTGTGTAGCCAAGTTTACATTCCGTGTAGTAGTGATATCTTATGATGTTTTTTTCTGTGTGACTTATTTCACTTAGAATCATCGTACCTGAATGCACTCATTATGCTGCTACGGGCCTGATGACATAGATTTCATTGCTGAGTGATATTGCATTGTACGTAAGTACCACAACTTCTTTATCCATTTTTTGCTTTCTGCGATATTGAACTTGTACCGTAAACGAGGTTCTTGTAAACAGAGCCGTCCCAAACTTTGGGGTGGCTGTGTCTTTTTGATTTTAATTTCCCTAAGCTATAGGACCATAAGTGGAAGTGCCCTAGGCTCTGTTGCTTTGTTTTTTAGATGTTTCAGGAAACACCATACACTTCTCCAGAGTGGCTGTTGGCAATTTACATCCCGCCCATCAGCATAACAAGGCTCCCAGTTCTCCATGGCCTGTCCTGCCTTTCTGGATTTTACACTTTTTTCAGATGGCTCTTTTGACCGGGGGGCAGTGAGACTTCATTGTAGTGCAGATTTCCTTTGCAAGCTTGTTTGGTTGGCCAAAAAGGGCGTATGCGTTTTTTCCTGAATATATTCAGGAAAAAACGCATACGCCCTTTTTGGCCAAGTGCATCATTGTGGACGTTCTGCCTCTTTTCCTATGCTTTACATGCAATTCCAGTCTACCTCCTGAAATCGGTTTCCTGCAATTCTGCCCCGCTTTCAAGTCCTCTTGGCAGCCTTACTTCAATATGTTTTTGGACGATAGCTGTCATTTATAACTCTGCAGGTTTGTGAATGACAGTGCCCCTGAGCTCCTTTCTTCAACTCGCTTTCTTGTGAGCTGGCCGCAACACCGCAGGATTGCTTCAGGCCCTAGTGTGGTTCCGACATGGCACGCTGAGCCTTTGGTTAATTCCTCTTCCTGGTGGGAAATGTGAGTTAAATTTGCCCGTCCAGACACCTCCAGCTAGTCTCTCATTGGTTTTCCCTATTCCTGTTCATTTTCCGCAGAAATTGCAAACTGGGTCAAACAGGAGGTTAAAGGCAGTGAGTCTCCAAGTGGGGAGAGTGTTAGTAAAGCGTCTGGAATGTTGCACCCGAGTACCAGGGGACGAAAACTGAGACACCTTTGAACACGTTTCCCAAGCACACGGTGGATCATAATCTGGGTTCCACATGCATGTTTTAGCTGAAGGAAGAATCCCTTAAACCTGGAGAGTTGAGACCCATGGAATGGGTACCATGCAATATGACTTCAAAGTTTCTGCATTTGCTCACCGATCCTCACCAATCCTATCACTGCTGCGTTTATGCCGCTGTACACACGCTTGATTCTCTTTCGGAGACATATAAATCCATAGGTTTTATGATTCTTACTAGTCAGGTATATTCTTTAGGCGTTTAATATGGGGTGTTGAGTCCACTTCGTTGAGCAAGGAGTAGCTCTTGTCTATTACATATTTGGCTTATGGAATGGTATCTGTGCTAATTTCAATCTCTGGTTTTATGCAGCACCCCAACTCACCTTTCCCCTTAAGCAAGCATAAGTTGGTTTTCTACATTTGAGACCCTGTTCTCTTTTGTAATTCAGTTCCTGTGTAGCCAAGTTTACATTCCGTGTAGTAGTGATATCTTATGATGTTTCTTTTTCTGTGTGACTTATTTCACTTAGAATCATCGTACCTGAATCCACTCATTATGCTGCTATGGGCCTGATGACATAGATTTCATTGCTGAGTGATATTGCATTGTACGTAAGTAGAACAACTTCTTTATCCATTTTTCGCTTTCTGCGATATTGAACTTGTACTGTAAACGAGGTTCTTGTAAACAGAGCCGTCCCAAACTTTGGGGTGGCTGTGTCTTTTTGATTTTAATTTCCCTAAGCTATAGGACCATACGTGGAAGTGCGCTAGGCTCTGTTGCTTTGTTTTTTAGATGTTTCAGGAAACACCATACACTTCTCCAGAGTGGCTGTTGGCAATTTACATCCCGCACATCAGCATAACAAGGCTCCCAGTTCTCCATGGCCTGTCCTGCCTTTCTGGATTTTACACTTTTTTCAGATGGCCCTTTTGACCGGGGGGCAGTGAGACTTCATTGTAGTGCAGATTTCCTTTGCAAGCTTGCTTGGTTGGCCAAAAAGGGCGTATGCGTTTTTTCCTGAATATATTCAGGTAAAAACGCATACGCCCTTTTTGGCCAAGTGCATTATTGTGGACGTTCTGCCTCTTTTCCTATGCTTTACATGCAATTCCAGTCTACCTCCTGAAATCGGTTTCCTGAAATTCTGCCCCGCTTTCAAGTCCTCTTGGCAGCCTTACTTCAGTATATTTTTGGACGATAGCTGTCATTTATAACTCTGCAGGTTTGTGAATGACAGTGCCCCTGAGCTCCTTTCTTCAACTCGCTTTCTTGTGAGCTGGCCACAACACCGCAGGATTGCTTCAGGCCCTAGTGTGGTTCCGGCATGGCACGCTGAGCCTTTGGTTAATTCCTCTTCCTGGTGGGAAATGAGAGTTAAATTTGCCCGTCCAGACACCTCCAGCTAGTCTCTCATTGGTTCTCCCTATTCCTGTTCATTTTCCGCAGAAATTGCAAACTGGGACAAACAGGAGGTTAAAGGCACTGACTCTCCAAGTCGGGAGAGTGTTAGTAAAGCGTCTGGAATGTTTCACCCGAGTACCAGGGGACGAAAACTGAGACACCTTTGAACACGTTTCCTAATCACACGGTGGATCATAATCTGGGTTCCACATGCATGATTTAGCTGAAGGAAGAATCCCTTAAACCTGGAGAGTTGAGACCCATGGAATGGGTACCATGCAATATGACTTCAAAGGGTCTGCATTTGCTCACCGATCCTCACCAATCCTATCACTGCTGCGTTTATGCCGCTGTACACACGCTTGATTCTCCTTCGGAGACATATAAATCCATAGGTTTTAAGATTCTTACTAGTCAGGTATATTCTTAGGCGTTTAATATGGGGTGTTGAGTCCACTTCGTTGAGCAAGGAGTAGCTCTTGTCTATTACATATTTGGCTTATGGAACGGTATCTGTGCTAATTTCAATCTCTGGTTTTATGCAGCACCCCAACTCACCTTTCCCCTTAAGCAATCATAAGTTGGTTTTCTACATTTGAGACCCTGCTCTGTTTTGTAATTCAGTTCCTGTGTAGCCAAGTTTACATTCCGTGTAGTAGTGATATCTTATGATGTTTTTTTCTGTGTGACTTATTTCACTTAGAATCATCGTACCTGAATGCACTCATTATGCTGCTACGGGCCTGATGACATAGATTTCATTGCTGAGTGATATTGCATTGTACGTAAGTACCACAACTTCTTTATCCATTTTTTGCTTTCTGCGATATTGAACTTGTACCGTAAACGAGGTTCTTGTAAACAGAGCCGTCCCAAACTTTGGGGTGGCTGTGTCTTTTTGATTTTAATTTCCCTAAGCTATAGGACCATAAGTGGAAGTGCCCTAGGCTCTGTTGCTTTGTTTTTTAGATGTTTCAGGAAACACCATACACTTCTCCAGAGTGGCTGTTGGCAATTTACATCCCGCCCATCAGCATAACAAGGCTCCCAGTTCTCCATGGCCTGTCCTGCGTTTCTGGATTTTACACTTTTTTCAGATGGCTCTTTTGACCGGGGGGCAGTGAGACTTCATTGTAGTGCAGATTTCCTTTGCAAGCTTGTTTGGTTGGCCAAAAAGGGCGTATGCGTTTTTTCCTGAATATATTCAGGAAAAAACGCATACGCCCTTTTTGGCCAAGTGCATCATTGTGGACGTTCTGCCTCTTTTCCTATGCTTTACATGCAATTCCAGTCTACCTCCTGAAATCGGTTTCCTGCAATTCTGCCCCGCTTTCAAGTCCTCTTGGCAGCCTTACTTCAATATGTTTTTGGACGATAGCTGTCATTTATAACTCTGCAGGTTTGTGAATGACAGTGCCCCTGAGCTCCTTTCTTCAACTCGCTTTCTTGTGAGCTGGCCGCAACACCGCAGGATTGCTTCAGGCCCTAGTGTGGTTCCGACATGGCACGCTGAGCCTTTGGTTAATTCCTCTTCCTGGTGGGAAATGTGAGTTAAATTTGCCCGTCCAGACACCTCCAGCTAGTCTCTCATTGGTTCTCCCTATTCCTGTTCATTTTCCGCAGAAATTGCAAACTGGGTCAAACAGGAGGTTAAAGGCAGTGAGTCTCCAAGTGGGGAGAGTGTTAGTAAAGCGTCTGGAATGTTGCACCCGAGTACCAGGGGACGAAAACTGAGACACCTTTGAACACGTTTCCCAAGCACACGGTGGATCATAATCTGGGTTCCACATGCATGTTTTAGCTGAAGGAAGAATCCCTTAAACCTGGAGAGTTGAGACCCATGGAATGGGTACCATGCAATATGACTTCAAAGTTTCTGCATTTGCTCACCGATCCTCACCAATCCTATCACTGCTGCGTTTATGCCGCTGTACACACGCTTGATTCTCCTGCGGAGACATATAAATCCATAGGTTTTAAGATTCTTACTAGTCAGGTATATTCTTAGGCGTTTAATATGGGGTGTTGAGTCCACTTCGTTGAGCAAGGAGTAGCTCTTGTCTATTACATATTTGGCTTATGGAACGGTATCTGTGCTAATTTCAATCTCTGGTTTTATGCAGCATCCCAACTCACCTTTCCCCTTAAGCAAGCATAAGTTGGTTTTCTACATTTGAGACCCTGCTCTGTTTTGTAATTCAGTTCCTGTGTAGCCAAGTTTACATTCCGTGTAGTAGTGATATCTTATGATGTTTTTTTCTGTGTGACTTATTTCACTTAGAATCATCGTACCTGAATCCACTCATTACGCTGCTACGGGCCTGATGACATAGATTTCATTGCTGAGTGATATTGCATTGTACGTAAGTACCACAACTTCTTTATCCATTTTTTGCTTTCTGCGATATTGAACTTGTACTGTAAATGAGGTTCTTGTAAACAGAGCCGTCCCAAACTTTGGGGTGGCTGTGTCTTTTGGATTTTAATTTCCCTAAGCTATAGGACCATAAGTGGAAGTGCCCTAGGCTCTGTTGCTTTGTTTTTTAGATGTTTCAGGAAACACCATACACTTCTCCAGAGTGGCTGTTGGCAGTTTACATCCCGCCCATGAGCATAACAAGGTTCCCAGTTCTCCATGGCCTGTCCTGCCTTTCTGGATTTTACACTTTTTTCAGATGGCCCTTTTGACCGGGGGGCAGTGAGACTTCATTGTAGTGCAGATTTCCTTTGCAAGCTTGCTTGGTTGGCCAAAAAGGGCGTATGCGTTTTTTCCTGAATATATTCAGGAAAAAACGCATACGCCCTTTTTGGCCAAGTGCATCATTGTGGACGTTCTGCCTCTTTTCCTATGCTTTACATGCAATTCCAGTCTACCTCCTGAAATCAGTTTCCTGCAATTCTGCCCCGCTTTCAAGTCCTCTTGGCAGCCTTACTTCAGTATATTTTTGGACGATAGCTGTCATTTATAACTCTGCAGGTTTGTGAATGACAGTGCCCCTGAGCTCCTTTCTTCAACTCGCTTTCTTGTGAGCTGGCCGCAACACCGCAGGATTGTTTCAGGCCCTAGTGTGGTTCCGGCATGGCACGCTGAGCCTTTGGTTAATTCCTCTTCCTGGTGGGAAATGAGAGTTAAATTTGCCCGTCCAGACACCTCCAGCTAGTCTCTCATTGGTTCTCCCTATTCCTGTTCATTTTCCGCAGAAATTGCAAACTGGGCCAAACAGGATGTTAAAGGCACTGACTCTCCAAGTGGGGAGAGTGTTAGTAAAGCGTCTGGAATGTTGTACCCGAGTACCGGGGGACGAAAACTGAGACACATTTGAACACCTTTCCCGATCACATGGTGTATCATACTCTGGGTTCCACATGCCTGTTGTAGCTGAAGGAAGAATCCCTTAAACCAGGAGAGTTGAGACCCATGTAATGGGTACCATGCAATATGACTTCAAAGAGTATACATTTGCTCACCGATCCTCACCAATCCTATCACTGCTGCGTTTATGCCGCTGTACACACGCTTGATTCTCTTTCGGAGACATATAAATCCATAGGTTTTATGATTCTTACTAGTCAGGTATATTCTTTAGGCGTTTAATATGGGGTGTTGAGTCCACTTCGTTGAGCAAGGAGTAGCTCTTGTCTATTACATATTTGGCTTATGGAATGGTATCTGTGCTAATTTCAATCTCTGGTTTTATGCAGCACCCCAACTCACCTTTCCCCTTAAGCAAGCATAAGTTGGTTTTCTACATTTGAGACCCTGTTCTGTTTTGTAATTCAGTTCCTGTGTAGCCAAGTTTACATTCCGTGTAGTAGTGATATCTTATGATGTTTCTTTTTCTGTGTGACTTATTTCACTTAGAATCATCGTACCTGAATCCACTCATTATGCTGCTATGGGCCTGATGACATAGATTTCATTGCTGAGTGATATTGCATTGTACGTAAGTAGAACAACTTCTTTATCCATTTTTCGCTTTCTGCGATATTGAACTTGTACTGTAAACGAGGTTCTTGTAAACAGAGCCGTCCCAAACTTTGGGGTGGCTGTGTCTTTTTGATTTTAATTTCCCTAAGCTATAGGACCATACGTGGAAGTGCGCTAGGCTCTGTTGCTTTGTTTTTTAGATGTTTCAGGAAACACCATACACTTCTCCAGAGTGGCTGTTGGCAATTTACATCCCGCACATCAGCATAACAAGGCTCCCAGTTCTCCATGGCCTGTCCTGCCTTTCTGGATTTTACACTTTTTTCAGATGGCCCTTTTGACCGGGGGGCAGTGAGACTTCATTGTAGTGCAGATTTCCTTTGCAAGCTTGCTTGGTTGGCCAAAAAGGGCGTATGCGTTTTTTCCTGAATATATTCAGGTAAAAACGCATACGCCCTTTTTGGCCAAGTGCATTATTGTGGACGTTCTGCCTCTTTTCCTATGCTTTACATGCAATTCCAGTCTACCTCCTGAAATCGGTTTCCTGAAATTCTGCCCCGCTTTCAAGTCCTCTTGGCAGCCTTACTTCAGTATATTTTTGGACGATAGCTGTCATTTATAACTCTGCAGGTTTGTGAATGACAGTGCCCCTGAGCTCCTTTCTTCAACTCGCTTTCTTGTGAGATGGCCACAACACCGCAGGATTGCTTCAGGCCCTAGTGTGGTTCCGGCATGGCACGCTGAGCCTTTGGTTAATTCCTCTTCCTGGTGGGAAATGAGAGTTAAATTTGCCCGTCCAGACACCTCCAGCTAGTCTCTCATTGGTTCTCCCTATTCCTGTTCATTTTCCGCAGAAATTGCAAACTGGGACAAACAGGAGGTTAAAGGCACTGACTCTCCAAGTGGGGAGAGTGTTAGTAAAGCGTCTGGAATGTTTCACCCGAGTACCAGGGGACGAAAACTGAGACACCTTTGAACACGTTTCCTAATCACACGGTGGATCATAATCTGGGTTCCACATGCATGATTTAGCTGAAGGAAGAATCCCTTAAACCTGGAGAGTTGAGACCCATGGAATGGGTACCATGCAATATGACTTCAAAGGGTCTGCATTTGCTCACCGATCCTCACCAATCCTATCACTGCTGCGTTTATGCCGCTGTACACACGCTTGATTCTCCTTCGGAGACATATAAATCCATAGGTTTTAAGATTCTTACTAGTCAGGTATATTCTTAGGCGTTTAATATGGGGTGTTGAGTCCACTTCGTTGAGCAAGGAGTAGCTCTTGTCTATTACATATTTGGCTTATGGAACGGTATCTGTGCTAATTTCAATCTCTGGTTTTATGCAGCACCCCAACTCACCTTTCCCCTTAAGCAATCATAAGTTGGTTTTCTACATTTGAGACCCTGCTCTGTTTTGTAATTCAGTTCCTGTGTAGCCAAGTTTACATTCCGTGTAGTAGTGATATCTTATGATGTTTTTTTCTGTGTGACTTATTTCACTTAGAATCATCGTACCTGAATGCACTCATTATGCTGCTACGGGCCTGATGACATAGATTTCATTGCTGAGTGATATTGCATTGTACGTAAGTACCACAACTTCTTTATCCATTTTTTGCTTTCTGCGATATTGAACTTGTACCGTAAACGAGGTTCTTGTAAACAGAGCCGTCCCAAACTTTGGGGTGGCTGTGTCTTTTTGATTTTAATTTCCCTAAGCTATAGGACCATAAGTGGAAGTGCCCTAGGCTCTGTTGCTTTGTTTTTTAGATGTTTCAGGAAACACCATACACTTCTCCAGAGTGGCTGTTGGCAATTTACATCCCGCCCATCAGCATAACAAGGCTCCCAGTTCTCCATGGCCTGTCCTGCCTTTCTGGATTTTACACTTTTTTCAGATGGCTCTTTTGACCGGGGGGCAGTGAGACTTCATTGTAGTGCAGATTTCCTTTGCAAGCTTGTTTGGTTGGCCAAAAAGGGCGTATGCGTTTTTTCCTGAATATATTCAGGAAAAAACGCATACGCCCTTTTTGGCCAAGTGCATCATTGTGGACGTTCTGCCTCTTTTCCTATGCTTTACATGCAATTCCAGTCTACCTCCTGAAATCGGTTTCCTGCAATTCTGCCCCGCTTTCAAGTCCTCTTGGCAGCCTTACTTCAATATGTTTTTGGACGATAGCTGTCATTTATAACTCTGCAGGTTTGTGAATGACAGTGCCCCTGAGCTCCTTTCTTCAACTCGCTTTCTTGTGAGCTGGCCGCAACACCGCAGGATTGCTTCAGGCCCTAGTGTGGTTCCGACATGGCACGCTGAGCCTTTGGTTAATTCCTCTTCCTGGTGGGAAATGTGAGTTAAATTTGCCCGTCCAGACACCTCCAGCTAGTCTCTCATTGGTTCTCCCTATTCCTGTTCATTTTCCGCAGAAATTGCAAACTGGGTCAAACAGGAGGTTAAAGGCAGTGAGTCTCCAAGTGGGGAGAGTGTTAGTAAAGCGTCTGGAATGTTGCACCCGAGTACCAGGGGACGAAAACTGAGACACCTTTGAACACGTTTCCCAAGCACACGGTGGATCATAATCTGGGTTCCACATGCATGTTTTAGCTGAAGGAAGAATCCCTTAAACCTGGAGAGTTGAGACCCATGGAATGGGTACCATGCAATATGACTTCAAAGTTTCTGCATTTGCTCACCGATCCTCACCAATCCTATCACTGCTGCGTTTATGCCGCTGTACACACGCTTGATTCTCCTGCGGAGACATATAAATCCATAGGTTTTAAGATTCTTACTAGTCAGGTATATTCTTAGGCGTTTAATATGGGGTGTTGAGTCCACTTCGTTGAGCAAGGAGTAGCTCTTGTCTATTACATATTTGGCTTATGGAACGGTATCTGTGCTAATTTCAATCTCTGGTTTTATGCAGCATCCCAACTCACCTTTCCCCTTAAGCAAGCATAAGTTGGTTTTCTACATTTGAAACCCTGCTCTGTTTTGTAATTCAGTTCCTGTGTAGCCAAGTTTACATTCCGTGTAGTAGTGATATCTTATGATGTTTTTTTCTGTGTGACTTATTTCACTTAGAATCATCGTACCTGAATCCACTCATTACGCTGCTACGGGCCTGATGACATAGATTTCATTGCTGAGTGATATTGCATTGTACGTAAGTACCACAACTTCTTTATCCATTTTTTGCTTTCTGCGATATTGAACTTGTACTGTAAACGAGGTTCTTGTAAACAGAGCCGTCCCAAACTTTGGGGTGGCTGTGTCTTTTGGATTTTAATTTCCCTAAGCTATAGGACCATAAGTGGAAGTGCCCTTGGCTCTGTTGCTTTGTTTTTTAGATGTTTCAGGAAACACCATACACTTCTCCAGAGTGGCTGTTGGCAATTTACATCCCGCCCATCAGCATAACAAGGCTCCCAGTTCTCCATGGCCTGTCCTGCCTTTCTGGATTTTACACTTTTTTCAGATGGCTCTTTTGACTGGGGGGCAGTGAGACTTCATTGTAGTGCAGATTTCCTTTGCAAGCTTGCTTGGTTGGCCAAAAAGGGCGTATGCGTTTTTTCCTGAATATATTCAGGAAAAAACGCATACGCCCTTTTTGGCCAAGTGCATCATTGTGGACGTTCTGCCTCTTTTCCTATGCTTTACATGCAATTCCAGTCTACCTCCTGAAATCGGTTTCCTGCAATTCTGCCCCGCTTTCAAGTCCTCTTGGCAGCCTTACTTCAATATATTTTTGGACGATAGCTGTCATTTATAACTCTGCAGGTTTGTGAATGACAGTGCCCCTGAGCTCCTTTCTTCAACTCGCTTTCTTGTGAGCTGGCCACAACACCGCAGGATTGCTTCAGGCCCTAGTGTGGTTCCGGCATGGCACGCTGAGCCTTTGGTTAATTCCTCTTCCTGGTGGGAAATGAGAGTTAAATTTGCCCGTCCAGACACCTCCAGCTAGTCTCTCATTGGTTCTCCCTATTCCTGTTCATTTTCCGCAGAAATTGCAAACTGGGACAAACAGGAGGTTAAAGGCAGTGAGTCTCCAAGTGGGGAGAGTGTTAGTAAAGCGTCTGGAATGTTGCACCCGAGTACCAGGGGACGAAAACTGAGACACCTTTGAACACGTTTCCCAAGCACACGGTGGATCATAATGTGGGTTCCACATGCATGTTTTAGCTGAAGGAAGAATCCCTTAAACCTGGAGAGTTGAGACCCATGGAATGGGTACCATGCAATATGACTTCAAAGTTTCTGCATTTGCTCACCGATCCTCACCAATCCTATCACTGCTGCGTTTATGCCGCTGTACACACGCTTGATTCTCCTGCGGAGACATATAAATCCATAGGTTTTAAGATTCTTACTAGTCAGGTATATTCTTAGGCGTTTAATATGGGGTGTTGAGTCCACTTCGTTGAGCAAGGAGTAGCTCTTGTCTATTACATATTTGGCTTATGGAACGGTATCTGTGCTAATTTCAATCTCTGGTTTTATGCAGCATCCCAACTCACCTTTCCCCTTAAGCAAGCATAAGTTGGTTTTCTACATTTGAGACCCTGCTCTGTTTTGTAATTCAGTTCCTGTGTAGCCAAGTTTACATTCCGTGTAGTAGTGATATCTTATGATGTTTTTTTCTGTGTGACTTATTTCACTTAGAATCATCGTACCTGAATCCACTCATTACGCTGCTACGGGCCTGATGACATAGATTTCATTGCTGAGTGATATTGCATTGTACGTAAGTACCACAACTTCTTTATCCATTTTTTGCTTTCTGCGATATTGAACTTGTACTGTAAACGAGGTTCTTGTAAACAGAGCCGTCCCAAACTTTGGGGTGGCTGTGTCTTTTGGATTTTAATTTCCCTAAGCTATAGGACCATAAGTGGAAGTGCCCTAGGCTCTGATGCTTTGTTTTTTAGATGTTTCAGGAAACACCATACACTTCTCCAGAGTGGCTGTTGGCAATTTACATCCCGCCCATCAGCATAACAAGGCTCCCAGTTCTCCATGGCCTGTCCTGCCTTTCTGGATTTTACACTTTTTTCAGATGGCTCTTTTGACTGGGGGGCAGTGAGACTTCATTGTAGTGCAGATTTCCTTTGCAAGCTTGCTTGGTTGGCCAAAAAGGGCGTATGCGTTTTTTCCTGAATATATTCAGGAAAAAACGCATACGCCCTTTTTGGCCAAGTGCATCATTGTGGACGTTCTGCCTCTTTTCCTATGCTTTACATGCAATTCCAGTCTACCTCCTGAAATCGGTTTCCTGCAATTCTGCCCCGCTTTCAAGTCCTCTTGGCAGCCTTACTTCAATATATTTTTGGACGATAGCTGTCATTTATAACTCTGCAGGTTTGTGAATGACAGTGCCCCTGAGCTCCTTTCTTCAACTCGCTTTCTTGTGAGCTGGCCACAACACCGCAGGATTGCTTCAGGCCCTAGTGTGGTTCCGGCATGGCACGCTGAGCCTTTGGTTAATTCCTCTTCCTGGTGGGAAATGAGAGTTACATTTGCCCGTCCAGACACCTCCAGCTAGTCTCTCATTGGTTCTCCCTATTCCTGTTCATTTTCCGCAGAAATTGCAAACTGGGACAAACAGGAGGTTAAAGGCACTGACTCTCCAAGTGGGGAGAGTGTTAGTAAAGCGTCTGGAATGTTGCACCCGAGTACCAGGGGACGAAAACTGAGACACCTTTGAACACGTTTCCCAAGCACACGGTGGATCATAATCTGGGTTCCACATGCATGTTTTAGCTGAAGGAAGAATCCCTTAAACCTGGAGAGTTGAGACCCATGGAATGGGTACCATGCAATATGACTTCAAAGTTTCTGCATTTGCTCACCGATCCTCACCAATCCTATCACTGCTGCGTTTATGCCGCTGTACACACGCTTGATTCTCCTGCGGAGACATATAAATCCATAGGTTTTAAGATTCTTACTAGTCAGGTATATTCTTAGGCGTTTAATATGGGGTGTTGAGTCCACTTCGTTGAGCAAGGAGTAGCTCTTGTCTATTACATATTTGGCTTATGGAACGGTATCTGTGCTAATTTCAATCTCTGGTTTTATGCAGCATCCCAACTCACCTTTCCCCTTAAGCAAGCATAAGTTGGTTTTCTACATTTGAGACCCTGCTCTGTTTTGTAATTCAGTTCCTGTGTAGCCAAGTTTACATTCCGTGTAGTAGTGATATCTTATGATGTTTTTTTCTGTGTGACTTATTTCACTTAGAATCATCGTACCTGAATCCACTCATTATGCTGCTACGGGCCTGATGACATAGATTTCATTGCTGAGTGATATTGCATTGTACGTAAGTACCACAACTTCTTTATCCATTTTTTGCTTTCTGCGATATTGAACTTGTACCGTAAACGAGGTTCTTGTAAACAGAGCCGTCCCAAACTTTGGGGTGGCTGTGTCTTTTTGATTTTAATTTCCCTAAGCTATAGGACCATAAGTGGAAGTGCCCTAGGCTCTGTTGCTTTGTTTTTTAGATGTTTCAGGAAACACCATACACTTCTCCAGAGTGGCTGTTGGCAATTTACATCCCGCCCATCAGCATAACAAGGCTCCCAGTTCTCCATGGCCTGTCCTGCCTTTCTGGATTTTACACTTTTTTCAGATGGCTCTTTTGACTGGGGGGCAGTGAGACTTCATTGTAGTGCAGATTTCCTTTGCAAGCTTGCTTGGTTGGCCAAAAAGGGCGTATGCGTTTTTTCCTGAATATATTCAGGAAAAAACGCATACGCCCTTTTTGGCCAAGTGCATCATTGTGGACGTTCTGCCTCTTTTCCTATGCTTTACATGCAATTCCAGTCTACCTCCTGAAATCGGTTTCCTGCAATTCTGCCCCGCTTTCAAGTCCTCTTGGCAGCCTTACTTCAATATATTTTTGGACGATAGCTGTCATTTATAACTCTGCAGGTTTGTGAATGACAGTGCCCCTGAGCTCCTTTCTTCAACTCGCTTTCTTGTGAGCTGGCCACAACACCGCAGGATTGCTTCAGGCCCTAGTGTGGTTCCGGCATGGCACGCTGAGCCTTTGGTTAATTCCTCTTCCTGGTGGGAAATGAGAGTTACATTTGCCCGTCAAGACACCTCCAGCTAGTCTCTCATTGGTTCTCCCTATTCCTGTTCATTTTCCGCAGAAATTGCAAACTGGGACAAACAGGAGGTTAAAGGCACTGACTCTCCAAGTGGGGAGAGTGTTAGTAAAGCGTCTGGAATGTTGCACCCGAGTACCAGGGGACGAAAACTGAGACACCTTTGAACACGTTTCCCAAGCACACGGTGGATCATAATCTGGGTTCCACATGCATGTTTTAGCTGAAGGAAGAATCCCTTAAACCTGGAGAGTTGAGACCCATGGAATGGGTACCATGCAATATGACTTCAAAGTTTCTGCATTTGCTCACCGATCCTCACCAATCCTATCACTGCTGCGTTTATGCCGCTGTACACACGCTTGATTCTCCTGCGGAGACATATAAATCCATAGGTTTTAAGATTCTTACTAGTCAGGTATATTCTTAGGCGTTTAATATGGGGTGTTGAGTCCACTTCGTTGAGCAAGGAGTAGCTCTTGTCTATTACATATTTGGCTTATGGAACGGTATCTGTGCTAATTTCAATCTCTGGTTTTATGCAGCATCCCAACTCACCTTTCCCCTTAAGCAAGCATAAGTTGGTTTTCTACATTTGAGACCCTGCTCTGTTTTGTAATTCAGTTCCTGTGTAGCCAAGTTTACATTCCGTGTAGTAGTGATATCTTATGATGTTTTTTTCTGTGTGACTTATTTCACTTAGAATCATCGTACCTGAATCCACTCATTATGCTGCTACGGGCCTGATGACATAGATTTCATTGCTGAGTGATATTGCATTGTACGTAAGTACCACAACTTCTTTATCCATTTTTTGCTTTCTGCGATATTGAACTTGTACCGTAAACGAGGTTCTTGTAAACAGAGCCGTCCCAAACTTTGGGGTGGCTGTGTCTTTTTGATTTTAATTTCCCTAAGCTATAGGACCATAAGTGGAAGTGCCCTAGGCTCTGTTGCTTTGTTTTTTAGATGTTTCAGGAAACACCATACACTTCTCCAGAGTGGCTGTTGGCAATTTACATCCCGCCCATCAGCATAACAAGGCTCCCAGTTCTCCATGGCCTGTCCTGCCTTTCTGGATTTTACACTTTTTTCAGATGGCTCTTTTGACTGGGGGGCAGTGAGACTTCATTGTAGTGCAGATTTCCTTTGCAAGCTTGCTTGGTTGGCCAAAAAGGGCGTATGCGTTTTTTCCTGAATATATTCAGGAAAAAACGCATACGCCCTTTTTGGCCAAGTGCATCATTGTGGACGTTCTGCCTCTTTTCCTATGCTTTACATGCAATTCCAGTCTACCTCCTGAAATCGGTTTCCTGCAATTCTGCCCCGCTTTCAAGTCCTCTTGGCAGCCTTACTTCAATATATTTTTGGACGATAGCTGTCATTTATAACTCTGCATGTTTGTGAATGACAGTGCCCCTGAGCTCCTTTCTTCAACTCGGTTTCTTGTGAGCTGGCCGCAACACCGCAGGATTGCTTCAGGCCCTAGTGTGGTTCCGGCATGGCACGCTGAGCCTTTGGTTAATTCCTCTTCCTGGTGGGAAATGAGAGTTAAATTTGCCCGTCCAGACACCTCCAGCTAGTCTCTCATTGGTTCTCCCTATTCCTGTTCATTTTCCGCAGAAATTGCAAACTGGGACAAACAGGAGGTTAAAGGCACTGACTCTCCAAGTGGGGAGAGTGTTAGTAAAGCGTCTGGAATGTTGCACCTGAGTACCAGGGGACGAAAACTGAGACACCTTTGAACACGTTTCCCAAGCACACTGTGGATCATAATCTGGGTTCCACATGCATGTTTTAGCTGAAGGAAGAATCCCTTAAACCTGGAGAGTTGAGACCCATGGAATGGTTACCATGCAATATGACTTTAAAGGGTCTGCATTTGCTCACCGATCCTCACCAATCCTATCACTGCTGCGTTTATGCCGCTGTACACACGCTTGATTCTCCTGCGGAGACATATAAATCCATAGGTTTTAAGATTCTTACTAGTCAGGTATATTCTTAGGCGTTTAATATGGGGTGTTGAGTCCACTTCGTTGAGCAAGGAGTAGCTCTTGTCTATTACATATTTGGCTTATGGAACGGTATCTGTGCTAATTTCAATCTCTGGTTTTATGCAGCATCCCAACTCACCTTTCCCCTTAAGCAAGCATAAGTTGGTTTTCTACATTTGAGACCCTGCTCTGTTTTGTAATTCAGTTCCTGTGTAGCCAAGTTTACATTCCGTGTAGTAGTGATATCTTATGATGTTTTTTTCTGTGTGACTTATTTCACTTAGAATCATCGTACCTGAATCCACTCATTACGCTGCTACGGGCCTGATGACATAGATTTCATTGCTGAGTGATATTGCATTGTACGTAAGTACCACAACTTCTTTATCAATTTTTTGCTTTCTGCGATATTGAACTTGTACTGTAAACGAGGTTCTTGTAAACAGAGCCGTCCCAAACTTTGGGGTGGCTGTGTCTTTTGGATTTTAATTTGCCTAAGCTATAGGACCATAAGTGGAAGTGCCCTAGGCTCTGTTGCTTTGTTTTTTAGATGTTTCAGGAAACACCATACACTTCTCCAGAGTGGCTGTTGGCAATTTACATCCCGCCCATCAGCATAACAAGGCTCCCAGTTCTCCATGGCCTGTCCTGCCTTTCTGGATTTTACACTTTTTTCAGATGGCTCTTTTGACTGGGGGGCAGTGAGACTTCATTGTAGTGCAGATTTCCTTTGCAAGCTTGCTTGGTTGGCCAAAAAGGGCGTATGCGTTTTTTCCTGAATATATTCAGGAAAAAACGCATACGCCCTTTTTGGCCAAGTGCATCATTGTGGACGTTCTGCCTCTTTTCCTATGCTTTACATGAAATTCCAGTCTACCTCCTGAAATCGGTTTCCAGCAATTCTGCCCCGCTTTTTTAGTCCTCTTGGCAGCCTTACTTCAATATATTTTTGGACGATAGCTGTCATTTATAACTCTGCATGTTTGTGAATGACAGTGCCCCTGAGCTCCTTTCTTCAACTCGCTTTCTTGTGAGCTGGCCGCAACACCGCAGGATTGCTTCAGGCCCTAGTGTGGTTCCGGCATGGCACGCTGAGCCTTTGGTTAATTCCTCTTCCTGGTGGGAAATGAGAGTTAAATTTGCCCGTCCAGACACCTCCAGCTAGTCTCTCATTGGTTCTCCCTATTCCTGTTCATTTTCCGCAGAAATTGCAAACTGGGACAAACAGGAGGTTAAAGGCACTGACTCTCCAAGTGGGGAGAGTGTTAGTAAAGCGTCTGGAATGTTGCACCCGAGTACCAGGGGACGAAAACTGAGACACCTTTGAACACGTTTCCTAATCACACGGTGGATCATAATCTGGGTTCCACATGCATGATTTAGCTGAAGGAAGAATCCCTTAAACCTGGAGAGTTGAGACCCATGTAATGGGTACCATGCAATATGACTTCAAAGGGTCTGCATTTGCTCACCGATCCTCACCAATCCTATCACTGCTGCGTTTATGCCGCTGTACACACGCTTGATTCTCCTTCGGAGACATATAAATCCATAGGTTTTAAGATTCTTACTAGTCAGGTATATTCTTAGGCGTTTAATATGGGGTGTTGAGTCCACTTCGTTGAGCAAGGAGTAGCTCTTGTCTATTACATATTTGGCTTATGGAACGGTATCTGTGCTAATTTCAATCTCTGGTTTTATGCAGCACCCCAACTCACCTTTCCCCTTAAGCAATCATAAGTTGGTTTTCTACATTTGAGACCCTGCTCTGTTTTGTAATTCAGTTCCTGTGTAGCCAAGTTTACATTCCGTGTAGTAGTGATATCTTATGATGTTTTTTTCTGTGTGACTTATTTCACTTAGAATCATCGTACCTGAATCCACTCATTATGCTGCTACGGGCCTGATGACATAGATTTCATTGCTGAGTGATATTGCATTGTACGTAAGTACCACAACTTCTTTATCCATTTTTTGCTTTCTGCGATATTGAACTTGTACCGTAAACGAGGTTCTTGTAAACAGAGCCGTCCCAAACTTTGGGGTGGCTGTGTCTTTTGGATTTTAATTTCCCAAAGCTATAGGACCATAAGTGGAAGTGCCCTAGGCTCTGTTGCTTTGTTTTTTAGATGTTTCAGGAAACACCATACACTTCTCCAGAGTGGCTGTTGGCAATTTACATCCCGCCCATCAGCATAACAAGGCTCCCAGTTCTCCATGGCCTGTCCTGCCTTTCTGGATTTTACACTTTTTTCAGATGGCTCTTTTGACTGGGGGGCAGTGAGACTTCATTGTAGTGCAGATTTCCTTTTCAAGCTTGCTTGGTTGGCCAAAAAGGGCGTATGCGTTTTTTCCTGAATATATTCAGGAAAAAACGCATACGCCCTTTTTGGCCAAGTGCATCATTGTGGACGTTCTGCCTCTTTTCCTATGCTTTAAATGCAATTCCAGTCTACCTCCTGAAATCGGTTTCCTGCAATTCTGCCCCGCTTTCAAGTCCTCTTGGCAGCCTTACTTCAGTATATTTTTGGACGATAGCTGTCATTTATAACTCTGCAGGTTTGTGAATGACAGTGCCCCTGAGCTCCTTTCTTCAACTCGCTTTCTTGTGAGCTGGCCGCAACACCGCAGGATTGCTTCAGGCCCTAGTGTGGTTCCGGCATGGCACGCTGAGCCTTTGGTTAATTCCTCTTCCTGGTGGGAAATGAGAGTTAAATTTGCCCGTCCAGACACCTCCAGCTAGTCTCTCATTGGTTCTCCCTATTCCTGTTCATTTTCCGCAGAAATTGCAAACTGGGACAAACAGGAGGTTAAAGGCACTGACTCTCCAAGTGGGGAGAGTGTTAGTAAAGCGTCTGGAATGTTGCACCCGAGTACCAGGGGACGAAAACTGAGACACCTTTGAACACGTTTCCTAATCACACGGTGGATCATAATCTGGGTTCCACATGCATGTTTTAGCTGAAGGAAGAATCCCTTAAACCTGGAGAGTTGAGACCCATGGAATGGGTACCATGCAATATGACTTCAAAGGGTCTGCATTTGCTCACCGATCCTCACCAATCCTATCACTGCTGCGTTTATGCCGCTGTACACACGCTTGATTCTCCTTCGGAGACATATAAATCCATAGGTTTTAAGATTCTTACTAGTCAGGTATATTCTTAGGCGTTTAATATGGGGTGTTGAGTCCACTTCGTTGAGCAAGGAGTAGCTCTTGTCTATTACATATTTGGCTTATCGAACGGTATCTGTGCTAATTTCAATCTCTGGTTTTATGCAGCACCCCAACTCACCTTTCCCCTTAAGCAATCATAAGATGGTTTTCTACATTTGAGACCCTGCTCTGTTTTGTAATTCAGTTCCTGTGTAGCCAAGTTTACATTCCGTGTAGTAGTGATATCTTATGATGTTTTTTTCTGTGTGACTTATTTCACTTAGAATCATCGTACCTGAATCCACTCATTATGCTGCTACGGGCCTGATGACATAGATTTCATTGCTGAGTGATATTGCATTGTACGTAAGTACCACATCTTCTTTATCCATTTTTTGCTTTCTGCGATATTGAACTTGTACGTAAACGAGGTTCTTGTAAACAGAGCCGTCCCAAACTTTGGGGTGGCTGTGTCTTTTTGATTTTAATTTCCCTAAGCTATAGGACCATAAGTGGAAGTGCCCTAGGCTCTGTTGCTTTGTTTTTTAGATGTTTCAGGAAACACCATACACTTCTCCAGAGTGGCTGTTGGCAATTTACATCCCGCCCATCAGCATAACAAGGCTCCCAGTTCTCCATGGCCTGTCCTGCCTTTCTGGATTTTACACTTTTTTCAGATGGCTCTTTTGACTGGGGGGCAGTGAGACTTCATTGTAGTGCAGATTTCCTTTGCAAGCTTGCTTGGTTGGCCAAAAAGTGCGTATGCGTTTTTTCCTGAATATATTCAGGAAAAAACGCATACGCCCTTTTTGGCCAAGTGCATCATTGTGGACGTTCTGCCTCTTTTCCTATGCTTTACATGCAATTCCAGTCTACCTCCTGAAATCGGTTTCCTGCAATTCTGCCCCGCTTTCAAGTCCTCTTGGCAGCCATACTTCAATATATTTTTGGACGATAGCTGTCATTTATAACTCTGCAGGTTTGTGAATGACAGTGCCCCTGAGCTCCTTTCTTCAACTCGCTTTCTTGTGAGCTGGCCGCAACACCGCAGGATTGCTTCAGGCCCTAGTGTGGTTCCGGCATGGCACGCTGAGCCTTTGGTTAATTCCTCTTCCTGGTGGGAAATGAGAGTTAAATTTGCCCGTCCAGACACCTCCAGCTAGTCTCTCATTGGTTCTCCCTATTCCTGTTCATTTTCCGCAGAAATTGCAAACTGGGACAAACAGGAGGTTAAAGGCACTGACTCTCCAAGTGGGGAGAGTGTTAGTAAAGCGTCTGGAATGTTGCACCCGAGTACCAGGGGACGAAAACTGAGACACCTTTGAACACGTTTCCTAATCACACGGTGGATCATAATCTGGGTTCCACATGCATGTTTTAGCTGAAGGAAGAATCCCTTAAACCTGGAGAGTTGAGACCCATGGAATGGGTACCATGCAATATGACTTCAAAGGGTCTGCATTTGCTCACCGATCCTCACCAATCCTATCACTGCTGCGTTTATGCCGCTGTACACATGCTTGATTCTCCTTCGGAGACATATAAATCCATAGGTTTTAAGATTCTTACTAGTCAGGTATATTCTTAGGCGTTTAATATGGGGTGTTGAGTCCACTTCGTTGAGCAAGGAGTAGCTCTTGTCTATTACATATTTGGCTTATGGAACGGTATCTGTGCTAATTTCAATCTCTGGTTTTATGCAGCACCCCAACTCACCTTTCCCCTTAAGCAATCATAAGTTGGTTTTCTACATTTGAGACCCTGCTCTGTTTTGTAATTCAGTTCCTGTGTAGCCAAGTTTACATTCCGTGTAGTAGTGATATCTTATGATGTTTTTTTCTGTGTGACTTATTTCACTTAGAATCATCGTACCTGAATCCACTCATTATGCTGCTACGGGCCTGATGACATAGATTTCATTGCTGAGTGATATTGCATTGTACGTAAGTACCACAACTTCTTTATCCATTTTTTGCTTTCTGCGATATTGAACTTGTGCCGTAAACGAGGTTCTTGTAAACAGAGCCGTCCCAAACTTTGGGGTGGCTGTGTCTTTTTGATTTTAATTTCCCTAAGCTATAGGACCATAAGTGGAAGTGCCCTAGGCTCTGTTGCTTTGTTTTTTAGATGTTTCAGGAAACACCATACACTTCTCCAGAGTGGCTGTTGGCAATTTACATCCCGCCCATCAGCATAACAAGGCTCCCAGTTCTCCATGGCCTGTCCTGCCTTTCTGGATTTTACACTTTTTTCAGATGGCTCTTTTGACTGGGGGGCAGTGAGACTTCATTGTAGTGCAGATTTCCTTTGCAAGCTTGCTTGGTTGGCCAAAAAGGGCGTATGCGTTTTTTCCTGAATATATTCAGGAAAAAACGCATACGCCCTTTTTGGCCAAGTGCATCATTGTGGACGTTCTGCCTCTTTTCCTATGCTTTACATGCAATTCCAGTCTACCTCCTGAAATCGGTTTCCTGCAATTCTGCCCCGCTTTCAAGTCCTCTTGGCAGCCTTACTTCAATATATTTTTGGACGATAGCTGTCATTTATAACTCTGCATGTTTGTGAATGAGAGTGCCCCTGAGCTCCTTTCTTCAACTCGCTTTCTTGTGAGCTGGCCGCAACACCGCAGGATTGCTTCAGGCCCTAGTGTGGTTCCGGCATGGCACGCTGAGCCTTTGGTTAATTCCTCTTCCTGGTGGGAAATGAGAGTTAAATTTGCCCGTCCAGACACCTCCAGCTAGTCTCTCATTGGTTCTCCCTATTCCTGTTCATTTTCCGCAGAAATTGCAAACTGGGACAAACAGGAGGTTAAAGGCACTGACTCTCCAAGTGGGGAGAGTGTTAGTAAAGCGTCTGGAATGTTGCACCCGAGTACCAGGGGACGAAAACTGAGACACCTTTGAACAAGTTTCCCAAGCACACGGTGGATCATAATCTGGGTTCCACATGCATGTTTTAGCTGAAGGAAGAATCCCTTAAACCTGGAGAGTTGAGACCCATGGAATGGGTACCATGCAATATGACTTCAAAGTTTCTGCATTTGCTCACCGATCCTCACCAATCCTATCACTGCTGCGTTTATGCCGCTGTACACACGCTTGATTCTCCTGCGGAGACATATAAATCCATAGGTTTTAAGATTCTTACTAGTCAGGTATATTCTTAGGCGTTTAATATGGGGTGTTGAGTCCACTTCGTTGAGCAAGGAGTAGCTCTTGTCTATTACATATTTGGCTTATGGAACGGTATCTGTGCTAATTTCAATCTCTGGTTTTATGCAGCATCCCAACTCACCTTTCCCCTTAAGCAAGCATAAGTTGGTTTTCTACATTTGAGACCCTGCTCTGTTTTGTAATTCAGTTCCTGTGTAGCCAAGTTTACATTCCGTGTAGTAGTGATATCTTATGATGTTTTTTTTCTGTGTGACTTATTTCACTTAGAATCATCGTACCTGAATCCACTCATTATGCTGCTATGGGCCTGATGACATAGATTTCATTGCTGAGTGATATTGCATTGTACGTAAGTACCACAACTTCTTTATCAATTTTTTGCTTTCTGCGATATTGAACTTGTACTGTAAACGAGGTTCTTGTAAACAGAGCCGTCCCAAACTTTGGGGTGGCTGTGTCTTTTGGATTTTAATTTGCCTAAGCTATAGGACCATAAGTGGAAGTGCCCTAGGCTCTGTTGCTTTGTTTTTTAGATGTTTCAGGAAACACCATACACTTCTCCAGAGTGGCTGTTGGCAATTTACATCCCGCCCATCAGCATAACAAGGCTCCCAGTTCTCCATGGCCTGTCCTGCCTTTCTGGATTTTACACTTTTTTCAGATGGCTCTTTTGACTGGGGGGCAGTGAGACTTCATTGTAGTGCAGATTTCCTTTGCAAGCTTGCTTGGTTGGCCAAAAAGGGCGTATGCGTTTTTTCCTGAATATATTCAGGAAAAAACGCATACGCCCTTTTTGGCCAAGTGCATCATTGTGGACGTTCTGCCTCTTTTCCTATGCTTTCCATGAAATTCCAGTCTACCTCCTGAAATCGGTTTCCAGCAATTCTGCCCCGCTTTTTTAGTCCTCTTGGCAGCCTTACTTCAATATATTTTTGGACGATAGCTGTCATTTATAACTCTGCATGTTTGTGAATGACAGTGCCCCTGAGCTCCTTTCTTCAACTCGCTTTCTTGTGAGCTGGCCGCAACACCGCAGGATTGCTTCAGGCCCTAGTGTGGTTCCGGCATGGCACGCTGAGCCTTTGGTTAATTCCTCTTCCTGGTGGGAAATGAGAGTTAAATTTGCCCGTCCAGACACCTCCAGCTAGTCTCTCATTGGTTCTCCCTATTCCTGTTCATTTTCCGCAGAAATTGCAAACTGGGACAAACAGGAGGTTAAAGGCACTGACTCTCCAAGTGGGGAGAGTGTTAGTAAAGCGTCTGGAATGTTGCACCCGAGTTCCGGGGGACGAAAACTGAGACACCTTTGAACACGTTTCCTAATCACACGGTGGATCATAATCTGGGTTCCACATGCATGTTTAGCTGAAGGAAGAATCCCTTAAACCTGGAGAGTTGAGACCCATGGAATGGGTACCATGCAATATGACTTCAAAGGGTCTGCATTTGCTCACCGATCCTCACCAATCCTATCACTGCTGCGTTTATGCCGCTGTACACACGCTTGATTCTCCTTCGGAGACATATAAATCCATAGGTTTTAAGATTCTTACTAGTCAGGTATATTCTTAGGCGTTTAATATGGGGTGTTGAGTCCACTTCGTTGAGCAAGGAGTAGCTCTTGTCTATTACATATTTGGCTTATGGAACGGTATCTGTGCTAATTTCAATCTCTGGTTTTATGCAGCACCCCAACTCACCTTTCCCCTTAAGCAATCATAAGTTGGTTTTCTACATTTGAGACCCTGCTCTGTTTTGTAATTCAGTTCCTGTGTAGCCAAGTTTACATTCCGTGTAGTAGTGATATCTTATGATGTTTTTTTCTGTGTGACTTATTTCACTTAGAATCATCGTACCTGAATCCACTCATTATGCTGCTACGGGCCTGATGACATAGATTTCATTGCTGAGTGATATTGCATTGTACGTAAGTACCAGAACTTCTTTATCCATTTTTTGCTTTCTGCGATATTGAACTTGTACCGTAAACGAGGTTCTTGTAAACAGAGCCGTCCCAAACTTTGGGGTGGCTGTGTCTTTTGGATTTTAATTTCCCTAAGCTATAGGACCATAAGTGGAAGTGCCCTAGGCTCTGTTGCTTTGTTTTTTAGATGTTTCAGGAAACACCATACACTTCTCCAGAGTGGCTGTTGGCAATTTACATCCCGCCCATCAGCATAACAAGGCTCCCAGTTCTCCATGGCCTGTCCTGCCTTTCTGGATTTTACACTTTTTTCAGATGGCTCTTTTGACTGGGGGGCAGTGAGACTTCATTGTAGTGCAGATTTCCTTTGCAAGCTTGCTTGGTTGGCCAAAAAGGGCGTATGCGTTTTTTCCTGAATATATTCAGGAAAAAACGCATACGCCCTTTTTGGCCAAGTGCATCATTGTGGACGTTCTGCCTCTTTTCCTATGCTTTACATGCAATTCCAGTCTACCTCCTGAAATCGGTTTCCTGCAATTCTGCCCCGCTTTCAAGTCCTCTTGGCAGCCTTACTTCAATATATTTTTGGACGATAGCTGTCATTTATAACTCTGCAGGTTTGTGAATGACAGTGCCCCTGAGCTCCTTTCTTCAACTCGCTTTCTTGTGAGCTGGCCGCAACACCGCAGGATTGCTTCAGGCCCTAGTGTGGTTCCGGCATGGCACGCTGAGCCTTTGGTTAATTCCTCTTCCTGGTGGGAAATGAGAGTTAAATTTGCCCGTCCAGACACCTCCAGCTAGTCTCTCATTGGTTCTCCCTATTCCTGTTCATTTTCCGCAGAAATTGCAAACTGGGACAAACAGGAGGTTAAAGGCACTGACTCTCCAAGTGGGGAGAGTGTTAGTAAAGCGTCTGGAATGTTGCACCCGAGTACCAGGGGACGAAAACTGAGACACCTTTGAACACGTTTCCTAATCACATGGTGGATCATAATCTGGGTTCCACATGCATGTTTTAGCTGAAGGAAGAATCCCTTACACCTGGAGAGTTGAGACCCATGGAATGGGTACCATGCAATATGACTTCAAAGGGTCTGCATTTGCTCACCGATCCTCACCAATCCTATCACTGCTGCGTTTATGCCGCTGTACACACGCTTGATTCTCCTTCGGAGACATATAAATCCATAGGTTTTAAGATTCTTACTAGTCAGGTATATTCTTAGGCGTTTAATATGGGGTGTTGAGTCCACTTCGTTGAGCAAGGAGTAGCTCTTGTCTATTACATATTTGGCTTATGGAACGGTATCTGTGCTAATTTCAATCTCTGGTTTTATGCAGCACCCCAACTCACCTTTCCCCTTAAGCAAGCATAAGTTGGTTTTCTACATTTGAGACCCTGCTCTGTTTTGTAATTCAGTTCCTGTGTAGCCAAGTTTACATTCCGTGTAGTAGTGATATCTTATGATGTTTTTTTCTGTGTGACTTATTTCACTTAGAATCATCGTACCTGAATCCACTCATTATGCTGCTACGGGCCTGATGACATAGATTTCATTGCTGAGTGATATTGCATTGTACGTAAGTACCACAACTTCTTTATCCATTTTTTGCTTTCTGCGATATTGAACTTGTACCGTAAACGAGGTTCTTGTAAACAGAGCCATCCCAAACTTTGGGGTGGCTGTGTCTTTTTGATTTTAATTTCCCTAAGCTATAGGACCATAAGTGGAAGTGCCCTAGGCTCTGTTGCTTTGTTTTTTAGATGTTTCAGGAAACACCATACACTTCTCCAGAGTGGCTGTTGGCAATTTACATCCCGCCCATCAGCATAACAAGGCTCCCAGTTCTCCATGGCCTGTCCTGCCTTTCTGGATTTTACACTTTTTTCAGATGGCTCTTTTGACTGGGGGGCAGTGAGACTTCATTGTAATGCAGATTTCCTTTGCAAGCTTGCTTGGTTGGCCAAAAAGGGCGTATGCGTTTTTTCCTGAATATATTCAGGAAAAAACGCATACGCCCTTTTTGGCCAAGTGCATCATTGTGGACGTTCTGCCTCTTTTCCTATGCTTTACATGCAATTCCAGTCTACCTCCTGAAATCGGTTTCCTGCAATTCTGCCCCGCTTTCAAGTCCTCTTGGCAGCCTTACTTCAATATATTTTTGGACGATAGCTGTCATTTATAACTCTGCAGGTTTGTGAATGACAGTGCCCCTGAGCTCCTTTCTTCAACTCGCTTTCTTGTTAACTGGCCGCAACACCGCAGGATTGCTTCAGGCCCTAGTGTGGTTCCGGCATGGCACGCTGAGCCTTTGGTTAATTCCTCTTCCTGGTGGGAAATGAGAGTTAAATTTGCCCATCCAGACACCTCCAGCTAGTCTCTCATTGGTTCTCCCTATTCCTGTTCATTTTCCGCAGAAATTGCAAACTGGGACAACAGGAGGTTAAAGGCACTGACTCTCCAAGTGGGGAGAGTGTTAGTAAAGCGTCTGGAATGTTGCACCCGAGTACCGGGGGATGAAAACTGAGACAAATTTGAACACGTTTCCCGATCACATGGTGGATCATACTCTGGGTTCCACATGCATGTTTTAGCTGAAGGAAGAATCCCTTTAACGTGGAGAGTTGAGACCCATGGAATGGGTACCATGCAATATGACTTCAAAGGGTCTGCATTTGCTCACCGATCCTCACAAATCCTATCACTGCTGCACTTATGCCACTGTACACACGCTTGATTCTCTTTTGGAGACATATAAATCCATAGGTTTTAAGATTCTTACTAGTCAGGTATATTCTTAGGCGTTTAATATGGGGTGTTGAGTCCACTTCGTTGAGCAAGGAGTAGCTATTGTCTATTACATATTTGGCTTATGGAACGGTATCTGTGCTAATTTCAATCTCTGGTTTTATGCAGCACCCCAACTCACCTTTCCCCTTAAGCAAGCATAAGTTGGTTTTCTACATTTGAGACCCTGTTCTGTTTTGTAATTCAGTTCCTGTGTAGCCAAGTTTACATTCCGTGTAGTAGTGATATCTTATGATGTTTCTTTTTCTGTGTGACTTATTTCACTTAGAATCATCGTACCTGAATCCACTCCTTATGCTGCTACGGGCCTGATGACATAGATTTCATTGCTGAGTGATATTGCATTGTACGTAAGTACCACAACTTCTTTATCCATTTTTCGCTTTCTGCGATATTGAACTTGTACCGTAAACGAGGTTCTTGTAAACAGAGCCGTCCCAAACTTTGGGGTGGCTGTGTCTTTTTTATTTTAATTTCCCTAAGCTATAGGACCATAAGTGGAAGTGCCCTAGGCTCTGTTGCTTTGTTTTTTAGATGTTTCAGGAAACACCATACACTTCTCCAGAGTGGCTGGTGGCAATTTACATCCCGCCCATCAGCATAACAAGGCTCCCAGTTCTCCATGGCCTGTCCTGCCTTTCTGGATTTTACACTTTTTACAGATGGCCCTTTTGACCGGGGGGCAGTGAGACTTCATTGTAGTGCAGATTTCCTTTGCAAGCTTGCTTGGTTGGCCAAAAAGTGCGTATGCGATTTTTACTGATTATATTCAGGAAAAAACGCATACGCCCTTTTTGGCCAAGTGCATCATTGTGGACGTTCTGCCTCTTTTCCTATGCTTTACATGCAATTCCAGTCTACCTCCTGAAATCGGTTTCCTGCAATTCTGCCCCGCTTTCAAGTCCTCTTGGCAGCCTTACTTCAATATATTTTTGGACGATAGCTGTCATTTATAACTCTGCAGGTTTGTGAATGACAGTGCCCCTGAGCTCCTTTCTTCAACTCGCTTTCTTGTGAGCTGGCCGCAACACCGCAGGATTGCTTCAGGCCCTAGTGTGGTTCCGGCATGGCACGCTGAGCCTTTGGTTAATTCCTCTTCCTGGTGGGAAATGAGAGTTAAATTTGCCCGTCCAGACACCTCCAGCTAGTCTCTCATTGGTTCTCCCTATTCCTGTTCATTTTCCGCAGAAATTGCAAACTGGGCCAAACAGGAGGTTAAAGGCACTGAGTCTCCAAGTGGGGAGAGTGTTAGTAAAGCGTCTGGAATGTTGCACCTGAGTACCGGGGGACGAAAACTGAGACACTTTTGAACACGTTTCCCGATCACATGTTGGATCATACTCTGGGTTCCACATGCATGTTTTAGCTGAAGGAAGAATCCCTTAAACCAGGAGCGTTGAGACCCATGGAATGGGTACCATGCAATATGACTTCAAAGAGTATACATTTGCTCACCAATCCTCACCAATCCTATCACTGCTGCGTTTATGCCGCTGTACACACGCTTGATTCTCTTTCGGAAACATGTAAATCCATAGGTTTTATGATTCTTACTAGTCAGGTATATTCTTTAGGCGTTTAATATGGGGTGTTGAGTCCACTTCGTTGAGCAAGGAGTAGCTCTTGTCTATTACATATTTGGCTTATGGAACGGTATCTGTGCTAATTTCAATCTCTGGTTTTATGCAGCACCCCAACTCACCTTTCCTCCTTAAGCAAGCATAAGTTGCTTTTCTACATTTGATATCCTGTTCTGTTTTGTAATTCAGTTCCTGTGTAGCCAAGTTTACATTCCATGTAGTAGTGATATCTTATGATGTTTCTTTTTCTATGTGACTTATTTCACTTAGAATCATCGTACCTGAATCCACTCATTATGCTGCTCTGGGCCTGATGACATAGATTTCATTGCTGATTGATATTGCATTGTACGTAAGTAGAACAACTTCTTTATCCATTTTTGCTTTCTGCGATATTGAACTTGTACCGTAAACGAGGTTCTTGTAAACAGAGCCGTCCCAAACTTTGGGGTGGCTGTGTCTTTTGGATTTTAATTTCCCTAAGCTATAGGACCATAAGTGGAAGTGCCCTAGGCTCTGTTGCTTTGTTTTTTAGATGTTTCAGGAAACACCATACACTTCTCCAGAGTGGCTGTTGGCAATTTACATCCCGCCCATCAGCATTACAAGGCTCCCAGTTCTCAATGGCCTGTCCTGCCTTTCTGGATTTTACACTTTTTTCAGATGACCCTTTTGACCGGGGGGCAGTGAGACTTCATTGTAGTGCAGATTTCCTTTGCAAGCTTGCTTGGTTGGCCAAAAAGGGCGTATGCGTTTTTTCCTGAATATATTCAGGAAAAAACGCATACGCCCTTTTTGGCCAAGTGCATCATTGTGGACGTTCTGCCTCTTTTCCTATGCTTTACATGCAATTCCAGTCTACCTCCTGAAATCGGTTTCCTGCAATTCTGCCCCGCTTTCAAGTCCTCTTGGCAGCCTTACTTCAATATATTTTTGGACGATAGCTGTCATTTATAACTCTGCAGGTTTGTGAATGACAGTGCCCCTGAGCTCCTTTCTTCAACTCGTTTTCTTGTGAGCTGGCCACAACACCGCAGGATTGCTTCAGGCCCTATTGTGGTTCCGGCATGGCATGCTGAGCCTTTGGTTAATTCCTCTTCCTGGTGGGAAATGAGAGTTAAATTTGCCCGTCCAGACACCTCCAGCTAGTCTCTCATTGGTTCTCCCTATTCCTGTTCATTTTCCGCAGAAATTGCAAACTGGGACAAACAGGAGGTTAAAGGCACTGACTCTCCAAGTGGGGAGAGTGTTAGTAAAGCGTCTGGAATGTTGCACCCGAGTACCAGGGGACGAAAACTGAGACACCTTTGAACACGTTTCCCAATCACACGGTGGATCATAATCTGGGTTCCACATGCATGTTTTAGCTGAAGGAAGAATCTCTTAAACATGGAGAGTTGAGACCTATTGAATGGGTACCATGCAATATGACTTCAAAGTTTCTGCATTTGCTCAACGATCCTCACCAATCCTATCACTGCTGCGTTTATGCCGCTGTACACACGCTTGATTCTCCTTCGAAGACATATAAATCCATGGATTTTAAGATTCTTACTAGTGAGGTATATTCTTAGGCGTTTAATATGGGGTGTTGAGTCCACTTCATTGAGCAAGGAGTAGCTCTTTTCTATTACATATTTGGCTTATGGAACGGTATCTGTGCTAATTTCAATCTCTGGTTTTATGCAGCACCCCAACTCACCTTTCCCCTTAAGCAAGCATAAGTTGGTTTTCTACATTTGAGACCCTGTTCTGTTTTGTAATTCAGTTCCTGTGTAGTCAAGTTTACATTCCGTGTAGTAGTGATATCTTATGATGTTTCTTTTTCTATGTGACTTATTTCACTTAGAATCATCGTACCTGAATCCACTCATTATGCTGCTACGGGCCTGATGACATAGATTTCATTGCTGAGTGATATTGCATTGTACGTAAGTACCACAACTTCTTTATCCATTTTTCGCTTTCTGCGATATTGAACTTGTACCGTAAACGAGGTTCTTGTAAACAGAGCCGTCCCAAACTTTCGGGTGGCTGTGTCTTTTTGATTTTAATTTCCCTAATCTATAGGACCATAAGTGGAAGTGCCGTAGGCTCTGTTGCTTTGTTTTTTAGATGTTTCAGGAAACACCATACACTTCTCCAGAGTGGCTGTTGGCAATTTACATCCCGCCCATCAGC
Source organism: Grampus griseus (assembly GCF_964374135.1). Taxonomy (NCBI): domain Eukaryota; kingdom Metazoa; phylum Chordata; class Mammalia; order Artiodactyla; family Delphinidae; genus Grampus; species Grampus griseus. The sequence continues at coordinate 501,709 of NW_028133372.1, forward strand.
ATAACAAGACTCCCATGTCTCCATGGCCTGTCCTGCCTTTCTGGATTTTACACTTTTTTCAGATGGCCCTTTTGACCGGGGGGCAGTGAGACTTCATTGTAGTGCAGATTTCCTTTGCAAGCTTGCTTGGTTGGCCAAAGAGGGCGTATGCGTTTTTTCCTGTATATATTCAGGAAAAAACGCATACGCCCTTTTTGGCCAAGTGCATCATTGTGGACGTTCTGCCTCTTTTCCTATGCTTTACATGCAATTCCAGTCTACCTCCTGAAATCGGTTTCCTGCAATTCTGCCCCGCTTTCAAGTCCTCTTGGCAGCCTTACTTCAATATATTTTTGGACGATAGGTGTCATTTATAACTCTGCAGGTTTGTGAATGACAGTGCCCCTGAGCTCCTTTCTTCAACTCGCTTTCTTGTGAGCTGGCCGCAACACCGCAGGATTGCTTCAGGCCCTAGTGTGGTTCCGACATGGCACGGTGAGCCTTTGTTTAATTCCTCTTCCTGGTGGGAAATGAGCGTTAAATTTGCCCGTCCAGACACCTCCAGCTAGTCTCTCATTGGTTCTCCCTATTCCTGTTCATTTTCCGCAGAAATTCCAAACTGGGCCAAACAGGAGGTTAAAGGCACTGACTCTCCAAGTGGGGAGAGTGTTAGGAAAGCGTCTGGAATGTTGCACCCGAGTACCAGGGGACGAAAACTGAGACACCTTTGAACACGTTTCCCAATCACACGGTGGATCATAGTCTGGGTTCCACATGCATGTTTTAGCTGAAGGAAGAATCCCTTAAACCTGGAGAGTTGAGACCCATGGAATGGGTACCATGCAATATGACTTCAAAGAGTATACATTTGCTCACCGATCCTCACCAATCCTATCACTGCTGCGTTTATGGCGCTGTACACACGCTTGATTCTCTTTCGGAGACATATATATCCATAGGTTTTAAGATTCTTACTAGTCAGGTATATTCTTAGGCGTTTAATATGGGGTGTTGAGTCCACTTCGTTGTGAAAGGAGTAGCTCTTGTCTATTACATATTTGGCTTATGGAACGGTATCTGTGCTAATTTCAATCTCTGGTTTTATGCAGCACCCCAACTCACCTTTCCCCTTAAGCAAGCATAAGTTGGTTTTCTACATTTGAGACCCTGTTCTGTTTTGTAATTCAGTTCCTGTGTAGCCAAGTTTACATTCCGTGTAGTAGTGATATCTTATGATGTTTCTTTTTCTGTGTGACTTATTTCACTTAGAATCATCGTACCTGAATCCACTCATTATGCTGCTACAGGCCTGATGACATAGATTTCATTGCTGAGTGATATTGCATTGTACGTAAGTACCACAACTTCTTTATCCATTTTTTGCTTTCTGCGATATTGAACTTGTACCGTAAACGAGGTTCTTGTAAACAGAGCCGTCCCAAAATTTGGGGTGGCTGTGTCTTTTTGATTTTAATTTCCCTAAGCTATAGGACCATAAGTGGAGGTGCCCTAGGCTCTGTTGCTTTGTTTTTTAGATGTTTCAGGAAACACCATACACTTCTCCAGAGTGGCTGTTGGCAATTTACATCCCGCACATCAGCATAACAAGGCTCCCAGTTCTCCATGGCCTGTCCTGCCTTTCTGGATTTTACACTTTTTTCAGATGGCCCTTTTGACCGGGGGGCAGTGAGACTTCATTTTAGTGCAGATTTCATTGGCAAGCTTGCTTGGTTGGCCAAAAAGGGCGTATGTGTTTTTTCCTGAATATATTCAGCAAATATATTCTGGATATATTCAGGAAAAAACGCATATGCCTTTTTGGCCAAGTGCATCATTGTGGACGTTCTGCTGCTTTTCCTATGCTTTACATGCAATTCCAGTCTACCTCCTGAAATCGGTTTCCTGAAATTCTGCCCCACTTTCAAGTCCTCTTAGCAGCCTTACTTCAATATATTTTTGGACGATAGCTGTCATTTATAACTCTGCAGGATTGTGAATTACAGGGCCTCTGAGCTCCCTTCTTCATCTCGCTTTCTTGTGAGCTGGCCGCAAACCCGCAAGACTGCTTCAGGCCCTAATCTGCTTCTGGCAGGGCACGCTGAGCTTTTGGTTAATTCCTCTTCCTGGTGGGAAATGAGTGTTAAATATGCCCTTCCAGACACCTACCTCACTCTGAACCCCTTGGTGATGTGGGTCCTCTGGTTTGTGGCCACCTTTGTTGGGTTCCTCACCTTTCGATGTTGTGGCCCCACTAGTGTGAGGACACTCCTGCCTGGTTCTCATCCACGTGGTTATGTGGACCCCCTGGTGAGAGTCTGTTCCTGGCTGTGTTCCTCACCCTTCTGTGAGGGAGACCCTCTGCTGATAGGTCACTCCTGCATGGCTGGCACACATTTCCTTGGTGAAGTCAGCTGTGTGGTGGCAGTTGGAGCGTGCTGGGAATCTCCTCCCCCCGGTGATGAGGGCCCTCTTGCGTCAGGCCCTAACTGCTGGGCTCACCAACTTTTCTTAGTGAGCCCAATGATGCTTGGGCACTCCTCTTAGGATCCCATCTCCATGGGGATGTGGGTCTTCTGCTCTGAGGTCCCAACGGCTGGGTGGTTCACATTTTCATGATGTGGGCTCTCTGGTGTTAGTTCACAGAGGCCTGGATCCCATAGCCTCTGTGCTCTCGGCCGCCTGCTGGGAGGTTCCAACTGCTGGATTCCTCACTTTTTTAATTTTTTGGGCCCTCTGTTGTGAGGATCCTCCTGTCTGCCTCACTCCCAGCCCCTTCGTGATGTGTGTCCTCTGGTTTGAGGTCACATGTGCTGGGTTCCTCACCTTTCGATGATGTGGGACCAATGGTCTTAGGAGACTCCTGCCTGGTTCACATCCCCTTGGTGATGTGGGCCCTCTGTTGAGAGTCTGATCCTGGCTGGGTTCCTCACCCATCTGTGAGGTGGGCCGTCTGCTGTGAGGTCACTCCTGCCTGGCTTGCTCACCTCGCCTTGTGGACATGAGCCCTCTGGTGGCACTTGGAGCCTGCTGGGAGCCTCCTCCCCTCGGTGATGAGGGCCCTCTGGCGTCAGGCCCTAACTGCTGGGCTCCCCACATTTTGTGATGTGCGCCGAGTGGTGCGAGGACACTCCATCCAGGTTCACATCCCTTTTGGGATGTGGACCTTCTGCTCTGAGGTCCCAACGTCTGGGTTGTTCACAGTTTCATGATGTGGGCTCTCTGTTGTTAGTTCACTCCTGCCTGCATCCCATAGCTTCTGTGCTCTCGGCTGCCTGCTGGGAGGTTCCAACTGCTGGATTCCTCACCTTTCTTATTCTTTGGGCCCTCTGTTTTTAGGCTACTCCTGCCTGCCTCACTCCCATTCCCTTTGTGATATGTGTCCTCTGATTTGAGGACACATGTGCTGGGTTCCGCACCTTTCGATGATGTGGCCCCACTGGAGGGAAGACAGTCCTGACTGGTTCCCATCCCCTTGCTGATGTGGGCCCTCAGGTGAGAGTCTGATCCTGGCTGGGTTCCTCACCCTTCTGTGAGGTGGGCCCTCTGCTGTGAGGTCAATCATGCCTGTCTGGCACACGTCACCTTGGCGACGTGGGCCCTCTGATAGCAGTTGGAGTGTGCTGGGATCCTCCTCCCCTCGGTGATGAGGGCCCTTTTGCCTTAGGCCATAACTGCTGGGCTCCCCACATTTTCTGATGTGCGCCAAGTGAGTGAGGACACTCTTGCCAGGTTTCCATCCCCATGGGGATATGGGCCTTCTGCTTTGAGGTCAAAACGGCTGGCTTGCTCACAGTACCATGATGTGGGCCCTCTGCTGTGAGTTCACTCCGGCAAGGATCCCTTATCATCGGTGCTCTGAGCCGCCTGCTGGGAGGTTCCAACTGCTGGATTCCTCAACTTTTTTATTCTATGTGCCCTCTGTTGTGAGGCTCCTCCTGCCTGCCTCACTGCCAGCCCCTTGGTGATGACTGTCCTATGGCTTGAGGCCACATGTGCTGCGTTCCTCACCTTTCGATGATGTGGCCCCACTCGTGTGAGGACACTCCTGCCTGGTTCCCATCCCCTTGGTGAGGTGGGCCCTCTGGCCAGAGTCTAATCCTGGCTGGGTTCCTCAACGTTCTGTGAGGTAGGCCCTCTGCTGTGAGGTCACTCTTGCCTGGCTGGCACACGTCACCTTGGAGACGTGAGCCCTCTGGTGGCAGTTGGAGCGTGCAGGGTGCCTCCTCCTCTCGGTGATGACGGCCCTCTGACGTCAGGCCCTAAATGGTGGGCTCCCCACATTTTCTGATGTGTGCCCAGTGGTGCGAGGACACTCCAGCCAGGTTCCCATTCCCATGGGGATGTGGGCCTTCTGCGCTGAGGTCCCAACGCCTGGGTTGCTCAGTTTTATGATGTGGGCCCTCTGCTGTGAGTTCACTGCGGCCTGGATCCCATAGCCTCGGTGTTCTGAGCCGCCTGCTGGAAGGTCTAAATGCTGGAATCCTCACGTTTTTTATATTATGTGCCCTGTGTTGTGAGGCTACTCCTGCCTGCCTCACTCCAAGGCCCTTGGTGATGTGGGTCCTCTGGTTTGAGGACACATGTGCTGGGTTCCTCACCTTAAGATGATGAGGCCCCACTGGTGTGAGGATAATCCTGACTTGTTCCCATCCCCTTTGTGATGTGGGCCCTCTGGTGAGAGTCTGATCCTGGCTGGGTTCCTCAACCATCTGTGAGGTGGGCCCTCTACTATCAGGTAACTCTTGCCTGGCTTGCTCACCTCGCCTTGTTGACATGAGCCCTCTGGTAGCACTTGGACCCTGCTGGGAGCCTCCTCACCTCTGTGATGAGGGCCCTCTGATGTCAGGCCCTAACTGCTGGGCTCCCCAGCTTTTCTTAGTGAGTCCAGTGATGCTCGGGCACTTCTCTTAGGTTCCCATCTCCATGGGGATGTGGGCCTTCTGCTCTGACGTTCCAACGGCTGGGTTGATCACAGTTTCATGATGTGGGCTCTCTGGTGTTAGTTCACTGTGGCCTGGATCCCATAGCCTCTGTGTTCTTGGCCACCTGCTGGAAGGTTCCAACTGCTGGATTCCTCACTTTTTTAATTTTTTAGGCCCTCTGTTGTGAGGATCCTCCTGCCTGCCTCACTCCCAGTCCCTTCGTGATGTGTGTCCTCTGGTTTGAGGCCACATGTGCTGGGTTCCTCACCTTTCGATGATGTGGGACCAATGGTCTTAGGAGACTCCTGCCTGGTTCACATCCCCTTGGTGATGTGGGCCCTCTGTTGAGAGTCTGATCCTGGCTGGGTTCCTCACCCTTCTGTGAGGTGGGCCGTCTGCTGTGAGGTCACTCCTGCCTGGCTTGCTCACCTCGCCTTGTGGACATGAGCTCTCTGGTGGCACTTGGAGCCTGCTGGGAGCCTCCTCCCCTCGGTGATGAGGGCCCTCTGGCGTCAGGCCCTAACGGCTGGGCTCCCCACATTTTGTGATGTGCGCCCAGTGGTTCGAAGACACTCCATCCAGGTTCACATCCCCATTGGGATGTGGGCCTTCTGCTCTGAGGTCCCAATGGCTGGGTTGTTCACAGTTTCATGATGTGGGCTCTCTGCTGTTAGTTCACTCTGGCCTGGATGCCATAGCCTCTGTGCTCTGGGCCGCCTGCTGGAAGGTTCCAACTGCTCAATTCCTCAACTTTTGTATTCTATGGGTCCTGTGTTGCGATGCTCCTCCTGCCTGCCTCACTCGCAACCCCTTCGTGATGTGGGTCCTCTGGTTTGAGGCCACATGTGCTGGGTTCCGCAACTTTCAATGATGTGGCCCCACTGGTGTGAGGACACTCCTGCCTGGTTCCCATCCCCTTGGTGATGTGGGCCTTCTGGTGACAGTCTTATCCTGGCTGGGTTCCTCACTCTTCTGTGAGGTAGGCCCTCTGCTGTGAGGTCAATCCTGCCTGACTTGCACACATCACCTTGGCAACGTGGGCCCTCTGTTGGCACATGGAACCTGATGGGAGCCTCCTGCCCTCGGTGATGACGGCCCTCTAGCATCAGGCCCTAACTGCTGGGCTCCCCACGTTTTCTGATGTGAGCCCAGTGATGCCAGGACACTTCTGTCAGGTTCCCATCCCCATGGGGATGTGGGCTTCCTGCTCTGAGGTCCCAACGCCTGGGTTGCTCACAGTTTCATGATGTGGGCTCTCTGGTGTTAGTTCACTCCTGCCTGCATCCCATAGCTTCTGTGCTCTTGGCCGCCTGCTGGGAGGTTGCAACTGCTGGTGCTGGGAGGTTCTGGTGCGAGTCTGATCCTGACTGGGTTCGTCACACTTCTCTGAGGTGGGCCCTCTGCTGTGAGGTCATTCGTGCCTGGTTGGCACACATCGCCTTGGCGACGTCAGCCCTCTGGTGGCAGTTGGAGCCTGCTGGGAGCCTCCTTCCCTTGGTGATGAGGGTCCTCTGGCGTCAGGCCCTAACTGCTGGTCTCCCAAAATTTTCTGATACATTCTCAGTGGTGCGAGGACACTCCTACCAGATTTATATCCCCATGGGGATGTGGGCCTCCTGCTCTGAGGTCCCAATGGCTGGGTTGCTCAGTTCATGACATGGGCCCTCTTCTGTGAGTTCACTGTGGCCTGGATCCCATAGCCTCGGTGCTCTGGGCCGCCTGCTGGGAGGTTCCAACTGCTGGATTCCTCACTTTTTTATTCTATGGGCCCAGTGTTGTGAGGCTACTCCTGCCTACCTCACTCCGAGGCCCTTGGTGATGTGGGTCCTCTGGTTTGAGGACACATGTGCTGCATACCTCACCTTTCGATGATGTGGCCCCACTGGTGTGAAGACACTCCTGCCTGATTCCCATCCCCTTGGTGATGTGGGCCCTCTGGTGAGAGTCTGATATTGGCTGGGTTTCTCACCCTTCTGTGAGGTGGGACCTCTGCTGTGAGGTAACTCCTGCCTGGCTTGCTCACGTTGCCTTGGCAGTTGGAGCCTGCTGGGAATCTCCTCCCCTCGGTTATGAGAGCCCTGGATAAAACACATATGCCCTTTTTTGCCAAGTGCATTATTTTCCAAGTTCTGTCTCTTTTCCTATGCTTTAAGAGCGACTCCCGTGTACCTTCTGAAATTGGTTTCCAGCAATTCTGTCCCACATTCAAGTCCTCTTCGCAACCTTACTTCAGTATAATTTTGGATGATAGCTGTCATTTATAACTCTGCAGGTTTGTGAATTACAATGCCCCTGAGCTCCTTTCTTCAACTCGCTTTCTTGTGAGCTGGCCGCAAAACTGCAGGATCTCTTCAGGTCCTAATCTGGTTCCAGCATGGCACGCGGAGCCTTTGGTTCATTCGTCTTCCTGGTGGGAAATGAGAGTTAAATTTGCCCGTCCAGACACCTCCAGCTAGTCTCTCATTGGTTCTCCTTATTCCTGTTCATCTTCCGCAGAAATTGCAAACTGGGCCAAACAGGAGGTTAAAGGCATTGACTCTCCAAGTGGGGAGAGTGTTAGTAAAGCGTCTGGAATGTTGCACCCGAGTACCAGGGGACAAAAACTGAGACACATTTGAACACGTTTCCCGATCACACGGTGGATCATACTCTGGGTTCCACATGCATGTTTTAGCTGAAGGAAGAATCCCTTAAACCTGGAGAGTTGAGACCCATGGAATGGGTACCATGCAATATGACTTCAAAGGGTCTGCATTTGCTCACCGATCCTCACCAATCCTATCACTGCTGCGTTTATGCCACTGTACACACGCTTGATTCTCTTTCGGAGACATATAAATCCATAGGTTTTAAGATTCTTACTAGTAAGGTATATACTTAGGCGTTTAATATGGGGTGTTGAGTCCACTTCGTTGAGCAAGCAGTAGCTCTTGTCTATTACAAATTTGGCTTATGGAACGGTATCTGTGCTAATTTCAATCTCTGGTTTTATGCAGCACCCCAACTCACCTTTCCCCTTAAGCAAGCATAAGTTGGTTTTCTACATTTGAGACCCTGTTCTGTTTTGTAATTCAGTTCCTGTGTAGTCAAGTTTACATTCCGTGTAGTAGTGATAACTTATGATGTTTCTTTTTCTGTGTGACTTATTTCACTTAGAATCATCGTACCTGAATCCACTCATTATGCTGCTACGGGCCTGATGACATAGATTTCATTGCTGAGTGATATTGCATTGTACGTAAGTACCACAACTTCTTCATCCATTTTTCGTTTTCTGTGATATTGAACATGTACCGTAAACGAGGTTCTTGTAAACAGAGCCGTCCCAAACTTTGGGGTGGCTGTGTCTTTTTGATTTTAATTTCCCTAAGCTATAGGACCATAAGCGGAAGTGCCCTAGGCTCTGTTGCTTTGTTTTTTAGATGTTTCAGGAAACACCATACACTTCTCCAGAGTGGCTGTTGGCAATTTACATCCCGCCCATCAGCATAACAAGGCTCCCAGTTCTCCATGGCCTGTCCTGCCTTTCTGGATTTTACACTTTTTTCAGATGGCCCTTTTGACCAGGGGGCAGTGAGACTTCATTGTAGTGCAGATTTCCTTTGCAAGCTTGCTTGGTTGGCCAAAAAGGGCCTATGTGTTTTTTCCTGAATATATGCAGGGAAAAACGCATATGCCCTTTTTGGCCAAGTGCATCATTGTGGACGTACTGCCTCTTTTCCTATGCTTTACATGCAATTCCAGTCTACCTCCTGAAATCGGTTTTCTGCAATTCTGCCCCGCTTTCAAGTCCTCTTGGCAGCCTTACTTCAATATATTTTTGGACAATAGCTGTCATTTATAACTCTGCAGTTTTGTGAATGACAGTGCACCTGAGTTCCTTTCTTCAACTCGCTTTCTTGTGAGCTGGCCGCAACACCGCAGGATTGCTTCAGGCCCTAGTGTGGTTCCGGCATGGCACGTTGAGCCTTTGTTTAATTCCTCTTCCTGGTGGGAAATGAGCATTAAATTTGCCCGTCCAGACACCTCCAGCTAGTCTCTCATTGGTTCTCCCTATTCTTGTTCATTTTCCGCAGAAATTCCAAACTGGGCCAAACAGGAGGTTAAAGGCACTGACTCTCCAAGTGGGGAGAGTGTTAGTAAAGCGTCTGGAATGTTGCACCCGAGTACCAGGGGACGAAAACTGAGACACCTTTGAACACGTTTCCCAATCACACGGTGGATCATAGTCTGGGTTCCACATGTATGTTTTAGCTGAAGGAAGAATCCCTTAAACCTGGAGAGTTGAGACCCATGGAATGGGTACCATGCAATATGACTTCAAAGAGTATACATTTGCTCACCGATCCTCACCAATCCTATCACTGCTGCGTTTATGGCGCTGTACACACGCTTGATTCTCTTTCGGAGACATATATATCCATAGGTTTTAAGATTCTTACTAGTCAGGTATATTCTTAGGCGTTTAATATGGGGTGTTGAGTCCACTTCATTGAGCAAGGAGTAGCTCTTGTCTATTACATATTTGGATTATGTAAGGGTATCTGTGCTAATTTCAATCTCTGCTTTTATGCAGCACCCCAACTCACCTTTCCCCTTAAGCAAGCATAACTTGGTTTTCTACATTTGAGACCCTGTTCTGTTTTGTAATTCAGTTCCTGTGTAGCCAAGTTTACATTCCGTGTAGTAGTGATATCTTATGATGTTTCTTTTTCTGTGTGACTTATTTCACTTAGAATCATCGTACCTGAATCCACTCCTTATGCTGCTCTGGGCCTGATGACATAGATTTCATTGCTGAGTGATATTGCATTGTACGTAAGTACCACAACTTCTTTATCCATTTTTTGCTTTCTGCGATATTGAACTTCTACCGTAAACGAGGTTCTTGTAAACAGAGCCGTCCCAAACTTTGGGGTGGCTGTGTCTTTTTGATTTTAATTTCCCTAAGCTATAGGACCATAAGTGGAAGTGCCCTAGGCTCTGTTGCTTTGTTTTTTAGATGTTTCAGGAAACACCATACACTTCTCCAGAGTGGCTGTTGGCAATTTACATCCCGCACATCAGCATAACAAGGCTCCCAGTTCTCCATGGCCTGTCCTGCCTTTCTGGATTTTACACTTTTTTCAGATGGCCCTTTTGACCGGGGGGCAGTGAGACTTCATTGTAGTGCAGATTTCCTTTGCAAGCTTGCTTGGTTGGCCAAAAAGGGCGTATGCGTTTTTTCCTGAATATATTCAGGAAATATATTCTGGATATATTCAGGAAAAAACGCATATGCCTTTTTGGCCAAGTGCATCATTGTGGACGTTCTGCTGCTTTTCCTATGCTTTACATGCAATTCCAGTCTACCTCCTGAAATCGGTTTCCTGAAATTCTGCCCCACTTTCAAGTCCTCTTAGCAGCCTTACTTCAATATATTTTTGGACGATAGCTGTCATTTATAACTCTGCAGGTTTGTGAATGACAGTGCCCCTGAGCTCCTTTCTTCAACTCGCTTTCTTGTGAGCTGGCCGCAACACCGCAGGATTGCTTCAGGCCCTAGTGTGGTTCCGGCATGGCACGCTGAGCCTTTGGTTAATTCCTCTTCCTGGTGGGAAATGAGGGTTAAATTCGCCCGTCCAGACACCTCCAGCTAGTCTCTCATTGGTTCTCCCTATTCCTGTTCATTTTCCGCAGAAATTGCAAACTGGGCCAAACAGGAGGTTAAAGGCACTGACTCTCCAAGTGGGGAGAGTGTTAGTAAAGCGTCTGGAATGTTGCACCCGAGTACCGGGGGACAAAAACTGAGACACCTCTGAACACGTTTCTCGATCAAATGGTGGATCATACTCTGGGTTCCACATGCATGTTTTAGCTGAAGGAAGAATCCCTTAAACCTGGAGAGTTGAGACCCATGGAATGGGTACCATGCAATAGGACTTCAAAGGGTCTGCATTTGCTCACCGATACTCACCAATCCTATCACTGCTGCGTTCATGCCGCTGTACACACACTTGATTCTCTTTCGGAGACATATAAATCCATAGGTTTTAAGATTCTTACTAGTCAGGTATATTCTTAGGCGTTTAATATGGGGTGTTGAGTCCACTTCGTTGAGCAAAGAGTAGCTCTTCTCTGTTACATATTTGGCGTATGGAATGGTATCTGTTCTAATTTCAATCTTTGGTTTTATGCACCACCCCAACTCACCTTTCCTCTTAAGCAAGCATAAGTTGGTTTTCTACATTTGAGACCCTGTTCTGTTTTGTAATTCAGTTCCTGTGTAGCCAAGTTTACATTCCGTGTAGCAGTGATATCTTATGATGTTTCTTTTTCTGTGTGACTTATTTCACTTAGAATCATCGTACCTGAATCCACTCATTATGCTGCTATGGGCCTGATGACATAGATTTCATTGCTGAGTGACATTGCATTGTACGTAAGTACCACAACTTCTTTATCCATTTTTCACTTTCTGTGATATTGAACTTGTACCGTAAAAGAGGTTCTTGTATACAGAGCCGTCCCAAACTTTGGGGTGGCTGTGTCTTTTTGATTTTAATTTCCCTAAGCTATAGGACCATAAGTGGACGTGCCCTAAGCTCTGTTGCTTTGCTTTTTAGATGTTTCAGGAAACACCATACACTTCTCCAGAGTGGCTGTTGGCAATTTACATCCCGCACATCAGCATAACAAGGTTCCCAGTTCTCCATGGCCTGTCCTGCCTTTCTGGATTTTACACTTTTCTCAGATGGCCCTTTTAACTGGGGGGCAGTGAGGCTTCATTGTAGTGCAGATTTCCTTTGCAAGCTTGCTTGGTGTACGTTTTTTCCTGAATATATTCAGGAAAAAACGCATACGCCCTTTTTGGCCAAGTGCATCATTGTGGACGTTCTGCCTCTTTTCCTATGCTTTATATGCAATTCCAGCCCACCTCCTGAAATTGGTTTCCTGCAATTCTGCCCCGCTTTCAAGTCCTCTTGGCAGCCTTACTTCAATAAATTTTTGGACGATAGCTGTCAGTTATAACTCTGAAGGTTTGTGAATTACAGTGCCCCTGAGCTCCTTTCTTCAACTCGCTTTCTTGTGAGCTGGCCTCAACACCGCAGGATTGCTTCAGGCCCTAGTATGGTTCCGGCATGGCACGCTGAGCCTTTGGTTAATTCCTCTTCCTGGTGGGAAATGAGAGTTAAATTTGCCCGTCCAGACACCTCCAGCTAGTCTCTCATTGGTTCTCCCTATTCCTGTTCATCTTCCGCAGAAATTGCAAACTGGGCCAAACAGGAGGTTAAAGGCACTGACTCTACAAGTGGGGAGAGTGTTAGTAAAGCGTCTGGAATGTTGCACCCTTGTACCAGGGGACGAAAACTGACACATTTGAACACGTTTCCCGAACACACGGTGGATCATACTCTGGGTTCCACATGCATGTTTTAGCTGAAGGAAGAATCCCTTAAACCTGGAGAGTTGAGACCCATGGAATGGGTACCATGCAATATGACTACAAAGGTTCTGCATTTGCTCACCGAACCTCACCAATCCTATCACTGCTGCGCTTATGCCACTGTACACACGCTTGATTCTCTTTCGGAGACATATAAATCCATAGGTTTTAAGATTCTTACTAAGCAGGTATATTCTTAGACGTTTAATATGGGGTGTTGTGTCCTCTTCATTGAGCAAGGAGTAGCTCTTGTCTATTACATATTTGGCTTATGGAACGGTATCTGTGCTAATTTCAATCTCTGGTTTTATGCAGCACCCCAACTCACCTTTCCCCTTAAGCAAGCATAAGTTGGTTTTCTTCATTTGAGATCCTGTTCTGTTTTGTAATTCAGTTCCTGTGTAGCCAAGTTTACATTCCGTGTAGTAGTGATATCTTATGATGTTTCTTTTTCTGTATGACTTATTTCACTTAGAATCATCGCACCTGAATCCACTCATTTTGCTGCTACGGGCCTGATGACATAGATTTCATTGCTGAGTGATATTGCATTGTACGTAAGTACCACAACTTCTTTATCCATTTTTCGCTTTCTGCGATATTGAACTTGTACCGTAAACCAGATTCTTGTAAACAGAGCCGGCCCAAATTTTGGGGTGGCTGTGTTTTTTTGACTTTAATTTTCCTAAGCTATAAGATCATAAGTGGAAGTGCCCTAGGCTCTGTTGCTTTGTTTTTTAGATGTTTCAGGAAACACCATACACTTCTCCAGAGTGGCTATTGGCAAGTTACATCTGGCCCATCAGCATAACAAGGCTCCCAATTCTCCATGGCCTGTCCTGCCTTTCTGGATTTTACACTTTTTTCAGATGGCCCTTTTGACTGGGAGGCAGTGAGACTTCATTGTAGTGCAGATTTCCATTGCAAGCTTGCTTGGTTGGCCAAAAAGGGCGTATGCGTTTTTTCCTGATTCAGGAAAAAACGCATACGCCCTTTTTGGCCAAGTGCATCATTGTGGACGTTCTGCTTCTTTTCCTATGCTTTAAAGGCAATTGCTATCTACCTCCTGAAATCGGTTTCCTGCAATTCTGCCCCGCTTTCGAGTCCTCTTGGCGGCATTACTTCAATATATTTTTGGAAGATAGCTGTCATTTATAACTCTGCAGGTTTGTGAATGACAGTGCCCCTGAGATCCTTTCTCAACTCGCTTTCTTGTGAGCTGGCCACAACACCGCAGGATTGATTCAGGCCCTAGTGTGGTTCCGGCATGGCATGCAGAGCCTTTGGTTAATTCCTCTTCCTGGTGGGAAATGAGAGTTAAATTTGCCCGTCCAGACACCTCCAGCTAGTCTCTCATTGGTTCTCCCTATTCCTGTTCATTTTCCGCAGAAATTGCAAACTGGGCCAAACAGGAGGTTAAAGGCACTGACTCTCCAAGTGGGGAGAGTGTTAGTAAAGCATCTGGAATGTTGCACCCGAGTACCGGGGGACAAAAACTGAGACACCTTTGAACACGTTTCCCGATCACATGGTGGATCATACTCTGGGTTCCACATGCATGTTTTAGCTGTAGGAAGAATCACTTAAACCTGGAGAGTTGAGACCCATGGAATGGGTACCATGCAATATGACTTCAAAGGGTCTGCATTTGCTCACCGATCCTCACCAATCCTATCACTGCTGCGTTTATGCCGCTGTACACACGTTTGATTCTCTTTCGGAGACATATAAATCCATAGGTTTTAAGATTCTTACTAGTCAGGTATATTCTTAGGCGTTTAATATGTTGTGTTGAGTAAACTTCGTTGAGCAAGGAGTAGCTTTTTTTGTATTACATATTTGGCTTATGGAACGGTATCTGTGCTAATTTCAATCTCTGATTTTATGCATCACCCCAACTCACCTTTCCCCTTAAGCAAGCATAAGTTGGATTTCTACATTTGAGACCCTGTTCTGTTTTGTAATTCAGTTCCTGTGTAGCCAAGTTTACATTCCGTTTAGTAGTGATATCTTATGATGTTTCTTTTTCTGTGTGACTTATTTCACTTAGAATCATCATACCTGAATCCACTCATTATGCTGCTGTGGGCCTGATGACAGAGATTTCATTGCTGAGTGATATTGCATTGTACGTAAGTACCACAACTTCTTTATCCATTTTTCGCTTTCTGCGATATTGAACTTGTACCGTAAATGAGGTTCTTGTAAACAGAGCCGTCCCAAACTTTGGGGTGGCTGTGTCTTTTTGATTTTAATTTTCCTAAGCTATAGGACCATAAGTGGAAGTGCCCTAGGCTCTGTTGCTTTGTTTTTTAGATGTTTCAGGAAACACCATACACTTCTCCAGAGTGACTGTTGGCAATTTACATCCCGCCCATCAGCATAACAAGGTTCCCAGTTCTCCATGGCCTGTCCTGCTTTTTTGGATTTTACACATTTTCAGATGGCCCTTTTGACCGGGGGGCAGTGAGACTTCATTGTAGTGCAGATTTCCTTTGCAAGCTTGCTTGGTTGGCCAAAAAGGGCGTATGCGTTTTTTCCTGAATATATTCAGGAAAAAACGCATACGCCCTTTTTGGCCAAGTGCATCATTGTGGACATTCTGCCTCTTTTCCTATGCTTTACATGCAATTCCAGTCTACCTCCTGAAATCGGTTTCCTGCAATTCTGCCCCGCTTTCAAGTCCTCTTGGCAGCTTTACTTCAATATATTTTTGGACGATAGCTGTCATTTATAACTCTGCAGGTCTGTGAATGACAGTGCCCCTGAGCTCCTTTCTTCAACTCGCTTTCTTGTGAGCTGGCCGCAACACCGCAGGATTGCTTCAGGCCCTAGTGTGGTTCCGGCATGGCACGCTGAGCCTTTGGTTAATTCCTCTTCCTGGTGGGAAATGAGAGTTAAATTTGCCCGTCCAGACACCTCCAGCTACTCTCTCATTGGTTCTCCCTATTCCTGTTCATTTTCCGCAGAAATTGCAAACTGGGCCAAACAGGAGGTTAAAGGCACTGACTCTCCAAGTGGGGAGAATGTTAGTAAAGCGTCTGGCATGTTGCACCCGAGTACCGGGGAACGAAAGCTGAGACACATTTGAACACGTTTCCCGATCACACGGTGGATCATACTCTGGGTTCCACATGCATGTTTTAGCTGAAGGAAGAATCCCTTAAACCTGGAGAGTTGAGACCCATGGAATGAGTACCATGCAATATGACTTCAAAGGGTCTGCATTTGCTCACTGAATATCACCAATCGTATCACTGCTGCGTTATGCCACTGTACACACGCTTGATTCTCTTTTGGAGACATATAAATCCATAGGCTTCAAGATTCTTACTAGTCAGGTATATTCTTAGGCGTTTAATATGTGGTGTTGAGTCCACTTCATTGAGCAAGGAGTAGCTCTTGTCTATTATATATTTGGCTTATGGAACGGTATCTGTGCTAATTTCAATCTCTGGTTTTATGCAGCACCCCAAGTCACCTTTCCCCTTAAGCAAGCATAAGTTGGTTTTCTACATTTGAGACCCTGTTCTGTTTTGTAATTCAGTTCCTGTGTAGCCAAGTTTACATTCCGTGTAGTAGTGATATCTTATGATGTTTCTTTTTCTGTGTGACTTATTTCACTTAGAATCATCGTACCTGAATCCACTCATTATGCTGCTATGGGCCTGATGACATAGATTTCATTGCTGAGTGATATTGCATTGTACATAAGTACCACAACTTCTTTATCCATTTTTCGCTTTCTGTGATATTTATCTTGTACTGCAAAGGAGGTTCTTGTAAACAGAGATGTCCCAAACTTTGCGGTGGCTGTGTCTTTTTGATTTTAATTTCCCTAAGCTATAGGACCATAAGTGGAAGTGCCCTAGGCTCTGTTGCTTTGTTTTTTAGATGTTTCAGGAAACACCATACACTTCTCCAGAGTGGCTGTTGGCAATTTACATCCCGCCCATCAGCATAACAAGGCTCCCAGTTCTCCATGGCCTGTCCTGCCTTTCTGGATTTTACACTTTTTTCAGATGGCCCTTTTGACCGGGGGGCAGTGAGACTTCATTGTAGTGCAGATTTCCTTTGCAAGCTTGCTTGGTTGGCCAAAAAGTGCGTATGCGTTTTTTCCTGAATATATTCAGGAAAAAACGCATACGCCCTTTTTGGCCAAGTGCATCATTGTGGACGTTCTGCCTCTTTTCCTATGCTTTACATGCAATTCCAGTCTACCTCCTGAAATCGGTTTCCTGCTATTCTGTGCCGTTTTCAAGTCTTCTTGGCAGCCTTACTTCAATATATTTTTGGACGATAGCTGTCATTTATAACTCTGCAGGTTTGTGAATTACAGTGCCCCTGAGCTCCTTTCTTCATCTCGCTTTCTTGTGAGCTGGCTGCAACACCGCAGGATAGCTTCAGGCCCTAGTGTGGTTCCGGCCTGGCACGCTGAGCCTTTGGTTAATTCCTCTTCCTGGTGGGAAATGAGAGTTAAATTTGCCCATCCAGACACCTCCAGCTAGTCTCCCATAGGTTCTCCCTATTCCTGTTCGTCTTACACAGAATTTGCAAACTGGGCCAAACAGGAGGTTAAAGGCACTGACTCTCCAAGTGGGGAGAGTGTTAGTAAAGCGTCTGGAATATTGCACCCGAGTTCCAGGGCATGAAAACTGAGACACATTTGAACACGTTTCCCGATCACACGGTGGATCATACTCTGGGTTCCACATGCATGTTTTAGCTGAAGGAAGAATCCCTTAAACCTGGAGAGTTGAGACCCATGGAATGGGTACCATGCAATATGACTTCAAAGTTTCTGCATTTGCTCACCGATACTCACCAATCCTATCACTGCTGCGTTTATGCCGCTGTACACACGCTTGATTCTCTTTCGGAGCCATATAAATCCATAGCTTTTAAGATTCTTACTAGTCAGGTATATTCTTAGGCGTTTAATATGGGGTGTTGAGTCCACTTCGTTGAGCAAGGAGTAGCTCTTGTCTATTACATATTTGGCTTATGGAATGGTATCTGTGCTAATTTCAATCTCTGGTTTTATGCAGCACCCCAACTCACCTTTCCCCTTAAGGAAGCATAAGTTGGTTTTCTACATTTGAGACCCTGTTCTGTTTTGTAATTCAGTTCCTGTGTAGCCAAGTTTACATTCCGTGTAGTAGTCATATCTTATGATGTTTCTTTTTCTGTGTGACTTATTTCACTTAAAATCATCGTACCTGAATCCACTCATGCTGCTACGGCCCTGATGACATAGATTTCATTGCTGAGTGATATTGCATTGTACGTAAGTACCACAACTTCTTTATCCATTTTTCGCTTTCTGCGATATTGAACTTGTACCGTAAACGAGGTTCTTGTAAACAGAGCCGTCCCAAACTTTGGGGTGGCTGTGTCTTTTTGATTTTAATTTCCCTAAGCTATAGGACCATAAGTGGAAGTGCCCTAGGCTCGGTTGCTTTGTTTTTTAGATGTTTCAGGAAACACCGTACACTTCTCCAGAGTGACTGTTGGCAATTTACATCCCACCCATCAGCATAACAAGGGTCCCAGTTCTCCATGGCCTGTCCTGCCTTTCTGGATTTTACACTTTTTTCAGATGGCCCTTTTGACCAGGGGGCAGTGAGACTTCATTGTAGTGCAGATTTCCTTTCAAGCTTGCTTGGTTGGCCAAAAAGGGCGTATGCGTTTTTTCCTGAATATATTCAGGAAAAAACGCATACGCCCTTTTTGGCCAAGTGCATCATTGTGGACGTTCTGCCTCTTTTCCTATGCTTTACATGCAATTCCAGTCTACCTCCTGAAATCGGTTTCCTGAAATTCTGCCCCGCTTTCAAGTCCTCTTGGCAGCCTTACTTCAATATATTTTTGGACGATAGCTGTCATTTATAACTCTGCAGGTTTGTGAATGACAGTGCCCCTGAGCTCCTTTCTTCAACTCGCTTTCTTGGGAGCTGGCCGCAACACCGCAGGATTGCTTCAGGCCCTAGTGTGGTTCCGGCATGGCACGCTGAGCCTTTGGTTAATTCCTCTTCCTGGTGGGAAATGAGAGTTAAATTTGCCCGTCCAGACACCTCCAGCTAGTCTCTCATTGGTTCTCCCTATTCCTGTTCATTTTCCGCAGAAATTGCAAACTGGGACAAACAGGAGGTTAAAGGCACTGACTCTCCAAGTGGGGAGAGTGTTAGTAAAGCGTCTGGAATGTTGCACCTGAGTACCAGGGGACGAAAACTGAGACACCTTTGAACACGTTTCCCAATCACACGGTGGATCATAGTCTGGGTTCCACATGCATGTTTTAGCTGAAGGAAGAATCCCTTAAACCTGGAGAGTTGAGACCCATGGAATGGTTACCATGCAATATGACTTTAAAGGGTCTGCATTTGCTCACCGATCCTCACCAATCCTATCACTGCTTCGTTTATGCCGCTGTACACACGCTTGATTCTCTTTCGGAGACATATAAATCCATAGGTTTTAAGATTCTTACTAGTCAAGTATATTCTTAGGCGTTTAATATGGGGTGTTGAGTCCACTTCGTTGAGCAAGGAGTAGCTCTTGTCTATTACATATTTGGCTTATGGAACGGTATCTGTGCTAATTTCAATCTCTGGTTTTATGCAGCACCCCAACTCACCTTTCCCCTTAAGCAAGCATAAGTTGGTTTTCTACATTTGAGACCCTGTTCTGTTTTGTAATTCAGTTCCTGTGTAGCCAAGTTTACATTCCGTGTAGTAGTGATATCTTATGATGTTTCTTTTTCTGTGTGACTTATTTCACTTAGTATCATCGTACCTGAATCCACTCGTTATGCTGCTATGGGCCTGATGACATAGATTTCATTGCTCAGTGATATTGCATTCTACGTAAGTACACAACTTCTTCATCCATTTTTCACTTTCTGTGATATTGAACTTGTACCGTAAACGAGGTTTTTGCAAACAGAGCCGTCCCAAACTTTGGGTTGGCTGTGTCTTTTTGATTTTAATTTCCCTAAGCTATAGGACCATATGTGGAAGTGCCCTAGGCTCTGTTGCTTTGTTTTTTAGATGTTTCAGGAAACACCATACACTTCTCCAGAGTGGCTGTTGGCAATTTACATCCCGCCCATCAGCATAACAAGGCTCCCAGTTCTCCATGGCCTGTCCTGCCTTTCTGGATTTTACACTTTTTTCAGATGGCCCTTTTGACCGGGGGGGCAGTGAGACTTCATTGTAGTGCAGATTTCCTTTGCAAGCTTGCTTGGTTGGCCAAAAATTGCGTATGCGTTTTTTCCTGAATATATTCAGGAAAAAACGCATACGCCCTTTTTGGCCAAGTGCATCATTGTGGACGTTCTGCCTCTTTTCCTATGCTTTACATGCAATTCCAGTCTACCTCCTGAAATCGGTTTCCTGCTATTCTGTGCCGTTTTCAAGTCTTCTTGGCAGCCTTACTTCAATATATTTTTGGACGATAGCTGTCATTTATAACTCTGCAGGTTTGTGAATTACAGTGCCCCTGAGCTCCTTTCTTCATCTCGCTTTCTTGTGAGCTGGCTGCAACACCGCAGGATAGCTTCAGGCCCTAGTGTGGTTCCGGCCTGGCACGCTGAGCCTTTGGTTAATTCCTCTTCCTGGTGGGAAATGAGAGTTAAATTTGCCCATCCAGACACCTCCAGCTAGTCTCCCATAGGTTCTCCCTATTCCTGTTCGTCTTACACAGAATTTGCAAACTGGGCCAAACAGGAGGTTAAAGGCACTGACTCTCCAAGTGGGGAGAGTGTTAGTAAAGCGTCTGGAATATTGCACCCGAGTTCCAGGGCATGAAAACTGAGACACATTTGAACACGTTTCCCGATCACACGGTGGATCATACTCTGGGTTCCACATGCATGTTTTAGCTGAAGGAAGAATCCCTTAAACCTGGAGAGTTGAGACCCATGGAATGGGTACCATGCAATATGACTTCAAAGTTTCTGCATTTGCTCACCGATACTCACCAATCCTATCACTGCTGCGTTTATGCCGCTGTACACACGCTTGATTCTCTTTCGGAGCCATATAAATCCATAGCTTTTAAGATTCTTACTAGTCAGGTATATTCTTAGGCGTTTAATATGGGGTGTTGAGTCCACTTCGTTGAGCAAGGAGTAGCTCTTGTCTATTACATATTTGGCTTATGGAATGGTATCTGTGCTAATTTCAATCTCTGGTTTTATGCAGCACCCCAACTCACCTTTCCCCTTAAGGAAGCATAAGTTGGTTTTCTACATTTGAGACCCTGTTCTGTTTTGTAATTCAGTTCCTGTGTAGCCAAGTTTACATTCCGTGTAGTAGTCATATCTTATGATGTTTCTTTTTCTGTGTGACTTATTTCACTTAAAATCATCGTACCTGAATCCACTCATTATGCTGCTACGGCCCTGATGACATAGATTTCATTGCTGAGTGATATTGCATTGTACGTAAGTACCACAACTTCTTTATCCATTTTTCGCTTTCTGCGATATTGAACTTGTACCGTAAACGAGGTTCTTGTAAACAGAGCCGTCCCAAACTTTGGGGTGGCTGTGTCTTTTTGATTTTAATTTCCCTAAGCTATAGGACCATAAGTGGAAGTGCCCTAGGCTCGGTTGCTTTGTTTTTTAGATGTTTCAGGAAACACCGTACACTTCTCCAGAGTGACTGTTGGCAATTTACATCCCACCCATCAGCATAACAAGGGTCCCAGTTCTCCATGGCCTGTCCTGCCTTTCTGGATTTTACACTTTTTTCAGATGGCCCTTTTGACCAGGGGGCAGTGTGACTTCATTGTAGTGCAGATTTCCTTTGCAAGCTTGCTTGGTTGGCCAAAAAGGGCGTATGCGTTTTTTCCTGAATATATTCAGGAAAAAACGCATACGCCCTTTTTGGCCAAGTGCATCATTGTGGACGTTCTGCCTCTTTTCCTATGCTTTACATGCAATTCCAGTCTACCTCCTGAAATCGGTTTCCTGAAATTCTGCCCCGCTTTCAAGTCCTCTTGGCAGCCTTACTTCAATATATTTTTGGACGATAGCTGTCATTTATAACTCTGCAGGTTTGTGAATGACAGTGCCCCTGAGCTCCTTTCTTCAACTCGCTTTCTTGGGAGCTGGCCGCAACACCGCAACATCGCTTCAGGCCCTAGTGTGTTTCCGACATTGCATGCTGAGCCTTTGGTTAATTCCTCTTCCTGGTGGGAAATGAGAGTTAAATTTGCCCGTCCAGACACCTCCAGCTAGTCTCTCATTGGTTCTCCCTATTCCTGTTCATTTTCCGCAGAAATTGCAAACTGGGCCAAACAGGAGGTTAAAGGCACTGACTCTCCAAGTGGGGAGAGTGTTTGTAAAGCGTCTGGAATGTTGCACCCGAGTACCAGGGGACGAAAACTGAGACACCTTTGAACACGTTTCCCAATCACACGGTGGATCATAGTCTGGGTTCCACATGCATGTTTTAGCTGAAGGAAGAATCCCTTAAACCTGGAGAGTTGAGACCCATGGAATGGGTACCATGCAATATGACTTCAAAGGGTCTGCATTTGCTCACCGAACCTCACCAATCCTATCACTGCTGCGTTTATGGCGCTGTACACACGCTTGATTCTCTTTCAGAGACATATAAATCCATAGTTTTTAAAATTCTTACTAGTCAGGTATATTCTTAGGCGTTTAATATGGGGTGTTGAGTCCACTTCGTTGAGCAAGGAGTAGCTCTTGTGTATTACATATTTGGCTTATGGAACGGTATCTGTGCTCATTTCAATCTCTGGTTTTATGCAGCACCCCAACTCATCTTTCCCCTTAAGCAAGCATAAGTTGGTTTTCTAAATTTGAGACCCTGTTCTGTTTTGTAATTCAGTTCCTGTGTAGCCAAGTTTACATTCCGTATAGTAGTGATATCTTATGATGTTTCTTTTTCTGTGTGACTTATTTCACTTAAAATCATCATACCTGAATCCACTCATTATGCTGCTACGGGCCTGATGACATAGATTTCATTGCTGAGTGATATTGCATTGTAGGTAAGTACCACAACTTCTTTATCCATTTTTCGCTTTCTGCGATATTGAACTTTTACCATAAACGAGGTTCTTGTAAACAGAGCCGGCCCAAACCTTGGGGTGGCTGTGTCTTTTTGATTTTCATTTCCCTAAGCTATAGGACCATAAATGGAAGTGCCCTAGGCTCTGTTGCTTTGTTTTTTAGATGTTTCAGGAAACACCATACACTTCTCCAGAGTGGCTGTTGGCAATTTACATCCCGTCCATCAGCATAAAAAGGCTCCCAGTTCTCCATGGCCTGTCCTGCCTTTCTGGATTTTACACTTTTTTCAGATGGCCATTTTGACAGGGGGGCAGTGAGACTTCATTGTAGTGCACATTTCCTTTGCAAGCTTGCTTGGTTGGCCAAAAAGGGCGTATGCGTTTTTTCCTGAATATATTCAGGAAAAAATGCATACGCCCTTTTTGGCCAAGTGCATCATTGTGAACGTTCTGCCTCTTTTCATATGCTTTAAATGCAATTCCAGTCTACCTCCTGAAATCGGTTTCCTGCAATTCTGCCCCGCTTTCAAGTCCTCTTGGCAGCCTTACTTCAGTATATTTTTGGACGATAGCTGTCATTTATAACTCTGCAGGTTTGTGAATTACAGTGCCCCTGAGCTCCTTTCTTCAACTCGCTTTCTTGTGAGCTGGCCGCAACACCGCAGGATTGCTTCAGGCCCTAATCTGGTTCCGGCACAGCACGCTGAGCCTTTGGTTAATTCCTCTTCCTGCTGGGAAATGATAGTTAAATTTGCCCGTCCATACACCTCCAGCTAGTCTCTCATGGGTTCTCCCTATTCCTGTTCATCTTCCGCAGAAATTGCAAACTGGGACAACAGGAGGTTAAAGGCACTGTCTCTCCAAGTCGGGAGAGTGTTAGTAAAGCGTCTGGAATGTTGCACCCGAGTACCTGGGGACGAGAACTGAGACATATTTAAACACGTCTCCCGATCACACGGTTGATCATATTCTGGGCTCCACATGCATGTTTTAGCTGAAGGAAGAATCCCTTAAACCTGGAGAGTTGAGACCCGTGGAATGGGTACCATGCAATATTACTTCAAAGGATCTTCATTTGCTCCCCGAACCTCTCCAATCCTATCACTGCTGCGTTTATGCCCCTGTACACACGCTTGATTCCCTTTCGGAGACATAGCAATCCATAGGTTTTAAGATACTTACTAGTCAGGTACATTCTTAGGCCTTTAATATGGGGTGTTGAGTCCATTTCGTTGAGCAAGGAGTAGCTCTTGTCTATTCCATATTTGGCTTAAGGAACTTACTCTGTGCTCATTTCAATCACTGGTTTTATGCAGCACCCCAACTCACCTTTACCCTTAAGGAAGCATAAGTTGGTTTTCTAAATTTGAGACCCTGTTCTGTTTTGTAATCCAGTTCCTGTGTAGCCAAGTTTACATTCCGTGTAGTAGTGATATCTTATGATGTTTCTTTTTCTGTGTGACTTATTTCAGTTAGAATCATCATACGTGAATGCACTCATTATGCTGCTACGTGCCTGATGACATAGATGTCATTGCTGAGTGATATTGCATTGTACGTAAATACCACAACTTCTTCATCCATTTTTCAATTTCTGCGATATTGAACTTGTACCGTAAACGAGGTTCTTGTAAACAGAGCCGTCCCAAACTTTGGGGTGGCTGTGTCTTTTTGATTTTAATTTCCCTAAGCTATAGGACCATAAGTGGAAGTGCCCTAGGCTCTGTTGCTTTGTTTTTTAGATGTTTCAGGAAACACCATACACTTCTCCAGAGTGGCTGTTGGCAATTTGCATCCCGCCCATCAGCATAACAAAGCTCCCAGTTCTCCATGGCCTGTCCTGCCTTTCTGGATTTTACACTTTTTTCAGATGACCCTTTTGACCGGGGTGAAGTGAGACTTATTGTAGTGCACATTTCCTTTGCAAGCTTGCTTGGTTGGCCAAAAAGGGCGTATGCGTTTTTTCCTGAATATATTCAGGTAAAAACGCATACGCCCTTTTTGGCCAAGTGCATCATTGTGGACGTTCTGCCTCTTTTCCTATGCTTTAAATGCAATTCCAGTCTACCTCCTGAAATTGGTTTCCTGCAATTCTGCCCCGCTTTCAAGTCCTCTTGGCAGCCTTACTTCAGTATATTTTTGGACGATAGCTGTCATTTATAACTCTGCAGGTTTGTGAATGACAGTGCCCCTGAGCTCCTTTCTTCAACTCGCTTTCTTGTGAGCTGGCCGCAACACCGCAGGATTGCTTCAGGCCCTAGTGTGGTTCCGGCATGGCACGCTGAGCCTTTGGTTAATTCCTCTTCCTGGTGGGAAATGAGAGTTAAATTTGCCCGTCCAGACACCTCCAGCTACTCTCTAATTGGTTCTCCCTATTCCTGTTCATCTTCCGCAGAAATTGCAAACTGGGCCAAACAGGAGGTTAAAGGCCCTGACTCTCCAAGTCGGGAGAGTGTTAGTAAAGCGTCTGGAATGTTGCACCCGAGTAACAGGGGACGAAAACTGAGACACCTTTGAACACGTTTCCCAATCACACGGTGGATCATAGGCTGGGTTCCACATGCATGTTTTAGCTGAAGGAAGAATCCCTTAAACCTGGAGAGTTGAGACCCGTGGAATGGGTACCATGCAATATGACTTGAAAGGATCTTCATTTGCTCCCCGAACCTCTCCAATCCTATCACTGCTGCGTTTATGCCCCTGTACACACCCTTGATTCTCTTTCGGAGACATAGCAATCCATAGGTTTTAAGATACTTACTAGTCAGGTACATACTTAGGCGTTTAATATGGGGTGTTGAGTCCATTTCGTTGACCAAGGAGTAGCTCTTGTCTATTCCATATTTGCTTAAGGAACTTTATCTGTGCTCATTTCAATCTCTGGTTTTATGCAGCACCCCAACTCACCTTTCCCCTTAAGCAAGCATAAGTTGGGTTTCGAAATTTGAGACGCTGTTCTGTTTTGTAATCCAGTTCCTGTGTAGCCAAGTTTACATTCTGTGTTTTAGTGATATCTTATGATGTTTCATTTTCTGCGTGACTTATTTCAGTTAGAATCATCATACCTGAATCCACTCATTATGCTGCTACGGGCCTGATGACATAGATGTCATTGCTGAGTGATATTGCATTGTACGTAAGTACGACAATTTCTTTATTCATTTTTCACTTTCTGCAATTTTGAACTTGTACCGTAAACGAGATTCCTGTAAACAGAGCCGTCCCAAACTTTGGCGTGGCTGTGTCTTTTTGATTTTCATTTCCCTAGGCTATAGGACCATAAGTGGAAGTGCCCTAGGCTCTGTTGCTGTGTTTTTTAGATGTTTCAGGAAACACCATACACTTCTCCCGAGTAGCTGTTGGCAATTTACATCCCGCCCATCAGCATAACAAGGCTCCCAGTTCTCCAAGGCCTGTCCTGCCTTTCTGGATTTTGCACTTTTTTCAGATGGCCCTTTTGACGGGGGGGAAGTGAGACTTCATTGTAGTGCAGATTTCCTTTGCAAGCTTGCTTGGTTGGCCAAAAAGGGCGTATGCGTTTTTTCCTGAATATATTCAGGAAAAAACGCATATGCCCTTTTTGGCCAAGTGCATCATTGTGGACGTTCTGCCTCTTTTCCTATGCTTTAAATGCAATTCCAGTCTACCTCCTGAAATCGGTTTCCTGCAATTCTGCCCCGCTTTCAAGTCGTCTTGGCAGCCTTACTTCAGTATATTTTTGGACGATAGCTGTCATTTATAACTCTGCAGGTTTGTGAATCACAGTGCCCCTGAGCTCCTTTCTTCAACTCGCTTTCTTGTGAGCTGGCCGCAACACCGCAGGATTGCTTCAGGCCCTAATCTCGTTCCGGCACAGCACGCTGAGCCTTTGGTTAATTCCTCTTCCTGGTGGGAAATGAGAGTTAAATTTACCCGTCCAGACACCTCCAGCTAGTCTCTCATTGGTTCTCCCTATTCCTGTTCATCTTCCGCAGACATTGCAAACTGGGCCAAACAGGAGGTTAAAGGCACTGACTCTCCAAGTCGGGAGAGTGTTAGTAAAGCGTCTGGAATGTTGAACCCGAGTACCAGGGGACGAGAACGGAGACATATTTGAAGACGTCTCCCGATCACACGGTTGATCATACTCTGGGTTCCACATGCATGTTTTAGCTGAGGAAGAATCCCTTAAACCTGGAGAGTTGAGACCCGTGGAATGGGTACCGTGCAATATGACTTCACAGGGTCTTCATTTGCTCACCGAACCTCTCCAATCCTATCACTGCTGCGTTTATGCCCCTGTACACACGCTTGATTCTCTTTCGGAGACATAGCAATCCGTAGGTTTTAAGATACTTACTTGTCAGGTACATTCTTAGGTGTTTAATATGGGGTGTTGAGTCCATTTCGTTGAGCAAGGAGTAGCTCTTGTCTATTCCGTATTTGCCTTAAGGAACTTTATCTGTGCTCATTTCAATCTCTGGTTTTATGCAGCACCTCAACTCACCTTTCCCCTTAAGCAAGCATAAGCTGGTTTTCTAAATTTGAGACCCTGTTCTGTTTTGTAATCCAGTTCCTGTGTAGCCAAGTTTACATTCCGTGTATTAGTGATATCTTATGATGTTTCTTTTTCTGTGTGACTTATTTCAGTTAGAATCATCATACCTGAATCCACTCATTATGCTGCTACGGGCCTGATGACATAGATGTCATTGCTGAGTGATATTGCATTGTACGTAAGTACCACAACTTCTTCATCCATTTTTCACTTTCTGCGATATTGAACTTGTACCGTAAACGAGGTTCTTGTAAACAGAGCCGTCCCAAACTTTGGCGTGGCTGTGTCTTTTTGATTTTCATTTCCCTAAGCTATAGGACCATAAGTGGAGGTGCCCTAGGCTCTGTTGCTTTGTTTTTTAGATGTTTCAGGAAACACCATACACTTCTCTCCAGTGGCTGTTGGCAATTTACATCCCGCCCATCAGCATAACAAGGCTCCCAGTTCTCCATGGCCTGTCCTGCCTTTCTGGATTTTACACTTTTTTCAGATGGCCCTTTTGACCGGGGGGAAGTGAGACTTCATTGTAGTGCAGATTTCCTTTTCAAGCTTGCTTGGTTGGCCAAAAAGGGCATATGAGTTTTTTCCTGAATATATTCAGGAAAAAACGCATACGCCCTTTCTGGCCAAGTGCATCATTGTGGACGTTCTGCCTCTTTTCCTATGCTTTAAATGCAATTCCAGTCACCTCCTGAAATCGGTTTCCTGCAATTCTGCCCCGCTTTCAAGTCCTCTTGGCAGCCTTACTTCAGTATATTTTTGGACGATAGCTGTCATTTATAACTCTGCAGGTTTGTGAATTACAGTGCCCCTGAGCTCCTTTCTTCAACTCGCTTTCTTGTGAGCTGGCCTCAACACCGCAGGATTGCTTCAGGCCCTAATCTGGTTCCGGCACGGCACGCTGAGCCTTTGTTTAATTCCTCTTCCTGGTGGGAAATGAGAGTTAAATTTTCCCGTCCATACACCTCCAGCTAGTCTCTCATGCGTTCTTCCTATTCCTGTTCATCTTCCGCAGAAATTGCAAACTGGGACAACAGGAGGTTAAAGGCACTGACTCTCCAAGTCGGGAGAGTGTTAGTAAAGCGTCTGGAATGTTGCACCCGAGTACCTGGGGACGAGAACTGAGACATATTTAAACACGTCTCCCGATCACACGGTTGATCATATTCTGGGCTCCACATGCATGTTTTAGCTGAAGGAAGAATCCCTTAAACCTGGAGAGTTGAGACCCGTGGAATGGGTATCATGCAATATGACTTCAAAGGATCTTCATTTGCTCCCCGAACCTCTCCAATCCTATCACTGCTGCGTTTATGACCCTGTACACACGCTTGATTCCCTTTCGGAGACATAGCAATCCATAGGTTTTAAGATACTTACTAGTCAGGTACATTCTTAGGCCTTTAATATGGGGTTTTGAGTCCATTTCGTTGAGCAAGGAGTAGCTCTTGTCTATTCCATATTTGGCTTAAGGAACTTACTCTGTGCTCATTTCAATCACTGGTTTTATGCAGCACCCCAACTCACCTTTCCCCTTAAGGAAGCATAAGTTGGTTTTCTAAATTTGAGACCCTGTTCTGTTTTGTAATCCAGTTCCTGTGTAGCCAAGGTTACATTCCATGTATTAGTGATATCTTATGATGTTTCATTTTCTGCGTGACTTCTTTCAGTTAGAATCATCATACCTGAATCCACTCATTATGCTGCTACGGGCCTGATGACATAGATGTCATTGCTGAGTGATATTGCATTGTACGTAAGTACCACAACTTCTTTATCCATTTTTCACTTTCTGCGATATTGAACTTGTACCGTAAACGAGGTTCTTGTAAACACAGCCGTCCCAAAGTTTGGGGTGCCTCTGTCTTTTTGATTTTCATTTCTCTAAACTATAGGACCATAAGTGGAAGTGCCCTAGGCTCTGTTGCTTTGTTTTTTAGATGTTTCAGGAAACACCATACACTTCTCCAGAGTGGCTGTTGGCAATTTACATCCCGCCCATCAGCATAACAAGGCTCCCAGTTCTCCATGGCCTGTCCTGCCTTTCTGGATTTTACACTTTTTTCAGATGGCCCTTTTGACTGGGGGGAAGTGAGACTTCATTGTAGTGCAGATTTCCTTTGCAAGCTTGCTTGGTTGGCCAAAAAGGGCGTATACGTTTTTTCCTGAATATATTCAGGAAAAAACGCATACGCCCTTTTTGGCCAAGTGCATCATTGTGGAAGTTCTGCCTCTTTTCCTATGCTTTAAATGCAATTCCAGTCTACCTCCTGAAATCGGTTTCCTGCAATTCTGCCCCGCTTTCAAGTCCTCTTGGCAGCCTTACTTCAGTATATTTTTGGACGATAGCTGTCATTTATAACTCTGCAGGTTTGTGAATTACAGTGCCCCTGAGCTCCTTTCCTCAACTCGCTTTCCTGTGAGCTGGCCGCAACACCGCAAGATTGCTTCAGGCCCTAATCTGGTTCCGGCACGCCACGCTGAGCCTTTGGTTAATTCCTCTTCCTGGTGGGAAATGAGAGTTAAATTTGCCCGTCCGGACACCTCCAGCTAGTCTCTCATTGGTTCTCCCTATTCCTGTTCATCTTCCGCAGAAATTGCAAACTGGGCCAAACAGGAGGTTAAAGGCACTGACTCTCCAAGTCGGGAGAGTGTTAGTAAAGCGTCTGGAATGTTGCACCCGAGTACCAGGGGACGAGAACGGAGACATATTTGAACACGTCTCCCGATCACACGGTTGATCATACTCTGGGTTCCACATGCATGTTTTAGCTGAAGGAAGAATCCCTTAAACCTGGAGAGTTGAGACCCGTGGAATAGGTTCCATGCAATATGACTTCAAAGGGTTTTCATTTGCTCACCGAACCTCTCCAATCCTATCACTGCTGCGTTTATGCCCCTGTACACATGCTTGATTCTCTTTTGGAGACATAGCAATCCATAAGTTTTCAGATACTTACTAGTCAGGTACATTCTTAGGCGTTTAATATGGGGTGTTGAGTCCATTTGGTTGAGCAAGGAGTAGCTCTTGTCTATTCCATATTTGGCTTAAGGAACTTCATCTGTGCTCATTTCAATCTCTGGTTTTACGCAGCACCCCAACTCACCTTTCCCCTTAAGCAAGCATAAGTTGGTTTTCTAAATTTGAGACCCTGTTCTGTTTTGTAATCCAGTTCCTGTGTAGCCAAGGTTACATTCCATGTATTAGTGATATCTTATGATGTTTCTTTTTTGTGTCAGTTATTTCAGTTAGAATCATCATACCTGAATCCACTCATTATGCTGCTGCGGGCCTGATGACATAGATGTCATTGCTGAGTGATATTGCATTGTACGTAACTACCACAACTTCATCATCCATTTTTCACTTTCTGCGATATTGAACTTGTACCGTAAACGAGGTTCTTGTAAACAGAGCCGTCCCAAACTTTGGGGTGGCTGTGTCTTTTTGATTTTAATTTCCCTAAGCTATAGGACCATAAGTGGAAGTGCCCTAGGCTCTGTTGCTTTGTTTTTTAAATGTTTCAGGAGACACCATACACTTCTCCAGAGTGGCTGTTGGCAATTTACATCCCGCCCATCAGCATAACAAGGCTCCCAGTTCTCCATGGCCTGTCCTGCCTTTCTGGATTTTACACTTTTTTCAGATGGCCCTTTTGACCGGGGGGAAGTGAGACTTCATTGTAGTGCAGATTTCCTTTGCAAGCTTGCTTGGTTGGCCAAAAAGGGCGTATGCATTTATTCCTGAATATATTCAGGAAAAAACGCATACGCCCTTTTTGGCCAAGTGCATCATTGTGGACGTTCTGCCTCTTTTCCTATGCTTTAAAAGCAATTCCAGTCTACCTCCTGAAATCGGTGTCCTGCAATTCTGCCCCGATTTCAAGTCCTCTTGGCAGCCTTACTTCAGTATATTTTTGGACGATAGCTGTCATTTATAACTCTGCAGGTTTGTGAATCACAGTGCCCCTGAGCTCCTTTCTTCAACTCGCTTTCTTGTGAGCTGGCCGCAACACCGCAGGATTGCTTCAGGCCCTAATCTGGTTCTGGCACGGCACGCCGAGTCTTTGGTTAATTCCTCTTCCTGGTGGGAAATGAGAGTTAAATTTGCCGGTCCAGACAACTCCAGCTAGTCTCTCATTGGTTCTCCCTATTCCTGTTCATCTTCCGCAGAAATGGCAAACTGGGCCAAACAGGAGGTTAAAGGCAGTGACTCTCCAAGTCGGGAGAGTGTTAGTAAAGCGTCTGGAATGTTGCACCCGAGTACCAGGGGACGAGAACGGAGACATATTTGAACACATCTCCCGATCACATGGTTGATCATACTCTGGGCTCCACATGCATGTTTTAGCTGAAAGAAGAATCCCTTACACCTGGAGAGTTGAGACCCGTGGAATGGGTACCATGCAATATGACTTCAAAGGGTCTTCATTTGCTCACCGAACCTCTCCAATCCTATCACTGCTGCGTTTATGCCCCTGTACACACGCTTGATTCTCTTTCAGAGACATAGCAATCCATAGGTTTTAAGATACTTACTAGTCAGCTACATTCTTAGACGTTCAATATGGGGTGTTGAGTCCATTTCGTTGAGCAAGGAGTAGCTCTTGTCTATTCCATATTTGGCTTAAGGAACTTTATCTGTGCTCATTTCAATCTCTGGTTTTATGCAGCACCCCAACTCACCTTTCCCCTTAAGGAAGCATAAGTTGGTTTTCTAAATTTGAGACCCTGTTCTGTTTTGTAATCCAGTTCCTGTGTAGCCAAGTTTACATTCCGTGTATTAGTGATATCTTATGATGTTTCTTTTTCTGTGTGACTTCTTTCAGTTAGAATCATCATACCTGAATCCACTCATTATGCTGCTACGGGTCTGATGACATAGATGTCATTGCTGAGTGATATTGCATTGTACGTAAGTACCACAACTTCTTTATCCATTTTTCACTTTCTGCGATATTGAACTTGTACCGTAAACGAGGTTCTTGTAAACAGAGCCGTCCCAAACTTTGGGGTGGCTGTGTCTTTTTGATTTTCATTTCCCTAAGCTATAAGACCATAAGTGGAAGTGCCCTAGGCTCTGTTGCTTTGTTTTTTGGATGTTTCAGGAAACACCATACACTTCTCCAGAGTGGCTGTTGGCAATTTACATCCCGCTCATCAGCATAACAAGGCTCCCAGTTCTCCATGGCCTGTCCTGCCTTTCTGGATTTTACACTTTTTTCAGATGGCCCTTTTGACCGGGGGGAAGTGAGACTTCATTGTAGTGCACATTTCCTTTGCAAGCTTGCTTTGTTGGCCAAAAAGCGCGTATGCGTTTTTTCCTGAATATATTCAGGAAAAAACGCATACGCCCTTTTTGGCCAAGTGCATCATTGTGGACGTTCTGCCTCTTTTCCTATGCTTTAAATGCAATTCCAGTCTACCTCCTGAAATCGGTTTCCTGCAATTCTGCCCCGCTTTCAAGTCGTCTTGGCAGCCTTACTTCAGTATATTTTTGGACGATAGCTGTCATTTATAACTCTGCAGGTTTGTGAATTACAGTGCCCCTGAGCTCCTTTCCTCAACTCGCTTTCCTGTGAGCTGGCCGCAACACCGCAGCATTGCTTCAGGCCCTAATCTGGTATCGGCACGGCACGCTGAGCCTTTGGTTAATTCCTCTTCCTGGTGGGAAATGAGAGTTAAATTTGCCCGTCCAGACACGTCCAGCTAGTCTCTCATTCGTTCTCCCTATTCTTGTTCATCTTCCGCAGAAATTGCAAACTGGGCCAAACAGGAGGTTAAAGGCACTGACTCTCCAAGTCGGGAGAGTGTTAGTAAAGCGTCTGGAATGTTGCACCCGAGTACCAGGGGACGAGAATGGAGACATATTTGAACACGTCTCCCGATCACACGGTTGATCATACTCTGGGTTCCACATACATATTTTAGCTGAAGGAAGAATCCCTTAAACCTGGAGACTTGAGACCCGTGGAATGGATACCATGCAATATGACTTCAAAGGGTCTTCATTTGCTCACCGAACCTCTCCAATCCTATCACTGCTGAGTTTATGCCCCTGTACACACGCTTGATTCTCTTTCAGAGACATAGCAATCCATAGGTTTTAAGATACTTACAAGTCAGGTACATTCTTTGGCGTTTAATATGGGGTGTTGAGTCCATTTCATTGAGCAAGGAGTAGCTCTTGTCTATTACGTATTTGTTTTAAGGAAACTTATCTGTGCTCATTTGAATCTCTGGTTTTATGCAGCACCCCAACTCACCTTTCCCCTTAAGCAAGCATAAGTTGGTTTTCTAAATTTGAGACCCTGTTCTGTTTTGTAATCCA
The DNA here is from genome assembly GCF_964374135.1 of Grampus griseus. Classification (NCBI taxonomy): domain Eukaryota; kingdom Metazoa; phylum Chordata; class Mammalia; order Artiodactyla; family Delphinidae; genus Grampus; species Grampus griseus. The sequence goes on from NW_028133372.1 coordinate 534,951, forward strand.
GTTCCTGTGTAGCCAAGTTTACATTCCGTGTATTAGTGATATCTTATGATGTTTCTTTTTCTGTGTGACTTATTTCAGTTAGAATCATCATACCTGAATCCACTCATTATGCTGCTGCGGGCCTGATGACATAGATGTCATTGCTGAGTGATATTGCATTGTACGTAAGTACCACAAATTCTTCATCCATTTTTCACTTTCTGCGATATTGAACTTGTACCGTAAACGAGGTTCTTGTAAACAGAGCCGTCCCAAACTTTGGGGTGCCTCTATCTTTTTGATTTTAATTTCCCTAGGCTATAGGACCATAAGTGGAAGTGCCCTAGGCTCTGTTGCTTTGTTTTTTAGATGTTTCAGGAAACACCATACACTTCTCCCGAGTGGCTGTTGGCAATTTACATCCTGCCCATAAGCATAACAAGGCTCCCAGTTCTCCATGGCCTGTCCTGCCTTTCTGGATTTTACACTTTTTTCAGATGGCTCTTTTGACCGGGGGAGGGGGGGAGTGAGATTTCATTGTAGTGCAGATTTCCTTTGCAAGCTTGCTTGGTTGGCCAAAAAGGGCGTATGCGTTTTTTCCTGAATATATTCAGGAAAAAACGCATACGCCCTTTTTGGCCAAGTGCATCATTGTGGACGTTCTGCCTCTTTTCCTATGCTTTAAATGCAATTCCAGTCTACCTCCTGAAATCGGTGTCCTGCAATTCTGCCCCGCTTTCAAGTCCTCTTGGCAGCCTTACTTCAGTATATTTTTGGACGATTGCTGTCATTTATAACTCTGCAGGTTTGTGAATGACAGTGCCCCTGAGCTCCTTTCTTCAACTCGCTTTCTTGTGACCTGGCCGCAACACCGCAGGATTGCTTCAGGCCCTAATCTGGTTCCGGCACGGCACGCTGAGCCTTTGGTTAATTCCTCTTCCTGCTGGGAAATGAGAGTTAAATTTGCCCGTCCAGACACCTCCAGCTAGTCTCTCATTGGTTCTCCCTATTCATGTTCATCTTCCGCAGAAATGGCAAACTGGGCCAAACAGGAGGTTAAAGGCACTGAATCTCCAAGTCGGGAGAGTGTTAGTAAAGCGTCTGAAATGTTGCACCTGAGTACCACGGGACGAGAACGGAGACATATTTGATGACGACTCCCGATCACACGGTTGATCATACTCTGGGTTCCACATGTATGTTTTAGCTGAAGGAAGAATCCCTTAAACCTGGAGAGTTGAGACCCGTGGAATGGGTACCATGCAATATGACTTCAAAGGGTCTTCATTTGCTCACCGAACCTCTCCAATCCTATCACTGCTGCGTTTATGCCCCTGTACACATGCTTGATTCTCTTTTGGAGACATAGCAATCCATAGGGTTTCAGATACTTACTAGTCAGGTACATTCTTAGGCGTTTAATATGGGGTGTTGAGTCCATTTCGTTGAGCAAGGAGTAGCTCTTGTCTATTCCATATTTGGCTTAAGGAACTTTATCTGTGCTCATTTCAATCTCTGGTTTTATGCAGCACCCCAACTCACCTTTCCCCTTAAGCAAGCATAAGTTGGTTTTCTAAATTTGAGACCCTGTTCTGTTTTGTAATCCAGTTCCTGTGTAGCCAAGTTTACATTCCGTGTATTAGTGATATCTTATGATGTTTCTTTTTGTGTGACTTATTTCAGTTAGAATCATCATACCTGAATCCACTCATTATGCTGCTGCGGGCCTGATGACATAGGTGTCATTGCTGAGTGATATTGCATTGTACGTAAGTACCACAACTTCATCATCCATTTTTCACTTTCTGCGATATTGAACTTGTACCGTAAACGAGGTTCTTGTAAACAGAGCCGTCCCAAACTTTGGGGTGCCTCTGTCTTTTTGATTTTCATTTCCCTAAACTATAGGACCATAAGTGGAAGTACCCTAGTCTCTGTTGTTTGTTTTTTAGATGTTTCAGGAAACACCATACACTTCTCCCGAGTGGCTGTTGGCAATTTACATCCCGCCCATCAGCATAACAAGGCTCCCAGTTCTCCATGGCCTGTCCTGCCTTTCTGGATTTTACACTTTTTTCAGATGGCCCTTTTGACCGGGGGGAAGTAAGACTTCATTTTAGTGCAGATTTCCTTTGCAAGCTTGCTTGGTTGGCCAAAAAGGGCGTATGCGTTTTTTCCTGTATATATTCAGGAAAAAACGTATACGCCCTTTTTGGCCAAGTGCATCATTGTGGACGTTTTGCCTCTTTTCCTATGCTTTAAATGCAATTCCAGTCTACCTCCTGAAATCGGTGTCCTGCAATTCTGCCCCGCTTTCAAGTCCTCTTGGCAGCCTTACTTCAGTATATTTTTGGACGATAGCTGTCATTTATAACTCTGCAGGTTTGTGAATCACAGTGCCCCTGAGCTCCTTTCTTCAACTCGCTTTCTTGTGAGCTGGCCGCAACACCGCAGGATTGCTTCAGGCCCTAATCTGGTTCCGGCACGGCACGCTGAGCCTTTGGTTAATTCCTCTTCCTGCTGGGAAATGAGAGTTAAATTTGCCCGTCCAGACACCTTCAGCTAGTCTCTCATTGGTTCTCCCTATTCCTGTTCATCTTCCGCAGAAATTGCAAACTGGGCCAAACAGGAGGTTAAAGGCACTGACTCTCCAAGTCGGGAGAGTGTTAGTAAAGCGTCTGGAATGTTGAACCCGAGTACCAGGGGACGAGAACGGAGACATATTTGAACACGTCTCCCGATCACACGGTTGATCATACTCTGGGTTCCACATGCATGTTTTAGCTGACGAAGAATCCCTTAAACCTGGAGAGTTGAGACCCGTGGAATGGGTACCGTGCAATATGACTTCAAAGGGTCTTCATTTGCTCACCGAACCTCTCCAATTCTATCACTGCTGCGTTTATGCGCCTGTACACACGCTTGATTCTCTTTTGGAGACATAGCAATCCATAGGTTTTAAGATACTTTCTTGTCAGGTACATTCTTAGGTGTTTAATATGGTGTGTTGAGTCCATTTCGCTGAGCAAGGAGTAGCTCTTGTCTATTCCATATTTGCCTTAAGGAACTTTATCTGTGCTCATTTCAATCTCTGGTTTTATGCAGCACCTCAACTCACCTTTCCCCTTAAGCAAGCATAAGCTGGTTTTCTAAATTTGAGACCCTGTTCTGTTTTGTAATCCAGTTCCTGTGTAGCCAAGTTTACATTCCGTGTATTAGTGATATCTTATGATGTTTCTTTTTCTGCGTGACTTATTTCAGTTAGAATCATCATACCTGAATCCACTCATTATGCTGCTACGTGCCTGATGACATAGATGTCATTGCTGAGTGATATTGCATTGTACGTAAGTACGACAATTTCTTTATTCATTTTTTACTTTCTGCAATTTTGAACTTGTATCGTAAACGAGATTCCTGTAAACAGAGCCGTCCCAAACTTTGGGGTGGCTGTGTCTTTTTGATTTTCATTTCCCTAAGCTATAGGACCATAAGTGGAAGTGCCCTAGGCTCTGTTGCTTTGTTTTTTAGATGTTTCAGGAAACACCATACACCTCTCCCGAGTGGCTGTTGGCAATTTACATCCCGCCCATCAGCATAACAAGGCTCCCAGTTCTCCATGGCCTGTCCTGCCTTTCTGGATTTTACACTTTTTTCAGATGGCCCTTTTGACCGGGGGGAAGTGAGACTTCATTGTAGTGCAGATTTCCTTTGCAAGCTTGCTTGGTTGGCCAAAAAGGGCGTATGCGTTTTTTCCTGAATATATTCAGGAAAAAACGCATACGCCCTTTTTGGCCAAGTGCATCATTGTGGACGTTCTGCCTCTTTTCCTATGCTTTAAATGCAATTCCAGTCTACCTCCTGAAATCGGTTTCCTGCAATTCTGCCCCACTTTCAAGTCCTCTTGGCAGCCTTACTTCAGTATATTTTTGGACGATAACTGTCATTTATACCTCTGCAGGTTTGTGAATTACACTGCCCCTGAGCTCCTTTCTTCAACTCGCTTTCTTGTCAGCTGGCCGCAACACCGCAGGATTGCTTCAGGCCCTAATCTGGTTCCGGCACGGCATGCTGAGCCTTTGGTTAATTCCTCTTCCTGGTGGGAAATGAGAGTTAAATTTGCCCGTCCAGACACCTCCAGCTAGTCTCTCATTGGTTCTCCCTATTCCTGTTCATCTTCCGCAGAAATTGCAAACTGGGCCAAACAGGAGGTTAAAGGCACTGACTCTCCAAGTCGGGAGAGTGTTAGTAAAGCGTCTGGAATGTTGAACCCGAGTACCAGGGGACGAGAACGGAGACATATTTGAACACGTCTCCCGATCACACGGTTGATCATACTCTGGGTTCCACATGCATGTTTTAGCTGAGGAAGAATCCCTTAAACCTGGAGAGTTGAGACCCGTGGAATGGGTACCGTGCAATATGACTTCAAAGGGTCTTCATTTGCTCACCGAACCTCTCCAATTCTATCACTGCTGCGTTTATGCGCCTGTACACACGCTTGATTCTCTTTTGGAGACATAGCAATCCATAGGTTTTAAGATACTTTCTTGTCAGGTACATTCTTAGGTGTTTAATATGGTGTGTTGAGTCCATTTCGCTGAGCAAGGAGTAGCTCTTGTCTATTCCATATTTGCCTTAAGGAACTTTATCTGTGCTCATTTCAATCTCTGGTTTTATGCAGCACCTCAACTCACCTTTCCCCTTAAGCAAGCATAAGCTGGTTTTCTAAATTTGAGACCCTGTTCTGTTTTGTAATCCAGTTCCTGTGTAGCCAAGTTTACATTCCGTGTATTAGTGATATCTTATGATGTTTCTTTTTCTGTGTGACTTATTTCAGTTAGAATCATCATACCTGAATCCACTCATTATGCTGCTACGTGCCTGATGACATAGATGTCATTGCTGAGTGATATTGCATTGTATGTAAGTACCACAAATTCTTTATCCATTTTTCACTTTCTGCGATATTGAACTTGTACCGTAAACGAGGTTCTTGTAAACAGAGCCGTCCCAAACTTTGGGGTGGCTGTGTCTTTTTGATTTTCATTTCCCTAATCTATAGGACCATAAGTGGAAGTGCCCTAGGCTCTGTTGCTTTGTTTTTTAGATGTTTCAGGAAACACCATACACTTCTCCAGAGTGGCTGTTGGCAATTTACATCCCGCCCATCAGCATAACAAGGCTCCCAGTTCTCCATGGCCTGTCCTGCCTTTCTGGATTTTACACTTTTTTCAGATGGCCCTTTTGACCGGGGGGAAGTGAGACTTCATTGTAGTGCAGATTTCCTTTGCAAGCTTGCTTGCTTGGCCAAAAAGGGCGTATGCGTTTTTTCCTGAATATATTCAGGAAAAAACGCATACGCCCTTTTTGGCCAAGTGCATCATTGTGGACGTTCTGCCTCTTTTCCTATGCTTTAAATGCAATTCCAGTCTACCTCCTGAAATCGGTTTCCTGCAATTCTGCCCCACTTTCAAGTCCTCTTGGCAGCCTTACTTCAGTATATCTTTGGACGATAACTGTCATTTATACCTCTGCAGGTTTGTGAATTACAGTGCCCCTGAGCTCTTTTCTTCAACTCGCTTTCTTGTGAGCTGGCCGCAACACCGCAGGATTGCTTCAGGCCCTAATCTGGTTCCGGCATGCCACGCTGAGCCTTTGGTTAATTCCTCTTCCTGGTGGGAAATGAGAGTTAAATTTGCCCGTCCAGACACCTCCAGCTAGTCTCTCATTGGTTCTCCCTATTCCTGTTCATCTTCCGCAGAAATTGCAAACTGGGCCAAACAGGAGTTTAAAGGCACTGACTCTCCAAATCGGGAGAGTGTTAGTAAAGCGTCTGGAATGTTGCACCCGAGTACCAGGGGACGAGAACGGAGACATATTTGAAGACGTCTCCCGATCACATGGTTGATCATACTCTGGGTTCCACATGCATGTTTTAGTTGAAGGAAGAATCCCTTAAACCTGGAGAGTTGAGACCCGTGGAATGGGTACCATGCAATATGACTTCAAAGGGTCTTCATTTGCTCACCGAACCTCTCCAATCCTATCACTGCTGCGTTTATGCCCCTGTACACACGCTTGATTCTCTTTTGGAGACATAGCAATCCATAGGTTTTAAGATACTTACTAGTCAGGTACATTCTTAGGCGTTTAATATGGGGTGTTGAGTCCATTTCGTTGAGCAAGGAGTAGCTCTTGTCTATTACGTATTTGCTTAAGGAAACTTATCTGTGCTCATTTCAATCTCTGGTTTTATGCAGCACGCCAACTCACCTTTCCCCTTAAGCAAGCATAAGTTGGTTTTCTAAATTTGAGACCCTGTTCTGTTTTGTAATCCTGTTCCTGTGTAGCCAAGTTTACATTCCGTGTATTAGTGATAGCTTATGATGTTTCTTTTTCTGTGTGACTTATTTCAGTTAGAATCATCATACCTGAATCCACTCATTATGCTGCTGCGGGCCTGATGACATAGATGTCATTGCTGAGTGATATTGTATTGTACGTAAGTACCACAACTTCTTCATCCATTTTTCACTTTCGGCGATATTGAACTTGTACCGTAAACGAGGTTCTTGTAAACAGAGCCGTCCCAAACTTTGGGGTGCCTCTGTCTTTTTCATTTTAATTTCCCTAGGCTATAGGACCATAAGTGGAAGTGCCCTAGGCTCTGTTGCTTTGTTGTTTAGATGTTTCAGGAAACACCATACACTTCTCCGGAGTGGCTGTTGGCAATTTGCATCCCGCCCATCAGCATAACAAGGCTCCCAGTTCTCCATGGCCTGTCCTGCCTTTCTGGATTTTACACTTTTTTCTGATGGCCCTTTTGACCGGGGGGAAGTGAGACTTCATTGTAGTGCAGATTTCCTTTGCAAGCTTGCTTGGTTGGCCAAAAAGGGCGTATGCGTTTTTTCCTGAATATATTCAGGAAAAAACGCATACGCCCTTTTTGGCCAAGTGCATCATTGTGGACGTTCTGCCTCTTTTCCTATGCTTTAAATGCAATTCCAGTCTACCTCCTGAAATTGGTTTCCTGCAATTCTGCCCCGCTTTCAAGTCCTCTTGGCTGCCTTACTTCAGTATATTTTTGGACGATAGCTGCCATTTATAACTCTGCAGGTTTGTGAATTACAGTGCCCCTGACCTCCTTTCCTCAACTCGCTTTCTTGTGAACTGGCCGCAACACCGCAGGATTGCTTCAGGCCCTAATCTGGTTCCGGCACGGCACACTGAGCCTTTGCTTAATTCCTCTTCCTGGTGGGAAATGAGAGTTAAATTTGCCCGTCCAGACACCTCCAGCTAGTCTCTCATTGGTTCTCCCTATTCCTGTTCATCTTCCGCAGAAATTGCAAACTGGGCCAAACAGGAGGTTAAAGGCACTGACTCCCCAAGTCGGGAGAGTGTTAGTAAAGCGTCTGGAATGTTGCACCCGAGAAGCAGGGGACGAGAACGGAGACATATTTGAACACGTCTCCCGATCACATGGTTGATCATACTCTGGGTTCCACATGCATGTTTTAGCTGAAGGAAGAATCCCTTAAACCTGGAGAGTTGAGACCCGTGGAATGGGTACCATGCAATATGACTTCAAAGGGTCTTCATTTGCTCACCGAACCTCTCCAATCCTATCACTGCTGCGTTTATGCCCCTGTACACACGCTTGATTCCCTTTCGGAGACATAGCAATCCATAGGTTTTAAGATACTTACAAGTCAGGTACATTCTTAGGCGTTTAATATGGGGTGTTGAGTCCATTTCGTTGAGCAAGGAGTAGCTCTTGTCTATTACGTATTTGGCTTAAGGAAACTTATCTGTGCTCATTTCAATCTCTGGTTTTATGCAGCACCCCAACTCACCTTTCCCCTTAAGCAAGCATAAGTTGGTTTTCTAAATTTGAGACCCTGTTCTGTTTGGTAATCCAGTTCCTGTGTAGCCAAGTTTACATTCCGTGTATTAGTGATATCTTATGATGTTTCTTTTTCTGCGTGACTTATTTCAGTTAGAATCATCATACCTGAACACACTCTTTATGCTGCTGCGGGCCTGATGACATAGATGTCATTGCTGAGTGATATTGCATTGTACGTAAGTACCACAACTTCTTCATCCATTTTTCACTTTCTGCGATATTGAACTTGTACCGTAAACGAGGTTCTTGTAAACAGAGCCGTCCCAAACTTTGGGGTGCCTCTGTCTTTTTGATTTTAATTTCCCTAAGCTATAGGACCAGAAGTGGAAGTGCCCTAGGCTCTGTTGCTTTGTTTTTTAGATGTTTCAGGAAACACCATACACTTCTCCCGAGTGGCTGTTGGCAATTTACATCCCGCCCATCAGCATAACAAGGCTCCCAGTTCTCCATGGCCTGTCCTGCCTTTCTGGATTTTACACTTTTTTCAGATGGCCCTTTTGACCCGGGGGAAGTGAGACTTCATTGTAGTGCAGATTTCCTTTGCAAGCTTGCTTGGTTGGCCAAAAAGTGCGTATGCGTTTTTTCCTGAATATATTCAGGAAAAAAACGCATACGCCCTTTTTGGCCAAGAGCATCATTGTGGACGTTCTGCCTCTTTTCCTATGCTTTAAATGCAATTCCAGTCTACTTCCTCAAATCGGTTTCCTGCAATTCTGCCCCGCTTTCAAGTCCTCTTGGCAGCCTTACTTCAGTATATTTTTGGATGATAGCTGTCATTTATAACTCTGCAGGTTTGTGAATGACAGTGCCCCTGAGCTCCGTTCTTCAACTCGCTTTCTTGTGAGCTGGCCGCAACACCGCAGGATTGCTTCAGGCCCTAATCTGGTTCTGGCACGGCACGCTGAGCCTTTGGTTAATTCCTCTTCCTGGTGGGAAATGAGAGTTAAATTTGCCCGTCCAGACACCTCCAGCTAGTCTCTCATTGGTTCTCCCTATTCCTGTTCATCTTCTGCAGAAATTTCAAACTGGGCCAAACAGGAGGTTAAAGGCACTGACTCCCCAAGTCGGGAGAGTGTTAGTAAAGCGTCTGGAATGTTGCACCCGAGTACCAGGGGACGAGAACTGAGACATATTTGAACACGTCTCCCGATCACACGGTTGATCATACTCTGGGTTCCACATGCATGTTTTAGCTGAAGGAAGAATCCCTTAAACCTGGAGAGTTGAGACCCGTGGAATGGGTACCATGCAATATGACTTCAAAGGGTCTTCATTTGCTCACCGAACCTCTCCAATCCTATCACTGCTGCGTTTATGCCCCTGTACACACGCTTGATTCTCTTTCGGAGACATCGCAATCCATAGGTTTTAAGATACTTTCTAGTCAGGTACATTCTTAGGCGTTTAATATGAGGTGTTGAGTCCATTTCGTTGAGCAAGGAGTAGCTCTTGTCTATTCCATATTTGGCTTAAGGAACTTTATCTGTGCTCATTTCAATCTCTGGTTTTATGCAGCACCCCAACTCACCTTTCCCCTTAAGCAAGCATAAGTTGGTTTTCTAAATTTGAGACCCTGTTCTGTTTTGTAATCCAGTTCCTGTGTAGCCAAGTTTACATTCCGTGTATTAGTGATATCTTATGATGTTTCTTTTTCTGCGTGACTTATTTCAGTTAGAATCATCATACCTGAATCCACTCATTATGTTGCTACGGGCCTGATGACATAGATGTCATTGCTGAGTGATATTGCATTGTATGTAAGTACCACAACTTCTTTATCCATTTTTCACTTTCTGTGATATTGAACTTGTACCGTAAACGAGGTTCTTGTAAACAGAGCCGTCCCAGACTTTGAGGTGGCTGTGTCTTTTTGATTTTCATTTCCCTAAGCTATAGGACCATAAGTGGAAGTGCCCTAGGCTCTGTTGCATTGTTTTTTAGATGTTTCAGGAAACACCATACACTTCTCCCGAGTGGCTGTTGGCAATTTACATCCCGCCCATCAGCATAACAAGGCTCACAGTTCTCCATGGCCTGTCCTGCCTTTCTGGATTTTGCACTTTTTTCAGATGGCCCTTTTGACCAGGTGGAAGTGAGACTTCATTGTAGTGCAGATTTCCTTTCCAAGCTTGCTTGGTTGGACAAAAAGTGCGTATGCGTTTTTTCCTGAATATATTCAGGAAAAAAACGCATACGCCCTTTTTGACAAAGTGCATCATTGTGGACGTTCTGCCTCTTTTCCTATGCTTTAAATGCAATTCCAGTCTACCTCCTGAAATCGGTTTCCTGCAATTCTGCCCCGCTTTCAAGTCCTCTTGGCAGCCTTACTTCAGTATATTTTTGGACGATAGCTGTCATTTATAAGTCTGCAGGTTTGTGAATTACAGTGCCCCTGAGCTCCTTTCTTCAACTCGCTTTCTTGTGAGCTGGCCGCAACACCGCAGGATTGCTTCAGGCCCTAATCTGGTTCCGGCACGGCACGCTGAGCCTTTGGTTAATTCCTCTTCCTGGTGGGAAATGAGAGTTAAATTTGCCCGTCCAGACACCTCCAGCTAGTCTCTCATTGGTTCTCCCTATTCCTGTTCATCTTCCCCAGAAATTGCAAACTGGGCCAAACAGGAGGTTAAAGTCACTGACTCTCCAAGTCGGGAGAGTGTTAGTAAAGCGTCTGGAATGTTGCCCCCGAGTACCAGGGGACGAGAACGGAGACATATTTGAAGACGTCTCCCGATCACACGGTTGATCATACTCTGTGTTCCACATGCATGTTTCAGCTGAAGGAAGAATCCCTTAAACCTGGAGAGTTGAGACCCATGGAATGGGTACCATGCAATATGACTTCAAAGGGTCTTCATTTGCTCACCAAACCTCTCCAATCCTATCACTGCTGCGTTGATGCCCCTGTACACACGATTGATTCTCTTTCGGAGACATAGCAATCCATAGGTTTTAAGATACTTACTAGTCAGGTACATTCTTAGGCGTTTAATATGGGGTGTTGAGTCCATTTCGTTGAGCAAGTAGTAGCTCTTGTCTATTCCATATTTGGCTTAAGGAACTTTATCTGTGCTCATTTCAATCTCTGGTTTTATGTAGCAGCCCAACTCACCTTTCCCCTTAAGCAAGCATAAGTTGGTTTTCTAAATTTGAGACCCTGTTCTGTTTTTTAATCCATTTCCTGTGTAGCCAAGTTTACATTCCATGTATTAGTCATATCTTATGATGTTTCTGTTTCTGCGTGACTTATTTCAGTTAGAATCATCATACCTGAATCCACACATTATGCTGCTACGGGCCTGATGACATAGATGTCATTGCTGAGTGATATTGCATTGTATGTAAGTACCACAACTTCTTTATCCATTTTCCACTTTCTGCGATATTGAACTTGTACCGTAAACGACGTTCTTGTAAACAGAGCCGTCCCAAACTTTGGGGTGGCTGTGTCGTTTTGATTTTCATTTCCCTAAGCTATAGGACCATAAGTGGAAGTGCCCTAGGCTCTGTTGCTTTGTTTTTTAGATGTTTCAGGAAACACCATACACTTCTCCAGAGTGGCTGTTGGCAATTTACATCGCGCCCATCAGCATAACAAGGCTCCCAGTTCTCCATGGCCTGTCCTGCCTTTCTGGATTTTGCACTTTTTACAGATGGCCCTTTTGACTGGGGGGAAGTGAGACTTCATTGTAGTGCAGATTTCCTTTGCTAGCTTGCTTGGTTGGCCAAAAAGGGCGTATGCGTTTTTTCCTGAATATATTCAGGAAAAAACGCATACGCCCTTTTTGGCCAAGTGCATCATTGTGGACGTTCTGCCTCTTTTCCTATGCTTTAAATGCAATTCCAGTCTACCTCCTGAAATCGGTTTCCTGCAATTCTGCCCCGCTTTCAAGTCCTCTTGGCAGCCTTACTTCAGTATATTTTTGGACGATAGCTGTCATTTATAACTCTGCAGGTTTGTGAATTACAGTGCCCCTGAGCTCCTTTCTTCAACTCGCTTTCTTGTGAGCTGGCCGCAACACCGCAGGATTGCTTCAGGCCCTAATCTGGTTCCGGCACGCCACGCTGAGCCTTTGCTTAATTCCTCTTCCTGGTGGGAAATGAGAGTTAAATTTCCCCTTCCAGACACCTCCAGCTAGTCTCTCATTGGTTCTCCCTATTCCTGTTCATCTTCCGCAGACATTGCAAACTGGGCCAAACAGGAGGTTAAAGGCACTGACTCTCCAAGTCGGGAGAGTGTTAGTACAGCGTCTGGAATGTTGCACCCGAGTACCAGGGGACGAGAACGGAGACATATTTGAACACGTCTCCCGATCACACGTTTGATCATACTCTGGGCTCCACATGCATGTTTTAGCTGAAGGAAGAATCCCTTAAACCTGGAGAGTTGAGACCCCTGGATTTGGTACCATGCAATATGACTTCAAAGGGTCTTCATTTGCTTACCGAACCTCTCCAATCCTATCACTGCTGCGTTTATGCCCCTGTACATACGCTTGATTCTCTTTCGGAGACATAGCAATCCATAGGTTTTAAGATACTTACTAGTCAGGTACATTCTTAGGCGTTTAATATGGGGTGTTGAGTCCATTTCGTTGAGCAAGTAGTAGCTCTTGTCTATTCCATATTTGGCTTAAGGAACTTTATCTGTGCTCATTTCAATCTCTGGTTTTATGCAGCACCCCAACTCACCTTTCCCCTTAAGCAATCATAAGTTGGTTTTCTAAATTTGAGACCCTGTTCTGTTTTGTAATCCAGTTCCTGTGTAGCCAAGTTTACATTCCGTGTATTAGTGGTATCTTATGATGTTTCTTTTTCTGCGTGACTTATTTCAGTTAGAATCATCATACCTGAATCCACTCATTATGCTGATACGGGCCTGATGACAAAGATGTCATTGCTGAGTGATATTGCATTGTACGTAATTACCACAACTTCTTTATCCATTTTCCACTTTCTGCGATATTGAACTTGTACCGTAAACGAGGTTCTTGTAAACAGAGCCGTCCCAAACTTTGGGGTGACTGTGTCTTTTTGATTTTCATTTCCCTAAGCTATAGGACCATAAGTGGAAGTGCCCTAGGCTCTGTTGCTTTGTTTTTTAGATGTTTCAGGAAACACATACACTTCTCCCCAGTGGCTGTTGGCAATTTACATCCTGCCCATCAGCATAACAAGGCTCCCAGTTCTCCATGGCCTGTCCTGCCTTTCTGGATTTTACACTTTTTCCTGATGGCCCTTTTGACCGGGGGGAAGTGAGACTTCATTGTAGTGCAGATTTCCTTTGCAAGCTTGCTTGGTTGGCCAAAAAGGGCGTATGCGTTTTTTCCTGAATATATTCAGGAAAAAACGCATACGCCCTTTTTGGCCAAGTGCATCATTGTGGACGTTCTGCCTCTTTTCCTATGCTTTAAATGCAATTCCAGTCTACCTCCTGAAATCGGTTTCCTGCAATTCTGCGCCGCTTTCAAGTCCTCTTGGCAGCCTTACTTCAGTATATTTTTGGACGATAGCTGTCATTTATAACTCTGCAGGTTTGTGAATTACAGTGCCCCTGAGCTCCTTTCTTCAACTCGCTTTCTTGTGAGCTGGCCGCAACACCGCAGGATTGCTTCAGGCCCTAATCTGGTTCCGGCACGGCACGCTGAGCCTTTGGTTAATTCCTCTTCCTGGTGGGAAATGAGAGTTAAATTTGCCCGTCCAGACACCTCCAGCTAGTCTCTCATTGGTTCTCCCTATTCCTGTTCATCTTCCGCAGAAATTGCAAACTGGGCCAAACAGGAGGTTAAAGCACTGATTCTCCAAGTTGGGAGAGTGTTAGTAAAGCATCTGGAATGTTGCACCCGAGTACCAGGGGATGAGAACGGAGACATATTTGAACACGTCTCCCGATCACACGGTTGATCATACTCTGGGTTCCACATGCATGTTTTAGCTGAAGGAAGGATCCCTTACACCTGGAGATTTGAGACCCATGGAACGGGTACCATGCAATATGACTTCAAAGGGTCTTCATTTGCTTACCGAACCTCTCCAATCCTATCACTGCTGCGTTTATGCGCCTGTACACACGCTTGATTCTCTTTCGGAGACATAGCAATCCATAGGTTTTAAGATACTTACTAGTCAGGTACATTCTTAGGCGTTTAATATGGGGTGTTGAGTCCATTTCGTTGAGCAAGTAGTAGCTCTTGTCTATTCCATATTTGGCTTAAGGAACTTTATCTGTGCTCATTTCAATCTCTGGTTTTATGCAGCACCCCAACTCACCTTTCCCCTTAAGCAAGCATAAGTTGGTTTTCTAAATTTGAGACCCTGTTCTGTTTTGTAATCCAGTTCCTGTGTAGCCAAGTTTACATTCCGTGTATTAGTGATATCTTATGATGTTTCTTTTTCTGCGTGACTTATTTCAGTTAGAATCATCATACCTGAATCCACTCATTATGCTGCTACGGGCCTGATGACATAGATGTCATTGCTGAGTGATATTGCATTGTATGTAAGTACCACAACTTCTTTATCCATTTTTCACTTTCTGCGATATTGAACTTGTACCGTAAACGAGGTTCTTGTAAACAGAGCCGTCCCAAACTTTGGGGTGGCTGTGTCTTTTTGATTTTCATTTCCCTAAGCTATAGGACCATAAGTGGAAGTGCCCTAGGCTCTGTTGCTTTGTGTTTTAGATGTTTCAGGAAACACCAAACACTTCTCCAGAGTGGCTGTTGACAATTTACATCCCGCCCATCAGTATAACAAAGCTCCCAGTTCTCCATGGCCTGTCCTGCCTTTCTGGATTTTGCACTTTTTTCAGATGGCCCTTTTGACTGGGGGGAAGTGAGACTTCATTGTAGTGCAGATTTCCTTTGCAAGCTTGCTTGGTTGGCCAAAAAGGGCGTATGCGTTTTTTCCTGAATATATTCAGGAAAAAACGCATACGCCCTTTTTGGCCAAGTGCATCATTGTGGACGTTCTGCCTCTTTTCCTATGCTTTAAATGCAATTCCAGTCTACCTCCTGAAATCGGTTTCCTGCAATTCTGCCCCGCTTTCAAGTCCTCTTGGCAGCCTTACTTCAGTATATTTTTGGACGATAGCTGTCATTTATAACTCTGCAGGTTTGTGAATTACAGTGCCCCTGAGCTCCTTTCTTCAACTCGCTTTCTTGTGAGCTGGCCGCAACACCGCAGGATTGCTTCAGGCCCTAATCTGGTTCCGGCACGGCACGCTGAGCCTTTGGTTAATTCCTCTTCCTGGTGGGAAATGAGAGTTAAATTTCCCCTTCCAGACACCTCCAGCTAGTCTCTCATTGGTTCTCCCTATTCCTGTTCATCTTCCGCAGACATTGCAAACTGGGCCAAACAGGAGGTTAAAGGCACTGACTCTCCAAGTCGGGAGAGTGTTAGTAAAGCGTCTGGAATGTTGCACCCGAGTACCAGGGGACGAGAACGGAGACATATTTGAACACGTCTCCCGATCACACGTTTGATCATACTCTGGGCTCCACATGCATGTTTTAGCTGAAGGAAGAATCCCTTAAACCTGGAGAGTTGAGACCCCTGGATTTGGTACCATGCAATATGACTTCAAAGGGTCTTCATTTGCTTACCGAACCTCTCCAATCCTATCACTGCTGAGTTTATGCCCCTGTACACACGCTTGATTCTCTTTCGGAGACATAGCAATCCATAGGTTTTAAGATACTTACTAGTCAGGTACATTCTTAGGCGTTTAATATGGGTGTTGAGTCCATTTCGTTGAGCAAGTAGTAGCTCTTGTCTATTCCATATTTGGCTTAAGGAACTTTATCTGTGCTCATTTCAATCTCTGGTTTATGTAGCACCCCAACTCACCTTTCCCCTTAAGCAAGCATAAGTTGGTTTTCTAAATTTGAGACCCTGTTCTGTTTTGTAATCCAGTTCCTGTGTAGCGAAGTTTACATTCCGTGTATTAGTCATATCTTATGATGTTTCTTTTTCTGCGTGACTTATTTCAGTTAGAATCATCATACCTGAATCCACTCATTATGCTGCTACGGGCCTGATGACATAGATGTCATTGCTGAGTGATAATGCATTGTACGTAAGTACCACAACCTTTTTATCCATTTTTCACTTTCTTCGATATTGAACTTGTACGGTAAACGAGGTTCTTGTAAACAGAACCGTCCCAAACTTTGGGGTGGCTGTGTCTTTTTGATTTTAATTTCCCTAAGCTATAGGACCATAAGAGGAAGTGCCCTAGGCTCTGTTGCTTTGTTTTTTAGATGTTTCAGGAAACACCATACACTTCTCCAGAGTGGCTGTTGGCAATTTACATCCTGCCCATCAGCATAACAAGGCTCCCAGTTCTCCATGGCCTGTCCTGCCTTTCTGGATTTTGCACTTTTTTCAGATGGCCCTTTTGACTGGGGGGAAGTGAGACTTCATTGTAGTGCAGATTTCCTTTGCAAGCTTGCTTGGTTGGCCAAAAAGGGCGTATGCGTTTTTTCCTGAATATATTCAGGAAAAAACGCATACGCCCTTTTTGGCCAAGTGCATCATTGTGGACGTTCTGCCTCTTTTCCTATGCTTTAAATGCAATTCCAGTCTACCTCCTGAAATCGGTTTCCTGCAATTCTGCCCCGCTTTCAAGTCCTCTTGGCAGCCTTACTTCAGTATATTTTTGGACGATAGCTGTCATTTATAACTCTGCAGGTTTGTGAATGACAGTGCCCCTGAGCTCCTTTCTTCAACTCGCTTTCTTGTGAGCTGGCCGCAATACCGCAGGATTGCTTCAGGCCCTAATCTGGTTCCGGCACGGCACGCTGAGCCTTTGGTTAATTCCTCTTCCTGGTGGGAAATGAGAGTTAAATTTCCCCTTCCAGACACCTCCAGCTAGTCTCTCATTGGTTCTCCCTATTCCTGTTCATCTTCCGCAGACATTGCAAACTGGGCCAAACAGGAGGTTAAAGGCACTGACTCTCCAAGTGGGGAGAGTGTTAGTAAAGCGTCTGGAATGTTGCACCTGAGTACCAGGGGACGAGAACGGAGACATATTTGAACACGTCTCCCGATCACACGTTTGATCATACTCTGGGCTCCACATGCATGTTTTAGCTGAAGGAAGAATCCCTTAAACCTGGAGAGTTGAGACCCCTGGATTTGGTACCATGCAATATGACTTCAAAGGGTCTTCATTTGCTTACCGAACCTGTCAAATCCTATCACTGCTGAGTTTATGCCCCTGTACACACGCTTGATTCTCTTTCGGAGACATAGCAATCCATAGGTTTTAAGATACTTACTAGTCAGGTACATTCTTAGGCGTTTAATATGGGGTGTTGAGTGCATTTCGTTGAGCAAGTAGTAGCTCTTGTCTATTCCATATTTGGCTTAAGGAACTTTATCTGTGCTCATTTCAATCTCTGGTTTTATGCAGCACGCCAACTCACCTTTCCCCTTAAGCAAGCATAAGTTGGTTTTCTAAATTTGAGACCCTGTTCTGTTTTGTAATCCAGTTCCTGTGTAGCCAAGTTTACATTCCGTGTATTAGTGATAGCTTATGATGTTTCTTTTTCTGTGTGACTTATTTCAGTTAGAATCATCATACCTGAATCCACTCATTATGCTGCTGCGGGCCTGATGACATAGATGTCATTGCTGAGTGATATTGCATTGTACGTAAGTACCACAACTTCTTCATCCATTTTTCACTTTCGGCGATATTGAACTTGTACCGTAAACGAGGTTCTTGTAAACAGAGCCGTCCCAAACTTTGGGGTGCCTCTGTCTTTTTGATTTTAATTTCCCTAGGCTATAGGACCATAAGTGGAAGTGCCCTAGGCTCTGTTGCTTTGTTGTTTAGATGTTTCAGGAAACACCATACACTTCTTCGGAGTGGCTGTTGGCAATTTGCATCCCGCCCATCAGCATAACAAGGCTCCCAGTTCTCCATGGCCTGTCCTGCCTTTCTGGATTTTACACTTTTTTCTGATGGCCCTTTTGACCGGGGGGAAGTGAGACTTCATTGTAGTGCAGATTTCCTTTGCAAGCTTGCTTGGTTGGCCAAAAAGGGCGTATGCGTTTTTTCCTGAATATATTCAGGAAAAAACGCATACGCCCTTTTTGGCCAAGTGCATCATTGTGGACGTTCTGCCTCTTTTCCTATGCTTTAAATGCAATTCCAGTCTACCTCCTGAAATTGGTTTCCTGCAATTCTGCCCCGCTTTCAAGTCCTCTTGGCTGCCTTACTTCAGTATATTTTTGGACGATAGCTGCCATTTATAACTCTGCAGGTTTGTGAATTACAGTGCCCCTGACCTCCTTTCCTCAACTCGCTTTCTTGTGAACTGGCCGCAACACCGCAGGATTGCTTCAGGCCCTAATCTGGTTCCGGCACGGCACGCTGAGCCTTTGCTTAATTCCTCTTCCTGGTGGGAAATGACAGTTAAATTTGCCCGTCCAGACACCTCCAGCTAGTCTCTCATTGGTTCTCCCTATTCCTGTTCATCTTCCGCAGAAATTGCAAACTGGGCCAAACAGGAGGTTAAAGGCACTGACTCCCCAAGTCGGGAGAGTGTTAGTAAAGCGTCTGGAATGTTGCACCCGAGAAGCAGGGGACGAGAACGGAGACATATTTGAACACGTCTCCCGATCACATGGTTGATCATACTCTGGGTTCCACATGCATGTTTTAGCTGAAGGAAGAATCCCTTAAACCTGGAGAGTTGAGACCCGTGGAATGGGTACCATGCAATATGACTTCAAAGGGTCTTCATTTGCTCACCGAACCTCTCCAATCCTATCACTGCTGCGTTTATGCCCCTGTACACACGCTTGATTCCCTTTCGGAGACATAGCAATCCATAGGTTTTAAGATACTTACTAGTCAGGTACATACTTAGGCGTTTAATATGGGGTGTTGAGTCCATTTCGTTGAGCAAGGAGTAGCTCTTGTCTATTACGTATTTGGCTTAAGGAAACTTATCTGTGCTCATTTCAATCTCTGGTTTTATGCAGCACCCCAACTCACCTTTCCCCTTAAGCAAGCATAAGTTGGTTTTCTAAATTTGAGACCCTGTTCTGTTTGGTAATCCAGTTCCTGTGTAGCCAAGTTTACATTCCGTGTATTAGTGATATCTTATGATGTTTCTTTTTCTGCGTGACTTATTTCAGTTAGAATCATCATACCTGAACACACTCTTTATGCTGCTGCGGGCCTGATGACATAGATGTCATTGCTGAGTGATATTGCATTGTACGTAAGTACCACAACTTCTTCATCCATTTTTCACTTTCTGCGATATTGAACTTGTACCGTAAACGAGGTTCTTGTAAACAGAGCCGTCCCAAACTTTGGGGTGCCTCTGTCTTTTTGATTTTAATTTCCCTAAGCTATAGGACCAGAAGTGGAAGTGCCCTAGGCTCTGTTGCTTTGTTTTTTAGATGTTTCAGGAAACACCATACACTTCTCCAGAGTGTCTGTTGGCAATTTACATCCCGCCCATCAGCATAACAAGGCTCCCAGTTCTCCATGGCCTGTCCTGCCTTTCTGGATTTTACACTTTTTTCAGATGGCCCTTTTGACCCGGGGGAAGTGAGACTTCATTGTAGTGCAGATTTCCTTTGCAAGCTTGCTTGGTTGGCCAAAAAGGGCGTATGCGTTTTTTCCTGAATATATTCAGGAAAAAAACGCATACGCCCTTTTTGGCCAAGAGCATCATTGTGGACGTTCTGCCTCTTTTCCTATGCTTTAAATGCAATTCCAGTCTACTTCCTCAAATCGGTTTCCTGCAATTCTGCCCCGCTTTCAAGTCCTCTTGGCAGCCTTACTTCAGTATATTTTTGGATGATAGCTGTCATTTATAACTCTGCAGGTTTGTGAATGACAGTGCCCCTGAGCTCCTTTCTTCAACTCGCTTTCTTGTGAGCTGGCCGCAACACCGCAGGATTGCTTCAGGCCCTAATCTGGTTCTGGCACGGCACGCTGAGCCTTTGGTTAATTCCTCTTCTTGGTGGGAAATGAGAGTTAAATTTGCCCGTCCAGACACCTCCAGCTAGTCTCTCATTGGTTCTCCCTATTCCTGTTCATCTTCTGCAGAAATTTCAAACTGGGCCAAACAGGAGGTTAAAGGCACTGACTCCCCAAGTCGGGAGAGTGTTAGTAAAGCGTCTGGAATGTTGCACCCGAGTACCAGAGGACGAGAACTGAGACATATTTGAACACGTCTCCCGATCACACGGTTGATCATACTCTGGGTTCCACATGCATGTTTTAGCTGAAGGAAGAATCCCTTAAACCTGGAGAGTTGAGACCCGTGGAATGGGTACCATGCAATATGACTTCAAAGGGTCTTCATTTGCTCACCGAACCTCTCCAATCCTATCACTGCTGCGTTTATGTCCCTGTACACACGCTTGATTCTCTTTCGGAGACATCGCAATCCATAGGTTTTAAGATACTTTCTAGTCAGGTACATTCTTAGGCGTTTAATATGAGGTGTTGAGTCCATTTCGTTGAGCAAGGAGTAGCTCTTGTCTATTCCATATTTGGCTTAAGGAACTTTATCTGTGCTCATTTCAATCTCTGGTTTTATGCAGCACCCCAACTCACCTTTCCCCTTAAGCAAGCATAAGTTGGTTTTCTAAATTTGAGACCCTGTTCTGTTTTGTAATCCAGTTCCTGTGTAGCCAAGTTTACATTCCGTGTATTAGTGATATCTTATGATGTTTCTTTTTCTGCGTGACTTATTTCAGTTAGAATCATCATACCTGAATCCACTCATTATGTTGCTACGGGCCTGATGACATAGATGTCATTGCTGAGTGATATTGCATTGTATGTAAGTACCACAACTTCTTTATCCATTTTTCACTTTCTGTGATATTGAACTTGTACCGTAAACGAGGTTCTTGTAAACAGAGCCGTCCCAGACTTTGAGGTGGCTGTGTCTTTTTGATTTTCATTTCCCTAAGCTATAGGACCATAAGTGGAAGTGCCCTAGGCTCTGTTGCATTGTTTTTTAGATGTTTCAGGAAACACCATACACTTCTCCCGAATGGCTGTTGGCAATTTACATCCCGCCCATCAGCATAACAAGGCTCACAGTTCTCCATGGCCTGTCCTGCCTTTCTGGATTTTGCACTTTTTTCAGATGGCCCTTTTGACCAGGTGGAAGTGAGACTTCATTGTAGTGCAGATTTCCTTTCCAAGCTTGCTTGGTTGGACAAAAAGTGCGTATGCGTTTTTTCCTGAATATATTCAGGAAAAAAACGCATACGCCCTTTTTGACAAAGTGCATCATTGTGGACGTTCTGCCTCTTTTCCTATGCTTTAAATGCAATTCCAGTCTACCTCCTGAAATCGGTTTCCTGCAATTCTGCCCCGCTTTCAAGTCCTCTTGGCAGCCTTACTTCAGTATATTTTTGGACGATAGCTGTCATTTATAAGTCTGCAGGTTTGTGAATTACAGTGCCCCTGAGCTCCTTTCTTCAACTCGCTTTCTTGTGAGCTGGCCGCAACACCGCAGGATTGCTTCAGGCCCTAATCTGGTTCCGGCACGGCACGCTGAGCCTTTGGTTAATTCCTCTTCCTGGTGGGAAATGAGAGTTAAATTTGCCCGTCCAGACACCTCCAGCTAGTCTCTCATTGGTTCTCCCTATTCCTGTTCATCTTCCCCAGAAATTGCAAACTGGGCCAAACAGGAGGTTAAAGTCACTGACTCTCCAAGTCGGGAGAGTGTTAGTAAAGCGTCTGGAATGTTGCACCCGAGTACCAGGGGACGAGAACGGAGACATATTTGAAGACGTCTCCCGATCACACGGTTGATCATACTCTGTGTTCCACATGCATGTTTCAGCTGAAGGAAGAATCCCTTAAACCTGGAGAGTTGAGACCCATGGAATGGGTACCATGGAATATGACTTCAAAGGGTCTTCATTTGCTCACCAAACCTCTCCAATCCTATCACTGCTGCGTTGATGCCCCTGTACACACGATTGATTCTCTTTCGGAGACATAGCAATCCATAGGTTTTAAGATACTTACTAGTCAGGTACATTCTTAGGCGTTTAATATGGGGTGTTGAGTCCATTTCGTTGAGCAAGTAGTAGCTCTTGTCTATTCCATATTTGGCTTAAGGAACTTTATCTGTGCTCATTTCAATCTCTGGTTTTATGTAGCAGCCCAACTCACCTTTCCCCTTAAGCAAGCATAAGTTGGTTTTCTAAATTTGAGACCCTGTTCTGTTTTGTAATCCAGTTCCTGTGTAGCCAAGTTTACATTCCGTGTATTAGTCATATCTTATGATGTTTCTGTTTCTGCGTGACTTATTTCAGTTAGAATCATCATACCTGAATCCACACATTATGCTGCTACGGGCCTGATGACATAGATGTCATTGCTGAGTGATATTGCATTGTATGTAAGTACCACAACTTCTTTATCCATTTTCCACTTTCTGCGATATTGAACTTGTACCGTAAATGAGGTTCTTGTAAACAGAGCCGTCCCAAACTTTGGGGTGGCTGTGTCGTTTTGATTTTCATTTCCCTAAGCTATAGGACCATAAGTGGAAGTGCCCTAGTCTCTGTTGCTTTGTTTTTTAGATGTTTCAGGAAACACCATACACTTCTCCAGAGTGGCTGTTGGCAATTTACATCGCGCCCATCAGCATAACAAGGCTCCCAGTTCTCCATGGCCTGTCCTGCCTTTCTGGATTTTGCACTTTTTACAGATGGCCCTTTTGACTGGGGGGAAGTGAGACTTCATTGTAGTGCAGATTTCCTTTGCTAGCTTGCTTGGTTGGCCAAAAAGGGCGTATGCGTTTTTTCCTGAATATATTCAGGAAAAAACGCATACGCCCTTTTTGGCCAAGTGCATCATTGTGGACGTTCTGCCTCTTTTCCTATGCTTTAAATGCAATTCCAGTCTACCTCCTGAAATCGGTTTCCTGCAGTTCTGCCCCGCTTTCAAGTCCTCTTGGCAGCCTTACTTCAGTATATTTTTGGACGATAGCTGTCATTTATAACTCTGCAGGTTTGTGAATTACAGTGCCCCTGAGCTCCTTTCTTCAACTCGCTTTCTTGTGAGCTGGCCGCAACACCGCAGGATTGCTTCAGGCCCTAATCTGGTTCCGGCACGCCACGCTGAGCCTTTGCTTAATTCCTCTTCCTGGTGGGAAATGAGAGTTAAATTTCCCCTTCCAGACACCTCCAGCTAGTCTCTCATTGGTTCTCCCTATTCCTGTTCATCTTCCGCAGACATTGCAAACTGGGCCAAACAGGAGGTTAAAGGCACTGACTCTCCAAGTCGGGAGAGTGTTAGTACAGCGTCTGGAATGTTGCACCCGAGTACCAGGGGACGAGAACGGAGACATATTTGAACACGTCTCCCGATCACACGTTTGATCATACTCTGGGCTCCACATGCATGTTTTAGCTGAAGGAAGAATCCCTTAAACCTGGAGAGTTGAGACCCCTGGATTTGGTACCATGCAATATGACTTCAAAGGGTCTTCATTTGCTTACCGAACCTCTCCAATCCTATCACTGCTGCGTTTATGCCCCTGTACATACGCTTGATTCTCTTTCGGAGACATAGCAATCCATAGGTTTTAAGATACTTACTAGTCAGGTACATTCTTAGGCGTTTAATATGGGGTGTTGAGTCCATTTCGTTGAGCAAGTAGTAGCTCTTGTCTATTCCATATTTGGCTTAAGGAACTTTATCTGTGCTCATTTCAATCTCTGGTTTTATGCAGCACCCCAACTCACCTTTCCCCTTAAGCAATCATAAGTTGGTTTTCTAAATTTGAGACCCTGTTCTGTTTTGTAATCCAGTTCCTGTGTAGCCAAGTTTACATTCCGTGTATTAGTGGTATCTTATGATGTTTCTTTTTCTGCGTGACTTATTTCAGTTAGAATCATCATACCTGAATCCACTCATTATGCTGATACGGGCCTGATGACAAAGATGTCATTGCTGAGTGATATTGCATTGTACGTAATTACCACAACTTCTTTATCCATTTTCCACTTTCTGCGATATTGAACTTGTACCGTAAACGAGGTTCTTGTAAACAGAGCCGTCCCAAACTTTGGGGTGACTGTGTCTTTTTGATTTTCATTTCCCTAAGCTATAGGACCATAAGTGGAAGTGCCCTAGGCTCTGTTGCTTTGTTTTTTAGATGTTTCAGGAAACACATACACTTCTCCCCAGTGGCTGTTGGCAATTTACATCCTGCCCATCAGCATAACAAGGCTCCCAGTTCTCCATGGCCTGTCCTGCCTTTCTGGATTTTACACTTTTTCCTGATGGCCCTTTTGACCGGGGGGAAGTGAGACTTCATTGTAGTGCAGATTTCCTTTGCAAGCTTGCTTGGTTGGCCAAAAAGGGCGTATGCGTTTTTTCCTGAATATATTCAGGAAAAAAACGCATACGCCCTTTTTGGCCAAGTGCATCATTGTGGACGTTCTGCCTCTTTTCCTATGCTTTAAATGCAATTCCAGTCTACCTCCTGAAATCGGTTTCCTGCAATTCTGCGCCGCTTTCAAGTCCTCTTGGCAGCCTTACTTCAGTATATTTTTGGACGATAGCTGTCATTTATAACTCTGCAGGTTTGTGAATTACAGTGCCCCTGAGCTCCTTTCTTCAACTCGCTTTCTTGTGAGCTGGCCGCAACACCGCAGGATTGCTTCAGGCCCTAATCTGGTTCCGGCACGGCACGCTGAGCCTTTGGTTAATTCCTCTTCCTGGTGGGAAATGAGAGTTAAATTTGCCCGTCCAGACACCTCCAGCTAGTCTCTCATTGGTTCTCCCTATTCCTGTTCATCTTCCGCAGAAATTGCAAACTGGGCCAAACAGGAGGTTAAAGCACTGATTCTCCAAGTTGGGAGAGTGTTAGTAAAGCATCTGGAATGTTGCACCCGAGTACCAGGGGATGAGAACGGAGACATATTTGAACACGTCTCCCGATCACACGGTTGATCATACTCTGGGTTCCACATGCATGTTTTAGCTGAAGGAAGGATCCCTTACACCTGGAGATTTGAGACCCATGGAATGGGTACCATGCAATATGACTTCAAAGGGTCTTCATTTGCTTACCGAACCTCTCCAATCCTATCACTGCTGCGTTTATGCGCCTGTACACACGCTTGATTCTCTTTCGGAGACATAGCAATCCATAGGTTTTAAGATACTTACTAGTCAGGTACATTCTTAGGCGTTTAATATGGGGTGTTGAGTCCATTTCGTTGAGCAAGTAGTAGCTCTTGTCTATTCCATATTTGGCTTAAGGAACTTTATCTGTGCTCATTTCAATCTCTGGTTTTATGCAGCACCCCAACTCACCTTTCCCCTTAAGCAAGCATAAGTTGGTTTTCTAAATTTGAGACCCTGTTCTGTTTTGTAATCCAGTTCCTGTGTAGCCAAGTTTACATTCCGTGTATTAGTGATATCTTATGATGTTTCTTTTTCTGCGTGACTTATTTCAGTTAGAATCATCATACCTGAATCCACTCATTATGCTGCTACGGGCCTGATGACATAGATGTCATTGCTGAGTGATATTGCATTGTATGTAAGTACCACAACTTCTTTATCCATTTTTCACTTTCTGCGATATTGAACTTGTACCGTAAACGAGGTTCTTGTAAACAGAGCCGTCCCAAACTTTGGGGTGGCTGTGTCTTTTTGATTTTCATTTCCCTAAGCTATAGGACCATAAGTGGAAGTGCCCTAGGCTCTGTTGCTTTGTGTTTTAGATGTTTCAGGAAACACCAAACACTTCTCCAGAGTGGCTGTTGACAATTTACATCCCGCCCATCAGTATAACAAAGCTCCCAGTTCTCCATGGCCTGTCCTGCCTTTCTGGATTTTGCACTTTTTTCAGATGGCCCTTTTGACTGGGGGGAAGTGAGACTTCATTGTAGTGCAGATTTCCTTTGCAAGCTTGCTTGGTTGGCCAAAAAGGGCGTATGCGTTTTTTCCTGAATATATTCAGGAAAAAACGCATACGCCCTTTTTGGCCAAGTGCATCATTGTGGACGTTCTGCCTCTTTTCCTATGCTTTAAATGCAATTCCAGTCTACCTCCTGAAATCGGTTTCCTGCAATTCTGCCCCGCTTTCAAGTCCTCTTGGCAGCCTTACTTCAGTATATTTTTGGACGATAGCTGTCATTTATAACTCTGCAGGTTTGTGAATTACAGTGCCCCTGAGCTCCTTTCTTCAACTCGCTTTCTTGTGAGATGGCCGCAACACCGCAGGATTGCTTCAGGCCCTAATCTGGTTCCGGCACGGCATGCTGAGCCTTTGGTTAATTCCTCTTCCTGGTGGGAAATGAGAGTTAAATTTCCCCTTCCAGACACCTCCAGCTAGTCTCTCATTGGTTCTCCCTATTCCTGTTCATCTTCCGCAGACATTGCAAACTGGGCCAAACAGGAGGTTAAAGGCACTGACTCTCCAAGTCGGGAGAGTGTTAGTAAAGCGTCTGGAATGTTGCACCCGAGTACCAGGGGACGAGAACGGAGACATATTTGAACACGTCTCCCGATCACACGTTTGATCATACTCTGGGCTCCACATGCATGTTTTAGCTGAAGGAAGAATCCCTTAAACCTGGAGAGTTGAGACCCCTGGATTTGGTACCATGCAATATGACTTCAAAGGGTCTTCGTTTGCTTACCGAACCTCTCCAATCCTATCACTGCTGAGTTTATGCCCCTGTACACACGCTTGATTCTCTTTCGGAGACATAGCAATCCATAGGTTTTAAGATACTTACTAGTCAGGTACATTCTTAGGCGTTTAATATGGGTGTTGAGTCCATTTCGTTGAGCAAGTAGTAGCTCTTGTCTATTCCATATTTGGCTTAAGGAACTTTATCTGTGCTCATTTCAATCTCTGGTTTATGTAGCACCCCAACTCACCTTTCCCCTTAAGCAAGCATAAGTTGGTTTTCTAAATTTGAGACCCTGTTCTGTTTTGTAATCCAGTTCCTGTGTAGCGAAGTTTACATTCCGTGTATTAGTCATATCTTATGATGTTTCTTTTTCTGCGTGACTTATTTCAGTTAGAATCATCATACCTGAATCCACTCATTATGCTGCTACGGGCCTGATGACATAGATGTCATTGCTGAGTGATAATGCATTGTACGTAAGTACCACAACCTTTTTATCCATTTTTCACTTTCTTCGATATTGAACTTGTACGGTAAACGAGGTTCTTGTAAACAGAACCGTCCCAAACTTTGGGGTGGCTGTGTCTTTTTGATTTTCATTTCCCTAAGCTATAGGACCATAAGTGGAAGTGCCCTAGGCTCTGTTGCTTTGTTTTTTAGATGTTTCAGGAAACACCATACACTTCTCCAGAGTGGCTCTTGGCAATTTACATCCTGCCCATCAGCATAACAAGGCTCCCAGTTCTCCATGGCCTGTCCTGCCTTTCTGGATTTTGCACTTTTTTCAGATGGCCCTTTTGACTGGGGGGAAGTGAGACTTCATTGTAGTGCAGATTTCCTTTGCAAGCTTGCTTGGTTGGCCAAAAAGGGCGTATGCGTTTTTTCCTGAATATATTCAGGAAAAAACGCATACGCCCTTTTTGGCCAAGTGCATCATTGTGGACGTTCTGCCTCTTTTCCTATGCTTTAAATGCAATTCCAGTCTACCTCCTGAAATCGGTTTCCTGCAATTCTGCCCCGCTTTCAAGTCCTCTTGGCAGCCTTACTTCAGTATATTTTTGGACGATAGCTGTCATTTATAACTCTGCAGGTTTGTGAATGACAGTGCCCCTGAGCTCCTTTCTTCAACTCGCTTTCTTGTGAGCTGGCCGCAATACCGCAGGATTGCTTCAGGCCCTAATCTGGTTCCGGCACGGCACGCTGAGCCTTTGGTTAATTCCTCTTCCTGGTGGGAAATGAGAGTTAAATTTCCCCTTCCAGACACCTCCAGCTAGTCTCTCATTGGTTCTCCCTATTCCTGTTCATCTTCCGCAGACATTGCAAACTGGGCCAAACAGGAGGTTAAAGGCACTGACTCTCCAAGTGGGGAGAGTGTTAGTAAAGCATCTGGAATGTTGCACCCGAGTACCAGGGGACGAGAACGGAGACATATTTGAACACGTCTCCCGATCACACGGTTGATCATACTCTGGGCTCCACATGCATGTTTTAGCTGAAGGAAGAATCCCTTAAACCTGGAGAGTTGAGACCCCTGGATTTGGTACCATGCAATATGACTTCAAAGGGTTTTCATTTTCTTACCGAACCTCTCCAATCCTATCACTGCTGCGTTTATGCCCCTGTACACACGCTTGATTCTCTTTCGGAGACATAGCAATCCATAGGTTTTAAGATACTTACTAGTCAGGTACATTCTTAGGCGTTTAATATGGGGTGTTGAGTCCATTTCGTTGAGCAAGTAGTAGCTCTTGTCTATTCCATATTTGGCTTAAGGAACTTTATCTGTGCTCATTTCAATCTCTGGTTTTATGCAGCACCCCAACTCACCTTTCCCCTTAAGCAAGCATAAGTTGGTTTTCTAAATTTGAGACCCTGTTCTGTTTTGTAATCCAGTTCCTGTGTAGCCAAGTTTACATTCCGTGTATTAGTGATATCTTATGATGTTTCTTTTTCTGCGTGACTTATTTCAGTTAGAATCATCATACCTGAATCCACTCATTATGCTGATACGGGCCTGATGACAAAGATGTCATTGCTGAGTGATATTGCATTGTACGTAATTACCACAACTTCTTTATCCATTTTCCACTTTCTGCGATATTGAACTTGTACCGTAAACGAGGTTCTTGTAAACAGAGCCGTCCCAAACTTTGGGGTGGCTGTGTCTTTTTGATTTTCATTTCCCTAAGCTATAGGACCATAAGTGGAAGTGCCCTAGGCTCTGTTGCTTTGTTTTTTAGATGTTTCAGGAAACACCATACACTTCTCCAGAGTGGCTGTTGGCAATTTACATCCTGCCCATCAGCATAACAAGGCTCCCAGTTCTCCATGGCCTGTCCTGCCTTTCTGGATTTTGCACTTTTTTCAGATGGCCCTTTTGACTGGGGGGAAGTGAGACTTCATTGTAGTGCAGATTTCCTTTGCAAGCTTGCTTGGTTGGCCAAAAAGGGCGTATGCGTTTTTTCCTGAATATATTCAGGAAAAAACGCATACGCCCTTTTTGGCCAAGTGCATCATTGTAGACGTTCTGCCTCTTTTCCTATGCTTTAAATGCAATTCCAGTCTACCTCCTGAAATCGGTTTCCTGCAATTCTGCCCCGCTTTCAAGTCCTCTTGGCAGCCTTACTTCAGTATATTTTTGGACGATAGCTGTCATTTATAACTCTGCAGGTTTGTGAATGACAGTGCCCCTGAGCTCCTTTCTTCAACTCGCTTTCTTGTGAGCTGGCCGCAACACCGCAGGATTGCTTCAGGCCCTAATCTGGTTCCGGCACGGCACGCTGAGCCTTTGGTTAATTCCTCTTCCTGGTGGGAAATGAGAGTTAAATTTCCCCTTCCAGACACCTCCAGCTAGTCTCTCATTGGTTCGCCCTATTCCTGTTCATCTTCCGCAGACATTGCAAACTGGGCCAAACAGGAGGTTAAAGGCACTGACTCTCCAAGTGGGGAGAGTGTTAGTAAAGCGTCTGGAATGTTGCACCTGAGTACCAGGGGACGAGAACGGAGACATATTTGAACACGTCTCCCGATCACACGTTTGATCATACTCTGGGCTCCACATGCATGTTTTAGCTGAAGGAAGAATCCCTTAAACCTGGAGAGTTGAGACCCCTGGATTTGGTACCATGCAATATGACTTCAAAGGGTCTTCATTTGCTTACCGAACCTCTCCAATCCTATCACTGCTGAGTTTATGCCCCTGTACACACGCTTGATTCTCTTTCGGAGACATAGCAATCCATAGGTTTTAAGATACTTACTAGTCAGGTACATTCTTAGGCGTTTAATATGGGGTGTTGAGTCCATTTCGTTGAGCAAGTAGTAGCTCTTGTCTATTCCATATTTGGCTTAAGGAACTTTATCTGTGCTCATTTCAATCTCTGGTTTTATGCAGCACCCCAACTCACCTTTCCCCTTAAGCAAGCATAAGTTGGTTTTCTAAATTTGAGACCCTGTTCTGTTTTGTAATCCAGTTCCTGTGTAGCCAAGTTTACATTCCGTGTATTGGTGATATCTTATGATGTTTCTTTTTCTGCGTGACTTATTTCAGTTAGAATCATCATACCTGAATCCACTCATTATGCTGATACGGGCCTGATGACAAAGATGTCATTGCTGAGTGATATTGCATTGTACGTAATTACCACAACTTCTTTATCCTTTTTCCACTTTCTGCGATATTGAACTTGTACTGTAAACGAGGTTCTTGTAAACAGAGCCGTCCCAAACTTTGGGGTGACTGTGCCTTTTTGATTTTCATTTCCCTAAGCTATAGGACCATAAGTGGAAGTGCCCTAGGCTCTGTTGCTTTGTTTTTTAGATGTTTCAGGAAACACATACACTTCTCCCCAGTGGCTGTTGGCAATTTACATCCTGCCCATCAGCATAACAAGGCTCCCAGTTCTCCATGGCCTGTCCTGCCTTTCTGGATTTTACACTTTTTTCTGATGGCCCTTTTGACCGGGGGGAAGTGAGACTTCATTGTAGTGCAGATTTCCTTTGCAAGCTTGCTTGGTTGGCCAAAAAGGGCGTATGCATTTTTTCCTGAATATATTCAGGAAAAAACGCATACGCCCTTTTTGGCCAAGTGCATCATTGTGGACGTTCTGCCTCTTTTCCTATGCTTTAAATGCAATTCCAGTCTACCTCCTGAAATCGGTTTCCTGCAATTCTGCGCCGCTTTCAAGTCCTCTTGGCAGCCTTACTTCAGTATATTTTTGGACGATAGCTGTCATTTATAACTCTGCAGGTTTGTGAATTACAGTGCCCCTGAGCTCCTTTCTTCAACTCGCTTTCTTGTGAGCTGGCCGCAACACCGCAGGATTGCTTCAGGCCCTAATCTGGTTCCGGCACGGCACGCTGAGCCTTTGGTTAATTCCTCTTCCTGGTGGGAAATGAGAGTTAAATTTGCCCGTCCAGACACCTCCAGCTAGTCTCTCATTGGTTCTCCCTATTCCTGTTCATCTTCCGCAGAAATTGCAAACTGGGCCAAACAGGAGGTTAAAGCACTGATTCTCCAAGTTGGGAGAGTGTTAGTAAAGCATCTGGAATGTTGCACCCGAGTACCAGGGGACGAGAACGGAGACATATTTGAACACGTCTCCCGATCACACGGTTGATCATACTCTGGGCTCCACATGCATGTTTTAGCTGAAGGAAGAATCCCTTAAACCTGGAGAGTTGAGACCCCTGGATTTGGTACCATGCAATATGACTTCAAAGGGTTTTCATTTGCTTACCGAACCTCTCCAATCCTATCACTGCTGCGTTTATGCCCCTGTACACACGCTTGATTCTCTTTCGGAGACATAGCAATCCATAGGTTTTAAGATACTTACTAGTCAGGTACATTCTTAGGCGTTTAATATGGGGTGTTGAGTCCATTTCGTTGAGCAAGTAGTAGCTCTTGTCTATTCCATATTTGGCTTAAGGAACTTTATCTGTGCTCATTTCAATCTCTGGTTTTATGCAGCACCCCAACTCACCTTTCCCCTTAAGCAAGCATAAGTTGGTTTTCTAAATTTGAGACCCTGTTCTGTTTTGTAATCCAGTTCCTGTGTAGCCAAGTTTACATTCCGTGTATTAGTGATATCTTATGATGTTTCTTTTTCTGCGTGACTTATTTCAGTTAGAATCATCATACCTGAATCCACTCATTATGCTGATACGGGCCTGATGACAAAGATGTCATTGCTGAGTGATATTGCATTGTACGTAATTACCACAACTTCTTTATCCATTTTCCACTTTCTGCGATATTGAACTTGTACCGTAAACGAGGTTCTTGTAAACAGAGCCGTCCCAAACTTTGGGGTGCCTCTGTCTTTTTGATTTTCATTTCCCTAAGCTATAGGACCATAAGTGGAAGTGCCCTAGGCTCTGTTGCTTTGTTTTTTAGATGTTTCAGGAAACACCATACACTTCTCCAGAGTGGCTGTTGGCAATTTACATCCCGCCCATCAGCATAACAAGGCTCCCAGTTCTCCATGGCCTGTCCTGCCTTTCTGGATTTTGCACTTTTTTCAGATGGCCCTTTTGACTGGGGGGAAGTGAGACTTCATTGTAGTGCAGATTTCCTTTGCAAGCTTGCTTGGTTGGCCAAAAAGGGCGTATGCGTTTTTTCCTGAATATATTCAGGAAAAAACGCATACGCCCTTTTTGGCCAAGTGCATCATTGTGGACGTTCTGCCTCTTTTCCTATGCTTTAAATGCAATTCCAGTCTACCTCCTGAAATCGGTTTCCTGCAATTCTGCCCCGCTTTCAAGTCCTCTTGGCAGCCTTACTTCAGTATATTTTTGGACGATAGCTGTCATTTATTACTCTGCAGGTTTGTGAATGACAGTGCTCCTGAGCTCCTTTCTTCAACTCGCTTTCTTGTGAGCTGGCCGCAACACCGCAGGATTGCTTCAGGCCCTAATCTGGTTCCGGCATGGCACGCTGAGCCTTTGGTTAATTCCTCTTCCTGGTGGGAAATGAGAGTTAAATTTCCCCTTCCAGACACCTCCAGCTAGTCTCTCATTGGTTCTCCCTATTCCTGTTCATCTTCCGCAGAAATTGCAAACTGGGCCAAACAGGAGGTTAAAGGCACTGACTCTCCAAGTGGGGAGAGTGTTAGTAAAGCGTCTGGAATGTTGCACCTGAGTACCAGGGGACGAGAACGGAGACATATTTGAACACGTCTCCTGATCACACGTTTGATCATACTCTGGGCTGCACATGCATGTTTTAGCTGAAGGAAGAATCCCTTAAACCTGGAGAGTTGAGACCCCTGGATTTGGTACCATGCAATATGACTTCAAAGGGTCTTCATTTGCTTACCGAACGTCTCCAATCCTATCACTGCTGAGTTTATGCCCCTGTACACACGCTTGATTCTCTTTCGGAGACATAGCAATCCATAGGTTTTAAGATACTTACTAGTCAGGTACATTCTTAGGCGTTTAATATGGGGTGTTGAGTCCATTTCGTTGAGCAAGTAGTAGCTCTTGTCTATTCCATATTTGGCTTAAGGAACTTTATCTGTGCTCATTTCAATCTCTGGTTTTATGCAGCACCCCAACTCACCTTTCCCCTTAAGCAAGCATAAGTTGGTTTTCTAAATTTGAGACCCTGTTCTGTTTTGTAATCCAGTTCCTGTGTAGCCAAGTTTACATTCCGTGTATTAGTGATATCTTATGATGTTTCTTTTTCTGCGTGACTTATTTCAGTTAGAATCATCATACCTGAATCCACTCATTATGCTGATACGGGCCTGATGACAAAGATGTCATTGCTGAGTGATATTGCATTGTACGTAATTACCACAACTTCTTTATCCATTTTCCACTTTCTGCGATATTGAACTTGTACCGTAAACGAGGTTCTCGTAAACAGAGCCGTCCCAAACTTTGGGGTGACTGTGCCTTTTTGATTTTCATTTCCCTAAGCTATAGGACCATAAGTGGAAGTGCCCTAGGCTCTGTTGCTTTGTTTTTTAGATGTTTCAGGAAACACATACACTTCTCCCCAGTGGCTGTTGGCAATTTACATCCCGCCCATCAGCATACCAAGGCTCCCAGTTCTCCATGGCCTGTCCTGCCTTTCTGGATTTTGCACTTTTTTCAGATGGCCCTTTTGACTGGGGGGAAGTGAGACTTCATTGTAGTGCAGATTTCCTTTGCAAGCTTGCTTGGTTGGCCAAAAAGGGCGTATGCGTTTTTTCCTGAATATATTCAGGAAAAAACGCATACGCCCTTTTTGGCCAAGTGCATCATTGTGGACGTTCTGCCTCTTTTCCTATGCTTTAAATGCAATTCCAGTCTACCTCCTGAAATCGGTTTCCTGCAATTCTGCGCCGCTTTCAAGTCCTCTTGGCAGCCTTACTTCAGTATATTTTTGGACGATAGCTGTCATTTATAACTCTGCAGGTTTGTGAATTACAGTGCCCCTGAGCTCCTTTCTTCAACTCGCTTTCTTGTGAGCTGGCCGCAACACCGCAGGATTGCTTCAGGCCCTAATCTGGTTCCGGCACGGCACGCTGAGCCTTTGGTTAATTCCTCTTCCTGGTGGGAAATGAGAGTTAAATTTCCCCTTCCAGACACCTCCAGCTAGTCTCTCATTGGTTCTCCCTATTCCTGTTCATCTTCCGCAGACATTGCAAACTGGGCCAAACAGGAGGTTAAAGGCACTGACTCTCCAAGTGGAGAGAGTGTTAGTAAAGCTTCTGGAATGTTGCACCTGAGTACCAGGGGACGAGAACGGAGACATATTTGAACACGTCTCCTGATCACACGTTTGATCATACTCTGGGTTCCACATGCATGTTTTAGCTGAAGGAAGGATCCCTTACACCTGGAGAGTTGAGACCCCTGGATTTGGTACCATGCAATATGACTTCAAAGGGTCTTCATTTGCTTACCGAACCTCTCCAATCCTATCACTGCTGAGTTTATGCCCCTGTACACACGCTTGATTCTCTTTCGGAGACATAGCAATCCATAGGTTTTAAGATACTTACTAGTCAGGTACATTCTTAGGCGTTTAATATGGGGTGTTGAGTCCATTTCGTTGAGCAAGTAGTAGCTCTTGTCTATTCCATATTTGGCTTAAGGAACTTTATCTGTGCTCATTTCAATCTCTGGTTTTATGCAGCACCCCAACTCACCTTTCCCCTTAAGCAAGCATAAGTTGGTTTTCTAAATTTGAGACCCTGTTCTGTTTTGTAATCCAGTTCCTGTGTAGCCAAGTTTACATTCCGTGTATTAGTGATATCTTATGATGTTTCTTTTTCTGCGTGACTTATTTCAGTTAGAATCATCATACCTGAATCCACTCATTATGCTGATACGGGCCTGATGACAAAGATGTCATTGCTGAGTGATATTGCATTGTACGTAATTACCACAACTTCTTTATCCATTTTCCACTTTCTGCGATATTGAACTTGTACCGTAAACGAGGTTCTTGTAAACAGAGCCGTCCCAAACTTTGGGGTCACTGTGCCTTTTTGATTTTCATTTCCCTAAGCTATAGGACCATAAGTGGAAGTGCCCTAGGCTCTGTTGCTTTGTTTTTTAGATGTTTCAGGAAACACATACACTTCTCCCCAGTGGCTGTTGGCAATTTACATCCTGCCCATCAGCATAACAAGGCTCCCAGTTCTCCATGGCCTGTCCTGCCTTTCTGGATTTTACACTTTTTTCTGATGGCCCTTTTGACCGGGGGGAAGTGAGACTTCATTGTAGTGCAGATTTCCTTTGCAAGCTTGCTTGGTTGGCCAAAAAGGGCGTATGCGTTTTTTCCTGAATATATTCAGGAAAAAACGCATACGCCCTTTTTGGCCAAGTGCATCATTGTGGACGTTCTGCCTCTTTTCCTATGCTTTAAATGCAATTCCAGTCTACCTCCTGAAATCGGTTTCCTGCAATTCTGCGCCGCTTTCAAGTCCTCTTGGCAGCCTTACTTCAGTATATTTTTGGACGATAGCTGTCATTTATAACTCTGCAGGTTTGTGAATTACAGTGCCCCTGAGCTCCTTTCTTCAACTCGCTTTCTTGTGAGCTGGCCGCAACACCGCAGGATTGCTTCAGGCCCTAATCTGGTTCCGGCACGGCACGCTGAGCCTTTGGTTAATTCCTCTTCCTGGTGGGAAATGAGAGTTAAATTTGCCCGTCCAGACACCTCCAGCTAGTCTCTCATTGGTTCTCCCTATTCCTGTTCATCTTCCGCAGAAATTGCAAACTGGGCCAAACAGGAGGTTAAAGCACTGATTCTCCAAGTTGGGAGAGTGTTAGTAAAGCATCAGGAATGTTGCACCCGAGTACCAGGGGATGAGAACGGAGACATATTTGAACACGTCTCCCGATCACACGGTTGATCATACTCTGGGTTCCACATGCATGTTTTAGCTGAAGGAAGGATCCCTTACACCTGGAGATTTGAGACCCATGGAATGGGTACCATGCAATATGACTTCAAAGGGTCTTCATTTGCTTACCGAACCTCTCCAATCCTATCACTGCTGCGTTTATGCGCCTGTACACACGCTTGATTCTCTTTCGGAGACATAGCAATCCATAGGTTTTAAGATACTTACTAGTCAGGTACATTCTTAGGCGTTTAATATGTGGTGTTGAGTCCATTTCGTTCAGCAAGTAGTAGCTCTTGTCTATTCCATATTTGGCTTAAGGAACTTTATCTGTGCTCATTTCAATCTCTGGTTTTATGCAGCACCCCAACTCACCTTTCCCCTTAAGCAAGCATAAGTTGGTTTTCTAAATTTGAGACCCTGTTCTGTTTTGTAATCCAGTTCCTGTGTAGCCAAGTTTACATTCCGTGTATTAGTGATATCTTATGATGTTTCTTTTTCTGCGTGACTTATTTCAGTTAGAATCATCATACCTGAATCCACTCATTATGCTGCTATGGGCCTGATGACATAGATGTCATTGCTGAGTGATATTGCATTGTATGTAAGTACCACAACTTCTTTATCCATTTTTCACTTTCTGCGATATTGAACTTGTACCGTAAACGAGGTTCTTGTAAACAGAGCCGTCCCAAACTTTGGGGTGGCTGTGTCTTTTTGATTTTCATTTCCCTAAGCTATAGGACCATAAGTGGAAGTGCCCTAGGCTCTGTTGCTTTGTGTTTTAGATGTTTCAGGAAACACCAAACACTTCTCCAGAGTGGCTGTTGACAATTTACATCCCGCCCATCAGTATAACAAAGCTCCCAGTTC
This sequence comes from Grampus griseus, assembly GCF_964374135.1. NCBI lineage: Eukaryota > Metazoa > Chordata > Mammalia > Artiodactyla > Delphinidae > Grampus > Grampus griseus. The sequence continues at coordinate 571,716 of NW_028133372.1, forward strand.
TCCATGGCCTGTCCTGCCTTTCTGGATTTTGCACTTTTTTCAGATGGCCCTTTTGACTGGGGGGAAGTGAGACTTCATTGTAGTGCAGATTTCCTTTGCAAGCTTGCTTGGTTGGCCAAAAAGGGCGTATGCGTTTTTTCCTGAATATATTCAGGAAAAAACGCATACGCCCTTTTTGGCCAAGTGCATCATTGTGGACGTTCTGCCTCTTTTCCTAAGCTTTAAATGCAATTCCAGTCTACTTCCTCAAATCGGTTTCCTGCAATTCTGCCCCGCTTTCAAGTCCTCTTGGCAGCCTTACTTCAGTATATTTTTGGACGATAGCTGTCATTTATAACTCTGCAGGTTTGTGAATTACAGTGCCCCTGAGCTCCTTTCTTCAACTCGCTTTCTTGTGAGATGGCCGCAACACCGCAGGATTGCTTCAGGCCCTAATCTGGTTCCGGCACGGCATGCTGAGCCTTTGGTTAATTCCTCTTCCTGGTGGGAAATGAGAGTTAAATTTCCCCTTCCAGACACCTCCAGCTAGTCTCTCATTGGTTCTCCCTATTCCTGTTCATCTTCCGCAGACATTGCAAACTGGGCCAAACAGGAGGTTAAAGGCACTGACTCTCCAAGTCGGGAGAGTGTTAGTAAAGCGTCTGGAATGTTGCACCCGAGTACCAGGGGACGAGAACGGAGACATATTTGAACACGTCTCCCGATCACACGTTTGATCATACTCTGGGCTCCACATGCATGTTTTAGCGGAAGGAAGAATCCCTTAAACCTGGAGAGTTGAGACCCCTGGATTTGGTACCATGCAATATGACTTCAAAGGGTCTTCATTTGCTTACCGAACCTCTCCAATCCTATCACTGCTGAGTTTATGCCCCTGTACACACGCTTGATTCTCTTTCGGTGACATAGCAATCCATAGGTTTTAAGATACTTACTAGTCAGGTACATTCTTAGGCGTTTAATATGGGTGTTGAGTCCATTTCGTTGAGCAAGTAGTAGCTCTTGTCTATTCCATATTTGGCTTAAGGAACTTTATCTGTGCTCATTTCAATCTCTGGTTTATGTAGCACCCCAACTCACCTTTCCCCTTAAGCAAGCATAAGTTGGTTTTCTAAATTTGAGACCCTGTTCTGTTTTGTAATCCAGTTCCTGTGTAGCGAAGTTTACATTCCGTGTATTAGTCATATCTTATGATGTTTCTTTTTCTGCGTGACTTATTTCAGTTAGAATCATCATACCTGAATCCACTCATTATGCTGCTACGGGCCTGATGACATAGATGTCATTGCTGAGTGATAATGCATTGTACGTAAGTACCACAACCTTTTTATCCATTTTTCACTTTCTTCGATATTGAACTTGTACGGTAAACGAGGTTCTTGTAAACAGAACCGTCCCAAACTTTGGGGTGGCTGTGTCTTTTTGATTTTCATTTCCCTAAGCTATAGGACCATAAGTGGAAGTGCCCTAGGCTCTGTTGCTTTGTTTTTTAGATGTTTCAGGAAACACCATACACTTCTCCAGAGTGGCTCTTGGCAATTTACATCCTGCCCATCAGCATAACAAGGCTCCCAGTTCTCCATGGCCTGTCCTGCCTTTCTGGATTTTGCACTTTTTTCAGATGGCCCTTTTGACTGGGGGGAAGTGAGACTTCATTGTAGTGCAGATTTCCTTTGCAAGCTTGCTTGGTTGGCCAAAAAGGGCGTATGCGTTTTTTCCTGAATATATTCAGGAAAAAACGCATACGCCCTTTTTGGCCAAGTGCATCATTGTGGACGTTCTGCCTCTTTTCCTATGCTTTAAATGCAATTCCAGTCTACCTCCTGAAATCGGTTTCCTGCAATTCTGCCCCGCTTTCAAGTCCTCTTGGCAGCCTTACTTCAGTATATTTTTGGACGATAGCTGTCATTTATAACTCTGCAGGTTTGTGAATGACAGTGCCCCTGAGCTCCTTTCTTCAACTCGCTTTCTTGTGAGCTGGCCGCAATACCGCAGGATTGCTTCAGGCCCTAATCTGGTTCCGGCACGGCACGCTGAGCCTTTGGTTAATTCCTCTTCCTGGTGGGAAATGAGAGTTAAATTTCCCCTTCCAGACACCTCCAGCTAGTCTCTCATTGGTTCTCCCTATTCCTGTTCATCTTCCGCAGACATTGCAAACTGGGCCAAACAGGAGGTTAAAGGCACTGACTCTCCAAGTGGGGAGAGTGTTAGTAAAGCGTCTGGAATGTTGCACCTGAGTACCAGGGGACGAGAACGGAGACATATTTGAACACGTCTCCCGATCACACGTTTGATCATACTCTGGGCTCCACATGCATGTTTTAGCTGAAGGAAGAATCCCTTAAACCTGGAGAGTTGAGACCCCTGGATTTGGTACCATGCAATATGACTTCAAAGGGTCTTCATTTGCTTACCGAACCTCTCCAATCCTATCACTGCTGAGTTTATGCCCCTGTACACACGCTTGATTCTCTTTCGGAGACATAGCAATCCATAGGTTTTAAGATACTTACTAGTCAGGTACATTCTTAGGCGTTTAATATGGGGTGTTGAGTCCATTTCGTTGAGCAAGTAGTAGCTCTTGTCTATTCCATATTTGGCTTAAGGAACTTTATCTGTGCTCATTTCAATCTCTGGTTTTATGCAGCACCCCAACTCACCTTTCCCCTTAAGCAAGCATAAGTTGGTTTTCTAAATTTGAGACCCTGTTCTGTTTTGTAATCCAGTTCCTGTGTAGCCAAGTTTACATTCCGTGTATTAGTGATATCTTATGATGTTTCTTTTTCTGCGTGACTTATTTCAGTTAGAATCATCATACCTGAATCCACTCATTATGCTGATACGGGCCTGATGACAAAGATGTCATTGCTGAGTGATATTGCATTGTACGTAATTACCACAACTTCTTTATCCATTTTCCACTTTCTGCGATATTGAACTTGTACCGTAAACGAGGTTCTTGTAAACAGAGCCGTCCCAAACTTTGGGGTGGCTGTGTCTTTTTGATTTTCATTTCCCTAAGCTATAGGACCATAAGTGGAAGTGCCCTAGGCTCTGTTGCTTTGTTTTTTAGATGTTTCAGGAAACACCATACACTTCTCCAGAGTGGCTGTTGGCAATTTACATCCTGCCCATCAGCATAACAAGGCTCCCAGTTCTCCATGGCCTGTCCTGCCTTTCTGGATTTTGCACTTTTTTCAGATGGCCCTTTTGACTGGGGGGAAGTGAGACTTCATTGTAGTGCAGATTTCCTTTGCAAGCTTGCTTGGTTGGCCAAAAAGGGCGTATGCGTTTTTTCCTGAATATATTCAGGAAAAAACGCATACGCCCTTTTTGGCCAAGTGCATCATTGTAGACGTTCTGCCTCTTTTCCTATGCTTTAAATGCAATTCCAGTCTACCTCCTGAAATCGGTTTCCTGCAATTCTGCCCCGCTTTCAAGTCCTCTTGGCAGCCTTACTTCAGTATATTTTTGGACGATAGCTGTCATTTATAACTCTGCAGGTTTGTGAATGACAGTGCCCCTGAGCTCCTTTCTTCAACTCGCTTTCTTGTGAGCTGGCCGCAACACCGCAGGATTGCTTCAGGCCCTAATCTGGTTCCGGCACGGCACGCTGAGCCTTTGGTTAATTCCTCTTCCTGGTGGGAAATGAGAGTTAAATTTCCCCTTCCAGACACCTCCAGCTAGTCTCTCATTGGTTCGCCCTATTCCTGTTCATCTTCCGCAGACATTGCAAACTGGGCCAAACAGGAGGTTAAAGGCACTGACTCTCCAAGTTGGGAGAGTGTTAGTAAAGCGTCTGGAATGTTGCACCTGAGTACCAGGGGACGAGAACGGAGACATATTTGAACACGTCTCCCGATCACACGTTTGATCATACTCTGGGCTCCACATGCATGTTTTAGCTGAAGGAAGAATCCCTTAAACCTGGAGAGTTGAGACCCCTGGATTTGGTACCATGCAATATGACTTCAAAGGGTCTTCATTTGCTTACCGAACCTCTCCAATCCTATCACTGCTGAGTTTATGCCCCTGTACACACGCTTGATTCTCTTTCGGAGACATAGCAATCCATAGGTTTTAAGATACTTACTAGTCAGGTACATTCTTAGGCGTTTAATATGGGGTGTTGAGTCCATTTCGTTGAGCAAGTAGTAGCTCTTGTCTATTCCATATTTGGCTTAAGGAACTTTATCTGTGCTCATTTCAATCTCTGGTTTTATGCAGCACCCCAACTCACCTTTCCCCTTAAGCAAGCATAAGTTGGTTTTCTAAATTTGAGACCCTGTTCTGTTTTGTAATCCAGTTCCTGTGTAGCCAAGTTTACATTCCGTGTATTGGTGATATCTTATGATGTTTCTTTTTCTGCGTGACTTATTTCAGTTAGAATCATCATACCTGAATCCACTCATTATGCTGATACGGGCCTGATGACAAAGATGTCATTGCTGAGTGATATTGCATTGTACGTAATTACCACAACTTCTTTATCCTTTTTCCACTTTCTGCGATATTGAACTTGTACTGTAAACGAGGTTCTTGTAAACAGAGCAGTCCCAAACTTTGGGGTGACTGTGCCTTTTTGATTTTCATTTCCCTAAGCTATAGGACCATAAGTGGAAGTGCCCTAGGCTCTGTTGCTTTGTTTTTTAGATGTTTCAGGAAACACATACACTTCTCCCCAGTGGCTGTTGGCAATTTACATCCTGCCCATCAGCATAACAAGGCTCCCAGTTCTCCATGGCCTGTCCTGCCTTTCTGGATTTTACACTTTTTTCTGATGGCCCTTTTGACCGGGGGGAAGTGAGACTTCATTGTAGTGCAGATTTCCTTTGCAAGCTTGCTTGGTTGGCCAAAAAGGGCGTATGCGTTTTTTCCTGAATATATTCAGGAAAAAACGCATACGCCCTTTTTGGCCAAGTGCATCATTGTGGACGTTCTGCCTATTTTCCTATGCTTTAAATGCAATTCCAGTCTACCTCCTGAAATCGGTTTCCTGCAATTCTGCGCCGCTTTCAAGTCCTCTTGGCAGCCTTACTTCAGTATATTTTTGGACGATAGCTGTCATTTATAACTCTGCAGGTTTGTGAATTACAGTGCCCCTGAGCTCCTTTCTTCAACTCGCTTTCTTGTGAGCTGGCCGCAACTCCGCAGGATTGCTTCAGGCCCTAATCTGGTTCCGGCACGGCACGCTGAGCCTTTGGTTAATTCCTCTTCCTGGTGGGAAATGAGAGTTAAATTTGCCCGTCCAGACACCTCCAGCTAGTCTCTCATTGGTTCTCCCTATTCCTGTTCATCTTCCGCAGAAATTGCAAACTGGGCCAAACAGGAGGTTAAAGCACTGATTCTCCAAGTTGGGAGAGTGTTAGTAAAGCATCTGGAATGTTGCACCCGAGTACCAGGGGACGAGAACGGAGACATATTTGAACACGTCTCCCGATCACACGGTTGATCATACTCTGGGCTCCACATGCATGTTTTAGCTGAAGGAAGAATCCCTTAAACCTGGAGAGTTGAGACCCCTGGATTTGGTACCATGCAATATGACTTCAAAGGGTTTTCATTTGCTTACCGAACCTCTCCAATCCTATCACTGCTGCGTTTATGCCCCTGTACACACGCTTGATTCTCTTTCGGAGACATAGCAATCCATAGGTTTTAAGATACTTACTAGTCAGGTACATTCTTAGGCGTTTAATATGGGGTGTTGAGTCCATTTCGTTGAGCAAGTAGTAGCTCTTGTCTATTCCATATTTGGCTTAAGGAACTTTATCTGTGCTCATTTCAATCTCTGGTTTTATGCAGCACCCCAACTCACCTTTCCCCTTAAGCAAGCATAAGTTGGTTTTCTAAATTTGAGACCCTGTTCTGTTTTGTAATCCAGTTCCTGTGTAGCCAAGTTTACATTCCGTGTATTAGTGATATCTTATGATGTTTCTTTTTCTGCGTGACTTATTTCAGTTAGAATCATCATACCTGAATCCACTCATTATGCTGATACGGGCCTGATGACAAAGATGTCATTGCTGAGTGATATTGCATTGTACGTAATTACCACAACTTCTTTATCCATTTTCCACTTTCTGCGATATTGAACTTGTACCGTAAACGAGGTTCTTGTAAACAGAGCCGTCCCAAACTTTGGGGTGGCTGTGTCTTTTTGATTTTCATTTCCCTAAGCTATAGGACCATAAGTGGAAGTGCCCTAGGCTCTGTTGCTTTGTTTTTTAGATGTTTCAGGAAACACCATACACTTCTCCAGAGTGGCTGTTGGCAATTTACATCCTGCCCATCAGCATAACAAGGCTCCCAGTTCTCCATGGCCTGTCCTGCCTTTCTGGATTTTGCACTTTTTTCAGATGGCCCTTTTGACTGGGGGGAAGTGAGACTTCATTGTAGTGCAGATTTCCTTTGCAAGCTTGCTTGGTTGGCCAAAAAGGGCGTATGCGTTTTTTCCTGAATATATTCAGGAAAAAACGCATACGCCCTTTTTGGCCAAGTGCATCATTGTGGACGTTCTGCCTCTTTTCCTATGATTTAAATGCAATTCCAGTCTACCTCCTGAAATCGGTTTCCTGCAATTCTGCCCCGCTTTCAAGTCCTCTTGGCAGCCTTACTTCAGTATATTTTTGGACGATAGCTGTCATTTATAACTCTGCAGGTTTGTGAATGACAGTGCCCCTGAGCTCCTTTCTTCAACTCGCTTTCTTGTGAGCTGGCCGCAACACCGCAGGATTGCTTCAGGCCCTAATCTGGTTCCGGCACGGCACGCTGAGCCTTTGGTTAATTCCTCTTCCTGGTGGGAAATGAGAGTTAAATTTCCCCTTCCAGACACCTCCAGCTAGTCTCTCATTGGTTCTCCCTATTCCTGTTCATCTTCCGCAGACATTGCAAACTGGGCCAAACAGGAGGTTAAAGGCACTGACTCTCCAAGTGGGGAGAGTGTTAGTAAAGCGTCTGGAATGTTGCACCTGAGTACCAGGGGACGAGAACGGAGACATATTTGAACACGTCTCCCGATCACACGTTTGATCATACTCTGGGCTCCACATGCATGTTTTAGCTGAAGGAAGAATCCCTTAAACCTGGAGAGTTGAGACCCCTGGATTTGGTACCATGCAATATGACTTCAAAGGGTCTTCATTTGCTTACCGAACCTCTCCAATCCTATCACTGCTGAGTTTATGCCCCTGTACACACGCTTGATTCTCTTTCGGAGACATAGCAATCCATAGGTTTTAAGATACTTACTAGTCAGGTACATTCTTAGGCGTTTAATATGGGGTGTTGAGTCCATTTCGTTGAGCAAGTAGTAGCTCTTGTCTATTCCATATTTGGCTTAAGGAACTTTATCTGTGCTCATTTCAATCTCTGGTTTTATGCAGCACCCCAACTCACCTTTCCCCTTAAGCAAGCATAAGTTGGTTTTCTAAATTTGAGACCCTGTTCTGTTTTGTAATCCAGTTCCTGTGTAGCCAAGTTTACATTCCGTGTATTGGTGATATCTTATGATGTTTCTTTTTCTGCGTGACTTATTTCAGTTAGAATCATCATACCTGAATCCACTCATTATGCTGATACGGGCCTGATGACAAAGATGTCATTGCTGAGTGATATTGCATTGTACGTAATTACCACAACTTCTTTATCCTTTTTCCACTTTCTGTGATATTGAACTTGTACTGTAAACGAGGTTCTTGTAAACAGAGCCGTCCCAAACTTTGGGGTGACTGTGCCTTTTTGATTTTCATTTCCCTAAGCTATAGGACCATAAGTGGAAGTGCCCTAGGCTCTGTTGCTTTGTTTTTTAGATGTTTCAGGAAACACATACACTTCTCCCCAGTGGCTGTTGGCAATTTACATCCTGCCCATCAGCATAACAAGGCTCCCAGTTCTCCATGGCCTGTCCTGCCTTTCTGGATTTTACACTTTTTTCTGATGGCCCTTTTGACCGGGGGGAAGTGAGACTTCATTGTAGTGCAGATTTCCTTTGCAAGCTTGCTTGGTTGGCCAAAAAGGGCGTATGCGTTTTTTCCTGAATATATTCAGGAAAAAACGCATACGCCCTTTTTGGCCAAGTGCATCATTGTGGACGTTCTGCCTCTTTTCCTATGCTTTAAATGCAATTCCAGTCTACCTCCTGAAATCGGTTTCCTGCAATTCTGCGCCGCTTTCAAGTCCTCTTGGCAGCCTTACTTCAGTATATTTTTGGACGATAGCTGTCATTTATAACTCTGCAGGTTTGTGAATTACAGTGCCCCTGAGCTCCTTTCTTCAACTCGCTTTCTTGTGAGCTGGCCGCAACACCGCAGGATTGCTTCAGGCCCTAATCTGGTTCCGGCACGGCACGCTTAGCCTTTGGTTAATTCCTCTTCCTGGTGGGAAATGAGAGTTAAATTTGCCCGTCCAGACACCTCCAGCTAGTCTCTCATTGGTTCTCCCTATTCCTGTTCATCTTCCGCAGAAATTGCAAACTGGGCCAAACAGGAGGTTAAAGCACTGATTCTCCAAGTTGGGAGAGTGTTAGTAAAGCATCTGGAATGTTGCACCCGAGTACCAGGGGACGAGAACGGAGACATATTTGAACACGTCTCCCGATCACATGGTTGATCATACTCTGGGCTCCACATGCATGTTTTAGCTGAAGGAAGAATCCCTTAAACCTGGAGAGTTGAGACCCCTGGATTTGGTACCATGCAATATGACTTCAAAGGGTTTTCATTTGCTTACCGAACCTCTCCAATCCTATCACTGCTGCGTTTATGCCCCTGTACACACGCTTGATTCTCTTTCGGAGACATAGCAATCCATAGGTTTTAAGATACTTACTAGTCAGGTACATTCTTAGGCGTTTAATATGGGGTGTTGAGTCCATTTCGTTGAGCAAGTAGTAGCTCTTGTCTATTCCATATTTGGCTTAAGGAACTTTATCTGTGCTCATTTCAATCTCTGGTTTTATGCAGCACCCCAACTCACCTTTCCCCTTAAGCAAGCATAAGTTGGTTTTCTAAATTTGAGACCCTGTTCTGTTTTGTAATCCAGTTCCTGTGTAGCCAAGTTTACATTCCGTGTATTAGTGATATCTTATGATGTTTCTTTTTCTGCGTGACTTATTTCAGTTAGAATCATCATACCTGAATCCACTCATTATGCTGATACGGGCCTGATGACAAAGATGTCATTGCTGAGTGATATTGCATTGTACGTAATTACCACAACTTCTTTATCCATTTTCCACTTTCTGCGATATTGAACTTGTACCGTAAACGAGGTTCTTGTAAACAGAGCCGTCCTAAACTTTGGGGTGCCTGTGTCTTTTTGATTTTCATTTCCCTAAGCTATAGGACCATAAGTGGAAGTGCCCTAGGCTCTGTTGCTTTGTTTTTTAGATGTTTCAGGAAACACCATACACTTCTCCAGAGTGGCTGTTGGCAATTTACATCCCGCCCATCAGCATAACAAGGCTCCCAGTTCTCCATGGCCTGTCCTGCCTTTCTGGATTTTGCACTTTTTTCAGATGGCCCTTTTGACTGGGGGGAAGTGAGACTTCATTGTAGTGCAGATTTCCTTTGCAAGCTTGCTTGGTTGGCCAAAAAGGGCGTATGCGTTTTTTCCTGAATATATTCAGGAAAAAACGCATACGCCCTTTTTGGCCAAGTGCATCATTGTGGACGTTCTGCCTCTTTTCCTATGCTTTAAATGCAATTCCAGTCTACCTCCTGAAATCGGTTTCCTGCAATTCTGCCCCGCTTTCAAGTCCTCTTGGCAGCCTTACTTCAGTATATTTTTGGACGATAGCTGTCATTTATTACTCTGCAGGTTTGTGAATGACAGTGCCCCTGAGCTCCTTTCTTCAACTCGCTTTCTTGTGAGCTGGCCGCAACACCGCAGGATTGCTTCAGGCCCTAATCTGGTTCCGGCACGGCACGCTGAGCCTTTGGTTAATTCCTCTTCCTGGTGGGAAATGAGAGTTAAATTTCCCCTTCCAGACACCTCCAGCTAGTCTCTCATTGGTTCTCCCTATTCCTGTTCATCTTCCGCAGACATTGCAAACTGGGCCAAACAGGAGGTTAAAGGCACTGACTCTCCAAGTGGGGAGTGTTAGTAAAGCGTCTGGAATGTTGCACCTGAGTACCAGGGGACGAGAACGGAGACATATTTGAACACGTCTCCTGATCACACGTTTGATCATACTCTGGGCTCCACATGCATGTTTTAGCTGAAGGAAGAATCCCTTAAACCTGGAGAGTTGAGACCCCTGGATTTGGTACCATGCAATATGACTTCAAAGGGTCTTCATTTGCTTACCGAACGTCTCCAATCCTATCACTGCTGAGTTTATGCCCCTGTACACACGCTTGATTCTCTTTCGGAGACATAGCAATCCATAGGTTTTAAGATACTTACTAGTCAGGTACATTCTTAGGCGTTTAATATGGGGTGTTGAGTCCATTTCGTTGAGCAAGTAGTAGCTCTTGTCTATTCCATATTTGGCTTAAGGAACTTTATCTGTGCTCATTTCAATCTCTGGTTTTATGCAGCACCCCAACTCACCTTTCCCCTTAAGCAAGCATAAGTTGGTTTTCTAAATTTGAGACCCTGTTCTGTTTTGTAATCCAGTTCCTGTGTAGCCAAGTTTACATTCCGTGTATTAGTGATATCTTATGATGTTTCTTTTTCTGCGTGACTTATTTCAGTTAGAATCATCATACCTGAATCCACTCATTATGCTGATACGGGCCTGATGACAAAGATGTCATTGCTGAGTGATATTGCATTGTACGTAATTACCACAACTTCTTTATCCATTTTCCACTTTCTGCGATATTGAACTTGTACCGTAAACGAGGTTCTTGTAAACAGAGCCGTCCCAAACTTTGGGGTGACTGTGCCTTTTTGATTTTCATTTCCCTAAGCTATAGGACCATAAGTGGAAGTGCCCTAGGCTCTGTTGCTTTGTTTTTTAGATGTTTCAGGAAACACATACACTTCTCCCCAGTGGCTGTTGGCAATTTACATCCCGCCCATCAGCATACCAAGGCTCCCAGTTCTCCATGGCCTGTCCTGCCTTTCTGGATTTTGCACTTTTTTCAGATGGCCCTTTTGACTGGGGGGAAGTGAGACTTCATTGTAGTGCAGATTTCCTTTGCAAGCTTGCTTGGTTGGCCAAAAAGGGCGTATGCGTTTTTTCCTGAATATATTCAGGAAAAAACGCATACGCCCTTTTTGGCCAAGTGCATCATTGTGGACGTTCTGCCTCTTTTCCTATGCTTTAAATGCAATTCCAGTCTACCTCCTGAAATCGGTTTCCTGCAATTCTGCGCCGCTTTCAAGTCCTCTTGGCAGCCTTACTTCAGTATATTTTTGGACGATAGCTGTCATTTATAACTCTGCAGGTTTGTGAATTACAGTGCCCCTGAGCTCCTTTCTTCAACTCGCTTTCTTGTGAGCTGGCCGCAACACCGCAGGATTGCTTCAGGCCCTAATCTGGTTCCGGCACGGCACGCTGAGCCTTTGGTTAATTCCTCTTCCTGGTGGGAAATGAGAGTTAAATTTCCCCTTCCAGACACCTCCAGCTAGTCTCTCATTGGTTCTCCCTATTCCTGTTCATCTTCCGCAGACATTGCAAACTGGGCCAAACAGGAGGTTAAAGGCACTGACTCTCCAAGTGGGGAGTGTTAGTAAAGCGTCTGGAATGTTGCACCTGAGTACCAGGGGACGAGAACGGAGACATATTTGAACACGTCTCCTGATCACACGTTTGATCATACTCTGGGCTCCACATGCATGTTTTAGCTGAAGGAAGAATCCCTTAAACCTGGAGAGTTGAGACCCCTGGATTTGGTACCATGCAATATGACTTCAAAGGGTCTTCATTTGCTTACCGAACCTCTCCAATCCTATCACTGCTGAGTTTATGCCCCTGTACACACGCTTGATTCTCTTTCGGAGACATAGCAATCCATAGGTTTTAAGATACTTACTAGTCAGGTACATTCTTAGGCGTTTAATATGGGGTGTTGAGTCCATTTCGTTGAGCAAGTAGTAGCTCTTGTCTATTCCATATTTGGCTTAAGGAACTTTATCTGTGCTCATTTCAATCTCTGGTTTTATGCAGCACCCCAACTCACCTTTCCCCTTAAGCAAGCATAAGTTGGTTTTCTAAATTTGAGACCCTGTTCTGTTTTGTAATCCAGTTCCTGTGTAGCCAAGTTTACATTCCGTGTATTAGTGATATCTTATGATGTTTCTTTTTCTGCGTGACTTATTTCAGTTAGAATCATCATACCTGAATCCACTCATTATGCTGATACGGGCCTGATGACAAAGATGTCATTGCTGAGTGATATTGCATTGTACGTAATTACCACAACTTCTTTATCCATTTTCCACTTTCTGCGATATTGAACTTGTACCGTAAACGAGGTTCTTGTAAACAGAGCCGTCCCAAACTTTGGGGTGACTGTGCCTTTTTGATTTTCATTTCCCTAAGCTATAGGACCATAAGTGGAAGTGCCCTAGGCTCTGTTGCTTTGTTTTTTAGATGTTTCAGGAAACACATACACTTCTCCCCAGTGGCTGTTGGCAATTTACATCCTGCCCATCAGCATAACAAGGCTCCCAGTTCTCCATGGCCTGTCCTGCCTTTCTGGATTTTACACTTTTTTCTGATGGCCCTTTTGACCGGGGGGAAGTGAGACTTCATTTTAGTGCAGATTTCCTTTGCAAGCTTGCTTGGTTGGCCAAAAAGGGCGTATGCGTTTTTTCCTGAATATATTCAGGAAAAAACGCATACGCCCTTTTTGGCCAAGTGCATCATTGTGGACGTTCTGCCTCTTTTCCTATGCTTTAAATGCAATTCCAGTCTACCTCCTGAAATCGGTTTCCTGCAATTCTGCGCCGCTTTCAAGTCCTCTTGGCAGCCTTACTTCAGTATATTTTTGGACGATAGCTGTCATTTATAACTCTGCAGGTTTGTGAATTACAGTGCCCCTGAGCTCCTTTCTTCAACTCGCTTTCTTGTGAGCTGGCCGCAACACCGCAGGATTGCTTCAGGCCCTAATCTGGTTCCGGCACGGCACGCTGAGCCTTTGGTTAATTCCTCTTCCTGGTGGGAAATGAGAGTTAAATTTGCCCGTCCAGACACCTCCAGCTAGTCTCTCATTGGTTCTCCCTATTCCTGTTCATCTTCCGCAGAAATTGCAAACTGGGCCAAACAGGAGGTTAAAGCACTGATTCTCCAAGTTGGGAGAGTGTTAGTAAAGCATCTGGAATGTTGCACCCGAGTACCAGGGGACGAGAACGGAGACATATTTGAACACGTCTCCCGATCACACGGTTGATCATACTCTGGGCTCCACATGCATGTTTTAGCTGAAGGAAGAATCCCTTAAACCTGGAGAGTTGAGACCCCTGGATTTGGGACCATGCAATATGACTTCAAAGGGTGTTCATTTGCTTACCGAACCTCTCCAATCCTATCACTGCTGCATTTATGCCCCTATACACACGCTTGATTCTCTTTCGGAGACATAGCAATCCATAGGTTTTAAGATACTTACTAGTCAGGTACATTCTTAGGCGTTTAATATGGGGTGTTGAGTCCATTTCGTTGAGCAAGTAGTAGCTATTGTCTATTCCATATTTGGCTTAAGGAACTTTATCTGTGCTCATTTCAATCTCTGGTTTTATGCAGCACCCCAACTCACCTTTCCCCTTAAGCAAGCATAAGTTGGTTTTCTAAATTTGAGACCCTGTTCTGTTTTGTAATCCAGATCCTGTGTAGCCAAGTTTACATTCCGTGTATTAGTGATATCTTATGATGTTTCTTTTTCTGCGTGACTTATTTCAGTTAGAATCATCATACCTGAATCCACTCATTATGCTGATACGGGCCTGATGACAAAGATGTCATTGCTGAGTGATATTGCATTGTACGTAATTACCACAACTTCTTTATCCATTTTCCACTTTCTGCGATATTGAACTTGTACCGTAAACAAGGTTCTTGTAAACAGAGCCGTCCCAAACTTTGGGGTGCCTCTGTCTTTTTGATTTTCATTTCCCTAAGCTATAGGACCATAAGTGGAAGTGCCCTAGGCTCTGTTGCTTTGTTTTTTAGATGTTTCAGGAAACACCATACACTTCTCCAGAGTGGCTGTTGGTAATTTACATCCCGCCCATCAGCATAACAAGGCTCCCAGTTCTCCATGGCCTGTCCTGCCTTTCTGGATTTTGCACTTTTTTCAGATGGCCCTTTTGACTGGGGGGAAGTGAGACTTCATTGTAGTGCAGATTTCCTTTGCAAGCTTGCTTGGTTGGCCAAAAAGGGCGTATGCGTTTTTTCCTGAATATATTCAGGAAAAAACGCATACGCCCTTTTTGGCCAAGTGCATCATTGTGGACGTTCTGCCTCTTTTCCTATGCTTTAAATGCAATTCCAGTCTACCTCCTGAAATCGGTTTCCTGCAATTCTGCCCCACTTTCAAGTCCTCTTGGCAGCCTTACTTCAGTATATTTTTGGACGATAGCTGTCATTTATAACTCTGCAGGTTTGTGAATGACAGTGCCCCTGAGCTCCTTTCTTCAACTCGCTTTCTTGTGAGCTGGCCGCAACACCGCAGGATTGCTTCAGGCCCTAATCTGGTTCCGGCACGGCACGCTGAGCCTTTGGTTAATTCCTCTTCCTGGTGGGAAATGAGAGTTAAATTTCCCCTTCCAGACACCTCCAGCTAGTCTCTCATTGGTTCTCCCTATTCCTGTTCATCTTCCGCAGACATTGCAAACTGGGCCAAACAGGAGGTTAAAGGCACTGACTCTCCAAGTGGGGAGAGTGTTAGTAAAGCGTCTGGAATGTTGCACCTGAGTACCAGGGGACGAGAACGGAGACATATTTGAACACGTCTCCCGATCACACGTTTGATCATACTCTGGGCTCCACATGCATGTTTTAGCTGAAGGAAGAATCCCTTAAACCTGGAGAGTTGAGACCCCTGGATTTGGTACCATGCAATATGACTTCAAAGGGTCTTCATTTGCTTACCGAACCTCTCCAATCCTATCACTGCTGAGTTTATGCCCCTGTACACACGCTTGATTCTCTTTCGGAGACATAGCAATCCATAGGTTTTAAGATACTTACTAGTCAGGTACATTCTTAGGCGTTTAATATGGGGTGTTGAGTCCATTTCGTTGAGCAAGGAGTAGCTCTTGTCTATTCCATATTTGGCTTAAGGAACTTTATCTGTGCTCATTTCAATCTCTGGTTTTATGCAGCACCCCAACTCACCTTTCCCCTTAAGCAAGCATAAGTTGGTTTTCTAAATTTGAGACCCTGTTCTGTTTTGTAATCCAGTTCCTGTGTAGCCAAGTTTACATTCCCTGTATTAGTGATATGTTATGATGTTTCTTTTTCTGCGTGACTTATTTCAGTTAGAATCATCATACCTGAATCCACTCATTATGCTGATACGGGCCTGATGACAAAGATGTCATTGCTGAGTGATATTGCATTGTACGTAATTACCACAACTTCTTTATCCATTTTCCACTTTCTGCGATATTGAACTTGTACCGTAAACGAGGTTCTTGTAAACAGAGCCGTCCCAAACTTTGGGGTGACTGTGCCTTTTTGATTTTCATTTCCCTAAGCTATAGGACCATAAGTGGAAGTGCCCTAGGCTCTGTTGCTTTGTTTTTTAGATGTTTCAGGAAACACATACACTTCTCCCCAGTGGCTGTTGGCAATTTACATCCTGCCCATCAGCATAACAAGGCTCCCAGTTCTCCATGGCCTGTCCTGCCTTTCTGGATTTTGCACTTTTTTCAGATGGCCCTTTTGACTGGGGGGAAGTGAGACTTCATTGTAGTGCAGATTTCCTTTCCAAGCTTGCTTGGTTGGCCAAAAAGGGCGTATGCGTTTTTTCCTGAATATATTCAGGAAAAAACGCATACGCCCTTTTTGGCCAAGTGCATCATTGTGGACGTTCTGCCTCTTTTCCTATGCTTTAAATGCAATTCCAGTCTACCTCCTGAAATCGGTTTCCTGCAATTCTGCCCCGCTTTCAAGTCCTCTTGGCAGCCTTACTTCAGTATATTTTTGGATGATAGCTGTCATTTATAACTCTGCAGGTTTGTGAATGACAGTGCCCCTGAGCTCCTTTCTTCAACTCGCTTTCTTGTGAGCTGGCCGCAACACCGCAGGATTGCTTCAGGCCCTAATCTGGTTCCGGCACGGCACGCTGAGCCTTTGGTTAATTCCTCTTCCTGGTGGGAAATGAGAGTTAAATTTCCCCTTCCAGACACCTCCAGCTAGTCTCTCATTGGTTCTCCCTATTCCTGTTCATCTTCCGCAGACATTGCAAACTGGGCCAAACAGGAGGTTAAAGGCACTGACTCTCCAAGTGAGGAGAGTGTTAGTAAAGCGTCTGGAATGTTGCACCTGAGTACCAGGGGACGAGAACGGAGACATATTTGAACACGTCTCCCGATCACACGTTTGATCATACTCTGGGCTCCACATGCATGTTTTAGCTGAAGGAAGAATCCCTTAAACCTGGAGAGTTGAGACCCCTGGATTTGGTACCATGCAATATGACTTCAAAGGGTCTTCATTTGCTTACCGAACCTCTCCAATCCTATCACTGCTGAGTTTATGCCCCTGTACACACGCTTGATTCTCTTTCGGAGACATAGCAATCCATAGGTTTTAAGATACTTACTAGTCAGGTACATTCTTAGGCGTTTAATATGGGGTGTTGAGTCCATTTCGTTGAGCAAGTAGTAGCTCTTGTCTATTCCATATTTGGCTTAAGGAACTTTATCTGTGCTCATTTCAATCTCTGGTTTTATGCAGAACCCCAACTCACCTTTCCCCTTAAGCAAGCATAAGTTGGTTTTCTAAATTTGAGACCCTGTTCTGTTTTGTAATCCAGTTCCTGTGTAGCCAAGTTTACATTCCGTGTATTAGTGATATCTTATGATGTTTCTTTTTCTGCGTGACTTATTTCAGTTAGAATCATCATACCTGAATCCACTCATTATGCTGATACGGGCCTGATGACAAAGATGTCATTGCTGAGTGATATTGCATTGTACGTAATTACCACAACTTCTTTATCCATTTTCCACTTTCTGCGATATTGAACTTGTACCGTAAACGAGGTTCTTGTAAACAGAGCCGTCCCAAACTTTGGGGTGCCTCTGTCTTTTTGATTTTCATTTCCCTAAGCTATAGGACCATAAGTGGAAGTGCCCTAGGCTCTGTTGCTTTGTTTTTTAGATGTTTCAGGAAACACCATACACTTCTCCAGAGTGGCTGTTGGCAATTTACATCCCGCCCATCAGCATAACAAGGCTCCCAGTTCTCCATGGCCTGTCCTGCCTTTCTGGATTTTGCACTTTTTTCAGATGGCCCTTTTGACCGGGGGGAAGTGAGACTTCATTGTAGTGCAGATTTCCTTTCCAAGCTTGCTTGGTTGGCCAAAAAGGGCGTATGCGTTTTTTCCTGAATATATTCAGGAAAAAACGCATACGCCCTTTTTGGCCAAGTGCATCATTGTGGACGTTCTGCCTCTTTTCCTATGCTTTAAATGCAATTCCAGTCTACCTCCTGAAATCGGTTTCCTGCAATTCTGCCCCGCTTTCAAATCCTCTTGGCAGCCTTACTTCAGTATATTTTTGGACGATAGCTGTCATTTATAACTCTGCAAGTTTGTGAATGACAGTGCCCCTGAGCTCCTTTCTTCAACTCGCTTTCTTGTGAGCTGGCCGCAACACCGCAGGATTGCTTCAGGCCCTAATCTGGTTCCGGCACGGCACGCTGAGCCTTTGGTTAATTCCTCTTCCTGGTGGGAAATGAGAGTTAAATTTCCCCTTCCAGACACCTCCAGCTAGTCTCTCATTGGTTCTCCCTATTCCTGTTCATCTTCCGCAGACATTGCAAACTGGGCCAAACAGGAGGTTAAAGGCACTGACTCTCCAAGTGAGGAGAGTGTTAGTAAAGCGTCTGGAATGTTGCACCTGAGTACCAGGGGACGAGAACGGAGACATATTTGAACACGTCTCCCGATCACACGTTTGATCATACTCTGGGCTCCACATGCATGTTTTAGCTGAAGGAAGAATCCCTTAAACCTGGAGAGTTGAGACCCCTGGATTTGGTACCATGCAATATGACTTCAAAGGGTCTTCATTTGCTTACCGAACCTCTCCAATCCTATCACTGCTGAGTTTATGCCCCTGTACACACGCTTGATTCTCTTTCGGAGACATAGCAATCCATAGGTTTTAAGATACTTACTAGTCAGGTACATTCTTAGGCGTTTAATATGGGGTGTTGAGTCCATTTCGTTGAGCAAGTAGTAGCTCTTGTCTATTCCATATTTGGCTTAAGGAACTTTATCTGTGCTCATTTCAATCTCTGGTTTTATGCAGCACCCCAACTCACCTTTCCCCTTAAGCAAGCATAAGTTGGTTTTCTAAATTTGAGACCCTGTTCTGTTTTGTAATCCAGTTCCTGTGTAGCCAAGTTTACATTCCGTGTATTAGTGATATCTTATGATGTTTCTTTTTCTGCGTGACTTATTTCAGTTAGAATCATCATACCTGAATCCACTCATTATGCTGATACGGGCCTGATGACAAAGATGTCATTGCTGAGTGATATTGCATTGTACGTAATTACCACAACTTCTTTATCCATTTTCCACTTTCTGCGATATTGAACTTGTACCGTAAACGAGGTTCTTGTAAACAGAGCCGTCCCAAACTTTGGGGTGACTGTGCCTTTTTGATTTTCATTTCCCTAAGCTATAGGACCATAAGTGGAAGTGCCCTAGGCTCTGTTGCTTTGTTTTTTAGATGTTTCAGGAAACACATACACTTCTCCCCAGTGGCTGTTGGCAATTTACATCCTGCCCATCAGCATAACAAGGCTCCCAGTTCTCCATGGCCTGTCCTGCCTTTCTGGATTTTGCACTTTTTTCAGATGGCCCTTTTGACTGGGGGGAAGTGAGACTTCATTGTAGTGCAGATTTCCTTTCCAAGCTTGCTTGGTTGGCCAAAAAGGGCGTATGCGTTTTTTCCTGAATATATTCAGGAAAAAACGCATACGCCCTTTTTGGCCAAGTGCATCATTGTGGACGTTCTGCCTCTTTTCCTATGCTTTAAATGCAATTCCAGTCTACCTCCTGAAATCGGTTTCCTGCAATTCTGCCCCGCTTTCAAGTCCTCTTGGCAGCCTTACTTCAGTATATTTTTGGATGATAGCTGTCATTTATAACTCTGCAGGTTTGTGAACGACAGTGCCCCTGAGCTCCTTTCTTCAACTCGCTTTCTTGTGAGCTGGCCGCAACACCGCAGGATTGCTTCAGGCCCTAATCTGGTTCCGGCACGGCACGCTGAGCCTTTGGTTAATTCCTCTTCCTGGTGGGAAATGAGAGTTAAATTTCCCCTTCCAGACACCTCCAGCTAGTCTCTCATTGGTTCTCCCTATTCCTGTTCATCTTCCGCAGACATTGCAAACTGGGCCAAACAGGAGGTTAAAGGCACTGACTCTCCAAGTGAGGAGAGTGTTAGTAAAGCGTCTGGAATGTTGCACCTGAGTACCAGGGGACGAGAACGGAGACATATTTGAACACGTCTCCCGATCACACGTTTGATCATACTCTGGGCTCCACATGCATGTTTTAGCTGAAGGAAGAATCCCTTAAACCTGGAGAGTTGAGACCCCTGGATTTGGTACCATGCAATATGACTTCAAAGGGTCTTCATTTGCTTACCGAACCTCTCCAATCCTATCACTGCTGAGTTTATGCCCCTGTACACACGCTTGATTCTCTTTCGGAGACATAGCAATCCATAGGTTTTAAGATACTTACTAGTCAGGTACATTCTTAGGCGTTTAATATGGGGTGTTGAGTCCATTTCGTTGAGCAAGTAGTAGCTCTTGTCTATTCCATATTTGGCTTAAGGAACTTTATCTGTGCTCATTTCAATCTCTGGTTTTATGCAGCACCCCAACTCACCTTTCCCCTTAAGCAAGCATAAGTTGGTTTTCTAAATTTGAGACCCTGTTCTGTTTTGTAATCCAGTTCCTGTGTAGCCAAGTTTACATTCCGTGTATTAGTGATATCTTATGATGTTTCTTTTTCTGCGTGACTTATTTCAGTTAGAATCATCATACCTGAATCCACTCATTATGCTGATACGGGCCTGATGACAAAGATGTCATTGCTGAGTGATATTGCATTGTACGTAATTACCACAACTTCTTTATCCATTTTCCACTTTCTGCGATATTGAACTTGTACCGTAAACGAGGTTCTTGTAAACAGAGCCGTCCCAAACTTTGGGGTGACTGTGCCTTTTTGATTTTCATTTCCCTAAGCTATAGGACCATAAGTGGAAGTGCCCTAGGCTCTGTTGCTTTGTTTTTTAGATGTTTCAGGAAACACATACACTTCTCCCCAGTGGCTGTTGGCAATTTACATCCTGCCCATCAGCATAACAAGGCTCCCAGTTCTCCATGGCCTGTCCTGCCTTTCTGGATTTTACACTTTTTTCTGATGGCCCTTTTGACCGGGGGGAAGTGAGACTTCATTATAGTGCAGATTTCCTTTGCAAGCTTGCTTGGTTGGCCAAAAAGGGCGTATGCGTTTTTTCCTGAATATATTCAGGAAAAAACGCATACGCCCTTTTTGGCCAAGTGCATCATTGTGGACGTTCTGCCTCTTTTCCTATGCTTTAAATGCAATTCCAGTCTACCTCCTGAAATCGGTTTCCTGCAATTCTGCGCCGCTTTCAAGTCCTCTTGGCAGCCTTACTTCAGTATATTTTTGGATGATAGCTGTCATTTATAACTCTGCAGGTTTGTGAATGACAGTGCCCCTGAGCTCCTTTCTTCAACTCGCTTTCTTGTGAGCTGGCCGCAACACCGCAGGATTGCTTCAGGCCCTAATCTAGTTCCGGCACGGCACGCTGAGCCTTTGGTTAATTCCTCTTCCTGGTGGGAAATGAGAGTTAAATTTGCCCGTCCAGACACCTCCAGCTAGTCTCTCATTGGTTCTCCCTATTCCTGTTCATCTTCCACAGAAATTGCAAACTGGGCCAAACAGGAGGTTAAAGCACTGATTCTCCAAGTTGGGAGAGTGTTAGTAAAGCATCTGGAATGTTGCACCCGAGTACCAGGGGACGAGAACGGAGACATATTTGAACACGTCTCCCGATCACACGGTTGATCATACTCTGGGCTCCACATGCATGTTTTAGCTGAAGGAAGAATCCCTTAAACCTGGAGAGTTGAGACCCCTGGATTTGGTACCATGCAATATGACTTCAAAGGGTTTTCATTTGCTTACCGAACCTCTCCAATCCTATCACTGCTGCGTTTATGCCCCTGTACACACGCTTGATTCTCTTTCGGAGACATAGCAATCCATAGGTTTTAAGATACTTACTAGTCAGGTACATTCTTAGGCGTTTAATATGGGGTGTTGAGTCCATTTCATTGAGCAAGTAGTAGCTCTTGTCTATTCCATATTTGGCTTAAGGAACTTTATCTGTGCTCATTTCAATCTCTGGTTTTATGCAGCACCCCAACTCACCTTTCCCCTTAAGCAAGCATAAGTTGGTTTTCTAAATTTGAGACCCTGTTCTGTTTTGTAATCCAGTTCCTGTGTAGCCAAGTTTACATTCCGTGTATTAGTGATATCTTATGATGTTTCTTTTTCTGCGTGACTTATTTCAGTTAGAATCATCATACCTGAATCCACTCATTATGCTGATACGGGCCTGATGACAAAGATGTCATTGCTGAGTGATATTGCATTGTACGTAATTACCACAACTTCTTTATCCATTTTCCACTTTCTGCGATATTGAACTTGTACCGTAAACGAGGTTCTTGTAAACAGAGCCGTCCCAAACTTTGGGGTGCCTCTGTCTTTTTGATTTTCATTTCCCTAAGCTATAGGACCATAAGTGGAAGTGCCCTAGGCTCTGTTGCTTTGTTTTTTAGATGTTTCAGGAAACACCATACACTTCTCCAGAGTGGCTGTCGGCAATTTACATCCCGCCCATCAGCATAACAAGGCTCCCAGTTCTCCATGGCCTGTCCTGCCTTTCTGGATTTTGCACTTTTTTCAGATGGCCCTTTTGACTGGGGGGAAGTGAGACTTCATTGTAGTGCAGACTTCCTTTGCAAGCTTGCTTGGTTGGCCAAAAAGGGCGTATGCGTTTTTTCCTGAATATATTCAGGAAAAAACGCATACGCCCTTTTTGGCCAAGTGCATCATTGTGGACGTTCTGCCTCTTTTCCTATGCTTTAAATGCAATTCCAGTCTACCTCCTGAAATCGGTTTCCTGCAATTCTGCCCCGCTTTCAAGTCCTCTTGGCAGCCTTACTTCAGTATATTTTTGGACAATAGCTGTCATTTATAACTCTGCAGGTTTGTGAATGACAGTGCCCCTGAGCTCCTTTCTTCAACTCGCTTTCTTGTGAGCTGGCCGCAACACCGCAGGATTGCTTCAGGCCCTAATCTGGTTCCGGCACGGCACGCTGAGCCTTTGGTTAATTCCTCTTCCTGGTGGGAAATGAGAGTTAAATTTCCCCTTCCAGACACCTCCAGCTAGTCTCTCATTGGTTCTCCCTATTCCTGTTCATCTTCCGCAGACATTGCAAACTGGGCCAAACAGGAGGTTAAAGGCACTGACTCTCCAAGTGGGGAGAGTGTTAGTAAAGCGTCTGGAATGTTGCACCTGAGTACCAGGGGACGAGAACGGAGACATATTTGAACACGTCTCCCGATCACACGTTTGATCATACTCTGGGCTCCACATGCATGTTTTAGCTGAAGGAAGAATCCCTTAAACCTGGAGAGTTGAGACCCCTGGATTTGGTACCATGCAATATGACTTCAAAGGGTCTTCATTTGCTTACCGAACCTCTCCAATCCTATCACTGCTGAGTTTATGCCCCTGTACACACGCTTGATTCTCTTTCGGAGACATAGCAATCCATAGGTTTTAAGATACTTACTAGTCAGGTACATTCTTAGGCGTTTAATATGGGGTGTTGAGTCCATTTCGTTGAGCAAGTAGTAGCTCTTGTCTATTCCATATTTGGCTTAAGGAACTTTATCTGTGCTCATTTCAATCTCTGGTTTTATGCAGCACCCCAACTCACCTTTCCCCTTAAGCAAGCATAAGTTGGTTTTCTAAATTTGAGACCCTGTTCTGTTTTGTAATCCAGTTCCTGTGTAGCCAAGTTTACATTCCGTGTATTAGTGATATCTTATGATGTTTCTATTTCTGCGTGACTTATTTCAGTTAGAATCATCATACCTGAATCCACTCATTATGCTGATACGTGCCTGATGACAAAGATGTCATTGCTGAGTGATATTGCATTGTACGTAATTACCACAACTTCTTTATCCATTTTCCACTTTCTGCGATATTGAACTTGTACCGTAAACGAGGTTCTTGTAAACAGAGCCGTCCCAAACTTTGGGGTGACTGTGCCTTTTTGATTTTCATTTCCCTAAGCTATAGGACCATAAGTGGAAGTGCCCTAGGCTCTGTTGCTTTGTTTTTTAGATGTTTCAGGAAACACATACACTTCTCCCCAGTGGCTGTTGGCAATTTACATCCTGCCCATCAGCATAACAAGGCTCCCAGTTCTCCATGGCCTGTCCTGCCTTTCTGGATTTTGCACTTTTTTCAGATGGCCCTTTTGACTGGGGGGAAGTGAGACTTCATTGTAGTGCAGATTTCCTTTCCAAGCTTGCTTGGTTGGCCAAAAAGGGCGTATGCGTTTTTTCCTAAATATATTCAGGAAAAAACGCATACGCCCTTTTTGGCCAAGTGCATCATTGTGGACGTTCTGCCTCTTTTCCTATGCTTTAAATGCAATTCCAGTCTACCTCCTGAAATCGGTTTCCTGCAATTCTGCCCCGCTTTCAAGTCCTCTTGGCAGCCTTACTTCAGTATATTTTTGGATGATAGCTGT
The DNA here is from genome assembly GCF_964374135.1 of Grampus griseus. Taxonomy (NCBI): domain Eukaryota; kingdom Metazoa; phylum Chordata; class Mammalia; order Artiodactyla; family Delphinidae; genus Grampus; species Grampus griseus. The sequence continues at coordinate 595,726 of NW_028133372.1, forward strand.
CATTTATAACTCTGCAGGTTTGTGAATGACAGTGCCCCTGAGCTCCTTTCTTCAACTCGCTTTCTTGTGAGCTGGCCGCAACACCGCAGGATTGCTTCAGGCCCTAATCTGGTTCCGGCACGGCACGCTGAGCCTTTGGTTAATTCCTCTTCCTGGTGGGAAATGAGAGTTAAATTTCCCCTTCCAGACACCTCCAGCTAGTCTCTCATTGGTTCTCCCTATTCCTGTTCATCTTCCGCAGACATTGCAAACTGGGCCAAACAGGAGGTTAAAGGCACTGACTCTCCAAGTGAGGAAAGTGTTAGTAAAGCGTCTGGAATGTTGCACCTGAGTACCAGGGGACGAGAACGGAGACATATTTGAACACGTCTCCCGATCACACGTTTGATCATACTCTGGGCTCCACATGCATGTTTTAGCTGAAGGAAGAATCCCTTAAACCTGGAGAGTTGAGACCCCTGGATTTGGTACCATGCAATATGACTTCAAAGGGTCTTCATTTGCTTACCGAACCTCTCCAATCCTATCACTGCTGAGTTTATGCCCCTGTACACACGCTTGATTCTCTTTCGGAGACATAGCAATCCATAGGTTTTAAGATACTTACTAGTCAGGTACATTCTTAGGCGTTTAATATGGGGTGTTGAGTCCATTTCGTTGAGCAAGTAGTAGCTCTTGTCTATTCCATATTTGGCTTAAGGAACTTTATCTGTGCTCATTTCAATCTCTGGTTTTATGCAGCACCCCAACTCACCTTTCCCCTTAAGCAAGCATAAGTTGGTTTTCTAAATTTGAGACCCTGTTCTGTTTTGTAATCCAGTTCCTGTGTAGCCAAGTTTACATTCCGTGTATTAGTGATATCTTATGATGTTTCTTTTTCTGCGTGACTTATTTCAGTTAGAATCATCATACCTGAATCCACTCATTATGCTGATACGGGCCTGATGACAAAGATGTCATTGCTGAGTGATATTGCATTGTACGTAATTACCACAACTTCTTTATCCATTTTCCACTTTCTGCGATATTGAACTTGTACCGTAAACGAGGTTCTTGTAAACAGAGCCGTCCCAAACTTTGGGGTGACTGTGCCTTTTTGATTTTCATTTCCCTAAGCTATAGGACCATAAGTGGAAGTGCCCTAGGCTCTGTTGCTTTGTTTTTTAGATGTTTCAGGAAACACATACACTTCTCCCCAGTGGCTGTTGGCAATTTACATCCTGCCCATCAGCATAACAAGGCTCCCAGTTCTCCATGGCCTGTCCTGCCTTTCTGGATTTTACACTTTTTTCTGATGGCCCTTTTGACCGGGGGGAAGTGAGACTTCATTGTAGTGCAGATTTCCTTTGCAAGCTTGCTTGGTTGGCCAAAAAGGGCGTATGCGTTTTTTCCTGAATATATTCAGGAAAAAACGCATACGCCCTTTTTGGCCAAGTGCATCATTGTGGACGTTCTGCCTCTTTTCCTATGCTTTAAATGCAATTCCAGTCTACCTCCTGAAATCGGTTTCCTGCAATTCTGCGCCGCTTTCAAGTCCTCTTGGCAGCCTTACTTCAGTATATTTTTGGACGATAGCTGTCATTTATAACTCTGCAGGTTTGTGAATTACAGTGCCCCTGAGCTCCTTTCTTCAACTCGCTTTCTTGTGAGCTGGCCGCAACACCGCAGGATTGCTTCAGGCCCTAATCTGGTTCCGGCACGGCACGCTGAGCCTTTGGTTAATTCCTCTTCCTGGTGGGAAATGAGAGTTAAATTTCCCCTTCCAGACACCTCCAGCTAGTCTCTCATTGGTTCTCCCTATTCCTGTTCATCTTCCGCAGACATTGCAAACTGGGCCAAACAGGAGGTTAAAGGCACTGACTCTCCAAGTGGGGAGAGTGTTAGTAAAGCGTCTGGAATGTTGCACCTGAGTACCAGGGGACGAGAACGGAGACATATTTGAACACGTCTCCCGATCACACGTTTGATCATACTCTGGGCTCCACATGCATGTTTTAGCTGAAGGAAGAATCCCTTAAACCTGGAGAGTTGAGACCCCTGGATTTGGTACCATGCAATATGACTTCAAAGGGTCTTCATTTGCTTACCGAACCTCTCCAATCCTATCACTGCTGAGTTTATGCCCCTGTACACACGCTTGATTCTCTTTCGGAGACATAGCAATCCATAGGTTTTAAGATACTTACTAGTCAGGTACATTCTTAGGCGTTTAATATGGGGTGTTGAGTCCATTTCGTTGAGCAAGGAGTAGCTCTTGTCTATTCCATATTTGGCTTAAGGAACTTTATCTGTGCTCATTTCAATCTCTGGTTTTATGCAGCACCCCAACTCACCTTTCCCCTTAAGCAAGCATAAGTTGGTTTTCTAAATTTGAGACCCTGTTCTGTTTTGTAATCCAGTTCCTGTGTAGCCAAGTTTACATTCCGTGTATTAGTGATATCTTATGATGTTTCTTTTTCTGCGTGACTTATTTCAGTTAGAATCATCATACCTGAATCCACTCATTATGCTGATACGGGCCTGATGACAAAGATGTCATTGCTGAGTGATATTGCATTGTACGTAATTACCACAACTTCTTTATCCATTTTCCACTTTCTGCGATATTGAACTTGTACCGTAAACGAGGTTCTTGTAAACAGAGCCGTCCCAAACTTTGGGGTGACTGTGCCTTTTTGATTTTCATTTCCCTAAGCTATAGGACCATAAGTGGAAGTGCCCTAGGCTCTGTTGCTTTGTTTTTTAGATGTTTCAGGAAACACATACACTTCTCCCCAGTGGCTGTTGGCAATTTACATCCTGCCCATCAGCATAACAAGGCTCCCAGTTCTCCATGGCCTGTCCTGCCTTTCTGGATTTTGCACTTTTTTCAGATGGCCCTTTTGACTGGGGGGAAGTGAGACTTCATTGTAGTGCAGATTTCCTTTCCAAGCTTGCTTGGTTGGCCAAAAAGGGCGTATGCGTTTTTTCCTAAATATATTCAGGAAAAAACGCATACGCCCTTTTTGGCCAAGTGCATCATTGTGGACGTTCTGCCTCTTTTCCTATGCTTTAAATGCAATTCCAGTCTACCTCCTGAAATCGGTTTCCTGCAATTCTGCCCCGCTTTCAAGTCCTCTTGGCAGCCTTACTTCAGTATATTTTTGGATGATAGCTGTCATTTATAACTCTGCAGGTTTGTGAATGACAGTGCCCCTGAGCTCCTTTCTTCAACTCGCTTTCTTGTGAGCTGGCCGCAACACCGCAGGATTGCTTCAGGCCCTAATCTGGTTCCGGCACGGCACGCTGAGCCTTTGGTTAATTCCTCTTCCTGGTGGGAAATGAGAGTTAAATTTCCCCTTCCAGACACCTCCAGCTAGTCTCTCATTGGTTCTCCCTATTCCTGTTCATCTTCCGCAGACATTGCAAACTGGGCCAAACAGGAGGTTAAAGGCACTGACTCTCCAAGTGAGGAAAGTGTTAGTAAAGCGTCTGGAATGTTGCACCTGAGTACCAGGGGACGAGAACGGAGACATATTTGAACACGTCTCCCGATCACACGTTTGATCATACTCTGGGCTCCACATGCATGTTTTAGCTGAAGGAAGAATCCCTTAAACCTGGAGAGTTGAGACCCCTGGATTTGGTACCATGCAATATGACTTCAAAGGGTCTTCATTTGCTTACCGAACCTCTCCAATCCTATCACTGCTGAGTTTATGCCCCTGTACACACGCTTGATTCTCTTTCGGAGACATAGCAATCCATAGGTTTTAAGATACTTACTAGTCAGGTACATTCTTAGGCGTTTAATATGGGGTGTTGAGTCCATTTCGTTGAGCAAGTAGTAGCTCTTGTCTATTCCATATTTGGCTTAAGGAACTTTATCTGTGCTCATTTCAATCTCTGGTTTTATGCAGCACCCCAACTCACCTTTCCCCTTAAGCAAGCATAAGTTGGTTTTCTAAATTTGAGACCCTGTTCTGTTTTGTAATCCAGTTCCTGTGTAGCCAAGTTTACATTCCGTGTATTAGTGATATCTTATGATGTTTCTTTTTCTGCGTGACTTATTTCAGTTAGAATCATCATACCTGAATCCACTCATTATGCTGATACGGGCCTGATGACAAAGATGTCATTGCTGAGTGATATTGCATTGTACGTAATTACCACAACTTCTTTATCCATTTTCCACTTTCTGCGATATTGAACTTGTACCGTAAACGAGGTTCTTGTAAACAGAGCCGTCCCAAACTTTGGGGTGACTGTGCCTTTTTGATTTTCATTTCCCTAAGC